>NC_030815.1:30561979-31189479 GCF_001704415.2 Capra hircus | reverse complement strand
ATTGGGTTATCTCACTATGGAGTTTTGAGTGTTCTTTAATTCTCTGTAATTCAAGTTATTTATTAGACATATGATTCACAAGTATTTCTCTTAGTTGTGACCTTTCATTCTCTTACCAGTATCTTTTAAAGAGCAGAAGTTCTTAATTTTGATAAAATCTAATTTATCTATGTTTACTTTTATGAATCATGCTTTTGATATCATATGTAAAAGTTCTTTGCATAAACATGCAATCACAAATATTTTCTCTTGGGTTTTATTTTAGAAGTTTTACAGTTTTAGGTTTTATATTTAGGTCTAGGATCCATAACTTTGAATCAGATGTAAGTTAAAATAGCCAAAGTAAACTTGGAAAAAAAGGAACAAGGTCAGAGTACCGCCTTACTCCAAGAGTTACTATGTAGCCACGGTAATCAAGAGTGTGACAGTGGTCTAAATAGAGACATAAACAAACAGAATAAAGAGTCTAGAAACAGACTCATTCACACAAGATCAACTGATTTTCAACAAAGTTTCATAGACACTTAAGTGGCAAAGGATAGTCTTTTCAACAAATCAAGCTGGAAGAATGGAATGATCATATAGCTCCTATGCATAAATAAATAATAAAATTTGAACCAGATTTCATGCTATCCAATATTGGTTTTAACTATTAACAAACTATTCACAATAGCTAAAAAAAATGTGATTAAGAGAATCTTGATTGACATTGCAGAGAAAAGGGAACCGTACTATACTGTTGGTAGGAATATATTAATAAATTGGTACAACCACTATGGAGAATAGTACGAAGGTTCTTTAAAAATTAAAAATAGAACTACCATGTGATCCAGCAATCCCACTAGTAGGCATGTATCTGGAGAGAACCATAATTCAAAAATAGATATGCAACCCCAATATTCATTGCAGCACTATTTACAATACCATAGTCAAGACATGGAAGTAACCTAAATATCCATCAACAGAGGAATGGATAAAGAAGATGTGGTGTATACATACAATGAAATACTAGTCATAAAAAGAAAGAAATAATGTCATTTGTAGTAATTTGGCTGGACAAAGAGGTTATCACACTAAGTGAAGTAAGTTATACAAAGAAAGACAAATATCATGTGACATCACTTATACACGGGATCTTTTAAAAAAAAGATACAAATGAACTTATTTACCAAACAGTAACAGATTTGCAGACTTTGAAATCAAACTTATGGTTGCCAAAGGGGAAATGTGGCAGAGGGATAAACTAAGAGGTTAGGATTAAAATATATACACTGCTATATATAAAATAGATAGCTAACAAGTACCTACTATATAGCACAACAAAATCTGCTCAATATTTTGTAAAAGAATCAGTTCAGTTCAGTTTGGTTGCTCAGTCCTGTCCAACTCTTTGAGACCCCATGAACTGCAACACAATAGGCCCCCCTGTCCATCACCAAATCCTGGAGCCTTCCCAAACGCATGTCCATTGAGTCAGTGATGCCATCCAACCATCTCATCCTCTATCATCCCCTTCTTCTCCTGCCCTCAATCTTTCCCAACACCAGGGTAATTTCAAATAAGTCATCCCTTCGCATCAGGAGGCCAAAGTATTGGAGTTTCAGCTTCAACATCAGTCCTTCTAATGAACACCCAGGACTGATCTCCTTTAAGAGATCACACTGGGTGGATCTCCTTGCAGTCCAAGGGACTCTCAAGAGTCTTCTCCAACATCACAGTTCAAAAGCATCAATTCTTCTGTGCTCAACTTTCTTTATAGTCCAACTCTCACATCCATACATGACTACTGGAAAAACCATAGTCTTGACTAGATGGACATTGGTTGGCAAAGTAATGTCTCTGCTTTTTAATATGCTGTCTAGGTTGGTCATAACTTTCCTTCCAAGGAGTAAGCGTCTTCTAATTTCATGGTTGCAGTCACCATCTGCAGTGATTTTGGAGCCCCAGAAAATAAAGTCAGCCACTGTTTCCACTGTTTCCCCATCTATTTGCCAGGAAGTGATGGGACTGAATGCCATGATCTTCGTTTTCTGAATGTTGAGCTTTAAGCCAACTTTTTCACTCTCCTCTTTCACTTTCACCAAAAGGCTCTTTAGTTCTTCTTCACTTTCTGCCATAAGGGTGGTGTCATCTGCATATCTGAGGTCATTGATATTTCTCCCAGCAATCTTGATTCCAGCTTGTGCTTCTTCCGGCCCCATGTTTCCCATGATGTACTCTGCATATAAGTTAAATAAGCAGTGTGACAATATACAGGCTTGAAGTACTCCTTTTCCTATTTGGAACCAGTCTGTTGTTTCACATCCAGTTCCAACTGTTGCTTCCTGACCTGCATACAGATTTCTCAAGAGGCAGGTCAGGTGGTCTGGTATTCCCATCTCTTTCAGAATTTTCCACAATTTATTGTGATACATACAGTCAAAGGCTTTGACATAGTCAATAAAGCAGAAATAGGTATTTTTCTGGAACTCTTGCTTTTTTGATGATCCAGAATAGACATATGTATATGTAAAACTGAACCACTTTGCTGTACACCTGAAACTAACACATTGTTAATCAAATATATCCCAAAATAAAATAAACATAATATTTACTAAAAAAAGTAGAACTAAAAAGTTAAAATAGCTAACAAGAAAGTGATTAACAGAATCTTGATTCAAGCAATAGATACATTAGTATTATGAATATGTCATGAATAAAATGAGACTTATATAGGAGTAAAAATACCGGGAGAGAGAAAAGGTTTCACCAAATTATAACATGTATAATAAAAAAGATGAAAGTACTTATACAAAAAGCAGGTGCAAATAGAAAAAGCTTCAAATTAGATCAAAGGGTTTATATAAAGGAAATGTCATCACTTTAGAAAATAATATTTTATTATTGCAGTTGTTCTCAAGGTTATTGTTAGTGATGGAAGTCTTTATTTAAGGGAAATGTTAAACAAAACCAATAAACAAAGCTAGGGTGAGAGGCCAAAACCATATTAGCTCACTGCTCTTTACCCTCATCCTTCTGTATGCATATAGCCACCTCTTATCAAGGTCCCTAGGATTCTTCTATGGACACATCAGTCATTGAGGTCCATGCATAACACATATAGCCATTTCATATTCAGGTCCCTAGAATACTTCTGGTAAATCTTAGCTTGAACACTAGGTTCTTTGTGTGAATGTGTGAGAAAGGTAAGTAGAATTGGGGACTATCAATTGCACGTTGTCAGCTTTAGCAGATACATTTGTTTTCTGTGGCTATCAAATCAAGGTACTTGGAACTGGGTGACTTAAAGCAACAGAAACATGTTGTTTTCCAATTCCAGAAGGTCTGAAATTCTAGGAAGTCTGATATTCCAGGAAGTCTGAAATCAAGGTGTAAGCAGGGACATACAATCAACAAAATCTCTAGAAGAGGACCCTTTCTATCCATTTTCAGCTTCTGGTAGCCACAGACATTCTCTGGTTTGAGACAGAATAAATCTAATCTGCCTCCAGGTTTAAGTGGCATTCTCCTTATATTTTGACATGGCCACCTTCATACAAAAGCATCATTCACGTTAGATTAGGTGCCCACTTTACTCAGGTATGACATCATCTTAACCAATTACATCTACAATAATTCTATTTCCAAATTAAACCACATTCTGAGATACCGGGGATAAAGAATTCAAGATATGTTTTTTGGCTAGATACCTTTATGGCAGAAAGTGAAGAAGAACTAAAGAGCCTCTTGATGAAAGTGAAAGAGTTGGCTTAAAGCTCAACATTCAGAAAACTAAGATCATGGCATCCAGTCCCATCAATTCCTGGCAAACAGATGGGGAAACAGTGGAAACAGTGGCTGACTTTATTTTCTGGGGCTCCAAAATCACTGCAAATGGTGATTGCAGCCATGAAATTAGAAGACACTTACTCCTTGGAAGGAAAGTTATGACCAACCTAGACAGCATATTAAAAAGCAGAGACATTACTTTGCCAACCAATGTCCATCTAGTCAAGGCTATGGTTTTTCCAGTAGTCATGTATGGATGTGAGAGTTGGAGTATAAAGAAAGCTGAGTGCTGAAGAATTGATGCTTTTGAACTGTGGTGTTGGAGAAGACTCTTGCGCGTCCCTTGGACTGCAAGGGAATCCAATCAGTCCATCCTAAGGGAGATCATTCCTTAATATTCATTGGAAGGACTGATGTTGAAGCTGAAACTCCAATACTTTGTCCACCTGTTGCAAAGAGCTGACTCTTTTGAAAAGACCCTGATGCTGGGAAAGATTGAGGGCAGGAGGAAAAGAGGATGACAGAGGATGAGATGGCTGGATGGCATCACCAACTCAATGGACATGAGTTTGGGTAGGCTCCAGGAGTTGGTGATGGACAGGGAGGCCTGGCATGCTGTGGTTCATGGGGTTGCAAAGAGTCAGACAGAACTGAGCAACTGAGCAACTGAACTAACTGAACTGTTCAACCCATAACACTAAATAATCAGAAACCATTCTACCAATAATTGAACACTGCTTGTATCAATGTTCACTTCTAGTAACAATGTATTAGAATTCACTTTTCTGACATGCTAATCATTATTAGATTTTATAATTATGCCTAGTTTTATGGCTACAAAATACTATTTATCTGTTGCATTTTCCTGATTACTAGTGAAATTGGACATCTTTTTATATGTATAATGGGTATCCTGATTGTCTCTCTTGTAAACTGCTTGTTCATATCCTTTTTCTATTTTCCTATGAGGTCATTTATAATTTTTTATTTATTTGCAAGATATCTCTATAGTTTTTGGATAGTAATAGTGGTGGCAGCTAGTGGTAAAGAACCCACCAGCAAATGCAGGAGACGTAAGAGACATGGGTTTGATCTTGGGTCAGGAAGATGCCCTGGAGGAGGAAATGGTAACCCACTCCAGTATTCTTGCCTGGAGAATCCCATGGATAGAGTCCATGGGGTCATAAAGAGTCAGACGCAACTGAAGAGATTTAACACTTAGCATGCACACGGTGGTTACCTAAACATCTGTTGTATTGTACATATTTAACAATCAAAACAATATTTAATGCAACCAGCTAACTCTATCAACCTAAAAAGACAGAAACGAAAAGCTGAGAATGGAGGAGCAATATATAACATTTGTGGTTCACCACCAGACACAGACACATCCAGAAACATCTACACGCTGTTTAATTGTTCTCATTCCCAAGGAGAAATTGCTACTTCAGGTAAGCAGGAAAACTTCACATGTTACTAGGATCATTGGAGGGGTTTCCATGGCTTGAAATAACATTAAGGAAAGAAACATAACAAGCCTCAATAACTGTCTTCAACAATTTCCTCCCTTCTTCATATAAAACACCACTCTACAGCTAAGGAGAGCCAATCAGTCCATCCTAAACAAGATCAGTTGTGGGTGTTCATTGGAAGGACTGATGTTGAAGCTGAAACTTCAATACTTTGGCCACCTGATGTGAAGAGCTGACTCATTAGAAAAGGCCCTGATGCTGGGAAAGATTGAGGGCAAGAGGAGAAGGGGACAACAGAGGATGAGATGGTTGGATGGCATCACTGACTCGATGGACATGGGTTTGGGTGAACTCTGGGAGTTGGTGATGGACAGGAAGGCCTGGCATGCTGTGGCTCATGGGGTCACAAAAATTCGGACATGACTGAATGACTGAAGTGAACTGAACAGCTAAGAAAACAACCTGAGTGTCAAAATGCCGGGAAATTCACATGTGTTTGAACTAAAGACTGGAAGCATTTAAGGAACGACTTGGAAGAAGCCACAAATATGAAATCTGAACTCTGGCAATAAATAAAAGCCAGCTTACTTTAGAGTATATTCTATTTGCAAAACATCTAGGAACAGAACCAGAAAACAGAACACAAAGATCTCTTACAGTACAAAGTGCTTGTCTTCATTTTGCACTCGATACGATTTTTGAGATAACAATTTTTAAAATATAATTTGTCCATCCATGAAAGTAGTTTATGCGTACAAATATATACAAATAAATATAGAAATATACAAATATATAAAATACATGCAAAGTCACAGTACTGTTAGCCAAGTAAGTTTCTCTCATTTTTTCTAAACATAAATTTTTGTTTGCCTATTTCTTTATTCAGTTGACTGGTATAGAATTAGTCAGTATAAACTGCAGGTTATACTACAGTAGCAAAGTAACGTAGCAAATGAACTCTGTTATCTAAGTATCTTAATACAACAAAGGTATTTCTTGTTAACTCTGAATGTTCGATACAAGAGTACTTTGTTCTGCTCCACAAAATCTGTAGCTCATGGAAGCTCATTAAAAAAATATAGTTTCAGAACTCCTTTCAAGAGAACAGTAGAAAACCACACAGAGGCTTTTCCAGTCATATTTCATGAACAAGAATGAGTCAATGGCCCGACCTCATTGCCAGAGATCTGGGAAGGGTAGTCTCCCCTACACTCACAGAGGAGAGAAAACTGGATATTGGAAAGCATTACAGTGTCTACCAGAGCTAATGTGCTTTATTTCCTTTTTCATTTGGAAGCAGCAGTGTTTTCCCTTGGCAAGTTTCTGAAGAATTTGGCCTGATGTTTTTATCTTGTACAACCCAAACTTGTCTCGGAATCATTAGGAATATCCATGTGTAATGTTTTGTTGGCACTTTTTAATCTAAGCATATTACTTAATAAATTCCTTTTTGGAAAGGATCAGCTTAATATAGTAAGGATACAGAGGACAGATCTGAGCAGAAAGCAGTCCTGGAAGGTAACAAGCAGGGAGTATTCCATGGCCATAACCTGTGTGAGCTTGCCTCTTACAGAATATCCAGCCTCAATATTCCAACTAAACAGGAGTTTCTCAGCCTTGAGAAGAGACAGTAGTGAATTTTAATTTATTATGAATTTGAACTCTATTCCTCCTTCACTAATGTCATTTACCATTGATTTTTTTTTCAAATATATAGCCCTGTCTCCTCTCCTGTAAAAAAGAAGCCATTAATCACCTACAAGAAAAACTGAGATAATTCAGAAGATAGAGTGGGAAAAGTAATTTTCAGATTTAGTAATGTCCAATGTACCTTTTCGGGATTCCCAGGTAGCACAGTGGTAAAGTATCCACCTGTCAATGAGGAGACATAAGAGACATGAATTAAATCCTTGAGTCAGGAAGATCCCCTAGAGGAGGAAATAGTAACCCACTCCAGTATTCTTGCCTGGAGAATCCCATGGACAGAGGAGCCTGGTGGGCTACAGTCCACAGGGTCACAAAGAGTTGGACACGACTGAGTGAATGAGCACAAATGCGCAATGAGCACTGTTACACCTTTGGGAGGAAAAAAAAGAGGATAAAGATAAAATAAAAAATTTTTTAAAGATCTGACTTTTGATCTAGTCTATAAATTTTGAGAATGCTTACTTTATGTTTTATAACTGGAGAAGTTTGACAGAAATGCAAACCCTTGTCATTAGACAAAGTGATCTATGCTCACAGGCCAGCCTAGCATCTTGTAATGGATATTTCACTTACTTTCAGTCTGTTTTTTTTAAATACATTATTTTCACTGAGGAGAGAGGAAGATACAATGTAACAATCATGCACTTATGGGCTTTGTCACTTAAAATTTTTAAATATTCTCTAATTGTGTTTAACTTCAGGGCCCAGTTCTAACGCTGTCTCTGTACTGTGCTTAGTTGCTCAGTCGTGTCTGACTCTTTGAGACCCCAGGGACTGTAGCCCATCAGGCTCCTGTGTCTATGGGGATTCTCCAGGCAAGAATACTGAAGTGGGTTGCCATGCCCTCCTCCAGGGAATCTTCCCAACCCAGGGGTTGAACCCAGGTCTCCCACACTGCAGGTGAATTCTTCACCATATGAGCCACCAGGGAAGCCCAAGAATACTGGAGTGGGATAGCCTATCCCTTCTCCAGGGGATCTTCCTGACCCAGGAATCAAACTGGGTTCTCCTGCACTGCAGGAGGATTCTTTACCAGTTGAGCTACCAGCTGTCGCTAGCACACATTTCAGAACCCACTAGGTGAGATTATATATTCATTCTTCTGTCAATTCGTGGCCATCTGCTAACCCACCCTTTACATAAGGACTTTATTACTTTTTTTAAAAGTTAATTCTGTGCTTGATTTTTCCATCTAATTGCTTTTTTAACTACCTGGAAACAGAATGTTTCATTTTGTGCTAAGGAAATCCCTGTATTAGTTTCTTATAGCTGCAGTAACAAATGACTACAAACCTGGTGGCTTAAGCCTTCAGCAATCTATTCTCTCAGAGTTTTGGAGGCCAGAAATCTGAAGTTGATTTCATGAGACAAACTGGAAGAGGGTCTGTCAGTAGGGCTGCATTTCCACTGGAGGCTCTAGGAGAGAAGTTGCCCTCTGATCCTTTCAGCTTCTGGGGGTTATCGGCACCCCTTGGCTTGTGGCCACATCACTGCAATCTCTATCTCTTGTAACATTGCCTCATCCCCTTCTTTGTGTGTCTTATCTTCCTCTGCCTCTCTTTTACCAGGATACTCATGACAGCATTCAGGACATACCCAGAAAAGTCAGGAAGATCTCTCCATCTTAAGATTCTCATCACATCTGTGAAGACCCATTTTCAAAATATGGCAGTATTTACAGACAGCAGGAATGAGGACATGGGCATGTCTTTGAGTGCCTCATTAGCCTACCACACTCCCCAACCCTTGTCCAGCTTGGAGCTCAGTCCTCTGAACACAATACACACTCAGGAACATCTTGAGAGCAACATCTGCCTGCCTCTGTCTCTGATTGCAATGTTCCTTATCTCCACTTCACCTTTTTTGGGGACTGACTTATTTGCACACCATCAGAGTCTATCTAAAATGGCAGCCTTCATCTGAGGGACTGCCTAAGTGTCCCCCGCCTGCACAGATTACTAATTCATTCTCTCAGTAGCCTCATTTCAAAACTCATGAGAGAGACTATCTAATCCCTTCTTTCTGTCTCATATTCACTATTTCTGAAGGCAGCTTAGGCCAGAAGGAAGAGCTCAGAATTACGGATGTTGCAGATTCTCTCTTAAAGAAGAAGGGATGGGGGAAGACATAACTCAACTATAGTGGAGGCATATGATAGACACTTCTTTTATCTTTGGTTTGCAAGATTAACTTCAGTCTACAGGCTTGCTAATCAGAGTTTTAGGACCTAGATTAGAGGAGATTTAATGAACAACATCCCTTTCTTTTGTTTCCTACATACCGCCTTCAGAAATCTGGAAATTGTTTTTTATTTGCACATCTTGCTGGGCAACCCAAGGATCGAACCTTGGACTCCCTGTGGTCTCAGGGCAAGGCATGTGATGCCTTACCCCAGCTTAATCTCTACTTTCCTATATGACATCTTTTGTCAAAATACATTCCTTCTAGTTCTGATTTTCTAGCATTAGTAGGGAAGCACCGTATCTTAATAAACCATTCTCCACTAACTTGAAAAACTCCAAACTAACGTAAGTGTATACTTTTATATTATTGTTGTTCAGTCACTAAATTGTGTCAACTCTCTGCGACTCCATGGACTTCAGCATGCCAGGCTTCCCCGTCCTCCACAATCTCATGGAATTTGTTCAAATTCATGTCCATTGAGTTGATGATGCTACCTAACCATCTCATAATATAAATTTCTAAATGAGGGCATTTTATTGTCTCTCCAAAGAAAATCACGTGGTACATTGTGAAATCCAATAATAGAAACAGAAACAAGGGAGAAAAAAACAGAAAAATTCTATTTTGTTGCTGCCAACAGCCTGGAAATTCCCTTTAAGAAATATTTTAAAATTAAGATAGCAGCTGGAAGCATTTAGATATTCCAAAATACTTCAACATTCCTATGGTCTGACATTTAAATAAAAATTTTAAACATGTATTTAAAAAAGAAATAGAGTAGATTTCTTAGCAAAACAATTTTTAGAAAACTTAATTTCTTATTTCTTCTGTGTCTTCAAGAAAATATCTCTGATTGTGCTTGCTCCTTCTCTTCTTCCCACTCTTGTTTGAAACGGGTATAGGCAGAAGACAGGATATTAATCCCACAAACACTGAACCAGTAATTAAGTAAAAATGCTTATGGTATTTCCTCTTAACATTTTACATGTATTTTTGTCTGCTGTTTTACAGTTTGGACTTTGTTCTCCCAGGAGACTCCTAAGCCTTTTCCTTAAAATGCTTCTATCCCTTTTGTTTTATTTTGCTCAAATCTTCCCAGGGCATTCTTTTGCTCTCTAAAAGCAGAGACCTTAATTTTGGAAGCTGGTTAGCTTTCCACATGCGAGAGTTGTCCTGGGTATTCAGCACAGAATACCTATCTATCTATAGGAGATGGGGTCTCGTTTGAGGTCTGCATTACCTTAATGTCTGCTTGCCTACCACTAAATTGATCATAAAATATATGTTTCATGAAGCTTAATTATTGTTAATTAAGCCTGCTCACATCCTCACATGAAAGATAATACTTAAAATTAAATTTTGACACTTATATTTAGCTATAAACATACTTTATGAGGAAGGTACTATAAATTCTTGGAGAAATCTTCCCTGACAATATTTTCACTCTTCTCTCCAATTTAGAAACTTCACCAACAAAGACTGATGTGAGGACAAGACAAAGAAAGGTTAGCGTTTAGAATTCTGATTAGAGAAAGTCTGGATTTGACAACAGATCTCTGTTTCTCTCTGTTCTGAAAATTCCAAGTTCCTAAAAGCTGAGAATTAGATTACTGTTAGGAAACCTTACACATAAACAGTAATCCTGGGCAATCAAAATGTGCCTCTGGTCAAGTGTGATTAGGGATGCCTCACTGTTAGTCTACATCAGGCTGGGATATATGTGCACAGTAATCCTGTGTCCAGTTCATGTGTGCATATCCATTTTGTCACACTGAAACAGTCCTCTGCCCAAGAATCCCAAGTCTGTCTGACTAGACAAAGCAACAAAATGGCCCTTAAGTTGCTAGTTTCCACCCTGTGATACTAGTGAAGAATTAAAATGAGTCTGCAAAAGCTTGAAATTAAATATATCATGTGTTAATCTATTCTCTATAAAATGCAAATGTTCCTATCAAATTTAATAGAGCATATATTTTTAAATTTCTTTCAATGGTTTATGCCAGGAACTTGAAGGTACAGCGAGCCAAGAGTACAGAGGCAGGAAGTCTTTAGTGTGTCCTTGAAAAATTCCTTGCCATTTGGCAAGAAAATAATCTGGAAAGAAATTTCTATATTATCTACATTTTGTACTAGAGAAGAGATAGGCATAAACTTCTAATTTGTCTTTACTGGCTAAATACCTCCATTTCTCCACATTTTAGAGAGAGAGAAAGAAGGTGGGACAGACACGGAGGGAGGGGGGAAAGCAGAGAGGGAAAGAAGGAGTGGAGATCGTAAGACTGAGTTGCACTCCCTGTCTCCTACACTGTCCTCACAACACCAATTTTATGTTTGAGGGTAAAATTTTACAGAAAGCAATGGAATGAAAATAAGGTAAAACAATGCTCTCTAAAATGATATTAATGTATAACTATAAATGAAAGCCCTTGTTTCTTGTTGCTATGGAGAATTCTATTTTAGCTTTAAAACTAATATTCAGAAATCTGTTACATTTGTATACAGCAACAATGAACTGTTAGAAAGAGGAAGTAAGGAAACAAGCCTATTACCATTGTATCAAAAAGAATAAAATTCCTAGGAATAAACCTATCTAATAAACCTATCTAAGGAGGTAAAACACTTGTACTCAGAAAACTTTAAGACACTGATGAAAGATATTGAAGATGACACAAAGCAGAAAGATACACCATGTTCTTGGATTGAAAGAATAAATATTGTTCAAATGAATATTGTATCCAAGGAAATCTATAGATTCAATGCAATCGCTATGAAATTACCAATGTCATTTTTCACAAAACCTGAACAAACAATTTTGATGTAATTTGTATGGAAACACAAAATACCCTAGCCAGAACAATCTTGAGAAAGACGAAAAGACTGGGGGTATCATACTCTCTGCTGCAGACACTACTACAAAGCTAAGTAATCAAAATAGTATGGTACTGGCATAAAAACAAACACACAGATCAATGGAACAGGATGGGGAGCCCAAAAATAAACTCACACTTATGGTTAATCAATCTATGACAAAGGAGGCAATAATATACAAAGGAGAAAAGACAGTCTCTTCAATAGTGGTGCTGAGAAAATGAGAGCTAAATGTAAAAGAACGAAAATAGAACATTCCCTAACACCATACATAAAAATAAACTTAAAATGGATTAAAAACCTAAATGTAGGAAGGAATGCTCCTAGAGAGAAAACAGAGAATACTCTTTGACATAAACCACAGCAATATTTTTTTAAATTCGTTTCCTAAAGGGGGGAAAAAGCAAAAATAAATAAATAGGACCTAATTAAACTTAAAAGCTTTTGACAACAAAGTCATTGAAAAATAAGACAACATACTAAACGGGAGAAAATATTTGCACCAATATGACCAATAAAGGATTACTATCTAACATATCTAAATAGTTCATACAATTCAACATCAAAAAGCAAACAACCCAATTTTAAAATAGGCAGAAAAATTAAATAAACACTTTTCCAAAGAGGAAATGCAGATGACCAAGGCCATAAGAAGATGCTCAACATCACTAATAATCAGGGAAATGCAAATCAAAACCACAATGAGATATCACCTTTTATCTGTCAGGATGGTATCATCAAAATGAACACAAATAAATGTTGGCACAGATGTGAAGTAAAAGGAACCCTTGTACACTCTTCGTGGGAATGTAAATTGGTGCAGCCACTGTGGAAAACAGCATGAAGTTTTCTCAAAACATTAAAAACATAACTACCATTTGATCTAGAAATTCCACTCCTGTGCATATATATTTAAAAAAATACTAAATTGAGAAGATACATATACCCCAATGTCCCTAGGAGCATTATTCATAATTGCCAGTATGAAAGCAATCCAAGTGTCCATCAGTAGATGAATGGATAAAGAGCATGTGTGTGTGTGTATATATATATATATAGTCTAATTAGTATATATAGTCTTCCCAAGTGGCACTAATGGTAAAGAACCCTCCTGCCAATGCGGGAGACATAAGACACGCAAAATCCAACCCTGAGTCAGGAAGATCCCCTGGAGGAGGGCAAGGCAACCCACCTCAGTATTCTTGCCTGAAGAATCTCATGGACAGAGGAGCCTGGCAGTCCATAGGGTTGCAAAGAGTCAGACACAACTAAAGGGACTTATATAGCAATGGAACACTGTGTTGTGTGTGTGTGTGTGTGTGTGTGTGTGTGTGTGTGTGTGTGTGTGTATAAAACCGAAGAGTACTAAGCCCTAAAAAAAAAAATGGAACTTTGCCATTTGCAACAACATAGATGGACTTGGAGGATATTATGCTAAATGAAACAAGTCAGACAGAGAAAGGCAAATACCGTATGTTACCACTTATATGTGGAATCTGAAAAATACAACAAACTAATGAATATAACAAAAAAGAAGCAGACTCTTAGAAATAGAGAACAAACCAGTGGTTACCAGCGGGGAGAGGGAAGAGGGAGGCAACACAGGCACTGGGGCATGGGAGGTACAAACTATTTCATATAAGATAGTCCACAGAGGAACAAGATGGTGGAGGAGTAGGTGGACGTGAAATACATTTCTCTCCATGGATGCATTAGGAATACACTTTCAGACACAGAAATGCATACAGAACACCAACTGAGAGCAGACAGGAGTACCTGACCAGCAGAGAAGAATGTGCAGACCCATGCAAAACTCGGCAGGATGAAGGAACTAGGGGGAAAATGGGAGTGTTGGCAGCACTGAACTTGCCCTCAGTGGGTGGGGGAACTGAAGCAGGGGTCCGATCCCCACATCGGGGCAACTGTCTGCATCAGAGGAGAAACATTTAAGGCTGAGAGGGAAACAGCTGATCTGTGGCAGCCTAAATGGGATGAGGGTCAGACAGTCCTTGCCGCAGCCATACATACCCTAGATGGCACAGTGGCTGGGAGCTGAAGTTGAGGGGCTGCGGAGCAATCCCAGGGTGAGGGCTGCTGTTGACTGCGGAGAGACAGATCAAGGGGATGTAAGGGAGGAGACTGTGGTGGGAAATGCCTGTGGAGGTAAGCCGGGCAGCCATGGAAGCAAGGCGATACTGCTGAGTCACATGTAGGGGGTGGAGCCATCACCATAGCCTCTCTCCCCCAACCCACCAGCACTGGCAGCTGAACAATAGAGAGGCTGGCCCATCAGACACCTGATGCACTGAACTACAGAGTAGGACCCCACCCAGGGTGCCCCTTTAAGTGCCTGACATGCCGATCTACAGAGTAGGACCCCAGGTGGGGGGCCCTTCTATGTGCCTCATGCACCAAAAAACAGAGAAGGACCCCAGGTAAGGAAGCCTTCTAAGTGCCTGAATGGGCAGAGCTATGGAGAAAGACTGGCCAAGAGGCCTTCGGATCGTCAGGTACAACAGGCTCGAAAAAAGACTCTGATAGGGCCATAACTCCTGTGGTGGAGGCAATCTGTGTCCCTGCACACTTGGCACCGCCAGGGCCCTCAGCCAAACAGCTGCGCTACCTTCACGCTCAACTCTCACTGGGGCAGAGCCGCCACAGGCAAAAAATATCTTGCGTCTATGCTCACAGTTGCTTCGGTAGTGTCCAACTCTTTGTGACCCTGCGGACTGTGGCCTGCCAGGCTTTTCTGTCAGGGACTGGGATTCTCCAGGTGAGAATACTGGAGTGTATTGGCCAATACTGGTTGCTATACCATTCTAGAGCACTATATTTCCTGTTGCCCTAGCCACCAACTCCCCTGAGTACCTGGTGCTGCCAGAACCCCTGCGACCCAAGCAGCTGCACCACCTCCATACCTGACCTTCACAGGGGTAAACCCAACTCCTCCAGGGCAGTATCAGGAGCAAACCCCAGTGGATGACCCATATCCAGAGGTGGAAATAAAACCACAATTGAAACCCAGGGGAGGTGTGACTAAGGAAGACGACCCAAAACCCTCCCATCAGCTGTACAACTGCAGATTAAATCCACACGATCAACTAGGCAGACTCTGCGTCTGTGGAATATATGAACACATTGAGAGCTCTCACAAAAGAACACACACTAGTTCTGATGTTGTGGACACTGGAGGCAAGAACACAGAGGAGGAACAGGAGCAGATTAGAATCTGAACTACCCTCACAGCAGGTCCAGTGATCAGCACAGTGTTAGAGGGCATCCTAGGGAGGTGAGGTGGACTGTGACTCCCAGCGAGGGAAAGGACTCTGACAGCAGTGACTCAAGAAAAACATTTATTATTCTTATGTTTTGACTTGTTCTGTAGATTCTTTTGGATTTTTCTCCTTTTTTTTCCCCTCCCCTTTGCAGTGGTAGATTTTCTTGTCACTATCTTTTTTTTTTCTCTGTCTTTGTTTTCTCAAATTTTTTATTGTTGTTATAAACCTCTGCTGCTGTATCGGGCTTTTGCAGTTGTGGGGAGTTTTGCAGTTTTTTCCTCTTATTTTAACTTTTTAAACCTATTACTTTTTCTACATTTATTCCTTTTTTGCTTTTCCTACTGTTCTTGTCCCCTTGCAGTTAATCTTTAATATATATAAATCTTCTTTACCTACTTCTATTTAACTTTGCATATCTATTCTTTCTTTACTTTCTTTCCTTTCCCCTCAAAATATTTGTTAGTTTTGTTTTCATTGCTTTATTCCCCACTTGGCATCTTGCTTTAGTTTTGTTTTCCAGTTTATGCTTTAGTTAGTTTTGTTCCTGATTGGTAAATATAATTTTTGATTTATTTTGTTCTCCGGGTCAATCTACTGTACTTTATTTTTGTTGGACTGTTTTGACTTTGCTCATGGGTGTATATGTATATGTGTATATTCCATTATTTTAATCATATGCCTGGTTTTGTAACTGCCATTTGTCTGGGGTTCATGTTCGGTTTCTCATTTTTGGATATTTGTTTAAATCTCACTTAATGCCATAACATGGAGAAGGCAATGACACCCCACTCCAGTACTCTTGCCTGGAAAATCCCATGGACGGAGGAGCCTGGTAGGCTGCAGTCCACGGGGTCGCTAAGAGTCGGACATAACTGAGTGACTTCACTTTCACTTTTCACTTTCATGCATTGGAGAAGGAAATGGCAACCCACTCGTGTTCTTGCCTAGAGAATCCCAGGGACAGGGGAGCCTGGTGGGCTGTCGTCTATGGGGTCGCACAGAGTCGGACACGACAGAAGCGACTTAGCACCAGTAGCAGCAATGACATAAGAAACTACTTGTGGTATCTTAGTTCCTGATCAGAGATCAAGCCCTGAGCCTTTGAAGTGGGAACACTGACTCCAAGACCCTAGACTACAAGAGAACTAACCCTGCTGCTGCTGCTAAGTTGCTTCTGTTGTGTCCGACTCTGTGCGACCCCATAGACAACAGCCCACCAGGCTCGCCTGTCCCTGGGATTCTCCAGGCAGGAACACTGGAGTGGGTTGCCATTTCCTTCTCCAATGCATGAAAGTGAAAAGTGAAAGTGAAGTCACTCAGTAGTGTCCGACTCTTCACGACCCAATGGACTGCAGCCTTCCAGGCTCCTCCGTCCATGGGATTTTCCAGGGAACTAACCCTAGGGGGTACCAAATAGTGAGAACTCACACAAAGGAAACCACTGTAATACAAGACCCAGCATCATCCAACCACCAATAGCACCCTGAGCAGGACACCTCATCTAAATAACAAACAAAACAAAAATACAAACCCAATCATCAGCAGACAGGATTATCACCTCACTCAGCCTTGCCCATCAGAGGAAAAACGAAGAAACAAATAAAAATTCAGCACAAATTTCACCTTATAAGAAGCTTACACTGGATCAAACATAGAGGGCAGAGACCAAAAGGAAGAAAGAATTCAACCGTGAAGCCTGGAAAAAGGAGACCTCAAACACAATAAGTTAAAAAAATAATAATGAAAAGGCAGAGAAATATTGCACAAATGAAGGAACAAATTGGAAACACAGAAGCCCAGATAAATGAAGAGGAAACAGGCAAACCACCTGAAAAGAAATTCAGAATAATGGTAGTAAAGATGATCAAAAATCTTGAAGGCAAATGGAGAAAGTGCAAGAATCAATTAACAGAGATCTAGAAGAATTAAAGAATAAACATGCAGAGACAAACAACAGAATTACTGAATTTAAAAGTACTCTAGAAGGAATCAATAGCAGAATATCCGAAGCAGAAGAATGAATCAGTGAGCTGGAAGATAAAATGGTGGAAATAACTTCTGAAGAACAGAATAAAAAGAATGAAAAGAACTGAGGATAGACTCAGAGACCTCTGGGATGATATCAAATGCACCAACATTCAAATAAAAGGGGTCCCAGAAGAAGAGGGGAAAAGAAAGGTTATGAGAAAATTTTTGAAGAGTTGAAAATTCCCCCAACATGGAAAAGGAAATAGTCAATGAAGTCTAAGAGGCAGAGTCTGGTATAGGATAAACCCAAGGAGAAACACACCAAGACACACACTAATTAAACTAAAAATGACTAAACACAAAGAGAGAATATTAAAAGCAGCAAGGGAGAAGTAATCAGTAACATACATGGGAAACCCCATACACTTAATGGCTGATCTTTCAGCAGAAACTTCGCAGGCCAGAAGGGAATGGCAGGATATATTTAAAGTACTGAAAGGGAAAAATCTATGAACATTGATTTTGGATTTGGATCTCATTCAAAATTGATGGAGAAATCAAAAGATTTTCAGATAAGCAAAAGTGAAGAGAATTCAGTACCACCAAACCAGCTTTAAAACAAGAGTTAAATGGTCTTATACAGTCAAGAAATAAAAGAGAAGAAAAAAGATTTATAAAATCAACCCCAAACAATTAAGAAAATGGCAATAGGAACATATATATCAATAATTACTTTAAATGTAAATGGATTAAATGCTCTAACCAAAAGACACAGACTGGCTGAATGGATACAAAACCAAGACCCATATATATGCTGTTTACAAGAAACCCACTTTAGACCTCAAGACACATATTGACTGAAAGTGAGAGAATAAAAAAATATATTCCATGCAAATGGGAAACAAAGGAAAGCTGGAGTAGCTATCTTCATATCAGACAAAACAAACCTTAAAACAAAGAATATTACAAGAGATAAGGAAGGACACTACATAATGGCCAAGAGATCAATCCAAGAGGAAGACATAACAATTGTAAATATCTATGCAGCCAATATAGGAGCACCTCAATAAAGAAGACAAACACTAGCAGACATAAAAGGATAAATTGACAGTAACACAATAAGAGTAGGAGAATTTAACACCCCACTCACACCAATGGATAGATCATCAAAATGGAAAATGAATAAGGAAACACAAGTCTTAAATGATACATTAGATTAGATGGATCTCATTGATATCTTCAGGACATTCCATCCAAATGCATAAGAAATACAACTTCTTCTCAAGAACACATGGGACATTCTCCAGGATAGACAACATCTTGGGTCACAAATTAAACCTCAATAAATTTAAGAAAACTGAAATTGTATCAAGCATCTTCTCCAGCCACAACACTATGAGACTAGATATCAATTACAAGAAAAAAATTGTAAGAAACACAAACACATAGAGATTAAACAACATGTTTCTAAATGACCAACATATTACTGAAGAAATCAAAAGAGAAATCAAAAAATTTCTAGAAAAAAATGACAAAACACAACTCAAAACCTATGGGATGCAGCAAAAGCAGTTCTAAGAGGGAAGTTTATAGCAATACAATCCTATCTCATAAAACAAGAAAAACATTGAATAGCCTAACTTTACACCTAAAACAACTGGAAAAAGAAAAACAAAATAAACCCAAAATTAGTAGAAGGAAAGAAATCATAAAGTTCAGAGTAGAAATAAGTGAAAAAGAAATGAAAGAAACAATAGTAAAGATTAATAAAACCGGTTCTTTTGAGAAGATAAACAAAATTGATGAACTTTTAGCCAGACTCATCAAGAAAAAAAGAGAGAAGAATCAAATCAACAAAATTAGAAATGAAAAAGGAGAGGTTATAACAGACAATGCAGAAATACAAAGGATTATAAGAGACTATTATGAACAATGATATTAAAATGGATAACCTGCAGGGTGGACAGATTTTTAGAAAAGTTCAACCTTCCAAGACTGAACCAGGAAGAAATAGAAATTATGAACAACCCAATTACAAGAACTGAACTTGAAGCTGTTATCAAAAATCTCCCCCCAAAAACAAAAGCCCAGGACAAGATGGCTTCCCAGGAGAATTCTATCAAACATTTAGAGAAGAGCTAATGCCTACGCTTCTAAAACTCTTTCCAAAAAATGCAGAGGAAGGAACACTTCCAAACTCATTCTATGAGGGCACCATCACCCTGATACCAAAACCAAAGAAAGACAAGCCAATAACACTGATGAACACAAATGCAAAAATCCTCAGCAAACTTTTGGCAAACAGAATTCAACAACACATCAAAAAGCTCATACACCATGATCAAGTTGGGTTTATTCCAGGAATGCAAGGATTCTTCAGTATATGCAAATCAACCAATGTGATACACAATATTTACAAATTGAAAGGTTAAAAACCAGAGGTAAATCTCAATAGATGCCAAAAAAGCCTCTGACAAAATTCAGCACCCATTTATGATTCAGTTCAGTTCAGTCACTCAGTCGTGTCCGACTCTTTGCAACCCCATGAATCACAGCGCACCAAGCCTCCCTTGTCCATCACCAACTCCCTGAGTTCACTCAGACTCGCGTCCATCGAGTCAGTGATGCCATCCAGCCATCTCATCCTTGGTCGTCCCTTCTCCTCCTGCCCCCAATCCCTCCCAGCACCAAAGTCTTTTCCAATGAGTCAACTCTTCGCATGAGGTGGCCAAAGTACTGGAGTTTCAGCTTTAGCATCATTCTTTCCAAAGAAATCTCAGAGTTGATTAAAACTCTTCAAAAAATGGGCACAGAAGGAATCTACCTCAACATAGTAAAGGCCATATATGATAAGCCTACAGCAATGGTGAGAAACTGAAAGCATTCCCCGTAAGATCAGGAACAAGACAAGAGTATCCACTTTCACCACTATTATTTAACATAGTTCTGGAAGTCCTAACTAAAGCAGTCAGAGGAGAAAAAGAAATAGAAGGAATCCAGATGAGAAAAGAAGTAAAGCTCTCACTGTTTGTAGATGACATGATACTATACATAGAAAACCCTACAGAATCAGAAAATTATTAATCAGTGAATTTAGTAAAGTTGCAGGAAACAAAATCAATACACAGAAATCTCTTGCATTTCTATATATTAACAATGAAATATCAGAAAGAGAAATTAATGAATCAATCCCATTCACCACTACCACAAAAAGAATTAAATATCTAGGAATAAACTTACCTAAGGAGACAAAATAATTGTACACAGAAAATTATAAGACACTGATGAAAGAAATCAAAGATGACATAAACAAATGGAGAGATAGTCCAAGTCCCTGGGTAGGAAGAATCAATATTGTGAAAATGACTGTACTACCAAACACAATATACAGATTCAATGCAATCCCTATCAAATTACCAATGGCATTTTTCACAGAACTAGAATAAAAAATTTCACAATTCATATGGAAACACAAAAGACCGCAAATAGTCAAAGCAGTCTTGAGAAAGAAGAAAGGCCCTGGAGGAATCAACCTTCCTGACTTCAGATTAGACTACAAAGCTACAGCCATCAAGACAGTATGGCACTGGCACAAAAACGGAAATATAGACCAATGGAACAAGACTGAAACCCAGAAATAAACCCATGCACATATGGGTATTATGAGCACTTATTTTTGACAAAGGAGGCAAGAATATACATTGGGGAAAAGACAGCCTTTTCAATAAATGGTGCTGGGAAAACTGGACAGCTACATGGAAAAGAATGAAATTAGAACACTTCCTAACACCATACGCAATGATCAACTCAAAATGGATTAAAGACTTAAATGCAAGACCAGAAACTATAAAACTCTTAGAGGAAAATATAGGCAGAACACTCAGTGACATAAATCAAAGCTAGATCCTCTATGACCCACCTTACAGAATAAAAGATATAAAAGAAAACTAAACAAATGGGACCTATTGAACTTAAAGGCTTCTGCACAGCAAAGGAAACTATAATCAAGGTGAAAAGACAACCCTCGGAATGGGAGAAAATAATGGCAAATGAAACAACTGACAAAGGATTAATTTCCAAAATATACAAGCAGCTCATGCAACTCAATACCAGGAAAACAAACAACCCAATAAAAAGTGGGGAAAAGAACGAAACAAACATTTCTCCAAAGAAGACATGAGGTGAGGTGAAGTCGTTCAGTCGTTTCTGACTCTTTATGACCCCGTGGACTGTAACCTACTAGGCTTCTCTGTCCACGGGATTCTCCAGGCAAGAATACTGGAGTGGATTGCCATTTCCTTCTCCAGGGGATCTTCCCGACCCAGGGGTCAAACCCAGGTCTCCCACATTGGAGGCAGATGCTTTAACCTCTGAGCCACCAGGGAAGCCCAGAGATCTGCAATGGCCCCTTGCTTACATTCTATTTTTAATTTTGCTATTTTTTTTTAAAGAGCCAATTGGAAAAAGTTATTTTAATTCAGTTTGGTAGAAAGCTCTATTTCTTATATATGTACGTGTGTGTACGTGTTGTGTCCAACTCTTTGCAACCCCATGGACTGTAGCCCACCAAGCTCCTCTGTCCATGAAGTTTTCCAGGAAAGAATACTGGAGTGGGTTGCCATTTCATACAGATGGCTAATAAACACATAAAAAGATGCTCAACATTGCTCATTATTATTGTCTTCCCTGGTGGCTCAGCGGTTAAAGTATCTGCCTGCAATGCAGGAGACCTGGGTTTAATCCCTGGGTGGGGAAGATCCCCTGGAGAAGCAAATGGCAACCCACTGCAGTATTCTTGCCTGGAGAATCCCATGGACAGAGGAGCCTGGCGGGCTACAGTCCACAGGGTTGCAAATCAAAATCACAGAGATATCACCTCACACCAGTCAGAATGGCCATCATAAAAAAGTCTACAAACGATAAATCCTGCAGTGGGTGTGGAGAAAAGGGAATGCTCTTGCACTGTTGGTGGGAATGTAAATTGATACAGCCACTATGGAAGATGGTATGGAGATTCCTTAAAAAAACTAGAATTAAAACCACCATATGACCCAGCAATCCCACCCCTAGGCCTACCCTGAGGAAACCAGGGTAGAAAAACACACATGTATCCCATTGTTCATTCCAGCGCTATTTACAATAGCTAGAATATGGAAGCAACTTAGACGCCCATCAACAGATGAATGGATAAAGAAGTTGTGGTATATATACACAATGGAATATTACTCAACCATAAAAAGGAATGCATTTGAGTCAGTTGTGATGAGGTGGATGAAATTAGAATCTCTTATACAGAGTGAAGGGAGTCAGAAAGAGAAAGATAAATATTGTATTCTAATGCACATACATGGAATCTAGAAAAATTGTTCTGAAGAATTTATTTACATGGTAGCAATGGAGAAACAGACATAGAGAATAGATTTATCCACACGGGGAGAGGGGAGGATAGGGTGTGATGTATGGAAAGAGTCACATGGAAACTTATATTACCATATGTAAAATAGATGGCCGATGGGAATTTGCTGTATGGATCAGGAAACTCAAAGAGGGGCTCTGTTCAACCTAGAAGGGTGGGATGGGGAGGGAGATGGGAAGGAGGTTCAAAAGGGAGGGAATATATGTATACCTATGGCTGATTCATGTTGAGGTTTGATAGAAAACAATGAAATTCTATAAAGCAATTATCTTTCAATAAAAGAAAAACTGAAAAAAAAGTAACTTAAAAAGCAGATGATATTAAGAACAGGTGGCAAGAATACATAGAAGAACTATACAAAAAAGACCTTGACGACGCAGAAAACCACAATGGTGTGATCGCACACATAGAACCAGACATCCTGGAATGTGAAGTCAAGTGGGCCTTAAAAAACATCACTATGAACAAAGCTAGTGAAGGTGATGGAATTCCAGTTGAGCTATTTCAAATCATAAAAGATGATGCTGGGAAATTGCTGCACTCAATATGCCAGCAAATATGGAAAACTCAGTAGTGGCCACAAGATTGGAAAAGGTCAGTTCTCATTCCAATCCTAAAGAAAGGCAATGTTAAAGAATGCTCAAACTACTGCATAATTGCACTCATCTCACATGCTAGTAAAGTAATGCTCAAAATTCTCCAAGCCAGGCTTCAGCAATATGTGAACCGTGAACTTCTAGATGTTCAAGCTGGTTTTAGAAAAGGCAAAGGAACCAGAAATCAAATTGCCAACAATCGCTGGATCATCAAAAGAGCAAGAATTCCAGAAAAACATCTATTTCTGCTTGATTGACTATGCCAAAGCCTTTGACTGTGTGGATCACAAGAAACTGTGGAAAACTCTGAAAGAGATAGGAATACCAGACCACCTGACCTGCCTGTTGAGACATGTGTATGCAGCTCAGGAAGCAACAGTTAGAACTGGACATGGAACAACAGACTGGTTCCAAATAGGAAAAGGAGTACGTCAAGGCTGTATATTGTCACCCTGCTTATTTAACTAATATGCAGGGTACATCATGAGAAACACTGGGCTGGAGGAAACACAAGCTGGAATCAAGATTGCCAGGAGAAATATCAATAACCTCAGATATGCAGATGACACTACCCTTATGGCAGAAAGTGAAGAGGAGCTAAAAAGCCTCTTGATGAAAGTGAAAGAGAAGAGTGAAAAAGGTGGCTTAAAGCTCAACATTCAGAAAACAAAGATCATGGCCTCCCATCCCATCACTTCATGGCAAATAGATGGGGAAACAGTGGAAACAGTGGCTGATTTTATTTTGGGGGACTCCAAAATCACTGCAGATGGTGACTGCAGCCATGAAATTAAAAGATGCTTCCTCCTAGGAAGGAAAGTTATGATCAACCTAGATAGCATATTCAAAAGCAGAGACATTACTTTGCCAACAAAGGTCCATCTAGTCAAGGCTATGGTTTTTCCAGTACTCATGTATGGATGTGAGCGTTGGACTATAAAGAAAGCTGAGAACTGACTAATTGATGCTTTTGAACTGTGGTGTTGCAGAAGACTCTTGAGAGCCCCTTGGACTGCATGGAGATTCAACCAGTCCATCCTAAAGTAGACCAGTCCTGGTTGTTCATTGGAAGGACTGGTGTTAAAGCTGAAACTCCAAAACTTTGGCCACCTGATGTGAAGAGCTGACTCATTTGAAAAGACCCTGATGCTGGGAAAGATTGAAGGCAGAAGGAGAAGGGGATGTCAGAGGACAATATGGTTGGAGGGGCATCACTGACTCAATGGACATGATTTTGAGTAAACATCGGGATTTGGTCCATGAACAGGGAGGCCTGCCACGTTGCGGTCCATGTGGTCTCAAAGAGTTGGACACGACTGAGTGACTGAACTGAATTTAAAAGAATAATATCAACTATGGTGATGTATTTTATAACATGGAGAATATAGCCAATATTTTCATAACCGTAAATGGGTGTAACCTTTAAAAATACAGTACAAATAAATTTTTTATTTAAAAAAGAATCTTTGTTTGTTAGGTGAAAAGTGGCATATAATTAAATTTTGCTTTTCTAATTTTATAAACTCATGTCAATTGTTCTCTAGGAGGAAGGTATTTCTGAAAAGAAATTACACATCCAGATAGCTTTTTATGTTGAGAATGATTTTCTAATATTTATCTTTGGTTACAATTTCAAATTCTACATTTTCATTGCTAGTACAAACAAACGTGAATGATTTCTGTATATTAACCTGGTATCCTGCACCCTTGCTGTAATTGCTCATTTGTTCCCAGAGTTCTTTTGTTAGTTCTTTTGAATTTTTAACATAGGTGATCATATCATGTGTGAATAAAGAAAATTTCATATCTTTCTTATCAATCTTGCCTTGTCTTATTGCATTAACTAGAGCTAACTTATTTTAATGTAATCAAATAAAACAGTTTTTCCTTATAATACCCACAAATATAATCAGTTCAGTTCAGTTCAGTTTAGTCACTCAGTCATGTCCGACTCTTTGCGACCCCATGAATAGCAGCACGCCAGGCCTCCCTGTCCATCACCATCTCCCGGAGTTCACTCAGACTCGCGTCCATCGAGTCCGTGATGCCATCCAGCCATCTCATCCTCGGTCGTCCCCTTCTCCTCCTGTCCCCAATCTCTCCCAGCATCAGAGTCGTTTCCAATGAGTCAACTCTTCGCATAAGGTGGCCAAAGTACTGGAGTTTCAGCTTTAGCATCATTCCTTCCAAAGAAATCCCAGGGTTGATCTCCTTCAGAATGGACTGGTTGGATCTCCTGCAGTCCAAGGGACTCTCAAGAGTCTTCTCCAACACCACAGTTCAAACACATCAATTCTTCAGTGCTCAGCCTTCTTCACAGTCCAACTCTCACATCCATACATGACCACAGGAAAAATCATAGCCTTGACTAGACGGACCTTAGTC
Organism: Capra hircus; assembly: GCF_001704415.2. Classification (NCBI taxonomy): domain Eukaryota; kingdom Metazoa; phylum Chordata; class Mammalia; order Artiodactyla; family Bovidae; genus Capra; species Capra hircus. Next base: position 31,163,837 of record NC_030815.1, on the reverse strand, counting down.
AGCAAAGTAATGTCTCTGCTTTGAATATACTATCCAGGTTGATCATAACTTTTCTTCCAAGGAGTAAGCGTCTTTTAATTTCATGGCTGCAGTCACCATCTGCAGTGATTTTGGAGCCCCCCCCAAAAAAAGTCTGACACGGTTTCCACTGTTTCCCCATCTATTTCCCATGAAGTGATGGGACTGGATGCCATGATCTTCGTTTTCTGAATGTTGAGCTTTAAGCCAACTTTTTCACTCTCCTCTTTCACTTTCATCAAGAGGCTTTTTAGCTCCTCTTCACTTTCTGCCATAAGGGTAGTGTCATCTGCATATCTGAGGTTATTGATATTTCTCCCGGCAATCTTGATTTCAGCTTGTGTTTCTTCCAGTCCAGCATTTCTCATGATGTACTCTGCATCTAAGTTAAATAAGCAGGGTGACAATATACAGCCTTGACCTACTCCTTTTCCTATTTGGAACCAATCTGTTGTTCCATGTCCAGTTCTAACTGCTGCTTCCTGACCTGCATACAGATTTCTCAAGAAGCAGGTTAGGTGGTCTGGTATTCCCATCTCTTTCAGAATTTCCCACAGTTTCTTGTGATCCACACAGTCAAAGGCTTTGGCATAGTCAATCAAGCAGAAATAGATGTTTTTCTGGAACTCTCTTGCTTTTTCCATGATCCAGCGGATGTTGGCAATTTGATCTCTGGTTCCTCTGCCTTTTCTGAAACCAGCTTGAACATCAGGGAGTTCACGGTTCACGTATTGCTGAAGCCTGGCTTGGAGAATTTTGAGCATTACTTTACTAGCATGTGAGATGAGTGCAATTGTGTGGTAGTTTGAGCATTCTTGGCATTGCCTTTCTTTGGGATTGGAATGAAAACTGACCTTTTCCAGTCCTGTGACCACTGCTGAGTTTTCCAAACTTGCTGGCATACTGAGTGCAGCACTTTCACAGCATTCTCTTTCAGGATTTGAAACAGCTCAAATGGAATTCCATCACCTCCACTAGCTTTGTTCACAGTGATGCTTTCTAAGGCCCACTTGACTTCACATTCCAAGATGTCTGGCCCTAGATTAGTGATCACATCATCATGATTTTCTGGGTCATGAAGATCTTTTTTGTACAGTTCTTCCATGTATTCTTGCCACCTCTTCTTAATATCTTCTGCTTCTGTTAGGTCCATACCATTTCTGTCTTTTATCGAGCCCATCTTTGCATGAAATGTTCCCTTGGTATCTCTAATTTTCTTGAAGAGATCTCTAGTCTTTCCCATTCTGTTGTTTTCCTCTATTTATTTGCATTGATCGCTGAGAAAGGCTTTCTTATCACTTCTTGCTATTCTTTAGAACTCTGCATTCAGATGCTTATATCTTTCCTTTTCTCCTTTGCTTTTCACTTCTCTTCTTTTCACAGCTATTTGTAAGGCCTCCCCAGACAGCCATTTTGATTTTTTGCATTTCTTTTCCATGGGGATGGTCTTGATCAGTGTCTTCTGTACAATGTCATGAACCTCATTCCATAGTTCATCAGGCACTCTATCTATCAGATCTAGACCCTTAAATCTATTTCTCACTTCCACTGTATAATCATAAGGGATTTGATTTAGGTCATACCTGAATGGTCTAGCGGTTTTCCCTACTTTCTTCAATTTAAGTCTGAATTTGGCAATAAGGAGCTCATGATCTGAGCCACAGTCAGCTCCCAGTCTTGTTTTTATTGACTGTATAGAGCCTCTCCATCTTTGGCTGCAAAGAATATAATCAATCTGATTTCCATGTTGACCATCTGGTGATGTCCATGTGTAGAGTCTTCTCTTGTGTTGTTGGAAGAGGGTGTTTGCTATGACCAGTGCATTGTCTTGGCAAAACTCTATTAGTCTTTGCCCTGCTTCATTCCACATTCCAAGGCCAAATTTGCCTGTTACTCCAGGTGTTTCTTGACTTCCTACTTTTGCATTCCAGTCCCCTATAATGAAAAGGACATCTTTTGGGGGTGTTAGTTCTAGAAGATCTTGTAGGTCTTCATAAAACCGTTCAACTTCAGTTTCTTCAGCGTTACTGGTTGGGGCATAGACTTGGATAACTGTGATATTGAATGGTTTGCCTTGGAGACGAACAGAGATCATTCTGTCGTTTTTGAGATTGCATCCAAGTACTGCATTTCCGACTCTTTTGTTGACCATGATGGCTACTCCATTTCTTCTGAGGGATTCCTGCCCGCAGTAGTAGATGTAATGGTCATCTGAGTTAAATTCACGTATTCCAGTCCATTTTAGTTCGCTGATTCCTAGAATGTCGACATTCACCCTTGCCATCGCCTGTTTGACCACTTCCAATTTGCCTTGATTCGTGGACCTGACATTCCAGGTTCCTATGCAATATTGCTCTTTACAGCATCGGATCTTGCTTTTATCACCAGTCACATCCACAACTGGGTATTGTTTTTGCTTTGGCTCCATCCCTTCATTCTTTCTGGAGTTATTTCTCCACTCATCTCCAGTAGCATATTGGGCACCTAATGACTTGGGGAGTTCCTCTTTTGGTATCCTATCATATTGCCTTTTCCTACTGCTCATTGGGTTCTCATGGCAAGAATATTGAAGTGGCTTGCCATTCCCTTCTCCAGTGGACCACATTCTGTCAGGCCTCTCCACCATGTCCTGCCCATCTTGGGTTGCCCCACAGGCATGCCTTGGTTTCATTGAGTTAGACAAGGCTGTGGTCCTAGTGTGATTAGATTGACTAGTTTCCTGTGAGTATGGTTTCAGTGTGTCTGCCCTCTGATGCCCTCTTGCAACACTTACCATCTTACTTGGGTTTCTCTTACCTTGGCGTGGGGTATCTCTTCACGGCTGCTCCAGCAAATCACAGCTGCTGTTCTTTACCTTGGATGAGGGGTATCTCCTTACTGCCACCGTTCCTGACCTTCAACGTGGGATAGCTCCTCTAGGCACTCCTGTGCCCGCGCAGCCACCACTCCTCGGGTTGCTCCTCTGGCCGGCCGTCGGCCCTGGCCTTGGGCATGGGTGGCTCCTCCCAGCTGCCGCCCCTGGCCTCGGGCGCGAGGTGGCTTCTTCTGGCTGCCCCTGACCTCGGACGCGGGGTGTCTCCTCCGGGCCGCCACCCCTGATCAGACGCGAGGTAGCTCCTCCCAGTTGCCGCCACTGACCTCAGATGCAGGGTAGCTCCTCTCCGCTGTTCCTGCGCCATCGCAGCCTGGCACTCAAAGGAAAAAATGTTGGAATGAAATAAATTCAAGTTAAATAGAATATAGCACTATAACATCTCTGAAAAAAAAACTGTATGTATCTAGCATATGTGTATGTTTACTGATGCATTTAGCTAACACCAGATTTGAGGAAAAGAAATTATTTCAGGTCACATCTCTGACCTTTGCGAGGTTACTGAGTCCAGCAACAGGTTTCTCAACTGTGCAGGTGAGAGACATCCATAGTTAGCTCATTCCAAAAGGATAAGGCTTAAAGAAGAATACCAATGAGACTTCCAACCAAATGTATTCACTTAAAATGGGGAAAAAATCATAAGCAATCAGTTAATTGATCAGCTGTACACAGCACCCATCCCGCAATATAAGAGAGCTGAAAATAAGTGTAAGAAGTTCCTTGGAGGTTGTAGGACTTAAGAAAAAAGGAGTTTTGAATGGTCTATATAGTCTGTCACCTGCCCAGAAATGTATGGAGTGAGACACAATCTTCAATAGGATCTGAATAGGTTCTTTTGACTTAATTACCATGATGGAGTAAACTAACAATTTCCTTTATCTTCTCATCATTATTATGACTTGGCGTAGTTTCTATCTGTGAATACTTGGCATACTGATGAGCTCCTTTTTGCATTTTTAAAGGCCTCCAAGTCAAACGTAAGATTCAGATTCTTCTCAACCTAAATGAATTGCCTTGATAGTTTTGTAGTTTAGTTGGGGGGGGGGGGGGGCAGTGGTTCCTGCACATCAAGCACCATGTCAAGCAAAATTTCCCCCTAAAGAGCAGCTTTGTGGGGCTGATGGATAGAATATACAGGTGTGTATAAATTGCAAAACTAATTGACAGATGACAAATGCTTCACTGCTCTGCCCTGGAGTCAAAGAATAGCAGGTAATTTATCTTTGCTGTTTCGTTGTTCCCCTTCTCAATATTTTCTTTGCCAATAGTGAAATCTCATTATTCCCTATGCATTTATAGTTTGGTATTTTAAAATTTTCTCTTATTCATTTCCAAAACCTCTTAAAATTTGTCACTTTTATTTCAACCTGTTACAAATACTGGCTCATGGTTGCAGCTTTATATAAAATAGTAACTGGTTTTCAACACAGGTGAAGACAGTAAGTACATAAACATCAGTCCTAAGTAGAAATATTTCTTTACTGACAGCCAAGAGCATACATGCATTATCAGGCCAGACCATAATCAGGTGAAGAATGAAGGTTAAAACTTTTTCAGTATATCTTTCTAATTAATCAGCAGCAGCATTTACTATAGCAGGCGTTAATTTTAGCAATTCCAGAAGAGAAACACAATTCCTACTTTAAAGAAGGAAATGGCAACTCACTCCAGTAATCTTGCCTGCAAAATTCCACGGACGGAGGAGCCTGGTGGGCTACAGTCCATGGTGTTACAAAGAGTTGGACATGACTGAGGGACTAAACAACAACAAAACCTTCAAGATGGTCATTAATTCTTTGGAAAGACAAAATATTCACATATGAAAAAGTGAACAATGTGAAAGTTAGTCTGTTTAAAAACCAGAAGAATAGCTGCCTGCAGGTATTATGCATGAATATGATACATACAATAAATGTTATGGAATTCAGAAGAATTCAGGGAGGCAACTCAGAGAATGTTTCATTGCTCGTCAGACTTGAAAGATAGGTAGGACTCACAAAAAACAGAGGACAAGGGTGGATGCCTGGATGGGTGAAGATCAAGTAAATGGTGTGAACAGCTATGTTGGCAAAAAGCATGCTGTATTAGAAGAGTGACTTTATCAGTCTGAATAGATATGGCAGTCAAAGATAGAATGCTCTCTTTCATGTCTTACAGAACATTTGAACACTTCTTTTGTGTTCTTGGGGGCTGTTTTAACAGCTTTACAACAAAGCGTATTCTATTGCTCGAAGTTTGTTGTAGAGGTTTGCTCTTCAGCTCATCTGAGACCTCTGAGACAGAAGCTGCATTCTTTCTCTGCTACCATGAGCATCTAGTAAACACCTGGTACACGGAAGTCATTTACTAGAATTTAGGTACATGAAAGAAAGCACAATAAATACCGAGAAATGTTTCTTTTAGTAAAGATCATCGTGCGTGTGTGCATTCTCAGTTGTGTCTGACTCTTTGCAACCCTGTGGACCATAGCCTGCCAGGCTCCTCTGTCCATGGAATTTTCCAGTGAAGATCATTTTTCATTAATTACTGGAGTTTTAATTCTCAGTAAGAAAGGCATAAGATATTCTAAGGGTTTCTAGTTTCCAATGAAATTTTATCTAGCTTTCCACTAAAAATGGGATCAACTGAAAAACGTATTTGAAAATGTTGATTTAGACCCCACTAAACAGGTTTATTTTTATGTATTCATTCACAAATATTTATTGAGTACCTACTATTTACAGGTCACTGTTCTATGTGAAAAAAAAGGAGCTAAAAAAGAAATAGATTAAAAAACAAAAACCCTGCCTTTAAGGAGCTTATATTCTAGTAAAGAAAAACAAAAAATTTAAAGTTCCAACAGGTATAGTAGTTTACAAAAGGACCCTGAATTGCTCACCTCTTGCAATAGCCACGTTTTCTTGGTATGTATTTTTTAAATTTTATTTGTTTTATAATGGGTCCTTGCTGTTTATCTGTTTTAAATATAGCAGTGTGTATGTGTCAATTCCAAACTACCAATCTATCCCTCTCTCAACCCTGCCCTCACCAACCAAAAATTCATTCTCTAAGTCTGTGGGTCTATTTCTGTTTTGTAAATAAGTTCATTTGTATCATTTTTTTAGATTCCCCAGTGATATGATATGATATTTGTCTTTCTCTGTCTGACTTACTTCACTTAGTTTAAGGCTTTGCAGCACTGAGTTCCTGCCTGCTCTGAGCTTGTGTCTAGCCTGGTGACCTGCTTTGGCCAATAGGACATTAGCAAACTGATACAAGCTCATAGAAAGGCTTGCTGGGTCTTGCGTCTCTCTGTCCAGAGACTAGTCCTCTGCTAGTTGAGGAGTCAAGGCTGAGAGGCACCTGCAACAGAGGTAAGATGCTCCCCTCATCTCACTGAGGCCCCCTAGAATACCTAGCATCCTGGAGACCCACAGACAGTGACTGTGCCTAACCCAGTGACAGACCTGGTGACTGTGCCTAACCCATTTCAACAGAGTTGCCAGAGAGTGACAGAGAGACATGGGAGATGGAGATGGGAAAGTAAAGGGAGTAGGTCAGACCCAATTTTGCAGAGCTCTAAAGGCCATAGCTCGCAGAGAGTCAGCCATGACTGGACTGAGCACACACACAAGCACAGGGATTCTCGAAGCCTTAATATGCTAATAAGTCTTCTGCGTTTCCAAACAGGAGACTTAGAATTCTGCAATTCCTCAAATGGATCTGGTAACCCAACACATTTTCTCTTTTTCTCACAGAGCATCTCAAAGCTCTGCCAAATTTGTCAGTGGGTGGTTTTCATCTTTAGGTCCCAGGCTAGGCTGAGATGGAATGGTTGGAGACATGCTGAAACTAGCACCCTGACAACATTCCAGAAGATCCAAACACTTAGGCGGAGTCAGCTCCAAATCATGCCTCTCCCGGCTATGTAATTTGACATGCAGCAGATATACTGGCTTTTTTCATTAGAAAAGTTTCATATGTAGCATATTACATCATCGCATAAAGGTTCCAAATGAAATAAAGTTCTACCAAGAAAAAAATCAGATGGTATGTTAAAATACACAGAAGTTATAAATCACTAAGCCTTATAAGCTTTCCATTAATTAAAAAAAAGAAAAAAAGGTTAGGTTCTCCAGATGTTCCTAATTCACAACACTTGGATGAAAACCCAATACCTTAACCTGTCTCAGCAAAGAACATCTTATTTCTACATAAAAAAATGGAATTGCTGTGATAATGTTAAAGATGGATTAACATTCGAATGACTTACATATAAATGCACATGACTGTTGATTTGTTACAGGAAGTACTGTCTCAACCCAAGACCGTGATGCCGGGGAGGTTTTGCTCTCTCTGCTACATTTAAGGCCATGTATGTATACACTGGACAAGAATTTTCATTCATGCTGTATTATTTGATCCCAAACTCTGCTCTTTCCCTAACTTGTTCATTATACCTTTTCACTCCAACTCCTTCCAATTACAGCTACTTTTTATAAAGAATGTAAATATTAAAGGTGAGAATGTATAGCATCTCCACCCAAACAGTATCCCTTGCATATACTATATCTAAATTGAAAAGCTCTTGGGCATTACAAAACTATTTGATCAGTTATATTTTGCATATTTTCCCTCTGTCATATTGTATGTGAAAGGATGTATGCAAAATAATATACATTAAGCACTTTAAGGAAATGGATTCTCAAAACAACATATCACACACACTTTTTAAAAATTGTTGTTTAATGGCAAACTTCCTTTCTGTAAACTGAGAAGAGGCACCTTCTTTCTTTGCTCCCCTGAAAGGTCCATATTCCCTCTCTCTCTGACTGATCACACTCTGTCAGTTCCTGTTCTGTAGGCCGGAAGGGAGACTCCTCCCCGCCCCCACCGCCCCATTGCTTCTGTTCCATGTTGCTAATGGCAGGGGAGACATCAAACACATGGAATTGCCAGAAAACACATACAGGAGAACCCAAAGCAAGTTCCTAAGGGTCTCCTGCTGTAGAAACTCTGTTTCCTTCCCACCATAGGATATACTTCCTGCTAAGATGGAGTCCTTCCAGTGAATCCACATATGAGCATGGCACCACATCCTTCAAGGGGATAGAAAAGAAATATCTACTCAATCAAGAAACATGTATTCATTACTTACCCGAGAAGCCATGCATTGGGTATTTTGGAGACATCCACTGTATAACACCAATCCTGGCCACAAGGCAAATTCCCTATTGTTGGGGGAATAAGGTAGCATTTTCTCTGTAAAAAGAAATATTAACTGTTCAAAATGTATTGACTTATTCAGAGAATAACATTACAGAGTTCAGTAGAAGAGATACTGTTTGGGATGAGTTTGGTCATCAGGAAGGAGAAACTTTTATTTCAGTCATATAACATAAGCCTCAATTCAGTTAGGTAGGTAGAGAAATAAGGAGATGGACACAAGCAAGGCTTTTGGTGGGAACATATATTTCCTCCAGGGGGAAAAAAAAAAAAAAAACTTCATTAAGTGTACCAGGCAATATTCCAGGTGGAGAGATAGTAACACCAGGCAAGGCTGGTTCCCTTGGCCCTTACATGCTAGAGCAAAAGATAAATGAACAAGTGACCAGCGGTAAGCACCATCACATCAAATCATGACAAACACCGTGAAGGAAACAAAACCGGAGGATGGCACGGGGAGGGATCACAACTTCCACCAAGATGGTCAGGGAAGGCCGCTCTGAGGTGTCCTTGGACCTGGGCAATGAAAGGAGCAAAGGATGGGGGTTAGGGGGTAGGATTTCCTAAACTCTAGGTCAGAGAACTCTGGGAAATACCAAAGAATAACTGAGGAAAACAAAAACAATCCCTTTCCATAGAGATTCTTTTTGAAGTTTCATAATACACATGGGAACACTGAAGCCATCTGAAAGTCCTTGAGGAAAAAGAACCTATTGATATTTGCCCCAGCGCTTCCCCAGTACACTACAGAAAGCAGTGATCCTTTCTTTCTTGGTGGTGGTGTCTGCATTGCAGGGGGTGGGAGAGTGGAGGGTGGTTCTAATACAATAATATTTTTAGTATTGGCTCTCAGAACACTGCTTAATGCTAAACTAAGAAGTCTGCAGACTCCGGTAGAATAAAAACCCTGAATAGGGTTCCCTGGAGTTATGCCATATGGAGACCTGTTTGGAATTTGATTCATAATAAATAGGAAGGCCTTCTAACTTTTGAACAGAGAATTGATAAGCTAAAAGTGCGTGTTTTGATGCTGTCACCCCAATACTGATAATGCTGAGTGGGTTTAATAAAGGAGAATATAGAACAAGGTAGATTATCTAGGAAACATTTTTCTAGCCTAAGTGAGAATGCTTGACCCAAGATTTAAAGTGGATGAAGGGGAAGGGAGAGAGATGAAACATTAGGAGAGAAGAGGTGGCCAAACAAGTGGACATCTCTCTAGAACTTGGGAGAGACAAGACACCCAGTAGTGAGTTGGAGGCAGTGGGTTGGATGGTGGATCAAACACAACAAAATCAAATTGATTAACATTTCACAAGCAAACAAAGGATATGCAAAGACAGAAGATGAAAAGGCAATAAGGAAGGAAACAAGGATGAGGTTATGATATGAACAACCTACAGTGGAATGTTGAGGAGTTTACTATGCACTTTATCGGCAAACTACTAGGAATTTCTCAGCAAGAATGATTTGAAGTATGTTTTAGTTAAGTTCCACTGAGTACAGTGTGTAGGATTCCCTGGAGAAGAGAGAATGAAGATAGAGCCACTCAAGGTCAATTTCAAAAGTCCAGGTGAAAGATAAGCAGTTGCCTAGGAGAGCATGGAGCCTGCGGATGGGGACGAGGAAAGAGATGCTAAAGGCATCTCACAGGTAGAACATGGGAACTGGCGGAGACCACGTGTGAGTGAAGCATCACTGATGGGGATGGAAGAGATGATGGCATTTTCATCACAACTGAGAAGGTGAGTCAGCCAATTGAAGTCAAAGGTGGAGGCAGCAGGTACATGGGAGCAGATCCTCCATCCCATCTGGAATGTGCTGAATTTGATGATCCTGTGGGCCGACTGGGAAGAGATATTCTGCAACCCAATCTGAAGATGAAGGAGGAGTTCAGCCTACAGACAGGGATTGTAGGGAGGATCCATTCAGCAGGAAGAGCAGGTGACAAGACTCTGTCCTAACTCCACCACCTCCTCTCGTGATGACTCTGGATGTTACTCCTCCTATCTTTGACTCAATTTTCTCCTCCATAAAATGGGAATGATAATAATACCAACCTTACAACACTGTCATAAGGGTTAAATAAGTCAGTATATGTGAGTTGCCTAAAACGGTATCTAGCACACAGTGTGACCACAGTAGTGTTATTATTTTATTGCAGTTATTGTTATTTTATTGTGTTATTAATAACAGTTGAGGAACTTTTAAAGCAATAAACGGGAGCAATAATCTTTAAAATAACTTTCTGCTCTCAGTGTCCAGTTATACAAACTTTTTTCCTTCATGAGAATGAGTAAATAATGCTATTTCTATGCAGTTGATATTTTGATTTTCAAATTCAGGCTCAGAAAGATAGCCTCATGAAAGCATAATACACTATACCATTCACTGTCTTGTGTACAAAGCTATTACTTTCTTTGTACTCTTTGATTAATTAGACCCTTATAGTAACATAGAGACTAGACCTACATTTCAAAGGGATTTTGAAGACAATTCAAGACTCTGTAAGACTGGGATAGACTTGGAGGTTCAGGGGGATGAGTTGAGAAAGTGTGACTTTATTCCTGAAGATTCTATATCAACTGTTTACAGTATTGATGACCTTCATCAGACACCTCAGGTACCTTAGGGTTAGGCTGAGGGAAATTTTAAAGAAATAAGTTCTCTAAAAATGTATGACCATGAGAACACTAATCGTTTTCAATAGAAAAGTCTATTTATTTGCTGTTAGAATATCACTAGTTACTGTTACAATAAAACTGCAAAGACTATAAATATAGTTTGATGAAGCTGGCTATGAACCACCACTTTAACAATGCATGCCTGTTAATCTGTCTCTCCCAGCAGCCCTTCACAAAGGAAAGGATTATCTCATCAGTGCACTCTGTTGTGTTGTGCAGTGAGGACACTTCATTGGTTCAACCAAGATGGTTTTCAGGAAGCAGTTAATATCCTGCTGGGAGGCATGCTGGGATAAGAACAGCACAATTTCTCTTCACAATGGTAAAACAGTTCATTCATTTGTCTTAAATGCAAAAAGTGAGTAAAGTGAAGTCGCTCAGTCATGTCCGACTCTTTGAGACCCCATGGACTGTAGCCTACAAGGCTCCTCTGTCCATGGGATCTTCCAGGCGAGAGTACTGGAGTGGGTTGCCATTTCCTTCTCCAGAGGATCTTCCCGACCCAGGGATCGAACCCAAATCTCCCGCATTGTCTTAAACGCAAAGACCTCAAAGATAAAATTGCAAGGCATGCTTTCAGGTGACTTTTTAAGGTCTGAAAAATATTTAAAATATGCATTTAAAAATGAAGATTCAGTTATCTTATTGGACTTATTTAATAGTTACCAGTAAAGAATTTGCTTGCCATCACAGGAGACTCAAGAAATGCGGGTTTGATCCCTGGGTCAGGAAGATCTTCTGGAGGAGGGCATGGCAACCCACTACAGTATTCTTGCCTGAAAAATTCCACTGACAGAGAGCCTGGTGGGCTACAGTCCATAAGGACACAAACAGTCAGATTGAGTGAGCAACTGAGCACAGCACACAATAATGTTTAAAATTCTGATGAAACATCTAGGTTGCTTCCATGTCCTGGCTAGGGTTCAGGAGTGGGAACTTATGTACACCCGTGGCGGATTCATGTTGATGTATGGCAAAACCAATACAGTATTGTAAAGTAAAAAAATTAAATAAAATATTTAAAAAATTCTGATGAAACATAACTGTTCTTATGTATAAGCATATAGAGATCAGATTTATGTCCTTAAAGGTTAGAGTCAGAGATACACAGGAGAATTTTCTAATATTTCAGTTTAGTTATCAAAAGTAAGTAGACAGTACCTTTTTTAGCAACTGCAACCAATGTAAATATACAGAGATTTAGGCAAAGGATATTTTCCATTGTTGATCACAAGTTATTTTTTCAAAGATTTTCTTTTTTTCCTCTCAGATGGTAGTGTGAATCCAAAGATATTTTCCTTGAAATTCATAGAGTGTAAGGTTGGTTTGGTGTTTAATGTCGAAACCCCTGGAACTATAAGAAAGTTGCCAAAGCATGGAATTTTCAATTGTATTTTATATGAAATAACACATAGTTTATATTTAGCTTCAGATTTAAAAAAAAAATCCCTCTAGAAATTTAAATAGAAGATTCTTTCCAAAGAAGCCAAACAGGAAGCTGAAAAGACTTACAGGAAGGAGGTACTGCGTGAGTGCTAAGTCAAGTAAGTTGTGTCCATTCTGTGCAACCCCGTGGACTGTAGCCCGTTAGGCTTCTCTGTCTAAGGAATTCTCCAGGCAAGCATACTGGAGTGAGTTGCCATGTCCTCCTCCAAGGGATCTTCTCGACCTAGGAACCAAACTTGGGTCTCTTGTGTCTCCTGCATTGTAGGCGGGTTCTTTACCACTAGCGCCATCTGGGAAGCCCCAAGAAAGCTGTGGCCCTGGGCTGTTTAATTTGGTGGGAAGGGTAGTTCAGTTTGAAGAGGAAACCCTGGGCTTCCTGGCCCTTACCTCTAGTGAGTTCCGTATGATTATTTCAATCTTCTTTCATGTCATGTCACTAGAAGAGTTTCCCTTCCCTGCTCTGGCTCCCAAAGCTGGAGCAAATGGAAAGACAGCCTACTCTGTGTGTGACCAAGGGGCTGAAGCTGTGGTCCTCTCCCTGATAGCCGTGAGCACAGGGGCTGGGTGTGTACTCAGAATGCTGCCAGCTTCCTACAATTTGCTATTTGGATCATAAAATTCTGAGACTGTTCATGTTTATTACATGCGTGACCCTAAAGCAGCTGGGAGAAACTGAGAGTAAACCTGACAGATGAAGCATTTAATAGAACCAAGATAGAAGTCTTGCCCCAAATTCTGACTTCGCAGCTTAACTAATAAATTAAACCCTTCTGAGCAATAGGAAGTGAAATCAATTTCCCAGAACCCCTAAGAAGGAAGTCTTGATTTAACAGCTTAAATCAAAAATTTTAAAATCAAGCAGTTTGACTTAAAAATCTCAAACTAACTTGAAACAGTTTAGAATAATTGTTCACAAGCTAATATTGGGGAATGGATAACATGGGTGGGAAAGAGAAAATAAAAACAAAAAACTGGCTAAAAGTAAGAAAATAGCGTATATATTTATATATATATATGACATATAAATTTTTTAATAGTTCACTCCCCACACATAAGCTTAAAAAAAAAAAGAAATATTCCCTGTTTTTCCCCTTTGTATTTGCATCTCCCAGCACCTAACAACAGTGCCGGGTATATAGTAGAATCTCAAAAAATAATTATTGAATCAAACAATATATCAATCAATAATTATAGCTAGATTTTATAAGGCTTATGGGAAAATGACACAAGCAATAGGATCAGCACAGGCTTTTCAGGGAATAAGAGTATAACACCAAATATGGCGGGGGGTTGGGGGTATAACACATCACGTCTGGCAAATATTAAAGGCTTCCATTTGGCTCCTTTCAAAGGCACTGTCCCTCTCAGTCCTGCATTAGAGCATTTGTATGGTGGCTCTAATATTTTTATCACAGGTCTGTCTGCCCCATAAGACCTTGATGCCTGCTTTCCTCCTGCTTAGTACAGTGTCTGGCACAGAGTGTTTAATAAATGTTCCATGAATGAAGGAGCAAATAACAGATAACCAGATAGCAAACACGATTCCAGATGTGTTATTAAGTTAGATGCCAAGAATTCCTTCAGGTTTTAAATGGAAAAGAATTATAGGGTGATATTCCTCTCAAGGTTTTTCAGACTCTTGGGACGACTTGGATTTTTTATTCCACTCTTCAAAGGTATTGAGGAAAGAATGCTTTTCGTCCTCTGAAATTCCACTGATGACCACATGATGGCGCTGGCACTGCACCATAAATACAGAAGCAGCTGAGCAATGCGGATTCCCTCCAGGGGCCTCCCTGTCTTTCTCCTGCCCCCACGTTTCTGCTGCGTTTCCCCTCAGGTCCTCTTTCCATCCAGTCGCACTTGATACATATAATACTTGCCAAGAAGCTGTCAGACCGGAACTGGATACTGCCCACCTGAAGCTGGTATGTTCTTTGTTCTCAGACAGGCCAAATTCTGTCTGTTCCTCCCATCTGCAAATTGCCTTGGAACACTTTGAAGGTAATTTAAAGCTGTGCATTCTTACTTTGCAGTACAGGTCTTTTTATTTTGCATTTGACTGGCCCTTGAAAGTGACCTATTCCTTCCTAACAAAATAGCTAACATAGCAAATTATGTCCTGACAAATTATTGGAATCCTCTCAATTAAGGAGATTGAAATCTAAGGTTTTGCCAACATTCACAGAAGTGGACTCTGACAGATGTTTGTATATTCAAGGTATGCTGGATAACTTAGAAAAGAGAAAGTAAATTACTTGATAATACAGCTTTTAAAAACAGAACAGGGATAAACATTTTCATAAAATTAAATGATTTTCTCTTTTTAAATTGAGGGAAATATCATATGTGGTGAAATGCTCCAAGATTTATGTTTCTTTATAACATATTCGTTGAGATACGGAAGTGGTGGAATTTGCTCAGTTGTCTCTCTTTGCGACCCCATGGACTAATACAGTCCGTGGAATTCTCCAGGCCAGAATACTAGAGTGGGTTGCCTTTCCCTTCTTCAGGGGATCTTCCTAACCCAGGGATTGAACCCAGATCTCCCGCATTGCAGGCAGATTCTTTACCAGCTGAGTCACAAGGGAAGTTGAGATATAATTTACATTTAATAAAATGAATCTACTTAAGTACATAGCTCAGTGGGTTCTGATAAATGTTATATCAAATGTTATACACTAACATAACACCATGTGTCCACAATGGAGATACAGAACTTTCCCAATACCTAAGATAGTTCCTTCAGGCCCTCTCAGGTCAACCGCCTCCCATACTGGTCTGATTTTAATTGATTGAAAATAATTTTGCTTGACCTTGCCCTTCATATAAATGGACTTATATAAATACTCTTTTTATTTCTGGCTTCTTTTACTATCTTGTCTGGTTTGGTTTTTTGATGTTCAACCATGCTATAGACTTTATTCTTTTTTTTTTATTGCTGAATAGTGTTTATTTTACATATTTGACTTGTTTCCAGTTTTGGCTATAACAATTAAAGCCACTATCAATCATTTTAGTTCACTCAGTCGTGTCCGACTCTTTGTGACCCCATGAACCACTGCACGCCAGGCCTCCCTGTCCATCACCAACTCCCAGAGTCCACCCAAACCCGTTTCTGTTGATTGATGCCATCCAACCATCTCATCCTCTGTAGTCCCCTTCTCCTCCTGCCCTCAATCTTTCCCAGCATCAGGGTCTTTTCCAATGAGTCAGCTCTTCGTATCAGGTGGCCAAAGTACTGGAGTTTCAGCTTCAACATCAGTCCTTCCAATGAATATTCAGGACTGATCTCCTTTAGGATGGACTGGGTGGACCTCCTTGCAGTCCAAGGGACTCTCAAGAGTCTTCTCCAACACCACAGTCCAAAAGCATCAATTCTTCGGCGCTCAGCTTTCTTTATAGTCCAGCTCTCACATCCATACATGAGCACTATCAATATTCTCATACAAATATTTTTGCACACAAACACTTTCATGTCTTTGTGGTTAAACACTAAGAAATGGTCTTGCTGAGTCATAAGATAGGTCTCCCCAAGTGGTGAGAGCGGTAAAGAACCCGCCTGCCAATATAGGAGACATAAGAGATTCAGGTTTGATCCCTGGGTCGGGAAGATCCCCTGGAGAAGGGCATGGCAACCCACTCCAGCATTCTTGCCTGGAGAATCCCATGGACAGAGGAGCCTGGCCGGCTACAGTCCATGGGGTCGCAGAGTCAGACACAGCTGAGGGACTAACACTTCACTTCGAGGTAGATATATATGCGTGTAAGGTTATCGCTTGTTTCTAAGGTGGTTGTATTCATTTACTATGAGTGCCCTGACAAAGTACCACACACTGGGTAGATGAAAACAGCAGAAATGCATTGTCTCAGAGTTCAGGAATCCAGAACTCCTGAAATCAGGCAGTGTGATATCAGCGTGCTACCACAGACAGACTCCCTCCAAAGGCTCTGGGGCAGAATCTCTACTTGCTTCTTCTAGCTTCTGGCGGTTGCTGGCAATTCCTGGCACTCCTTGCCTGTGTCAGCGTGACTCGTCTCTACCTAGTCTGGACACGACCTTCTTCCCTGTGTGTCTCCTCTGTTTACTTCTTACAGAAACACCAGTTATTCAGTTTAGGATCCATCCAGTTCCACGATGGGCACTCCAGGTGCTCTGCATCCATGCCAGTCCTGGGTATGGCCAGGTCTTAGAGTTCAGGTCATTCGAGTGTGTGCATAGCAGCATCTAATTTTGGCTTTGTTTTGTAGTTCCTTGATGCCTCCTGATGCTGAGCATCATTTCACATACTTACTGGTCAGTTAGGAATCTTCCTTGGTAAAGTTCTTTAAGCTATTCCCCGATTTAAAAGTTAGGTCATCCTTTTCTTTTTTTTTTTTCTGATTTGTAGGAATTAGTTACATAATCTGAATATAAATCATTGGTCCGATATATATTATGCAAATATCTTCTCCCTGTCTGCAGCTTTGCTTTTTATTCTCTACAGTGGTTTTCAATGAATGGAAGTTTAATTCTGATATAGTGCCCCCTCTAAGAAACTCCCCGAACACAAGGTTCTGAAGATGTTATATATTTTCCAGGAGCTTTGTGACTTTAGCTTTTTTGTTTAGTTCTATGATTCATGCTGAATTAATTTCTACATACTGTGAAGTAAAAAAAAGTAAATGTTCATTTACCCCCATGTTTATTTAATAAGCCTGACTACATTATTGAGAAGACTCTTGTTATTCCATTATAAAGCTTTGCCTGAAAATTAACTATTTTATGTTGGTACATGGTTGGTTCCAAGGATCTCTGCCTATTCTTGCCACATTAATTTAACTATGATAGTTTTATTGTGAAGTCTTAAAATAAGGTAGTTCAAGTCTTTCAGCTTTGTTCTTTTTCAGGATAATTTTGGTTACTCTAGGTATATTTCTTTTTCATATAAATTTCAGGGTTGGTGTTTCAATTTCCATCAAAAAACCTGTTTTGATTTTATTGGTTTAAATTGAATATATAGTAACTAGGCTTTTAAATGGAGAAGGCAGTGGCAATCCACTCCAGTACTCTTGCCTGGAAAATCCCATGGATCGAGGAGCCTGGTAGGCTGCAGTCCATGGAGTCGCTAAGAGTTGGACACAACTGAGTGACTTCACTTTCACTTTTCACTTTCCTTTCTGCATTGGAGAAGGAAATGGCAACCCACTCCAGTGTTCTTGCCTGGAGAATCCCAGGGACTGGGGAGCCTGGTGGGCTGCCGTCTTTGGGGTCGCACTGGAGCAACTTAGCAGCAGCAGCAGCAGCAGCAGGCTTTTAAGCAGTTATTTTGTTAAGTCCATTTCTTGCTAAGAAAACCTCATTTTCTAAACTTTTTTATTTTTACCAAATTGCCCTGTCTTTGAAAAATATGCGTTAACAGTCTTAAGCTAGATCAGAACATATTTTTAAAAATCTTGGAAATTATCCAATCCATTTTAAGCTACTTTTCCTTGAAAATAAAATAAAAACTTCTCAATAATTCAAGTCTGGGAAAGAATTTTTCTGACATTAGAAAAAAATGTACCTATTTATGATAAGTAAAAACCATAACTCCCCAAATGTTTTAGAAGCGTTATTTAAACACACACACACACAAACACACACACACATTAATTTCCATTTCATTTAACTGTGGCATCTAAATACATCTCCAGACTAGATTTGATAGAAAAGTGTGTTGTCTAGTTATTTTAATTCAGTATATTCAAATCATGGGAAGTTAAACACAAAGTTACTTTTCTTCACATATCTCTCCTATTTCTCATTCCACTTTAATTATATATTTCACAATACAAGGGTATAGAACGTTTGAGAAATCCACCACACAGAAGAAAACACCTGGCATACTTTACTTTGCAAATGTTTTCAGCCTCAGGTTATTCTTGGTCTTGTTTGTGTTTCTTTGCACATGAAATATTTCAATGTTCAGAGAGTAAAAACTCAAAAACAAAGGCTTAATTATGACTGCCCCACCTTCCCAGGTGGCTCAGTGGTAAAGAATTCATCTGCCAATGCAGGAGAATGGGGTTTGATCCCTGACTCAGGGAAGATCCTCTGGAGACGGTCATGGCAGCCCACTCCAGTATTCTTGCCTGGAAAATCCCATGGACAGAGGAACCTAGCAGATTACAGTCCATGGGGTCAGAAAAGAGTCAGACACAAATTGGTGACTAAACAACAATAGCAAACATACCTGCTGCTGCTGCTAAGTTACTTCAGTTGTGCCCGACTCTGTGTGTGACCCCATAGACAACAGCCCGCCAGGCTCTTCCATCCCTGGGATTCTCCAGGCAAGAATACTGGAGTGGGCTGCCATGCCCATCTCCAGGGGATCTTCCCTGAGTGGATTGCCATTTCCTTCTCCAATGCACGCATGCATGCTAAGTTGCTTCAGTCGTGTCCAACTCTAGCAAACATACTTAATGAAGACTTAAAATTGTTTTTCATAAGCAAACTTTTAAGTTTTGACTTGAATTATTTTATTTTTCCTATAAACTCATAAATACTTTCCATAAAAGTGTAATCTCTGCCTGGGATCATTGTAAGGGCTTTACCTTCAGTTAATTTTTACAATGCTATGAATTTTGTAATTTTTAGCTTTTTTTGATGAGGAAACAGATGCTCAGAGTCATTAATTTTCCCACTGTCACGTGGGAAATAAAGTCAGAGATAGTATTGGAACTCAGGTCTGATTCATTCTGAACCAGGAAATACTAATGCCTTAGTTTGGGCTTAAATGATACATGTATTTCATTATCTTTATTTTCCCGTTAATATTAACATGCAGTATTAACAATAATTTTATTTTTCACTAGACATTTTCAAATATCTTTAATAACTATTAAGCATTCATTATATGATGCTTCATAATTCATTCAATTAGCTTCTTTATCAGTGATCCCCAGGGCATTCCCCGAACAGATCTAGTCTTACAAGCTTTGTTGTATTGGTTTAACTTCAATAAAGTCAGTTATGTTTTTCTCTAATTGAGGGATGTTCCTCCTTACTCTGGTTAAATTTTAACGGAGATTTTCCAGTGCATTTTAATTTTAGGAAATATTATACTGAGGGGATACTACATCTCATGATGGAAGAAAAACAGGAAGCACTCCTGTTTCAATCAGTGAGGGAAATGAGCAGCAGTTCTGTGCTTCCTGACCCGCCCAGCAGACGGCGCCTTCACCGTGGATATTTAAATTGCACCCTGGGGAGAGCTGCAGTTTTCATTGAATCATTGTTAATTCTGTAGACAGAAAAATTCCTTACTTTTGCAGCGCTTGTCACTTTTAATTTGGAAAGATAAAGGACAGCATGTTAGAATCCAGATATTTCATGCACTGAAAGTTGAAGTGAGGTTGGGATAAAGTGCTTAGAGATGTCTGGGAGAGGGTAGCAGTTGGATTCCTTTCTTCAAAATGCCTTCAAAAGGCATTGTAAAGAAGGTATGAAGGAGCATTATAATGTTAAACCCTATACTGTGGCAGTTAGGAAATGTAGAATGTATCAGTTTTAACAATATGTAACTGTTCATGAGTTCCTTATTGCAAAATTCAGGCTTAAATTGAAGAAAGTAGGGAAAAGCACTAGGCCATTCAGGTATGACCTAAATCAAATCCTTTATGATTATATAATGGAGATGACAAATAGATCCAAGGGATAGATCTGGTACACAGAGTTCCTAAGAAACATGGACCAAAGTTTGTAACCCTACAGGAGGTAGTGACCAAGACATCCCAAAGAAAAACAAATGCAAGACGGCAGAGTGATTGTTTGAGGAAGTTTTACAAATAGCTGAGGAAAGAAGAGAAGTGAAAGGCAAGGTAGAAAGGGGAAGATGTAATTAACTGAATGCAGAGCTCCAGAAAAGATTAAGGAGAGGTAAGAAGGGCTTCTTAAATAAACAAAGCAAAAAAAAAAAAAAAAAGAAGGAAGAAAAAGAATAGGAAAAACGAGAGATCTGTTGCAGAAAACTGGAGATATCAAGGGAACATTTCATGCAAGGGTGGACGTGATAAAGGACAGAAATGGTAAAGATCTAACAGAAGCAGAAGAGATTAAGAAGAGGTGGCAAGAATACAAAGAACTATACAAAAAAGGTCTTAATGACCCAGATAATGAATGCAGCCACTCATCTAGAGCTGGACATTCTGGAATGTGAAGTCAAGCGGGCCTTAAGAAACATGACTATAACAAAGCTAGTGGAGGTAATGGAATTCCATCTGAGCTATTTCAAATCCTGAAAGATGACGCTGTGAAAGTGCTGCACTCAATATGCCAGCAAATTTGGAAAATTCAGCAGTGGCCAAAGGATTGGAAAAGGTCAGTTTTCATTCCAGTCCCAAAGAAGGACAATGCCAAAGAATGTTCAAAGTACTGTGCAAGTGTGCTGCTGATGCTAAATCACGTCAGCCATGTCCAACTCTGTGTGACCCCATGGACTGCAGCCCACCAGGCTCCTCTGTCCATGGGATTTTTCAGGCAAGAGTACCGGAGTGGGTTGCCATTGCCTTCTCTGCATTTTACATGCTAGCAAGATTATACTCAAAATCTTTCAAGCTACGCTTCAGCAGTACATGAACCGATGTACCAGCTAGGTTTAGAAAAGGCAGAGGAACCAGAGATCAAATTCATTGAGTTTGAGGAACCAGAGCCAATATTCACTGGATCATGGAGAAAGCAAGGGAATTCAGAAAAACATCCAGTTGTACTTCACTGACTACACTAAAGCCTTTGACTGTGTGGATCACAATCAACTGTGGAAAATTCTTAAAGAAATGGGAGTACCAGAACACCTTACTTGTCTCCTGAGAAACCTGTATGCAGGTCAAGAAGCAACAGTTAGAACTGGACAGGGAACAACAGATAGGTTCCAAATTGGGAAAGGAGTACGTTGAGGCTGCATACTGTTGCCCTGTTTATTTAACTTTTATGCATAGTACATCATGCGAAATGCTGGACTGGATGAATCACAGACTGGAATTGAGGCTGCCATGAGAAATATCAACAATCTCAAATATGCAGATGACACCACTCTAAAGTAAAGAGGAACTAAAGAGCCTCTTAATGAGGATAAATGAGGAGAGTGAAAAAACTGTAAGGATGTGACGGTTGGACTATAAAGAAAGCTGAGCGCCGAAGAATTGATGCTTTTGAACTGTGGTGTTGGAGAAGACTCTTGAGAGTCCCTTGGACTCCAAAGAGATCCAACCAGTCCATCCTAAAGGAGATCAGTCCTGGGTGTTCATTGGAAAGACTGATATTGAAGCTGAAACTCTAATACTTTGGCCACCTGATGTAAAGAGCTGACTCTTTTGAAAAGACTGATGCTGGGAAAGATTGAGGGCAGGAAGAGAAGGGGACGACAGAGGATAAGATGGTTGCATGGCATCACAGACTCAATGGACATGAGTTTGGGTAAACTCTGGGTGTTGGTGATGGACAGGGAGGCCTGGCGTGCTCCGGTTCATGGGGTCACAAAGAGTCAGACGTGACTGAGTCATTCAACTGAACAAGGTTTGTTATAGCTATTTTCCAAGCAGCAAGCATCTTTTAATTTTGTGGCTGCAGTGATTTTTCCAGGAGTCCTGTACAGATGTGAGAGTTGGACCATAAAGAAGGCTGAGCATCGAAGAATTGAAGCTTTCAAACTGTAGTACTGGAGAAGACTCTTGAGAGTCCCTTGGACTGCAAGGAGATCAAACCAGTCAATCCTAAAGGAAACCAATCCTGAATATTCACTGGAAGGACTGGTACTGAAGCTGAGGCCTCAATACTTCAGTACCTGACATGAAGAGCCAACTCATTGGAAGGTTCCCTGATACTGGAAAAGACTGAAGGCAAAAGAAGAAGGCATCAGAGGATGAGATGGTGAGATATCACCGATTCAATGGACATGAATTTGAGCAAATTCTGGGAGATAGTAGGGGACAGAAGAGCCTGATGTGCTTCAGTCCATGGGGTCACAAAAAGCCTTACAGCACTTAGCTACTGAACAACTGTTCACATATATTGCAGTTGTACAACTTCTACTAATATAAAAGTCTATTAAACTTACATATGAGGAAGGAATATAATGATGTGATTTCAGATATTTAAAACTACTCTGATGAGGGAATTGCCTTCTTGCAATGAAGATTATATTTTAATATTTCTATCTTCTTGGTACCAGACATTAGTCTATGCAGCAGGTATGAATTTGCAACCTCATATTTAGGTAACAGAAACAGCACCCTTTATTTTCTTTAATTCACTTAAATTCAACTCTGAGCACCATCCCAACAACAGGCTGTCAAGAAATCCAGTCTCAATCAGTATGGGGATCTGCTCCAAAGTCAAATACTGCAGCAAAGCTTGAGAGTTTTGTTTGGCAAGGGGTACGGGGTGAGAGTAAATACTAGTCTTCTGGAAAAATAATGACAGCTGCTGAGATGCAGAATCCAGGCTCTCACGGTCATCACTGCCTCCATGTCATTCTCAGGGCATGTGAATTTGTGCCTTGCATGGGAACCTGAAGGCCGGGAAGACACGCTCCCCTTCAAGCCTCTCTCTCATATCTTGCTGTCACAACCCTTCAGGCTAGAAGGAGTTGGCCTTGGGCTTCCAACATCCTTTACATAATTTTTATCCCACTTGGGCATAAGATCAAATTTTATGTTTTAATCAGGGAATGATAGAAGAACAGAGATACTTTTTTCTATCCTTTGTCAATCCTGACTATCCATTGCCTGGATAAGATGTCCAAACTTTCTTACTGAAGGACAGAAACTTAATATTAACTCTTTTATATATTACTACAATGAAATTCTTAAATCTTTTCTAGTCCACTCATCCCAACACTCACACCTCCCTCGGGTCACTATGGAAATCACATATACAGAAAAGAGTCTACCTACCAATGCAGGGACATAGGTTAAATGCCTGGTCCAAGAAGATCCCACCTGTGGCAGAGCAATTAAGCTCATGTGCCCCAACCACTAGGCCTTACGAGCTACAACTACTAAGTTGGTGTCCCTAGAGCCTGTGCTCTGAAACAAGAGAAGCCACCACAATGAGAACTCTGCGCGCCACAGTGAAGAGCAGCCTCCACTTGACACAATTACAGTGTGTCCGAATGCGGCAATGAAGACCCAGCGCAGCCAATAAATGAATAAACACATCAATAAATGAAAAGCAAAGAGGAGCAGAACACTTATCTTCCTGACCACTGGCCCATCCGTTATGACCTTCCTCCTACTACCTCTGCTAGGACCAGTTACATAATTTGCAGGGTCAAGTGCAAAATGCTGGGTCCTTTTATTGAAAATCATTAAAAGTTTCAAGACAATGACAACAGAGCATGAAAGCTAGCCCCGGACCTTTCTAAGTGGGGGACCATTCTTATGTGACTGCACAGGTCACCTGACCTTGAAGCTTGTTCCAACCTCTGTTTATTTCAGCCCTTCACCATCTTCAACAACCTCCTAACTGATATTCTTCAGACTTACTCCCTTGAGAATCATCCTGTACACATTCTCCATATAAAATGCTAGACATCTGGTTCTGTCACATCCTGTTTAAATCCTTCAATAACCCCCTGAAAGGGGGGTGTCCATGCTATAAATGTGAACTGCAGCGCACTCCTCCATCTGGCCTCTGACTGACTGGTCGTCTCCTATCTCTTTCCGCTTTCTGCTTCACACGCAGTGTTCCAAATAGAAGTCAAAATTCAGATTCCATCCAAACCACCTGAGAAAGATGGTGAATCAACTTGGGATTATGCTATATACATGCCTTTGTTTCATGTTGATAGCAGTCTGTCCTTCTGGAAGAAACAGCTTCCAAAGATGTTGTTTTGTCAGCACAAGAAAGCTCAGGAACCATAAAATTAAATGCTATTTTAAACATAATTGAGATTTACAGACACTATCAATGTTATTATTTCTAATCCTGCTAGAGTACAAATTCTCAAAGAGATTTCACCATTCATGTATCTTTTTTTTTTTTTTTTGATCTTTTGAGCAAATATGTATTATACAATTGCTATGTCCCAGGCTCTTTGCTAGGTCCTGAGGCCAGATTGATGAATGAGAAGAAATAAGATATAATCCCTTTTTCCATGGAGGTCATTGTTTAGGCAAGATAAGGAAGACAGTTAACAAAGCAATTAGAATGTAATCTATTTTGGCTGTTATATGTTGAGCCCTTACTGAACTGAACTGAACTACAAGTATAGCATGGTGTATTTCATACATGCTATTGTTAATCCTCATAAAAATTAAGTAGTCTTATTCCTTTTTGACAAATGAGAAAACTAGGTTTCCAAGAGTATAAATAATATGCTATGTAGGTTATAAATGAGGACTTAAGTTCGATTCCAAAGCCCCCTTCTTTCTAGTATGTTACAATGCTGTATCTCATATTCATTAAGAATGGTACTCTAAAAGCCGGTCTGCAGAGACGTGACCAGCAAACCCAGCCCAGGTTTATCTATAATAACAAGCTAAAGAGAAAAGGATAAGAAGTGACTGGTCTGTGGACAAGAGTAAAGAATGGCATACAAAGGAAGTACACATTGCCCGGCACAAAAGAGTGTCATCTTCTAGCAACTGCAAGCAGTCTGGAAGGAAAGGATCATGTATGAAGTGAGGACACATGGACCCAAAAAGTCAGGCAAAGGGCCCTATCGTAAGTGCTCGGCAGGCCACCGAAAGAGCTCGGGCTTTGTTCATTAGGTGCGGGGGGTTCCTGGAGAAGACTTCAGTGGGAAATGATACATTAGATATGAATTTTAGAAAAACATACTGTTAGCAATTTGGGGAACATATCAAAGGAACAGGAGACCGCAGGCGGAAAGACTGTTCAGCAGGTCACTGAAGTCTAGACAAAAATGGAGACAGTCTGAACAAAGTCAGTGTGGAGAATAATAAGAGGAAGCCCATTTTATGACACAGATAACAAGAAGAGGGATTTGGTGATCAGTTAAATCAGGACTTTGTGATAAATATGAAAAAGAAACCTACATAAATTGAAGGGTTTTAATTTAAATACTGGAGTGAATGGTTCTTAACCCAATTGCTCACCCAGATCTACAACCCCAAGCAGCAGACGTGTGAAGTGTTATCTTCTGTCATAACTTTCCATTTAAGAAACCATTACAGCCTTTATCTTCTTCATAATTGAAGCACATTTCATTTCCACTTTCTTGAATCACACAACCTTGTTGTTGTGTCTCTTCTCAATAGAAGAGTCTGTGATTACTTAGGGATGTTGCCTTTCGTCTCAATTATTTTCTAAGAAGCTGTTAACTGTTCCAGGATAAAATGTTCCACAGCTTGTGTACTGGGAAATCTTTACCCTGTTATAGCTTTCTACACTATACACTGCATTTTCATGAAAAGTTTCTGTTTGAATTCCCTCTGAGATGGGAAGGAACTGAGTTTCCTATTTTCAAATATGGAAAAGGAAACTTCCAGAGAATCTGTGTCATTCCTGTTCAAACAGGGAACAGAACCCAGGTCAGGCTGGTTTTCTGAAAAGGCGGGCATTCATCGCCATGACTCCTGCCTCTAGCAGCCATGTCTGAACTTTACTGACCAGCAGCAAAGTCACTAGCATGTGCCCTGTAATTAAACATGAAATTTTATTTTTTCAAATGTATAAGGAACCAACAACTGTCAAGGGGAAGCTAAGGCTTCCAACAACTGTCAACTGATTTTGGGAAGCTAAGGCTCAAGCCAGTTGCTGTTAAGTAAGTATTCATCTGGTCCCTTGAATTTCCTCCCCACCCTCCTGAGACATTATGCGTGATTGGATCCAGGCAGTTTGCACAATGCAGTGCATCAGCTAATTGCTCCTCTGCTTACGATAAGTACAATTGGCTACACTGGTTGGAAACCCAACCCAGGGAATAGGCTATGAAATTGGTATTGAAGCTTTGGCAGTGGACTGGCTGATCAGGATACTGAATGAAAAGCTGAAACACAAAGCACAGCTTGTTTTGTTTGGTTCGGTTTTTTTAACAGTAATTTCTAGTGGCGGAGACAGATGTTTCTTGAAGTGGCAAGAGATTTGCTAAGCAGAACGTTATAGCACTTACTGTAATTGCTTTATTAATATTGTATGTGTTTATGGCTTCTATCTGTTGGCTTGTGGCACCTCTTATTTCAAATGACTTTAGGTTTCCTGATGACTGGCAGTTAATCTTTACTCCAGAGATCCTTTGAGTCCCATATTCAGCTTTGTTCCTGCATAGTGAATTATTTCATATGAAGTCACATTTTCGTTTGCTTTTATTATACTTAGAAGCCCTCAGGGGGCACTGGAACACCATCAGAGATGGCAGTCCAGTATCTGCCAAGGAACCTCTAGTCTGCAGAGATATAAACGCCCAGATGCAAGCCCGTCCTTGTGAAAGAAATGACCTAGGACATCCTTAGCCAAGTCTCAGAGCTTAACATCAGCTACCATATCAGGTGAAGGGCCTAAGAAACTTTAGTCCAGGGTATTGAAAATACTGGATTCATTTGGGAGGGTCAAGTTTGTAACAGGCATATTCTAAATAACCTCTTTTTTGGTGCATGGTTTACTCTGCTTGGAAAAGCAGGGACAGTATATTGATTCTCTTTTAGTGTGTGACCAAAAAAAAAAAAAAAAAAAAAAAGGGAAGAAGGAATTGATAAGGACCAACAAATGCAAGTTAAATTTGGAGGTGATGTTTTCAGAGAAGGTTGGTTGTTTTGCTCCATAGCTATTGTATTTCCTCTCTTCCCAGGCCCACCTGAGTGGCTCTGAGTGGGTCCTTCATCTTCTCTCAGCAGGCTTCTGCTGTTTTCTGTGCTTGCTCCCTAGGCTTTCCTGGGTGAGGAGGGGAAAGGGGAATCCTTTGGGGTGTTTTCCTCTGAGTTTCATGGCTGACATCATTATTGTTGCAATTTGATTTAGAATTGCCCCTAATGGATCTGGGGGTTCAGTGTGGGCCCCACTCAAACAAAGGCCATAAAGGGCGCAAGGAAAGAGCAGCAGAGTTACAGAAAGATTCAGATTATCAAGTCCTTTCCAAGGGCTGCTAGGACCTGCTTATAACACCAGCCTGCGTGGAGGACGGAGCGGGGCATGGTGTCCCCCGCGTAACACCAGCCTACGTGGAGGACGGAGCGGGGCATGGTGTCCCCCGCGTAACACCAGCCTACGTGGAGGACGGAGCGGGGCATGGTGTCCCCGGCGTAACACCAACCTGCGCGGAGGACGGAGCGGGACATGATGTCCCCCGCCTAACACCAACCTGCGTGGAGGACGGAGCGGGGCATGGTGTCCTCTGCGTAACACTAACCTGCGTGGAGGATGGAGCCGGGCATGGTGTCCTCCGCGTAACACCAGCCTGCGTGGAGGACGGAGCGGGCATGGTGTCCTCTGCGTAACACCAACCTGCGTGGAGGACGGAGCCGGGCATGGTGTCCTCCGCGTTCGGTGCCATGTTGTGACAGTCAGTCCTTTGTGAGTCCTTCTGCAAAGGCTCACAACAGGAAGCTTCCAGATTCACTGGTGAAAAAGAAGCATCTTTCTTTGATTCATGTCTCTAGGAAGAAGCCTGCTCAATATTTAATTTTAATCTAACATGTCACACTTTTTCCATGCCAAGAACTAACCCTCCAGTTATGCATAATTCAGCGTAGTGGACAAGACTGACAACAGTGCTCCTGCAGCGGATGCTGTTGAGAGGGGGTGTGTGGTAGCCAGCACTGTCACCTTCCCGCAGACTTTCAGGAGGCATTTTTAAAACCAATCAACATATACAGAAATTATTCGATGCAGAGAAGAAAACACGAAAATGGAGTAAAAACATGTAGTGTTTTTTTTAATACACTCTGCAGGAAGCATAAATAAGTGCAGCTTAGAGCTAACCACTGCTCAGAGCTAAGCCTTCCGTGCTTTAGTTTCTCCATCTGTCCCAATGGCCCTTCTTTAAATAATGTGTGTGAGACAGATTTTAGAATAACTCGAGACAAAGAAACAGGACAGCAGATATACTTCCATGATGCTCCATTATTGTTGCCTTTCAGTTGTAACTAGTAAGAAATTGAGTCAGCCTTCTCATGGTGAAAAAATATAAAATGATAAGAATTAACCGGAGCCAACATTCAACCCTCACAACTACAGTCACAGTTGTTTTTATCTTCAACAATCATCATTCCTCGCCTCCAAATCTAATTATTCTCCTTAAAAAAAGACATTAATGCTACTTCGTTAATACAAATAAAGAGTCAAATAAGGATACATATCTATACAAGTGACATTTCTGTATGTAAGCTAATACCATCTTGCAGGTAAACAAAGACGATTTATAAAGGCCAGGTTACCACATAATATTATTAAAATACTGCCATTCCCTCAAGCTGTTCCACAGCACAACCAATCTGACGCATTAACATACTGCATAGTGAAAAGGCTGCACTTGCAAAATCCCCAGATTTTGTTTCCTTTAAAATATTGTGTACAAAAAAAAAAGTCATATTCAAGACATTGCTTATCCACAACATCCCTGAAGTGCTTTGACAGCTATGAGACTCTTTTAAAGTAACGGAGCCATGTATACATGCATTTGTTCCTCCTTAATGCTTATTCTTTTTGTATCACTTACCAGCATTTAATTTCACTTTTCCTTATGGTTAGTTCTTAACATTGTACATTTTTTTTTCTGTGTGGTAACAAACTTTCCAAATGGATGCTTCTGAGAGGAAGCTACTTTATCTTATCTGTATATTACATCTGATGCCTTCCTGGTGCACAGTTCAGTTCAGTTCAGTCGCTCAGTCGTGTCCGACTCTTTGCGACCCCATGAATTGCAGCACGCCCAGGCCTCCCTGTCCATCACCAACTCCCGGAGTTCACTCAGACTCACATCCATCGAGTCAGTGATGCCATCCAGCCATCTCATCCTCTGTCGTCCCCTTTTCCTCCTGCCCCTAATCCCTCCCAGCATCAGAGTCTTTTCCAATGAGTCAACTCTTCGCATGAGGTGGCCAAAGTACTGACAGTGTCTTAAATTGCTTCCTTAAAAAAAAAAAAAAGAACAAGAAGCATCAGTTAGATGACCTAGAGGGGTGGGCTTGAGTAAACTCTAGGAGTTGGAGGCCTGGTGTGTTGCAGTCCACAGGGTGCCAAAGAGTTGGACACGACTAAGAGGGGTGGGATGTAGGATGCATGGGAGGGAGGCTCACGAGAGAGGGTATACATGTATACTTGCAGCTGATTCATGCTGTTGTGCAGCAGAAATTAACACAACATTGTAAAGCAATTATACTCCAATTAAAAAAAAAGAAAAAGAGAAAGAACGAGTGGAGGGTAGTAAAGAAAGGAAGGAAGGAAGGAGAGAGAGAAAGAACCTCATGGATATTTTCCCTCCAATTTCTCATTTTCTTCAAATCCAAGATGTGCAGTTCTCAAGAACATTATGTTCCCTGGGCTGATCAGTATTCTCTTTCAATAACACTACAGGACATAGCTGTTGGGCACAGAAACTAAATGTCATGAATTCAGTTCCTGCTACTTGGCAGGAAACTCTGGCTGCACGCTTTTTATGTAATGTTTTTTTCACCTTCACTCCTTCATTGTGCTTTTTTTCAACAAAAGTTAGACAGCAATAACGAGCACATTTACACACCGCAGTTAATGATTATAATAATATAAAGTAAGAGGATAAATACTTATTAACACAAAAAAATACAGTATAACCCTGCAATGAATAGAAAAAATTATTTCAGCAGTTAATGAAAACATGGATACATTTGACAGAATTACTTAGGGGAAGAAAATCGCTTACATGCCTCCTGGGGTCAAATTAACTGGGTGTGTATGTGTTTAATCCTTTCAGGACTATAAAATATAATTGTTGTAAACTGCCACCCTCCTTGCCTCCTATCCAAGTCTGAGTAGGCACCCCCTCCCCCGCCCCCCCCCCCCCCCGTTCTATTTTACCTTTCAGAAGCTAATCTGAGTTTCTCTTCCCAGGAAGCACCACAATGTCTGCAGGAAAGGAGGCTAATAATGCCTTCCTGGGAAATCCTATATTCTGTTCCCTGGGGTTAATTGTTGATCGAATAACAGACAATCAGAGCAGTAGCCACTTGGGTGAAGAAGGAGGAAGGAGGGGAGCCATAGATAGAACAGGGGAAAAAAAGGATACTTTCAGAAACATTCCCAAAATTATCAAAGTTAATTTTTCTTTATTAATTAGCATTTTTACATCTTTTGATACTGCACTCTGTTAACTTGATGGCCCAGACTAATAAAATTAAATACATATTAATTAATGGTCTTTCTACAATCACCTCATTCTTTGTTAATCTAGGCATTAGCAAATAGCTTTCCTCAGTATATATGGAATATATATCCCCAAGGAGAAGGCACTCATCACATATATAGAGCCAGTCTATGAAGCCTTAGATAAGTAAAATAATCTTAAAGACATTAGCAAGTAATTGAATAAAATTAGTAAAGGAGCAGTCTAGGGTTAGGATCAATCCTTTCTGATCAGAAATGTCATGAAAGTAAAGAAATTCTCTTGAGACAATTCACTTATGATGGAAACTTTTTCCATAATTTTTGCAAGTTGAGATGAATCACTTAATTACTCTGGCTCTCAACTAAATCATAGCATCTATAAAAGAGCACGGCTGGGCAAGGTGGCTACAACTCTAGAGTTACTTGATTTATATAATGTTAAAAATTTGTGGTTATAACTAAAAGATGTACATATATATATATATACACTTCAATGTTCTCTGTAGCACTATTTATAATAGCTAGGACATGGAAGCAACCTAGATATCAACAGATGAGTAGATAAGGAAGTTGTGGTACATATACACAATGGAATATTACTCAGCTATAAAAAAGAATGCATTTGAGTCAGTTCTATTGAGGAGGATGAACCTAGAGCCTATTATACAGTGTGAACTAAGTCAGAAAAAGACAGATATTATATATTAACACACGTGTATGGCATCTAGAAAGATAGTACTGGTTATCCTATGAGCAGGGCAGCAAAGGAGAAACAGAAATAGAGAATGAACTTTTGGACATGGTAAGGGAAGGAGAGTGTGGGATGATTTGAGAGAATAGCATTGAAACACATATATTACTGTATGTAAAACAGGTGGTCAGTGGGAGTTTGCTGTATGACACTGGAAACCCAAAGCCAGCACTCTGTGACAACCTGGGGAAAGAGGTGGGAGGGGGCTACAAGAGGAAGGGGGCATATGTATATACCTATGTCTGACTCATGTTAAAGTAAGGCAAAAACCATCACAATATTATAATTATCCTATAATTAAAATATAAATAATAAAAAAGAAAAAGAAAATATTTGTAGTTATTAGCCAAAAGGGAAGATTTCAGAATATGAGGACATGAATAGATCATCTTAGATTTCTTGATAACATAAACCTTAGCGATGTAGATTTCAGTAAGTTGTGTGCAGAAATATGTGGGATTTTACTGCCAGAGAATCTAAAAACATCCCTAAGAAAGGATGGGAGACACCAAATATTTCAAGCAATCACAGAGCAGAATAAAAGGGAAACAACTCAAGGAACTGTGTCTCTTGGAAGCAGACATGAAAAGGGAATTTGGGGACAAGATGTTTAACAAGGAAGAAGGGGGGATGATGTCCATCAGGGACTGGAAGGAGCAGGAAGCAGGTGTGGGTAAGGAAAGGCATCAGGTGATAGTGCTGACCTGACCCTTGCGGAAGGAAAGCGGGGAGGGGGCAGGATGGGGCAAAGTTGCTGGAGGCAAATTCTCCACCAGCCCAAACAGGAACTACAGACTGATTAACCATGTCCTGCCAAAATGGTCAGGTTCTAGTATCCCCCCGCCACCACATGCTCAGACACTGGCTGGGGACTTCCGGGAAAGTTTGAAGTCTTGATCCAAAGCAGAGGTGATGATGTCTCACTGTGGATTTGATTTGCATTTCCCTGATGATCAATGATGCTGAGCACCTTTTTATGTACCTGTTGGCCGTTTGTATGTCTGTTTTGGAGAAGGATGGCTATTATCAAAAAACTCAAAAGACAACAAGCATTAGTGAGGATGTGGAGAAAAGAAAACAGTTGCACTCTGTTGGTAGGAACAGAAAGTGGTGTAGCTACTATGGAAGACAGTGTGAGGATCCTCAAACAATTACAAACAGAATTACTTCTGGGTATATATTCAAGGGGATTGAAGTCAGGATCTAGAAGAGATATATTCCCATGTTTGTTATAAATTATTCACAATAGCCATGGAAACAACCTAACTATCCATCACTGCACAGTGCAAATTACTTTTCAATTTAATGCCATTTCAGTCTTTCATTTTTCTCTATTGTATCTTATTAAATATTGAATTATACTGTATTGAGGTATGAGTGCATCTTTTCAAGTATCAGATATAAGCACATGTCTTGTTATTGCCACTGAATTTAATTCAATTTTTTTCTACACACCAGTGCAATATTGTAACGTGTTATTTGACTATCTTAAGAAAACACCACAGATTATTATGATATCTACATAATTTTAATTGATAATTAAATTG
This sequence comes from Capra hircus, assembly GCF_001704415.2. NCBI lineage: Eukaryota > Metazoa > Chordata > Mammalia > Artiodactyla > Bovidae > Capra > Capra hircus. The sequence continues at coordinate 31,131,034 of NC_030815.1, read as the reverse complement.
AAATGAATGATTTTACAATATTATCAACTTATTTGCATGGGAAACATCATTTAAAATAAAGAGTTGAAATGGTAAAATTAGTATTGTAACTGAAGCAATAAAGAAAAAAGAAAAGAATATTTGCCACAAATACACTAAATGCAAAGTGAAATCTGTTGGGGCAAAAAGAAGAGCTGTTTGTTGTATAAAATTTTTACAAATAAGATACCTGACTCTATGCCTTTGCTAAAACCTATTCAGAGTGGATGTTTCTGTGAGGGTACTTTTCCATAAGATTAACATTTAAATCAGTTCACTTGCATAAAGCACACATTCTCCCATAATGTGGGTGGCCCTCATTCAATCAGTTAAAGGCCTGAATAAAATGAGACTGACCTCCCCTGAGCAAAAAGGAATTTTCCAGCAGATGGCCTTCAGACTTGAACTACAACATCTGCTCTACCCTGGGTCTCCAGCCTGCCAGGCCACCCTGTGGATCTCAGACTTGCCAGTCTCCATAACTACATGAGCCAATTCCTTAAACAAATCTTTTATATACACATCCTATTGGTTCTGTTTCTCTGGATAACCCTGACTAGGGTACACTGCAACTCATACCACCACTGAGTAGGCAAGCCCCATTGCCCAGCTCTATCATACTTTTAGTCCCATGTCTGACCAGAGCAGGAATCTAAGAACCTTAATTTCCTTCCCTTAGACTTCTTTCCTGATGGCTCTATTTCTGAGAATGACTAACTCTAATAACTGACATCCTCAGAGACTGTCAACCTGGGTCCCCACAGAAAGACAGGTCAAGGTTAACCCTTGGGAAGCACAGAGTTGAAGGGGCAGAAACGCACCTGTTAAGTGTTCCATCTCCCGGTCACTGATCCTCTTCCTGGCCTTGTGGTGATGCCGAAAGACCAAAAATGAAGGAGAGCTGGGAACTTCATGTCACTCCCCTCTATCTAGGCAAGATGAAGATATTCATCCATCACAAATAAATGCTTCTCTGGGTTGAATTCATTAGAAGCATTCATTACAATCCATTTCCCACTTCTGTCATTCATTTAATTTAAAGTGGATAAAATAGGACTTCCCTGGTGGCCCAGTGACTGAGATTCTATGCTCCCAGCAGAGGGGACCCAGGTTTGATCCCTGATCAGGGAGCTAGATCCCACATGCAGCAACTAAGACCTGGCACAGTCAAATAAATCAAGTGGGTGGAATAATTTTTCATTGTTTCTTCTCTGGAACACTCAAACAACAAAGGTTTCCTCAATTTGAGGCCTTCAGTTGACATGTCCTTGGCTGAAGAACGCACAGATCCTGAGAAACATCTGTGCCTTGTTCAGTGGGATTCTGTTCCCCACTGCCCTTCAGGTCAGCCCTCACACAGGAAGAAGATTATCCCAGAGACAGCTGAGGCAGAAGGCAGCTGATGAACTATGTAGAGAAATATCACCTTGGGTGTTCTGAAATACCTTAGAAAGACAAATTATCACCACTGATTAACGGTGTTTGGGATTTTCCCTGGAAATTCTACCACACCTGGGAAGATGGTCAGTGAATTTTGCATGGGAGTCTCCAGCTCCACTCTGATCTCTTTCCTGCCCAACGTTTCCCCCTAGGAGGATGGTGTCGAATTACTTTCTGAGAGTTTTCCTTCAAGTGTCTTCCGGCTCCTGGGAGCTGTTCCAAATTAAAGGAGACTAAAGAAACATTGTAAGTAAAGGATCCAAAATATGTCATCCTTAATTGTATTTTGAACTGGAGGGAAAACATGCTGCAAAGGTCATTGCTGGGTGGGTGAACTGATAATACTGAAATAAAGGTGGCAGATAAGACAGAACAAATAGGACAAATTATAAACAATAAGTCAGAGAAGACAATGGCACCCCAGTCCAATACTCTTGCCTGGAAAATCCCATGGATGGAGGAGCCTGGTAGGCTGCAGTCCATGGGGTCACAAAGAGTCAGGCATGACTGAGCAACTTCACTTTCGCTTTTCACTTTCATGCATTGGAGAAGGAAATGGCAACCCACTCCAGTGTTCTTGCCTGGAGAATCCCAGGGACAGTGGGCTCCTGTCTATGGGGTCGCACAGAGTGGGACACGACTGAAGTGACTTAGCAGCAGCAGCATAAACAATAAGTGGATCTGGGTCCTGTCTTTACTAGCCTTGTAAATTTCTATAAGTTTCAAACTGACTCCTAATGAATGGTGTTAAGAAATGATCTACTGATCATTCCTGCTGAGTTTTAACAATGTGTGTGTGAGACAGACACACTGATGCCCACAGCTGTCACTACCACATCCGACTCCTCAAAGTGAGAAATTCAAACTTTTTGAAAAAATTCTTTATTTATTTTTGGCGGTGCTGGGTATTCATTGCTGCGTGCGGGCTTTCTCTAGTTGCGACCAGTGAGGACTACCCTCTAGTGTGGTGCATGGGCTTCTCATTGCTGCGGCTTCTCTCGATGCAGAGCTTGGCCTCTATAGAGTTCAGGTTTCAGTGGTTGTGGTACCCTGGCTTAGATGCCCTGCAGCCTGTGGAATCTTCCCTAAAGAGGGGTGGAATCCATATCCTTGTACTGGCAGGCAGATTCTTAACCGCTGGACTACCAGGGAAGTCCAGAGATTGCAACTTTAAAGGAGTTTTATTAGATTCTGACTCAGACAAAAACACCAAGACATGATTACAACTATGGTTCTAACATTTTCAACAGGGATAAAAATTACTGGAAAATGCAAATAAAAGAAAAATACATACATGTAAACGTACAAAAAATAAAAGAATCATGTTAATATGATTTTAAACCTTTGCCCTGTAACATACCTGCAGTGTGGCCTGGGAAAAGTCATTTAACTGCTTTCTCACTCAGTTCCTTTATCTGGAAAATAGAGATAAAAATCCTTTGTCACAGAAATAGACTTATGATTAAGAATACTAACAGAACCAATAGAAGATTTTCTGGACCTAAAATGCCTCTATTCAGAAGATTCCAATTTTTCTAAATGCACCTGGCGCAGTTCCTAGTCCAATAGTACACAGGACACAGTCCTACAAGCCAATAGATTGATTCTCCTCAACAAGATAAAGTGCTCCGTTCTCATATTTTTGCATGTTGATATCACTACCTTGTAATGCTGGTCTACTGAGGACCAACTCCAGGCAAACGTCCCCCACTTTTATCCTCCTGAGAGTTCTTTCCCCTCAGCCTTTCTCTTCCACTAAAACCCACTATTGGGTTAGCAGATTTCACTTCATTTCTATATCTCTTCAAAGTGTTTCTACATTGGGATAAAGCTGCCACATGTTCACTTTACCATGCCTCCTGTGACTTATGGAACACCTCCCTTTTAATCTATAGTTGTCATTTTCTACCAACAGCAACATTTTGTTTCCAGCCTCTTACAGAAGAGAAATAAATATTCAGGTATAGGTATCCATGGCTGTGCCCTCTGTGCATCACTGTATGTATCTAAAAAGAAATCTACCTCTAGAAAAAAGTCTATAATTGCATGGAGAGTAGGAACTGTTATTTGAAAACTGCAGCCTGCCAAACCTGAGGATGAAGGGTGTGTTTCACTAAATTCTTGAAATTCCCAATTTGAAAGCTTAAACCAATGAAACAGAGGGCTTTATCATGTATTCCAATGCAAAATATTATTAAACAATTTTTATTAAAAAGGAAAGAATACAAAAGTTTTGGCACTTTTGCTTATATAGTTTCAAATGCATACTAAAATATTGACATTTTTAAGATAAGTTTCTTTTAAAGTAATTTTTTGCCTCGAACCCGATGTTTTTCCCAGGTGTTGCTTTGAAGAAATCCTATGGAGACAGCATTTCAGGGTTTCATATAATAAAATCACATTTGAGAAACAAGAAAAACTGCAAGTCATTCATGGCCTAACTGATGATAAAATGATAACCAATATTTCTGCTCTCTGCCTATGTTCCCCCAAAGAGAAAATAGTTACCTTTATTTCTAGGGAGTCAGACAAGGGACTTCTGGAATGAAACATATGGATTACAAAAATGTACATTAGACTTAGGAAAGGATCTATGGGGTGAATCAGATTAAGGATTTAATATAATACAGAACTGAGTCCTAAAGGGGGTTTGTCCATGGCTCCTCAGTTAGCAACGGCACCTCCACAGCTACTGTGGTCGCCGTGCTCCCTGCCTTGTCCTATTTCACGGCCCTGCACATCCTACCAGCCCTATAGTCCTATCTCCAACATCCCTCCCCTTTAACAAGGCCCCCTAAGGCCTCCCTAGACAGGATGCTTCAGAATAACATCTTTAAAAGTCCTTATTTCCACCCTAGTTGCTTCTCTTCTGTAATATTAAGCCTCTCTTCGATTCTAACAGAAATACCCCATTTTTTTGCTCACTGAAATGCAATTTGATAGCCTTCACATCACTTCCTTTTTTCTTTTACCTCCTTTTATCCAACATTATTCAACTACTGCTGAATGAGAGGAACCTTGACAGATGTGGAGGATGTAAAGTTAGACCAAGTTCCTGCCAGAAAGAACCCCCAGTGTTCTTTGAGTTATTTCTGCTGTCATTATTGAGGCTGTCTACCAATTTGCAATTCTCTTGTTTCTTCCTGATTTTTTTCTATTTGACATGAACACTGGGTGACATTTGTTTACATGAGTACTAATATTGCCTGCTCATCTATCCATCAGTTCATTCTTCTACCTGTCCATCCATCTATTTATCCCATCAGCTAAAGATACCGTTCTGTTGCCGAGGGCACCAACCTGCCTGATTTATTAGTTGGCCTAGCATAGGCATGTTGAATTATATCACCTACTTCTCATAATGAATGGGCTTTTGTCCATAGGGGAAATAGTTTGGAGTTATGTAAGATGAAAATCTGTAATACAGTGGTTTTTACTCTTGTCCCCTCAGGATGATCATTTTGTTAAGGTTCTTCCTCTGTCATTTTTTAAGCTATAAAATGACATTTAAAAATAGTACCATATAATCAAAACTTCTCAAAATATCAGAAAAGAATCAGTAAACCTCTGGAAACCTGAGTCTTCATGTTCTTAATGGTTAGTCTCTTAATTAACAGCTTAGAGATCCCACCTGCTGTCAAAATAATCGTGCCATCTTTTCAGTTAATTTTTATATGACCTCAAAAGCCTCCCATTTTTTTCCTTCTTGGAGATTAACTTTAGTTTTTCATACTACTTTTCTCATGAAGTGTTTCAATACACATTCTAACTCAAAGGAAAACTGGAGAAAAAAAAGAAAAAAGAGTGTTTTCTTTGTTAAAATACAAGAGCCTTCTTGACAGGGAGGGGCTCTGAAATAAAGAGGACAGCCTTGTTAAAACTTTGAGCTGTGCTTGAACACATCCTACAATGTTTAAATTGTCTGTTCCGGGAATAAATTATAAGCTTGGTAGTTTAAAGCCAACTCCCATTGACTAATAAAATGGAAAATACTGGAGTAGGCCAGATACTAGTTTTCAGTGAACAGCTTCTCCATGAATTGCAATGAGAAATGTTCCGTACAAGTGACAGTAAACAAAAGTTAGATTTAAAAAATGCCTGGAGGATATGTGATTCATGAGAATTACAGAATTTGTTTCTGCTTCCCAATAAAGACGATTAATAAATTATAAGCACATCAAATGTAGCTGCTGATACAATAATAAATATTGATATAAAACAAAACTCAGAATCTTCTTTTGCCGCCTGAATCTTGCAGTCCAGTCTGGCAGCTCTATGTTACTCAGACTTTACTGAGGGAAATCTTTCCTTTTTTTTTCTTCAGATTAAACAGCAATAATAGAAAGCATTGTGTCTATCTAACAAGGCACTGCAGTTCACATGAGAGTAATAGTAGTCTCCGGCAGATAAGATCTTATATAATGCTAAGTCCCCAAAGGTCAATTAATTGATACCTCTAAAAGAAGCAATCATATCACAATAGCAATAAAATAAGGTGAGCTCATATGCTCTCATTCTTGGTGTTTCATGTAAACCACAAAATTTAAGAACCTATTTCCACTTTTCTTCACAAAACAATAATATCTGATCTTTAATTTTCAACTGGTTATTCCTACTCTTTGCTTTCCTCCTCAAAGTTCTTCCATTCTGAAAACTCCATGAAAAATATTTTGTGTGTGTGCTTGGCTTTGAATGTCACTATACACTAAAATCTGGAAAGTGATATGTAAGAGGACCCCCAGTCTGGAAATTGGAAAATCTCCACTCTGGTTCAACACTTGCCTTGCATTAGCTGTGAGGCCAAGGGAAATTCACTTCTCATCTCTGTACTTCTGTTTCCACTTCCGACATGGGATAATTGGCCTGGAGGGCTGATACAATTCCTCCCAACTATAAATTGTGACTTAGGGAGCTCAGCTTCGCATATCCAAAAAAATGGACAAATCTGAATCCATCCTATCTTTGACTTTTTTAAAGCTTACATTAGTTTCAGAGTGACTTCCCAGAGAAAACTAAAAATGGAGTGAGACATGTTCTGGCTTTTTGGACTAGGTCTTCAGCCCATCTTCCTGACTGAGCCTGGTACAAAAGAGGATGTTTTTGAATCAGCTTTGCAAACCGCAGTTACTCTTTCTTCCATCCATCCTCAATTATGCCAGGCCATTTTCTTTAACACAGTTCTCTTTTATCATTCTTCTATATCCAGTCTTTGCATACTCCCTGGTTGCTATCACTTCAAATCTAAGTATTCTCATCCACCCGAGGGACCTTCACTGTCAACATCTACCACCCTCCTCACACACCTTTTATCACAGGTTCCCACTGCTCTCAGCAGCTAATCACTTCTCCCCACAGCCACTGATGCCACGCCTTCATTCATATTATTATGCACTTCTTCATTCATCCAGTTCACATTCCGATAGCATTTGTGGCAAAGATGGAAATGTTCTGTGCTGTCCAATTAGGTAACCACCAGGCGCAAATGATTATTGAGTACATGAAGTGTGGTGAGTCAACTGTGAACCTGACTTTTATTTCTTTTTAATTAATTTCTAATGGTCACGTGGCTAGTAGTGAACATATTGGCTAGCACAGCTCTAGATGATACTATGATGTGACATCTAGCTCCAATCCCACTTCTTGCAGGATAGGGCTCATTAAACTTACCTCTGAAACATGAAAAAGAATTCTCTAAACTCCATCCATTAGATTCTCTAATCTAATGGATCTTGGGTGTGATCTGGCCATGAATATTTTTGAAGGCTTCCAGACCATGCCAGGGGGGCATCAAGTTTGGCCACTGCTGCTCGGTGAAACTCACTCAGGCTTCCCTATTGCTGGATGTCTCTTAAACTCTGCACAATAGTCTGAATCATTCAAGTTAGCTTTTTACTGCCACTTTCAGTTTTCTTTAATTGGAAGCATCTTTCTCCTGTTTTGTCCACTGAATGTGCTGCCACTCATGACAGGTTCCGAATACATTTTTGATTATTGAACACTTTTTACCTAGTACACATAGCCTTGAAATGAGAAATATTTATAGTTATTGGGTTTAATAAACCCTAAATGAGGGTTTCTATCCTGCCTGAAAATCATTATCATGTACATGTACTGAGTCTATTAATGAGACTTGTGTGCTAGATGGTACGCTCCATGAGAGCAGAGGCCACAGCCCTTCAGCAGTGCACCTCTAACACCTAGTGCCTAGTCGGACACACAGGGGCACTGAATAAGGCATTGCTGAATGAGTCATTTAATGAAGTACTTGAATGAATGCTTTTAGCATCAGTATATTGTCTTATTCATGGAAAGTGAGCATAGTCATCTGTACGTTGAGGTGGTGTGTGTGTATGTGTGTGCACATGAGTGTATAAAGCATGTGTACACACATGCATGAATGTATGTACTTGCAGGCATGCGCTATATTATGTGGTGTGTGTGTGTGTGTGTTTTAGATGCACAATCACTGTGAGCATCCATAAGGGGATCGAAAGTTGCTGAGTATTCCAAAGGATCCCTTAGCACCTCTTGATTCTGCACAGCTGGTAGCTCTGCTCTCCATAGCTCCCGTCCTGGGAAATATGGTATTAATACTGAATGAACAGATGGTGCAGGGTGTGTTACTTAAGACAGTTTTGCCAGGAGGTAAATTTATGCTTTATAAATGTACTTCAAAACTATGCTATTTGATTTAATCACTTAATGCAAAGACAGCTGCATACTATATTTGCCTTAACTGCAGTTATATGGGTTATCTGCCAATCTGTTAATTATAGTATTTTGAAAGGCTTCAGAAAAAAAAAAAAAACCAGTAATTACACAGATTGAGAAAGGGGGAGGAACATTTTTGAAGCCTAAATTCAGACATTCATTCCCAGTGAACACAAACTTATTGAAGATTTAGAAAACCTGTTAAGAAAGTGGGAGTAGATGTGATGGCTTTCCTTCGAAAGGGGCTTCTGTGCCTGTTCTCACTCTGCATTAGCCACTGTGGGTAACTGCCTGGGAGATGGGAACTGTGTGATGTTCCAACTGGGCAAAGCCCCAGCCCATTTGCCAAGGTCTTGGAATCACTGCTCGATTCTCTGAAATTAAAAAGAGGAGGATGGTGATGAGGAGGAAGACCAGGATTAGGAGGAAAAGAGGGAGTAAGACGGGGAGGGGGAGAAGAGAGGGAAGAGGAAAAGGAGGAGGAGGACAAGGATGGGGAGGAGGCTCAACTTTAATTGTAAACATGATTCTGTCCTTGCTGTTCTCATACTTTTCCACAATCTGCTTGCTCCCTGATTTCTCTGTGCCTAAATCTTCTCTGCTAAACAGTTGCACAAATGATTAAGCAGATTTAATTAATACTGTATCAGTGAAGAGGAATATTTCAAGTTTTAGTCTGACAACTTTCTTTTCTTGCCAAGGACTAAATGGCACATACTTGAAGGAGAAGTCTGGCCCATTTCTCCTACCCTCTGGGGATTCATGTTCAATGAATTTCATTGTCATTTTAAGAACACGATTTCCTTTCTGTGGGCAATTGTACCAGGATGAAAGGACTGAATGGGATCCAGGCTGTAAATCAAAAAATTGGGGAAAGAGTATTACAGGTTATCTGGTCCACTTCTCTATTTTCACAGATGAGGAAACCAAAGGCCCTTTAAACTGATTCAGTTTCCAGATTAGTTAAGGAATAATGGGGCGTTGACCATGAACCCTCTTCTATCACTTTAAGCTCTTTTCATATACTCAGACTCTCTATAAATTATAAAGTAACAGGAAGTAAACAGAAAGAGCAGAGAATTAATTTTCCTGTATTAGTCCATAGGCTGAACTGGCTGGAACTGTCTTTGGGCAAAATTTAAAAGCGGCAATAATAACAGTCACCATAACTGCTTGCCTAGGACCTCCATGTTCCGCAGCTACCGGCACCATTCCCACCTGGAACACTGCCCCGTGGGCAATGCAGCCTGAGTGCAGCCTACTTTGTGCTAGGTATTTTCCAAACATCATCTCAATTAAAACTGCCCAAAACTGACAATGCAAATGTCTCCTGCACTTCACAGACAGTGCTCTCAGAGCCTGAGTAACTTGTTTAAGACACACAACTGATTTCTAGTAGAGTCTTATATTCAGACTTGGATTTACTGAATCAAAAAATACTATATTGACCATCCCAAGAAAATGTGCTTGTTTCTTGGCAACCTCCTTTCAAATATTCCCATTAGTTCTCTGAGGCCCTTTACTATATCTGTTCTCCCTAGCCTAGAGCCATTTTGTGGCTTGCTACTCCTAGGGGTACCCTCTGCACCACAGTTCAACAGACGGACATCTCACTTGCATACCCAGGCTATATGCAATATTCAACAAGCCTCAAGTGATGAACTGATACATGCTTAGACAAGGGCACCAAAGCACACATTGAGAACTCACCTCCTTTTTTTGTTGTAAGTATACATTTCCATACAATCTTATCAATGCTGATACCTAGGTGTCCATCTGACCTACTGGAGTAGAATTACTTAAACTTCTTGTGTTAGGCAGAAGGAGAGGATAATACCAGGACTGGCAGGTAAAGAGGAGTTAGAGGGGGCAGGCCTGGCTTTTTGTACTTCTCAAATAATATTTAAATGAATATTGTACCTAATCTATGAAGAAGCTAGAAGGTAGTTATTTCTTTAGTGGTCTCTATTATTTCCACTTCCTTGAGGTAAAAATTATGGACAATGCAATCTCTCTGAGCCTTTACATCTCTGCTTTGAACCCATACCATATATTAAAAATAAGTGTTTCACTGAAATTTTAAATGTATGCCTACAACCACAATCTTCATATTTTAGGGCAATATAATTATCAATATTCTCTGGCTGCTCTGTTTATTTTTGTAATATCTCAAATTTTTCAAAGAAATATTAATCATCTTTGAATGAAGCAACTTTATCATCTACCAGTTAAAAAAGTGGTTTGATTTCTGGTGTATTATAAATATTGATATTTTATCAACAGTTTTTTCTATAGCTTTTGAGATTATCATGTTTCCCTTTATTCCAAGGGTGAGCAAAATTTTCTAGAAAGGACCATACAGTATATATTTTTGGTTTTGTGAGCTATATTATCCTTGTTGCAACCAATCAATTCTGCTATTGTGGAATGGAAGCAATTACAGACCATGGGTAAATGAGTGGGCATAACTGTTTCCCAATAAAACTTTATTAACAAAAAAAGAAAGTTCATGGATGAGAGACTAGCATTCCAAAATACGAAAAATTCTTTCTGGTTGATATTGAAGTACTTTATGCAACAGAGTTGAGTGTGAGAGAGACAGTGTGTGTCTGTGTGCTTCTTTATAGTATAAAATTGCTTTCAGGAAAGTTGTGCAACAAGCCCAATTACCAATTTCTGTTCTTCCAAAGAAGGAATTACTCCTAGGAAGTATATTGACTCTGGGGAATTCCAGCTGGTTAGATTCACAGCCCCACATAGAAAACCTAGGTGCCTCCTGGCATCCTTGTTTAACCAGCACAACTTCTCCCAATCCTTCTTCTGGATACTGTGATTTAGAGTTTAAAAAAATCTCCACCAGTTAGCAAAGATAAAATCTGTGTCTGCCATTATCCTTATTGCTTTGGAGTGATTACTGAAACAAAGGATCAAAATTACCTTTATTCAATCATCTAACAAATGGAAGCCTTCTCTTTATAGATAATTTGTGTTTTTCTTAATTATATTTCATTTTATTATTTAAAATGTAGAAAAAAACACCAGGTCCACTCAAATACAGTCATTTGCTTTGTCACCAAAAAAGCAAATTAATAGAAAAAAGATAAGTCTTTTCAACAAACGATGCTGGAACAATTGGCCATTCATATTGAAAACTATGAATTTAGACACAGATTTTATACTCCTCACAAAAAATAACTCAAAACGGATCATATTCCTAAATGTAAGATGCAAAACTACAAACCTGCTAGAAGATAACACAGTAGTACCTCTAGGGGACCTTGGGTCTGACAATGGGTTTGTAGATACAACACCAAAAATATAAGAAAATATGGTAATTCATAAAAATTAAAAATTTTTGCTCTGTGAAAGAGAATGACCAAGTAAAAGCACTCTAGACCAACTCATGCATGCTAAGTCACTTCAGTTGTGTCCAGCTCTTTGTGATCCTATGGACTGAAGCCCGCCAGGCTCCCCTGTCCATGGGATTCTCCAGGCAAGAATACTGGAGTGCACTGCCATACCCTCCTTCAGGGGATCTTCCTGACCCAGTGATTGGACCCAAGTCTCTATGTCTCCTGCATTTGCAGGTTGGTCTTTACCACTAGCACCACCTGGGACTGCTTAAGCCCAGGATTGCTTAAGACCAAGACTGCTTAAAACCAGGACTCTAAAAGTTCAAGCTGATGTGCTAATTGATAAGTAACTATCTGTCAGAACCAAGCTCACCACTATCTTAAGAAAAACAACAAAATCAAACATTCAATTCCATATAAACATGATCCATGTGAAAACTACAATGTTGAGTGTCCAATATACAGTAAAATAATTACTAAAGATGCCAAAGAACAAAACAATATAGACTCATTAAGAGGACAGCAACCTTAAATATTCTAATAATATGACTTCAAAATACATGAAGCAAAAACTGATAAAACTATAAAGAGACAAAGCCATATTTCAGTAAGAAATTGCAATAGCCTTCTCTCAAAATTAAAAGAACATATAAATAGATCATCATCACTATAGTTACAGAGGATCTTACACACTGTCAACCAACTTGACCTATCAGCATTATAGACCACTCAACCCTATGAGAATGGAATGTGTATTAACATTGGTTCACAGCCCAGCCAATCCACAAAGAAAACTCCAGGCCCAGATCACTTCACTGATAATTTCAACCAAATACTTAAGGAAGAAATATTTTCATTAAACATAAACTCTTTCAAAAAACTGAAAAGGAAATATATTCCCCAATTTATTTTATGAGAACCACATTACTCTGATATCAAAATACAAAGACATTAATAAGAAAACTAGATGCTAATATCCCTCATGAATGCAGATGTAAAAATTCTAAACAAAATTTTAGCAAGTTGAGTCAAATAAAATATTAAAACTATAATATATTACAACCAAATTTGTTTTTTTCTAGAAAGTCAGGGTTGGTTGAACATTTGGAAATAAAAATAAATGTATTTTAACATATTAATAAACTCATCAAAAATACCAATTTAAGGGAAACAAAGAAGACACTGAACAAAATCTAACATACCTGGTATATATTCCTAGAAAACTAGAAAAAAAGGAATTTACTCAACTGGATAAAAGGCATAAACAAAATTGCACACTACATAGTGAAAACCTAAACACTTTGAAATAAGACAAAGATTTCTAGTCAATATTATACTGGAGGTTCTAGCTAATGAAATAAATCATGAAAAATAAACTGAAACCATTCAGATTGGAAAGGAAAAATAAAACTCTTTCATTCATAGATGACATGATTTTCTAGATGTAAAAGCTAACAGAATCTGCAAAGAATGCTGTCATCACTAATAAGTGGTTCAGTAAGTTTGCAGAACACAAGAACAATAAAACCAATATATAACAGAAGCAAAAAAACAGAATTTGAAATTTAAAAAAATACCGATTACAATAATAACAAGAATTTAAGAGCGATAAATCTAATAAAAGAGGCACAAGACTTGTACCCTGAAAACTGCAAAAGATTGGTTAGAGAAACTAAAGAAATCTAAATAAAGAAGAAATAGACTTTGCTCATGGTTCAAAAGACTCAGTGAGGTTAAGGGATCACTTCACCCCAAATTGATTTACATATTCAACATAATCCCATTCAAAATCTTCAAAGACTTGTTTTTCAGAAATTAAATATCTGATTCTAAAACTCTTATGGAAATGAAAAATTCCCAGAAGAGCCAAAAAGCATTTTGAAAATTAAAATCAGATTTGGAGGATTAACACTAAGTTTAAAGCTTAATATAAAGCTAGAACAATAAAGACAGTGTGATATAAATGTAAAGACAGCAAAATAGATCAACAGAACATAAATAAGGTCACATGTAAGTGAACAACTGATTTTCCAAAAAGTGCAAAGATAATTCAGTGGAGAAAGGCCAGTCTTTTTAACAAAGGTGCTGAATCAACTGAATATACACACACCAAAAAAAAAAAAAAAAGATAACTCATATTCATACCCCATCCAAAATATAAAAATTAACTGACAATAAATCACTGACCATAATATAAACATATATAATAAGCATTTAGCAAATTAGAAAAAAATCTTTGTGACTTTGAGTTAGGCAAAGATTTTTAGATCACAGAAAAATGGATGACCCATAAAAGAACAAATTAATAATTAGACTGCATCAAAATTAAAATTCTGCTTTTTGAAAGACATTGGGAAGAGAAGGAAAGGACAAATCTAAACTGGGAGGGAAATTACATATAAAATAAAGGATTTCTTAAAACTCATTAATTAGAAAAATAAACATGCCATTTAAAAATGTGCATAAGAGATATGGAGAGACACATCTAAGGAGACATACAAATAGAAATAAAATAGAAAATAAACACATGAAAAGTTGTCCAAATTGTTATTCATTAGGGAGATGTAAATTAAAACCACAATATAACATCACCACATGCCATTTAAATGATTACAATTAAAAAAGACTGATCATATCAAATTTTGGTGAGAATATCAACTAAAACTCAAACCCATGCTTTGATGGAGGGAATACAAATATTTCCCTTATGACCCAACAATTCTATATAGGCCTTACCAAAGAGAAATAAAAGTGTTATATGGACACAAAAACTTTTTTAAGACTCTTCTTAGTATCTTTATTATTATAATAGTTGAAAGGCTGAAACAAATGTCTATCCTAGTGGTATGAGTAAGCAAACTGGACATCTCAACAACGCACTACTACTCAGAAATGAACCACAAAAACATACAGCATATATCTCACCGATGGGCTGAGCAAAAGAAGTCAATACAAAGATAACACATACTTCATGTAATTTTACTCATGAAATTCTAATACAGAAAAATTAATTGGCTGCACAGAGAGCAAGTCAGTGGTCATCTGTGACCAGGAGTGGGAACTTGCAAATGTGGAATTTGGCTGAAAAGTGACACAACTGAGCTTTTGGGGATATTGGAAATGACTGGCATGAAGATTTATCAAACATATTAAAGTCTACAGCTAAATCTGGTACATTTCACTGAATATAAATTATACCTTACTAAAGGTGACTTCAGCTACAGTTCATCTTATCTCCACGAAACATCCTGACCAGAATACCCATTCGATAGTGAACGGTGAATCTACATAATTTTCTGTACTTAATGTAATTGAATTCATCTTTATTTCAAAAAAAGAATGGGCATCAAAGGAAAGTTTGAAAATAACCTTCTAGAGATGTACCAGCTTGTTTTCAAAACAATCATTTATATAACTGAGATTAAAATGTAACTGGCTGTTTCAGCTAAAGCAGATAAAAATCTGAGTTGCTGAAACTTGTTTAGCTGCTCTATAAAATAGCTGCAGTATCATTGGCACTTATTAGGCATGAATCGTGATGCAACCTTCCTGTTTAAAGACATTAGCAGAACAGCTGCATCCCGAGTTATATGATGTGTTTGAGGGCAGCGTAAAGTCTGTAAGTCCAAGAAGGCTATGGGGGTTCATGCAATGGTTCCCATTAATAGCAATGACTCTTAACTTGGCTTGTGCTTTCAAACCCTGATTTAGTCCAGTTCATACCATTTTTCCTCCTTGGCATGAAACTACAGCTACAGTTTTGGAGAAAGCAAAATGGAAGTTGACATCAAAAGATGTGGCTTTGATTCTCACTCTTGCCCTTTAAACTGTGTGACCTTAGATTGATAATTGATTTATCTGTTTTTTTTTTTTTTATTTTCTTCATCTGCAAAATGCAGATCACTGTTCCCATCACATGACTGTTTTAAACATTCAATTCTGTAATGTAATGAGGGAATTAGTAATCATAAGCTCTGAGTAAACAATGGTTGGATAGGAAATCAGAGTCTGGTGTAAAAAGCTAAAATGTGGGAGGCCACTCAGAAATGATGCTACAGATACCAGGGGATGAGCGAACTACGAGCCTAGAAGAGGATTAACTGAAGGTTGCTCTCCAGGGCAGGCTGGCTCTCAAGTCCAACAGAGGAAATATTAGCAAAGTGGTAGTCTAGGTTGCAGAAAGTGAAGAGGAACTAAAAAGCGTCTTGATGGAAGTGAAAGTGGAGAGGGAAAAAGTTGGCTTAAAGCTCAACATTCAGAAAATAAAGATCATGGCATCTGGTCCCATCACTTCATGGCAAATAGATGGGGAAACAGTGGAAACAGTGTCAGACTTTACTTTTTTGGGCTCCAAAATCACTGCAGATGGTGACTGCAGCCATGAAATTAAAAGACGCTTACTCCTTGGAAGGGAAGTTATGACCAACCTAGATAGCATATTGAAAAGCAGAGACGTTACTTTGCCAACAAAGGTCCATCTAGTCAAGGCTATGGTTTTTCCTGTGGTCATGTATGGATGTGAGAGTTGGACTGTGAAGAAGGCTGAGCTCCGAAGAATTGATGCTTTTGAACTGTGGTGTTGGAGAAGACTCTTGAGAGTTCCTTGGACTGCAAGGAGATCCAACCAGTCCATTCTGAAGATTGGCCCTGGGATTTCTTTGGAGGGAAGGATGCTGAAGCTGAAACTCCAGTACTTTGGCCACCTCATGCGAAGTGTTAACTCATTGGAAAAGACTCTGATGCTGGGAGGGATTTGGTGCAGGAGGAGCAGGGGACGACAGAGGATGAGATGGCTGGATGGCATCACCGACTCGATGGACGCGAGTCTGAGTGAACTCCGGGAGTTGGTGATGGACAGGGAGGCCTGGTGCTGCGATTCATGGGGTCGCAAAGAGTCGGACACGACTGAGCGACTGAACTGACTGAGTCTAGGTTGCAGTGTTAGCTGAACTGGATTAAATACTGGGTTAATTCAGGTTACCCTCCTTCCAGCTTAATCTGATCAAGTATCTAACTGTAATCCAATCCACAGAGAGGAAGAAAAGGACCTCTCCCCACCCTCATAAAAAACCTTCCTCAGGAATAATTGCCAAATAAGAATGTCTTATTTAAACTGGGCAATTTTATGAGATAGACAGCACCTCTGACAGGCTTCCACTTTCGGAAAAGTCACTTGACAAATGCAGGTCTTCATACCTGAAATACCAACGTTCTGCTTTAGGGTCTGAGGATTTCTATACCACTCTGAGGAGAACAAAGTCGCATATTTGAGGTTAACTTGGATTTTTTTTTTTTTTTTAAGAAGGAAGTGTTAGAATCCATGGTGGCTGCCTCCCAAGAAATCTCGATAAAAATAAGACTGGATTCTTTTGATAAGTGTGCACTGCTTCGTTAATATCATGTCCTCCTAGTTCCCTAAGAAAGGCCAATGTAAACTGACCACTGCATGAGTAATAGACTTACACACCAAAGAGAAACTTAACCTGAACCAGGATGATTTTTGTCTACAAAGCTCTTAGTGCAAAGCCTTTCCAGGAAGTTGCCTATCAAGCCCTAAGGCCACATCCAGAACTAAATCTTTTGCAAATTTACAAAGTGAATTTGTGCATGAGGGGCAAAGTACCAAAACTATGTATGGGAGTTACCAAAATAAAAAAAATAAAAAATAAAAAAAAAATCCTGCTGACAACACGCAGGGAATTTGGAGAGAATTTATCACTTAGGCCAGTAATTGACAACACTGTCTTTGAGACACTGCAGTTTGCTTGCAATAATAGTTTTAAAGTTTGTTTTACAATGCTCTGCCACAATAACCCAATTCACTTTCACTGGAAAAAAATACTTATCATAGAGCACTTTTATGAGGAGATTGGGAAACTTTAACAAAAATTAACAAATACCAGTTTTTAAATGTATCCTAGAGTTAGCAATATTGAACATTTATAACTCTAGAAACTATTAACTTCCATAAGGAAGGGCTAAGAGTTCCCAGCATGTTTGGAATTTAGATACAACCAACAGATGCTAATTTTTCTTGAACAAATTGAGTATCTGCTCTATGCCCAGTACTGTGTAGGGGAATAAATAGTTGTTCAAGAATATAGGCGAAGGTTTAACCATACTTAATCAAATTTTCTAAGGAAAGCTCATATTTCTCAAAAAATATTTCTCTATAGAATTCCACTCTTAACTACCAGTTCTGTAACTATGTTCATAGGAAAATTTAAATTTAAATTAAAAATTTAAGTATTTCTACTGCAAAGATCCTAGCTAAGTTTACTTTATTTTTTCCCCTGCAGAGGAAATTTTATGCACAAAATGTTGACAAATGCAGTGATGATCACTGATAGAAGTGGAAGCAGAAACCAGAGAAATGATTTTAACTTATCAGTGATGTATTAAAACATAATCTTTCTTTATTGGATAAAACACAAAGTACTCACACAATCAGTTTCAACTTAAGTCAAAGAACGATTTCGACCAAATCTTTTGTTTTGCCAAAGATAAAAGGTTTTGTTAGAAGAGAGAAAGATAAAGAAAATTGAAAAATAAATTTGAAAAAGCCTTCTTTCTCTTCCAAATTCTAGCAATTATATGCTATGATAACATCAATGAAAATCTAGGCTTCTAAGTTTCAAGTATTTTATGTGGCTATTATTTTATGTTCTTCATACAGAGTTTCATATTAAGAATACAAAGAGCTTGGCTTTATCACTTTTATATTTTCTCACTTTAAGTTAGCTTTTCAGGAATGGAAGATTTCTTAAGAACTGACTTAAGAATTAACTAATTTAGTATTTTACATTTAATTTTTTCAACAGCTACAGAAAAGCCTGTGGATATGCTCCCTCCTTTTTTTGCTCCAAGTATTTACTTAAAAATAGGGCTAATTTTAATAGAAACAAAAAGAATATAATCACACCCTTAAATCTGGAAAAAGATGTATCTCATATTCTACTTGTATCTCAGATGTTTCTAGAAAATGTTATGCTCCAGTATTTTAGAAAGAAGAAACAGCCCCCTTTCTGAAAATACATTTATCTATTCAGAAAGAGAAAGATGGGCTGAAGACAGAGTGAGGAAGGGGCTCTGGGGAAGGGGGCAGGTAGTGGGGATCAAAGTCAGAGTAGCATGGACTCTCCTGCCCTCTAGTGGCTGGATTCTGGGGAAAAAATTAAACTGTTCCATGGATTTCTTTTCTTCTCATGGGTTTTATTTTCTCTTTGAAAATTTAAACTAAATATAAGGTGTTTAGCAATTGGCAACATTTTTTGGAGTATTAGGAACAGTCTGGTTTTATTCCGTCAGGCATATTTATGGTCTGGTCTGTATATTTTCCGTCATTGAGGTAGCATTCCAAACACAAAGTCAGCACTTTGTAAAAGGCACCGGTGGAAAGTCGTCCCCAGTTGTCCCCCAAATTCAATAGCATGGTTTCATAATCATCTACACGTTTTACTCAGTTATCTCCATTTCTCCTAAACATCTACCTTTTTTTAATACCTTGAAGCTTAAGGAGTAAGATAAGTCTGGCCCAGTGGTGTCACCGTTGCACCGTTATGTACATACATGAACCAGCGATGGTTGTCAAAACCAAAATATCTGATGTTCACGTCGTGAGCCTCATATTTAGGTGCGGGTGTAAGGTTAGTTCATCTGTTACATTTATTGTTGTATCTCTAAAAGTTGTACGCTAATCCTCGATGTATTTATCCTTAAATTTTCCCTTTAAATGGGACTCTACTTTCAAAAACTTACACTGAGATATCTTAATAGTGTTCATTGCTAATCTCAACCTGTCAATTTGTAATGCATTTCCATATATAGAATGAGCTTTATAATCACATGTGATTCCAACTGACTATACATGCACAAATGCTTTAAAACTTCTCAAAATATTAATTTACCACAAAATGGGTTTGTTCTATAACTTAATATTAAATCACTATCAAAAAAACACAGACATTGAATCAAGCTTATGCAGGACTCCTGGCTCGGTAGTAAACGGAGTAATAATCAAAATATAATGTTGTTAGGACTTCCCTGGTGGTGCAGTGGCACGGGTCTTGAGTTTGATCTCTGGCAGGGAACTAGATCCCACGTGCCACAACTAAGGGTCTGCATGCTGCAACGAAGATCAAAGATCCTGTGTGTTGCAACTAAGACTCGGTGCAAATAAAATATGCATATGCATGCATGCACGCTAAGTCACTTCGGTTGTGTCCAACTCTGCAATTTCATGGACTGTAGCCCAACAGGCTCCTCTGTCCACGGGGATTCTACAGGTAAGAATACTAGAGTGGGTTACCATGCTCTCTTCCAGAGGATCTTTCTGACCCAGAGATTGAACCCTCGTCTCTTATGTCTCCTGCATTGGTAGGCGGATTCTTAACCAGCAGCACCACCTGGGAAGCCATATATTATACATATGTGTGTATATACATATATATGTAATATTGCTTATTTTTGTTTTCTCTGTCACAAAACTTAGTGGCTGGAATGATAGTATACTGATGGGAGGTTTGCCTTATATTTTCATGGAGAATGTAGATGAAAATAAATTAACACCAACTCACAGACACAATCTGCGAGACAATAAACTTCAACAGCAACT
The DNA here is from genome assembly GCF_001704415.2 of Capra hircus. Classification (NCBI taxonomy): domain Eukaryota; kingdom Metazoa; phylum Chordata; class Mammalia; order Artiodactyla; family Bovidae; genus Capra; species Capra hircus. The sequence continues at coordinate 31,110,898 of NC_030815.1, read as the reverse complement.
GAAAACGTTGTTCATCTGCAGCCTACTCCTGTCAAAGAAAGAGCCGCATCTGAACGGTCTTCAGAGAGCATTCTACTAGAAATTTCTACGTAGTGATGATGATGGACTCTCCTGGTTTAATATCTGAACTTTTGAAAGTGCAGCTCAATAAGTTAATGACAATAATCAGCTATTATCCATTCATCTTCTTGGCTCCAATTTCAAATGTACAAGATTAATACTTGGCTAATTCCCCTCAATGAAATTAATATGGGAAGATACTATTACTATAAATCATTTAAGTACTGAATTCTTTTAAAAAGAATTCAAATCACATTTAAATACTTGTGTTCAATGAAAAGAGTCACTCATTGTCAGGAAACCTGAGTTTTAGTCCCAGTTTAACCACAGATTGCTGGTAATTTTGAAGATGGTTCCTCTATAATATCAGTGGATTAGATTCTTCTATAATTTAAAATTTTTAATCTTATGGAAAGTCAAGGATTTTCAGGCCTCTTATTTAGTATTCACTTTAGAATGACCCCATGCCAGATCCATAATATGTGATCAAGGTTTTGGTCAAATTTAATAACCTAGAAAGATGTAGATATTGGAATACTAAAATATACCCATACATAAGAACTCACCAAGGAAGAGTAGCCAACTTGGAAACATATTTGACTGTAAAAGGACTGGCTTGTACTCTACAACCTAATCTTCTGATATCAGCTAAATTACTTTGTTGTAACTTTGTGGGCATGCCAAAAGCTGATCCAGTATTTCCCTGTCCAGCTCCATGCTCTCTGTGTGCAAGACAGGCACAGAGGGTTTCCTTTTTACCACTCACAACTCAATTAATTTCTTAAACATAATAAATACATGCTCTCTAACTTCCTTGTTTTTAACTCCTTTCCAGTTCCTTTAGGAAAAAAAAATCTTTCTCTCTCAAAAAGAAAATGTAATATGGCCTGCTATATGATACATGTACTATTTCATGGGGGAAAAAAATTTGATTCTGGCTGTACTGGTCCAGCCAGAAGCTTAAAATTTATTGGGAAAGAGAATATATAGCCAAATGACTTTATTAGATCAAAGTCTGGTGGAGTAGTGATGTGCTTCCTTAAAATGTATTCCTTGGAACTTCAGTCTCACCAGATATTTTTGGTCAGTTCGGTTTGGAAAATGGTATCCCACACTCAGTGAAGATTTACAATATATTGCTGTATTTGACATTCTGAGAAGCCTGACATAAAACAAATCTCTTTAACTGAGTTTAACCAATGATCCAACAGATTATTTTTAGACCATACACGATTTTTTTTTAGTAGCTAATATGTAACACTCAAAAAATTCTATGCCGGAGATAATTTTTAAGTTTTACCTGTTTATTGCTACCAACCCCTCTCCATGGAGAATTCCATGGACAGAAGAGTGTGGTGGGTTACAGTTCAAGGGGTCACAAAGAGTTGGACACAACTGAGCGACTAACACCTTCACCATCACCCTCTACCCCTCATCCCCTGCATGCATGTGGCTCAGTCATGTAATCCCATGGACTCCTGCCCGCCAGGCTCTTCTCTCCATGGACTTTCCCAGGCAAGAAAAATGGAGTGGGTTGCCATTTCCTTCTCCACAGAGATGAAATTTTATGAGCATAAGAAAAAAGATGAGTTCTGATTAACAATAATCAGTGTTCTAAGTACTTGCCATGGGAAGCACTTTAACACATGCTAGCTCATTAAAGAGATAACTTGATGAAGAATAAATGATTTGAGCTAGGTCTTGAAGAATGAATCCAGGGACAGGCTAAAGAAAAGGTCATTTCAGAAAAAGGTAAGTGTTAATAGAATCATGGAGGCCAGGATATACCAATCATGTTTTGAAAATTATAAACAGAGTGACAGGACTAGCACTTCTCTGAAACAGAACTGGAGAATCAGATTGGAAAACTCAGGGCCAAGTTGTAGACTAAGCAAAGTATGGACATGTTTCTACACAGCAGAACACCTGAGACACATCTGAGTAGAGTGGCAGGATTGTACAACTAGTCCAAATGAGTAGTGTCAGTGACACAAATGGGTCAAAAAACTTAAAAACACAGAAGCCTTACTCTTGGAAGCAAAATCAGGACTCACAAAGAACCAGCGCATTTCACTTCCAGAGTTCTTGAGCACATCCAGGGTTTTCTTTGATCTCCACAAAAGTGTTTGACTTAGCTTCCTCCTCTAACAAAGTCTGAAAGTGAAAGTTGCTCAGTCATGTCTGACTCTTTGAGACCCCATGGACTATACAGTCCATGGAATTCTCCAGGCCAAAATACTGGAGTGGGTAGCCTTTCCCTTCTCCAGGGATCTTCCCAACTCAGGGATAAAACCCAGGTCTCCCTCACTGCAGGATTCTTTACCAGCTGAGCCACAGGGGAAGCCCCTTCAAACATCGGTATTTAGCACATACCAAACACTAGTTTTTCTATGTCAATTGTTTAAAAATTTAACAGAATACGACATAAGTAGACAATCTAGGGGCTTTCCTGGTAGCTCAGATGGTAAAGAACCCGCCTGGCAATGTGGGAGATCTGGGTTTGATCTCTGGCTTGGGAAGATCCCCATGAGGAGAGGCATAGCAACCCACTCCAGCATTCTTGCCTGGAGAATCCCCATGGAGAGAGGAGCCCGGTGGGCTACAGTCCATGGGGTTGGAAAGAATTGGACATGGGTGAGCAACTCAGAACAGCACAGTCTAGACCAAGGACAAAGACAAGAACAATAAAAGGTCTTCCTAGGAGACAGGAAATGTGAAGTGGGGCTTGGAATCAAGGTCACGCTAGGAGCCAATATAACCATTTTGACTGCTGATTGCAGAATGAAAGGAAACTCTTCCCCTTCTGGTCTCTGCTCAGGACACACCCTGACAAACCAGGGATAGACACCCTCAGTGATCACAAAGCACTGCCCTGGGGGAGGACAGTGCTACTAGGTTATATTTGAAGTTCAAGTAAAGGAAGTTTCTCCCCTAACTAACCAGTCTGTGCCCAGGCTAACCATTAGCTAGAGCAGTGGTAAACCACGTTCCAAATGCTATTCTCAACCACCATCCTCTTCGTCTCCAGTTATTCTCCTTCCACAAAATTTTGAAACGCTAGCCACTCAGGAGTTAGAGATACCCTCTGTATGGGGACTTCAATGTCTGCTTGTGAGAAACAGAAGTGCCATGGTCCTTGCTCCTCTCTTACAGAACTTTGTAACTGATAATGATATGCACTCTCCCTAACCAGGGAGGAAGACTTTTCCCTCATGTCACCAAACCTACCCAAGTCCTTCAGTGCCTCTTCCTCCAGTTCCACGACCTGGAGTGTTTGTCAGCATCAGGGCACTGCTGCTGGATTCAAGCAAACTGTCAACGGGAGACATTCACTCAAGGACAAGAGGGTGCCATGTGCCTTCCCCGCAGCTTCTGGGTCCTTACATCAGGCGGTTCTTTCCCCTGCATCCCACTTTAAGGCCTTGAATTCCTTCTGTTCCTTCTTCCTCAGCAGCCATATTCTGATATTGTTTTGGGGAATTAAAACACTGTGTATTAAGAACTCAAACTTTTTCCTCTAATACTTTTGCCAGCAGCTACTTTGAGAGTTTGCTTATATTTTACTGTGGGCTGGGGAGGGGGGAAATTTTTTTTTTTTTTTTTAGGAGAGGGATAGAAAGACAGACAGGTGAGGGGCAGAAGGAGTGGAGTGAGAGCTATGCAGTGCATAGAAAAACAGGTATTCCACAGTTCCAGATACAATCTCACTACATATTTGTGCTATATTCACATAAGTCCACCTAACCTTCCCTATACATTCTTCCAAGACAGATTTCTTTTCTTTCTTCTTTTTATCTTTTTGCTTGGCATCATTTATGTATGTGTTGAAACCAGGTAATGAGATGATTTTGCCAAGTGATCAGAGTTAGAGATCCAATTCATTTCCTATGGGCCACTCTGCATTTCCCTCCATGACACTCGAGGAGTTTATGTAGAGTTTCTAGGTTAGCCAGGAGTCCTGGGTGAACCTGCCCTGCTTGCCAGACATGTGTGGCCATTCTAGACTGAAGATGGAGCAAAGAAACTGCGCAGCACGTAGTATGGGAAAAGGACCGAGAAAGGAGCAGGTGAGGGGATGGAATTTGCAATCCCTTCTTGAGAGTGAAGATTGGAGTAAGACAGAGATCAGTCAAAAGATTTTTAAGAAAGTTTAATGAGCATAAACCTAAAGCTCCGTAAATGAAATAAATACTTCAGTCTCCTTTCAGTTACATATTTTAGTTGCCAGTCTGTGCTTCTTTGAATACAGCCCATTTATCATTAATTACAGTTCATCCACTGGTCATGTTATGAAAATCAGCTTCAGACTTCAAGTCTACCATGTAATATGTACTGGGAATCTGAAGAGGGCTGACAGGAAAGCGAAAGTGATTGGGAAGTTGATAAATAAGCTACGGACAGAAAAGACTGAGTTATCAGGGATGGTGCATTTTGCTATCAGAGAGTAAAGACAATGAGACTTCACGACACTGTCTGATTCCTTAACTTCCACAAGCTTCATTTCCTTCATTTGTCAAAAAGGTATTGAGAGCACTTCTTCTAGATGAAGTCTGACAACAATTCTGAGAATGAGCTGTGGTTCTTCAGTCCTTGTAGTAAAACAATGGGTTGGAGCTGGGGTTCTCCCTGACAGTCACAGTCAGATGGCCTTTCCCTTCAGTTTACCTCAGCAATGTGCTCTCTTAGTCTCACTAACTAGAGTCCTTAAGGTTATGACACTTCTCGAGGAAATGTCTGCAGTCACTGCTCCTTCTTCTTCTTCTTATTTTTAATCCAAGGCAAAGATTAAAAGATTTGTAGGAATTAGCTCTTATCTATTTCTTTAAGAGAGGCATCAAATCATCTTTGACAGTTGTGAACAACACTGAAAAAAAATCACAAGGACAGAAACAGTGTTGGTATTGCAAGGCAACTGCTCCAATGAGCATAAATATTTTCACTAAAAGGAGGGCGTTGTTTGGTGGAGGGAGAAGGGAAGACTGGGGAAGATCCTACAGAGGCTGTCCTGACAGTCACTGAACCTTTAATCAATCATCTATTTCCAGGAAACATTCACTGTCTAAAGAGTTCATGCAGAACACAGGTGAAAAAAAAAAATATTGGGCCAAATAGTACTCTGGTTATCAACTCTTACCTCATTTATCAAACATTACAACTCTAGGTGTTGAGTATTTTGTTAATACTTTGATTATACTTCAAGCCCAATCTACACTCTATAAAACTAAAATATCTAGATTATGGCTTTACTTCACTTCTTCATCATGCCACCTCTAAGGATGCTTCTCAGAGGACTTCAGATGGTTCACAGACTAAAGTACAGAGGAAATATTCTCTGCAGGGTATCAACTAGTACCACTGGAATAGACTATTCTGATTATCATTAGTACTACCTAAGGTAGAAGTCAAAGAGATAAACAAGGCCTTAGTACTAATATTTATGAAGATTTACCGTTTGTCCAGTAGATGTTGTACTCAGGTTTATATATTGTGGAAAGTGGGCTTGATTAAATAAGATATATATACTATATTCTATTTTATAATAAAGACTATCTTGGGGAGTAACTTCAATTGAGCAAGAAGTAACTTTTCTTCAAGGACATTCTGGAAAGGTTAAAACCATTCTGCCAGCTTCTAGCTAGATACCAAGCATTCCTATGGACACTATCCACTGGCCCTAAGTTTCAGCAATGTCTGCAGGAACAAACAGCAGCAGCATTCTGCCCTTCAACCCCTTGAAACGTTGTGTAATTTTCCTACTTCCTCATAGAGTGAAAAATATCCATGATTTATCACCATTCTATTCAGTTCAGCTCAGTTCAGTCGCTCAGTCATGTCCAAGTCTTTGTGCCCCATGAATCGCAGCACGCCAGGGCTCCCCGTCCATCACTAACTCCCAGAGTTTACCCAAACTCATGTCCATCGATCCAGTGATGCCATCCAGCCTTCTCACCCTCTGTCGTCCCCTTCTCCTCCTTCCCCCAATCCCTCCCAGCATCAGGGTTTTTTCCAATGAGTCAATACTTTGTATGAGGTGGCCAAAGTATTGGAGTTTCAGCGTCAGCATTAGTCCTTCCAAGAAACACCAAGGACTGATCTCCTTTAGGAGAGACTGGTTGGATCTCCTTTCAGTCCAAGGGACTCTCAAGAGTCTTCTCCAACACCACAGTTCAAAAGCATCAATTCTTCAGCACTCAGTTTTCTTCACAGTCCAACTCTCGCATCCATACACGACCACTGGAAAAACCATAGCCTTCACTAGATGGACCTTTGTTGGCAAAGTCAAAGTTAAATAAAAAGTTTGAAAAGAAGGAAAAGAGAAAAAAGTTGCAGAAGATGCAAACTAGCATTGAGCCCACTGGCATTACTTTTGGTTTCATTTACCTTGATCTGGTCAAGTCTGTTCCAAAATTATTCTATCATTCATTTATTTGTAGTTACTAAGTACTTATAAAGGTCTTATTATTTATTTATATGTAATATGTGAGATTTTGTAAATCCTGCTTTTCCCAAAGTGTAATTGACCTTGTCCTTTTGTTTTCCATTGACTCTGAGGAAGAAAATATTTAACTTTCATATTCAATAGTAGAAATTTTATAATAATCTTGGGGCTAAAGATCTTCTCCTTTTCTCTAAATCAACTTTTTCTTTCTTCCTGCCTTCCTTCTTTCCCTCCCTCACCTCTCTCTACATTGCTGAGTAACACTCCTGAGCTAATATTATTTCCCTCACCTCTGCATGGGATAACACTTCTAAGAGGGGACTACAGAAAAGATATTGTATGACAATCCTAGAAAGCATTCATCATAGTCCTCCTTTCAGCAATGAGGACACTGAAGTTCAGAGAAGTCACCTTCTGGCACAAGGTCACATGGCAACTAAAGAGCCTCTTGATAAAGGTGAAAGAGGAGAGTGAAAAACTGACTTAGAACTCAACATTCAGAAAATGAAGATCATGGCATCTGGTTCCATCACTTCATGGCAAATAGATGGGGAAACAGTGGAAACAGTGACAGACTTTATTTTCTTGGGCTACAAAATCACTACAGATGGTTACTGAAGCCATGAAATTAAAAGACGCTCACTCCTTGGAACAAAAGCTGTGACAAACCTAGACAGCATATTAAAAAGCAGAGACGTTACAATACCAACAAAGGCTGGTCTAGTCAAAACTATGGTTTTTCCAGTAGTCATGTATTGACGTGAGAGTTGGACCATAAAGAAGGCTGAGCACTGAAGAACTGATGCTTTTGAACTATGGTGTTAGAGAAGACTCTTGAGAGTCCCTTGGACAACAAGGAGATCAAACCACTCAATCCTAAAGGAAATCAGTCCTGAATATTCACTGGAAGGACTGATGTTGAAGCTGAAGTTCCAATACTTTGGCCACCTGATGCGAAGAAGTGACTCACTGGAAAAGACCCTGATGCTGGGAAAGACTGAAGGCGGGAGAAGGGGACAACAAAGGATGAGATGGATGGATGACATCACCGACTCAATGGACATAAGTTTGAGCAAGCTCCAGGAATTGGGATGGACAGGGAGGCCTGGAGTGCTACAGTCCATGGGATCACAAAGAGTCAGACATGACTGAGCTACTTAACTGAACTGAGTAAAGCTCATAAGGTACAAAATTTAAAGCAACATGATGTAACTATCTGCTGTAAATGGTTATGTTCAAGACACATTAATAGTGGAAAAAACATGCTTGGGAGTGAGTATGGGTTTGTGCTTTAATGGATTTATCATTATTAACAAATTTTAAATACATACACCACCTAATACTTTTAGAAAAGAGTGGCATATATAAATGCTTCATTCATTAATAAAGCATTGTATGAGTAGGAACATTTCTAGAGCTATTTAACAGGAAAATGACAAAACATATTATTTTGACAGGACTGGTCAATTTGATAACTTTTAATCAAAAAAGTCATAAATGTGTGGCTTAGCTAATATATAATAACAATGATCTATGCTTTGATATATTTCAAATCCTAAAAGATGATGCTGTGAAAGTGCTGCACTCAATATGTCAGCAAATTTGGAAAACTCAGCAGTTGCCACAGGACTGGAAAATGCCAGTTTCATTCCAATCTCTAAGAAAAGAAATGCCAAAGATTGCTCAAACTACCAAACAATTGCACTCATCTCACACGCTAGTAAACTAATGCTCAAAATTCTCCAAGCTAGGCTTTAGCAATACGTGAACCGTGAACTTCCAGATGTTCAAGCTGGTTTTAGAAAAGGCAGAGGAACCAGAGATCAAATTGCCAACATCTGCTGGATCATCAAAAAAGCAAGAGTTCCAGAAAAACATCTATTTCTGCTTTATTGATTACACCAAAGCCTTTTGACTGTGTGGATCACAATAAACTGTGGAAAATTCTGAAAGAGATGGGAATACCAGACCACCTGACCTGCCTCTTGAGAAATCTGTATGCAGGTCAGGAAGCAACAGTTAGAACTGGACATGGAACAACAGACTGGTTCCAAATAGGAAAAGGAGTATGTCAAGGCTGTATGTTGTCACCCTGCTTATTTAACTTATATGCAGAGTACATCATGAGAAACGCTGGACTGGAAGAAACATAAGCTGGAATCAAGATTGCCAGGAGAAATATCAATAACCTCAGATATGCAGATGACACTACCCTTATGGCAGAAAGTGAAGAAGACCTAAAGAGCTTCTTGATGAATGTGAAAGAGGAGAGTGAAAAAGTTGGCTTGAAGCTCAACATTCAGAAAACGAAGATCATGGCATCCGGTCCCATCACTTCATGGCAAATAGATGGGGAAACAGTGAAAACAGTGGCTAACTTTATTTTCTGAGGCTCCAAAATCGCTGCAGATGGTGATTGCTGCCATGAAATTAAAAGATGCTTACTCCTTAGAAGGAAAGTTATGACCAACCTAGATAGCGTATTAAAAAGCAGAGATATTACTTTGCCAACAAAGGTCTGTCTAGTCAAGGCTATGGTTTTTCCAGTAGTCAAATACGGATGTGAGAGTTGGACTGTGAAGAAAGCTGAGCACCGAAGAATTGACACTTTTGAACTGTGGTGTTGGAGAAGACTCTGGAGAGTCCCTTGGACTGCAAGGAGATCCAACCAGTCCCTCCTAAAGGAGATCAGTCCTGGGTGTTCACTGGAAGGACTGATGTTGAAGCTGAAACTCCAGTACTTCGGCCACCTGATGTAAAGAGCTGACACATTTGAAAAGACCCTGATGCTGGGAAAGACTGAGGCCAAGGGGAGAAGGGGACGACAGAGGATGAGAGGGTTGGATGGCATCACCAACTCGATGGACAAGTTTGGGTAAACTCCAGCAGTTGGTGATGGACACGGAGGCCTGGCATGCTGCAGTTCACAGGGTTGCAAAAAGTTGGACATGACTGAGCGACTGAACTGATGCTTTGAGATTGAAAACTTTCACATCTATTACCTATTTCAACTTTAAAAACCTTAGTTGGAAGATATTATCCCCATTAAGAAATATATTTGGCAATACTAAGTATCTGGCCTTAATAAAGGAAAGACTTATGGCTCTAATTTTATTTTTTTCTCCTTCAAGTAGGGAACATTTTCCACAATCCCATTCAAATTCTTTAGCAGCTAAACTATCTTCTCTAGTATTTAGAATCCCTGTATGGAAAGTTAAAGCTACTTCAATAATTTTTTTCTTGTTTTCACTTGAAAAATAGTTAAGCTTTCTAAGTAATAACATCACCACAAGTGAAAGTTGCTCAGTTGTGTCTGACTCTGTGACACTATGGACTATACAGTCCATGGAATTCTGCAGGCCAGAATACTGAAGTGGGTAGCCTTTCCCTTCTCCAGGGGACCTTCCCAACCCAGGGATCAAAACCAGATCTCCCACATTGCAAGCAGGTTCTTTACCAGCTGAGCTACAGGGAAAGCCCAACATCATCACAAATTATCAAGGAATATGTGATCGATGGTCATCAGGGAAAACCTACCAACATTCTTCCACTTTAGGACTTCCATTTCCAACTTTCTCAGGAGCTCATCTACCTGCAAAGGATCACTTCTGCACAGCTGGTATAAACATATACATTCATTGGGATTTCAGTGCCTTAAAAAGGTTTAAGATGATTCTTGGCTCTTAACTGACTTCCAATATTTAGGTAATTGAAAAGCATGATTTCTTTTGTAAATACCCATAAACCATTTTATTAACAAGTGGGGACTGAGAATGCTTTATAGGCTTACCCCTCCCAATGTCCAAACCTAGAAATCAGGCTTACATGTATGAGTCATCTGCTCTCTAGTATGGAAAAACATCACCCTTCATCACACCTAAAGAAAAGCATGCTGCAGGATCCAAACAGAGGCCCTCACCTCAATCTTTAACATTATGAACCATCAAGAGGCAGATCATACACCTTGAAGCTGATTTTATAATCAACTGTGATTGTCACTTGGGAGTAGTCCTCTTTAAAACCTAATAATGTTTCCTTAAATCCTTCGGGTGGGGGGAGGGGAGGTGGAAGGGAAGGGACTGAAGCATTTAATCACTAGTAGTGCATACAATTGCCACCTTACATTTCCCCAACTTGTTCAGTATCAATCCCTTGATAAAATATCTGAGAAAGGAGGATGTGACAGTCTGACCTCACCAACTTCCTTCTAGATGACTGTTTAGTCTACCAAGCTCATTTCTTCATTCCCTCCCTTCTGAGAAGACTGTACCTAAAAAGGAAGATGAAAATAAAGTTTACTTTTCCTATTAATTGAACACAGAGGACTAGGAGAGATTATGGGGTGATGAATATTGAACAACTTCCCATCTACTTTCAAAATTAGAAACTCTGCTTATTATGCAAGAGATGGGGCTCAGATTGTTGATAAAGCCTCTCACTAGGCTTAAATAACTCCCATACCAAAATATCTTATTTAAAATGTTAAGGAGTGACACATTTGCTTCATCAACCAATGAGATTATATTGTTCTCAGCTCTTCTGGAGTCATTTCTGACTTTGCTTTCCATTCTAAGAGAAAGTATGAGGACATTTCTAGGATGAGAAACTAAGAGGACACTTGACAAGTTTATTTTAAAATTGGGATAAAATTTAAGACTAGTGACAGCACATTCTACTCCAGATGACCCCCCCAATTTCACTACAGGTATCATAGCAGTTCTGAAGTTACACTAACTGAAGAAATACTAAAAATATGTCTAACAATTTACTTAGTGCCACCATGAGCAGATACATCATCTCATTTGACACTAATGAAGCTGTGAGGAAGATGCTATCATTTCCCTTTTACAGTCAAGGAGGCAGAGACTCCAAGAGGTCAACTGCCCTTCAGTCTGGGACCAAGCCAGGAAATGAATCCAGGGCCTTGAGACCCAGAGGCCCACGATGGATTTCAGAGAAATCTAGAGCTCCTTCAGTGTAAGACATTCATCAGCTCTGACTTACATTCATTCAAGGCAGTCAAAGTAAGTGTTGAGACTTGATGACTTTGTTACATGAATACCTGTAACATACAGAAAGGAAAAGCTATAAAAAAAACTAACTACTGAATAGGACTAATAGGTACTTAACAATAAATGTAGATGACTGAGTTGAACCTAATTTCCATTTTTTTATCCAAATGCCAAGAAACATTACAAATGTATATTTTAAAATGTATAATTCCTTTATTCATTAGCCCTAAGATTAAAGAACGAAAGAAGAAATTATATGCTCCCTAGCCCTGAATTTTTTTTTTAATGAGCCAGCATCCTTTATCATAAAATGAACATCTGGCATTAGATCTATTTTGATAAAAACTGTGTCTGAAGAAGAATATTTTACTTGCCATTTTTAAAAATGTAGGTTATATAAATGGACTTTCCAGGCGGCACTAGTAGTAAACCTGCCTGCCAATACTGGAGTTGTAAGAGACAAGGGTTCAATCCCTAGGTCAAGAAGACAGCCTGCAGGAGGGCATGGCTACCACTCCAATATTCTTGCCTGGAGAAATTGACAGAGGAGCCTGGTGGGCTACAGTCTATAAGTTCGGAGAGTTGGACACAACTAAAGTGACTTAGCATGCACACAGGTTACAGACATACATCTAATTATAAGAAAAATAAGGGATGTATATAAGAAGTATCATAAAAGCATTTAAAAAATCATTCTGAAGCTAAAACTTGGGAAGTTGCACTTTTAAATGCATAGGTATCCAACTGCAACAAAACAAAGCCAGAATTCACATTCCTTGAAGGAAGGAAATACCTAGTAAGTTTTATAAAGTTCAGTGACGTCTCTGAAATACCGGTAGTAAAAAAAAAAAATTATCTAATTATTAGACATGTTTTCTAGAGTAGCTACTTCTTAAACAATTGAACAAATTTATACATATCTGCGTGATATCTGGCCAGTCTAATTTGTACCTAGGGTAAGAAATCAAATCAACTGATTTAGGATTCTATTGTAAGTTTATCTTTATAACTAATGCATAGGAAGTAAAAATGTAAAATTAAACTACTTCCTAGCTAGTTTGAGAAAATCTTTTCCTAATGGAACTGACGTATATTCTAATATACACAGAAAGGACAAAGACTATGACTCTAAGAATGATTTAAAAACCAAGCAAATATGTAATTATTTAACTTACAGAATTGCATGTTTTCCTCAAAAAATATATGTTAGGCTGTTTTTTATGTATTATGCTTGTTGTCTTACTCAAATGTGTCTGGAGCCATTGAATGAACATATTTTATACTCAGCTGAGAGATTTTTATCAGTACACTTAAAGGCAGCAGGGTGCATAATTAGGTATGCCTACCATCTGCATCGCCCTCCAGGTGCAGGAGACATTAGCTTTATTTAATATTATCACAACATTAATTTTACTCCATTAATTTATGTCATTTGTCCTTTATTTAAAACTCATATTGCCAATACTAAAGCATTGGAGGTGATGACCCAATTCTGGTTTCAGTTAAAGTCTTATAAACAAAATCTTAACCTCATTAATTAATACTCTTAAAATAGGAATTGAATGGCTTCCTTTTACATTTTAAAAAGGAATCTACAAACAAAACCATTCAGAGTTTTTTCCAAACAGTATATTGAGAGATCTTTTTTTTTGTAGGGCATAATGACAAGGCACTCGAAAACTTTTAATCACATTATGAACAAGCTATTTTTCTTTCAGTTCTTTTAAGTCCAGAAGCGTCTCCATTGAGTCATTAACACCATTCTAGTATTTGTAACTCTCCTTCACAGAATGTAGACTTCAAGCTTTCACCCTTGGTAGGCAATGGTATTTTGACAATAACATTGCTTTTGCTCATAGTTACCCTAAAATTTACGGCAAATAACATGGTTTTCCACTTAAAGTAGTGAGATACAACTCTGCTTTGAAGCACACTTAAGTTAAATGGGAGTCTATTTTAATGATAAACATTTAGTAATTAATAGCAAAGTTTTATGAGGATATGGTAAAGATTCTATGCAAAACAAGTCAATTTTTTTTGTTGTTTAGTCGCTAAGTTATGTCCGACTCTTTGCGACCCCATGGACTGAGTGAGCCAGGTTTTCCCTGTCCTTCACTATCATCTGGGGTTTGCTCAAACTCATGTCCATTGAATTGGTGATGTTATTCTGCATCCAACTTCAGGAGAAAAAAGACATAGTTACACAAAAATGAAAACATATCTATTTAAGGAAAGCTTCTGAATTTACATTACTCTATGTCTTTCAGGATATAACACTACAATAATCATCACATTCCTTGACAGCTTATCATATGCATGGTTTAAATAGTTATCTAATTTTCCAAAGCAAGTTTAAATCTGTTAAGTTTTCCTGAATGCATAAGGACCTTTAGGGAAATGAAATTTAGAGAGTGGAATTTTGAATGCCAAATACTTCAGGGTAGACTCACGTGAAAAATCACAACTTCTAATACATCAATAAGAAAATAGGAGAAAAAGTAGGTTTTCCAAGGATAATTGTTTATTTCAGAAAATACACATGCGAGGAGGGGAAGGATGTCAGAAGGAGGGATAAAGGATCACAAAGAGTCAGCAAATGACACAACTTTCTGGAAAATATCGTTTATTAAATGAACAAGTTAAAGCACCCTCTTAGAAGTTGCCTTTTTGATGATGGTTGTAATTTTTTTGAAACATCAAGAAACATTTTCCGTGAGAGAATTCTGAGGTCACTACCATTCGTCTGTCACTGTCTTGAAAGAATTCCTTTGTAGGGCCTATGACTGAACTTACCAGTACTTGAATGATAAATAAAATTCCTAGAAAAATGATATAATTTTTTTCTAATTTACATAAAATGGAGTAACTGTATTTTGAAGGCAAAAAGCTGCAAGGTCAATTATACAAAAATCATAGTAACCACATTTGCTTTCCTAGTCTCCACACTCTTCATTTAGAAATGTTCCTGCCACCAACATTTTTTCCTTCCTTGAGGTAACAGAGTCCAATCCTGCCATAAAAATAAAATAACTCCCTTTAGGAAGAGTCAAAGTTAAACATTACTTTTTGGTAGACAAAGTTGAGGAACATCTTTGCACAAATCAAATGCATTCCAGAATACTTGTCACTGACACGAAACAACACACCAGGGCTGCTGAAAGCAGGTGATGATAGTTCTGACATCGCCACACCTAGACCTCAAAAGCTTATTGATTCTTGTCTCCCTGCAGGCATCCTTTCAACTTCTCCACTCACCATGATGGAGATCTGAAGAAAGGCACTAAATCACTGTCTGGCATTCTCAGACAGTAAGCTAGATGACCAGATCTAAGGCAGCTTGGCACAGTAATCTCAGAGCAGGGAAGAGCTTCCTTTGCTTCTTTGAATCAATCAAAACCTGCTTTATCAAGAGCCTTAAAATAGAAAAAAAATTCTTTTTCTTGTCTTTCATGAATTTTAATCTTTCATGTTTCCAATTCCATCACTATTCTGATAAATGGGTTCTACTGACCTGCTACACCACACTGCAACATCAGCTGCTATGTATCAGCAGATGTTGAAATTAAACACATCATCATTTTCACTATCATCATCTTTCAGAAGATGTCACAAATAAACCAGAAATGTCTGGCATTCATCGATGTGATTTAATCACAAAAGCAAATATACTGGACCTATTACGGGCAAGCCACAATCATGAGTTGTACATGGTCTTGAGTTGCATTTGGCATTAATACTATAATGTTCAAGTCTTCAAACTCTTTGCTCAAATACTTTCTTCCTTCCGCACAGAGAAATCTTATGTTTCCAAGAAGGAATAATATAAGAAGCATAAGCCTCTGTCATTCTCTAATGCTGATGCATCTGTATTCCTTGCCTCTCAAATCTTCTTTTCCTTCCTTTCTTCCCTCCTTCTCTTCTCATCCACATGCTTCGACTTTGTTAATTAACAGTTCAGGAGGGACGCTTTCCCCTAGTGTTTCACACCCCTAAGTGGCATTCCCACTGCTTTGTTTTGAATTCAATATAAAGGCCATAGCTAGCTTAACTAAAACATGGTAATACCATGAAATTAACCACAACTTATAATTCAATCATCTGCATACTGAATAAAAATGTATACAGTCTCTCCTATTTGCCAGGCACAGCAATGGTAGCTAAGAATATAAAAACATCCAAGATATTCTATTAAGTGTGTCCTAGGGCTTCCATTGCAAAGTACTACACATGAGGTGGTTTACAAGAGCAGACATTTATTCTCAGTGTTCTGGAGGCCAGATGTCTGAAATTAAGGGACAAGGTGTCTCCGAAGACTCCAGGGAAAAATTCTTCCTAGTCTCGTCAAGCTTCTGGTGGCCGCAGATATTTTTTTGTTTGTTTTTTGTTCCCTATCTTTACATGGTCTTCTATGTCTTTCTGTCTCTGCCTGGCTTTCTCTTAAGGATTTTGGGCCTACTGAAATCCAGCATGATTTCATTTTAACTGAACTGACTACATCTACAAATACCCTGTTTCTAAACAAGGTCACATTCTGAGGTTCCTGGGAGACATAATTTTGGGGGCAATGCTACACAGAATAGTTCAGTTACCTATTGGGCTGATGTCACTGTAGTACTCTCACACACATACTCAAGCCAACATTCATTGGTTAACTTGCCTTCCTAGGGCATGCCATAGAGTGGCCTCCATAAGACCTTTGCTAGTTAAAAGATAAAAGTGGGTGGCTCAGCTTCCAGCAGCCAACCATGAGAGGATCCTGACATGCCTTCATGATGAAGGGCCATTCCTTGGAGACTAAGAAGTTGACTGTGTCACTGGGATCCTGAAATTCATTTTGCAGCATCAGGTATCTCAGCTTATAAGAGTTAGTTGGGAAGGACATCTCCTGAATTCTTGCAACGTGTAGCTCTATCCATTCATTTTGTATATCTAAGAATCACAGAATTTTTATATTTTAGAACTTGACAACAAGATTTGGGATAAAATAACCTATCACTTCACACAGGAGATAAATCAGAGGGAATGAATATGTTCATCAGCTAATTAGGGAAAGAACTGGCAGAACAAAGGTTCTCCAATTCCTTGCTCAGGGTTCAAATCATATTTCTCATCTTATTAAAAATAATTTTCATTATGACTTTTTCTATCTGAACATGCTTTAGCTCTTGACCCCTCTAAAGAACAACTCAAAACACTGCTTCACTCAGCATTTCAGAAAGCACATACAGGCACAACACCTCTCTTTCTTCAATACTGTTTTCTTCCTCCACTCTATGCAGAGTTTATGAATCTTTAGCATAAAAAACATTGAGCTTTTCATAATGCAGTTGTCCAAAGTTCCTCTAACTGTAACTATGGACACCATATGTTCAGTTAGACATGATAAAAACCAATTTTAAATTGCAAATTTTGAACAATAAAGCTCTTTCCCAGTGAAAAGAACAAAAAATAATATGCCTGCCTTTTTTTTTTTTTTTGGTGCACCATGAAACTTTTTATTCACTTCAATTCTGCATTTACACAAAAGTGCTGTAATAAAATATCTGTACACTACTTTTGTTACAAATATAGATAATATTCAAAATGACTTTATATATTCTAATGTAGGAGTTTCACGCTCTAAAATGGGAATGAACACATGATAATTCCTCACCAGTTGTCTCAATAAACAGCTCCATCTGTTTCCCTTAGTCTTAAACTATTGTATTATAAGATGTTAATATAAGGCAATGAAATGAAGTTATGTTAATCCCCTTAATTTTTCTATCAATTTACTAATGGCATACAACCAAAATAATTACCAACACACTGCTTTTTTCTCTGTCATTAAGATTAATACTAACTGAAAACCAATTGCACAGCACACAGACATATTTTCAGCAAAGCATCCCTTAATACCAGAACTAACAATTCAGAGAAACTTCCACGCTCCTTCATGGTTAGCATGGAGGCTTTCTAGAGAAACCATAGTCAATACAGGATAAAGCCATCATTTTACTTATAGAAAGGTGAAATATTTTATGTCAAAAATGAAAATGAACCTCAAGATGTGCAATAAATGGTTTCTTTACAAACTCAGGGACATTGATTCCTATTGCTGCTATTTTACTTGATCATGAAGCCCATTTTTGGAGAAAACTATATATGTATATATTAGAGCTAGGAGATGCAATGTTTAATAAGTAATATTTAAAATAATTAAATACTGAAAGAATTTTTAAAGACTTTCAGTATAACTTTCCTTAGAAGTGGGGAGAGAAGGTAGATTAACAAAATACATTTTTATAAAACTCGAGATTTTCTTCCTTATACTTTCATTTTTCACCTTAATTTCATGAAGCCACTTCTCCTTGGTTAGCTTTTGAGTGACTTTTTCTTTCTCTACTAAACACTGATCATACATTAAAATTTGCCCACCTGATTATAAAATGTCAGGTATCTTCAGGAAGAAAGACCAGCTTTATCTATGCAAACAAAGAGCCCTTCTCTTTGAGTTTACATCACAAAATATAAAGAGAATGGGAAAGTGATGCTAGAGTGTCAGTAAGAAAATCATTTCCATATGACAAAACAAACTTAAATGTTATTTTTTTTTTTCCTACAGGACTGAAGAGCCCAGTGAACACAGCCTGGGAAGAATATGCAGGATCACTCTCTTTATAGTGTGGGATGTGAGGGAGAAGTTGAAGTGGCTCAATTCTGGCAGCAAATTCAGGAGAGAACCATCAAAGTGATAGTGCCTTTTGTCCGCTTAAGGATGGCAACAGCTTCTTCGTGGGTTACCCCTTCCAGACTCTGCCCATTGACAGCAATGATCTGATCACCCCTCTTTAGACGGCCATCTTCGGAGGCTGCTCCCTGCAATTATAAAGTGGGCTTATTTACTTCTCAAAAAAAAAAAAAATGCTGCCTCACAGCTACACAACAGAAAAAGATCCAAACAAGAATGTAAATTGCTCTGCGTGTACACACACATTGCTCTCAGTGCTCCACGGGTGCTCCACAGCCATTAAGCAATGATGAACAGACACAAAGGAAGCCTTTCTCCTAAATGGCTTTAGCACTGAGATTCCAATTTGAGAGAGAATTTAGCAGTCAGTAGATTAGTTGGATGGTTTTTTGGCTGTTCGGCACAGCAGTTGGTGGGAACTCAAATTAATAAAGAATATTTGGGAATATGCCTAGTAGGAATGATTTCATAGAATCCAAGATTTTTTATCCTGTAAAGAAGACCTACAGAAAGAAAACAAAGGATTAGCAGTTTTGTAGGACAAAAGCGGTTTTATAGGACAAGGACATGAGGGCCACCGAACCCAAAGTTCTGCAGAAGCACAAAAGCCCACATGTATGTTGACAAGCACAGGATGAAGCCCAAGTCATGCAAACTCTAATCCTAATTCTTTCTGTAGCTTCGAAAAGGAAGCTTAAGCTGCTTGATTCTTTACTTCCCAAGCGTAGATGGAGTCTTCATATTCCTTATGGGCCCTAAATGATTAAGACTAAACACAGACACTGCTGTTTGTAGAAGAACCCTATCGTAAGACATACTTACAGTAAGCAATTATGCAATTAAATATAAGATAAAAAATATGGAAAAGTTAATGAGGAATCCATAATGATGAAATTCTTAAAATATGCTCTAACTAGCATGCCTTAAATAAACTGTTCTGAGGCTGAGAAAAAGGACTGCATGACTCTTTTATTTACTGGCAAGTGCTATTTGTGTTTTTAGACATACCAATGGCTTAAAAAAAACTCACAAAATAGGCTCATTGTTAGATTGCTATAGATATAGCACTTTATATTGGTTGAAAAATAATAATAGAATGAAACCTCCATAGGTAAGTACTCAAAAGAATGATAATACTAATTTAAAGCCCCCAAATGAAATCTTTTAGTAGGTTAAACATAATTGTTTCTTTGTGCTGCAAAATTTTGAGAATCTGAATTTTCTCCTGTAGGAAATTTCATCTAATTTTATAGTTCCTAAAAATTGTCTTCACAACAAATTACCAAATAATAATTATATGGGTTTAAATTAACAGGCTCACTAATGTTTTAATAACTTGTATCCTAAACATTCTTACCATCCAACAGGATGCTATATGATTACAACTATATATAATGGTTTTCTTTTCTTCACTGAATCCCTTAACTACACATAGCTCATTTGTGGTAGGTGACAGGGCTGCTGGATACACAAAAATTTTAGCAGTTATTTTTCTATTCCATTTAATGAAATGAAACTTGCAAAATAAACACATCTTAGCTATTCTGCATATGTATTATATGTACTCTTCCGTGCCTATTTTATATTTCACAACAAAAAATGCAAAGAAAAAGAAATGCCAGAGCTCTTTAACATACACATATTTAAAATGTCCTATTTTCAAAAGACATTCAAC
The DNA here is from genome assembly GCF_001704415.2 of Capra hircus. Classification (NCBI taxonomy): domain Eukaryota; kingdom Metazoa; phylum Chordata; class Mammalia; order Artiodactyla; family Bovidae; genus Capra; species Capra hircus. The sequence goes on along the minus strand of NC_030815.1, from coordinate 31,090,982 downwards.
TATATGCATCTTGTTTGTAAAGGAAAACAACCAGGCCTGACTGTCTAACTCAAGTTCATGAATTTTATGTATATGGTTGAGAGCACCCATGGAACTTCAATTTGAGCCTATATTCCTTTAAACATAACTAAACCTCAAATTGGACAAAAATACTTAATGACCTGTTCCTGTAGGGAGTTGTGCAAGAAAATAATCAAATGTTGACCATTTGGCATTACCTGAGGCCATAAACTAATAAGCCAGCTGCTGACCACTATTAGTGAACATTTTGTGGGGGGAAAGGGTAGTTAAAATTTGAAAGCTTACCTTCGCAAACACTGTTTTAACGTAAATGGGTAAGTCTCCATGAGGACTGCCATATCCTCCTACTATACTGAAGCCTAAGCCATCTGGTCCTCGGTCTAGTGTAATTGACTTACACTGAGGAGGCCTACAGTAAAGGGAAGAAAACAAGAGCTATTAGATCTCATATGTATATCAATGGGTTATCCGACACCCACCTAAAGCTGTTATAATTCTCTGTGTCACCAACAGTGGAAAACCATGGGTATTCAGGGATGCTTCAATTGTCAGTGTCTGCTGTGCTACAAATGTTAAATTTACATAATCTAATAAAGCCCTACTTAACTCCCTAATTCTATTACCCATGTATACTACCCTTAACCTAACATATTCATGGTAACTTCTCATTGTACATTGTAGCAGCTCTTTCTTTTTCCAGTTCATTTAAAGTGAGAGGAAGAAGCACTGAAGACTAAGATGGAATAAATCATAAACATCAGTATTCCCAAGCTCAGAGACAAAAACAGATAAACAAAATAAAACCTGCATCAGATAATTTAAAAATTCTAACATGCTCCTCTCTTCTCCTCTCTCTATATTCTAATACTTTTGTACTCAAGTTTGGTAATTGTGAAGTTTTTTTACTCAAAAGTATGATCTATTAAATGATTAGGCAATGTAGAAAATTTTAAAAGGATAGACTGACCCCAAGACTAAAATGTTCCTTCAAACAACTCAAGAGATGAAAATGTAGGAAGAGCAGTAGCACACATACATGCCTGTCTGTCATCTTCCTACCTGCCTGCCTACCTGTCTTTGATAAATCCATGCCAAACTTAAAGAGCTTAGCCATACATGGTTTTCATATTTTATACTTCATCGCCCATCATTTCACCTCTATGAGCTCATAGGGACATACAAACGATAGTATGTGAGCTCACCCTAAGTCATCTTGAAATATACTACTTGACGTCAGCCCAGTGAGAGAAAGACTAGAACTGGCAGGCTCCTGTTGATGACCTGTGACCACACTCACGTCTCCGCCAGCAACCACCTGAACACAGAAGAAATATAAATAGAAAAACACGCTCATGTGGCTAGGAAGACATCAGTAATTCTTCAAAAAGAGCACTGGGATTAAAAATGTGTATTTCATCATTCACTTAATCATTTCTGTTAAAATAAATTTCATAAGGTCCAGAGGTATCTTTGACACTAAGGATATTCTACTAATTCAATTCTATCAAGTTCCTGATGCTTTCAAACATGGTATCACATGTAACTGTTTTCTAAAGATCTTTAGAATACAAGCCACTCAATCACACCACTGAAAATTTCAGCAATTAATCATATCCTGCCAAGACTGAGAATTTTCCCCCTTAGATATAAAAAGTATAAAATAACATACATTAAGAAAAAAATGTGACAGAATGTATTTCCTATGTACTTTCTTGGAACTCTCAATGTAATTATTTACGTTCAAGGGAAACAGGAAATAAAAGCAGGAAATTTCACTTTATAGTTTTAACATCAAAGCTCATGTGTCTTCAAGATACCCACAATCGGAAAAGTCGGGATAAAAATCTTACCTGCATTTCAATGGAGCCAGGGGCATTTTTCAGTAAGTTAACTGCCTGGGTGTGAGTCATCCCCTCAGTGGATGTGCCACAGATACTGACAATCCTATCCCCAACCTGCAATGGAGAGAAATAGCCATCTGCTACAACGCCATGGAGAGGGGGACCATTTGCTTCCCCACCCTCCACGCCACACATATACTGCTGATCAGCACCAGAAATATAACCAAGGAAACCTCCGACTCCTAGCAGCAGCAACCACAGAGAGAAGCTGCACATAGTGGCCATGTTCCATCATCTTTGGGAGCAGGGGCAGGGAACCACACTTCCCTTCTCTGCACTTCTCCCAAAGAACACTGCATCTGTTATCATCTGTGAACAAGAATTCCTCTGGATACTATTATTATATACATTATCTGTGACTATAAGTTAAGGGTTGGCAAACTACGGCTGATAGGCCAGGACTGGTCCATCGCTTATTTCGGTAAGTAAAATCTGGTTATAAGACAGACACAGTTATTCGGCTGCATTCACACAGTAGAGTTCATTAACTGCAATACAGACACATAAGCCCTGCAAAGTCTGAAATATTCATCTTCAGCAAAAAGTCCTTTAGAGAGAAGTTTTCTAACCCCTGTGTTATGTGTACAACTAGTTTTAAAGTGCTAGTCAGAAATTCACATATCAAAGGGAGATTGAACCATTACTGATTTACACAGCATTTCTAAACAGTGGTCATTGTTTGAGACAGTTTTAAGGCATGAGGCCATACAGATTTTACTGTGTAGAGACTGAGTTACTAATGGAATATTCACATGATTTCAGAACTGGGCAGTTAGCATAAATTCTGTCATAGTGCTCTACATATGCAAAATCCCTCAATTTTGAAGCAAGTTTTGTAGTTTCACGTTATAAATCACATTTACATCAAACTTCCACAAAACAGATAAATAAATGCAACACAGATGATAATTTTCCATTTAATAAAGTACCAAAAAGACATGTAAATAAAACATTTCACTTCAAAAAAATAATTTCACTTCATTCTGCCAATACTTTCTGAGAATACCTTCTGCTTTCTTTTAACTTCTTCCACAGGACTTCAAGCAAATAAAAATATTAAGAAACAACTGCAAATTATCCCATTTCATTTACTGACAAATTGCTTACAACAGGAAACTCTTCTTTTAAAATTTCTCCATTTTTTATTCAAAGAAACCCCTGTTGCAGCTATATTAGCTGATTTAAAAGCTGATAGAGACATTTCAAACTGCTTGCAACAGTTGGCCAGATGCAAAGGGTTTATAAAACCTACTGGCAGATTTGCTAAGGCTACCAGGGACTTTGTAGAACTTACTCTGAGTTTCTGCGTCTGAGCTGCAACTCCATTCGGGTGCATCATTGCAATAAATATAGGAACATCACCCAGTGGACTGCCCACTCCTCCAGCAATGCTGATACCCAATGAGTCAGTGGGCCCCTGCCACGGGACAGACAGAATACTTTGGTCAAACTGTTATCTTTCATTGGCTTTTGTTCTCTTTGGTGCAACATTCTATAGTTAATTCTGATCTTCTAGACTTGAGGGAGGAAAAGGATGCCCAAGAAAACTGCATTAATTTATCTGATACAAGTTCTTAATGTGACTTAGAAAACTAAGCATCTGTTCGGGAGGTAAAAGAAACCACAACAGGCTAAATAAAAATCATGTTACAGGGAATGAGGACAACAGGGACCTGCATTCAAAGCCAGAAACCCACACCAACAAATGCTGGGACCTGGAACAAGTCCACTGCTTTCAATGAATCTCTAGCTCTTCATGGACAAAATGGAAATAACCGGGCCTCTTACAAAGAGCCGCAGTGACTACTGAATGAAATGGCGATGGTATGAAGTGTCCACAAGTGTGCTCAGCACTTAAATTTGCTTTTCTTTTCTCTGTTGTACATAGCTGTCAGAAGAATCTGTTTCAGAAGAATGGGAAACTTCTTCTGAAAGTCTGAAGAAGGCAAAGGTTTACTGATCCATAAAAGAAGTCAGAGAGGCCTGCATATTTTGTGTGGGGCTGGGTTGATACCATTTTGGGCAAAAAAGCGTATACCAAAAATGATTTTTCAAACAAGGAAATTCAGCAGAGTCTACATTGTGCTATTTTCACTGCATGTAATACATATTTTATCAGATGGTACCATAAAGCAGTAAGGCAGCTAACAGGAAAATATGCAGACGACCTTGGAGCCATCAGCGGGTATACTATTTTCTCTCTCCCCATTACCTTTTTAATTTCAACAGTTCTTAATCCCTGTATTTCAGATGCCACTGTAAATGAAAAAAAAAAAGAGAAAAATATGATTATTAACACATTTTTAATGTTAGTAATAGTTTAAATTTTAGTTGATTCTAAAACTAAATGGGACTAAGTACCTAAGTGAGGTACCTCAATGTTTTTGGAAACAGGGTATTCAAAGTTACTAGCACACATGATTACATCTGTCTTACAGAGGGGCTCCCAACTGAAAAAATGGCACACCATCCCATATCTTCCTTCTTATTTCAAGCACTGCTTATAAAACTGCATAATCCACTCTGAATGAGGCAAGGACAGGATGTGTTTTGGGCAGAGAGACACATGTGCACAGCTGAGAGGAATAAAGTCATGGAAACATTAAAAAGAATCCATGGACTTAAGTGCCTAAATTTCTAGAATATTAGTCACATTGCACACAGAGACTGCCATATGGTTAGTTTCTTCAATTTGAACAACTTTCAACCAATGCTCCAAGCCAAAAAGCCCTCTGCATCATGATTTCATGTAATTAAAACACAGGAGGATCATATTAATTTTCTCAATCGACATTTTTGCAATCTTAAGAAAAATAGATGGCTTCAACTAATGGCATCTTCTGATTTATTACTATTATATTAAATAGAGAACAGGAATAAAAATCAAACACACCAATTTTCTTTGTAAGAAAAACATGACAGAATACTGATTCTAATGTTAGCAGATCTCCCAGGGAAAACATCAAATGGGAAATGCTGCCACAGGCATTGCTTCATGCTGTTCTCAGCTTTTGCAGGCACTCATTTTTGCACCTATATTAGAGTTTAGGATGATTTAGAGGGAAGAAAGCTTCAGAGGTAAAGTAAAACAGGGGAAAAAAATCAGTGTTGATGGCCAAAATTCAATCCAGTAAATCATGCTTAACGTTTCAATCCAATCTTACGTGCATTCTTCTTTGAACTACTTTCCAGTAACTCAGATGTACCGGATCCCGAAAGTGGAAAAGTGAATGAGGACAGGCTGGCTTCACTCATCTACAAAGACATAATAGTTGTCTTAGAGAGCTTGGGAAGTAATAATACCCCTTAAGTACGACTTATTTCATAATTACTTTAATGCACTTAGAAATACTTGTTAAGCAATAATGGCATTTGATAACTAGAAAGGTAATCAATATAAACAGTTTCCACTGAGTTTTGTTTTCTTTTTAAGGAAGAATGTGCCCAGTGACATAACTAATTAAAGGTAAAAGAATTTGATTCCAACATAATCTCACCCAAGCTAATCTTCTCTAAATTTAATCTAGTTGCACACAGATGCGAACTTAACTGCAGAAATAGGGCCAGGGACAGGAAATGAATGGTAATCATTTAGGGGTGACTGTAAGGTCTTTAAGGACAAACTATCACTGTGTTTTATATGTAGTGGTGAGCTTGTACAGTTCACCTACACAGGGTTCTTTTCAGTTGAATGCTGGCTGATAAATGTTTGCTATAAAAATAGTTTAAACATATGCTATGTTGGTAGGCTTTATAATGTATTAATTGGTTCGTTTTTGAGATTATGCAAAAAGAATCATGTCAGAAAAGAAGAATGGTTTGGATTAAGTTTCTCAGAATGACTCACAAACTACTTAAGAGCTTCACCTTGCCTGCCTGTCCATTCCCATCTCTCAAACTCTGTACCCTAGCTGCTCTGCCATGCTGCCAGGCCTGCATACAGGACCCTGGACAGACTGACAGGAAAGGCCATCTTTGAGCTCCTTTCAGCCTGTGAACTGCATCATCTTGATGAATTCCACAGCTACGCACCTGGCTGCTTTGAGAAGGTCTCCTCTCCGAATGGAATGGACCAGTTTTGACTCTTCCAACTTCCAAGGTTACTGTGCCTAGGGAACACTAGGGGGAGGTTGTTTGACAGAAACATTTAAATAGAATGCTATAGTCAGCTTTAGGATTACACTGTATTCTTTACGGCTGGGTTTTTGAAAGTCATGTTTCCTTTGGAATTTCTATAGGCAAGGATATCTCTCCCATCCTTTGCGGAAAGAGGTTTTTCTCAAACATTAAAAGCAGTAAAAACTGTAACAACAAATCAGTAGTAGCCACACCAAGTGTCTGTCTTACTAGCTCATAATTTACATGGAGAGGGTGTCTGTCCAGGCAAAGAGAAATGGAGAATCGACCAGTTCTCTCATGCAACACACCAATGTAGAGCCAAATGAGCCAAGGAATTTGGATTTTAAAAAACAAAACAAAAGCAATAAAAAACCACTATTGCAACAAGTTGCTTTGCTTTCAACAGCAGAGGTACTCAGATAATATAAGCTCTCTACTGCCACACTGCACCTGAATAGATCTATTATGCAATCTTTAAGCCATACTGCTATAAACATCAAATGAGAATTGAGGAAAATTTCCCTGTTGCCCTTTACAAATAAATCACAGGCATGCAAGAAATGCTGTACAGTCTAATGTGAAAGCAGCAAAACGAGGTGGGTGAGAACCGGCATTTTGGAGTCAGATACACTAGTTTAAATCCAGTCTGTGCGAACTTAACAGATGTCTACCTTGATAAGTCTTTTACTCTGCATTTAAAAAAACAGAGATCATTATAGGCTGCTGTGATAGAATAATCCATGTACAATGCTCATCAAAATGTCAAACACATGCAGTATTGTCAACTGTGTTGCTTCCAGGTTTTCCATTATAACAAACAGCACTGCAGTGAACTTCACCTATGTAAAATTTTTTGTGTACTGAGGATTACTGATGCAAGACTTTAAAATGAAGAATTACTAAGTCAAAACAACAAAATGCAGCAGCAGTTACAAATAGCAAAGCTACAGGGATATTTAAGGCTCTCATTATATACTGGCAAACTGGTTTTTAAATGAGGATTTAACTGGTTCTAAAATTATCTATGTTACATTATGGATGCCTCCTTCTCTATCTTTGAGAGGTTTTTGTCTCACAGAATTAACTATCATTTTAAATTTATCTCCTGAAGGAAGAGACTTCTCCTTAAAGAACTCTAATTACTTTATTTTCTGAAAATAACTGCAAGAAGAAATGATAGTTTAAGTGTGCATTAGTAACTAAATTTATATGTACATACCAGGTCCTCTGCAAACCAGAGGTTAACAACAAAAATGCCCACTTGAAATTGCTCTGTGAAGCTAAGCTTAACGACTGAAGAGGTTCTGACTAGAATCTGAGACCTCTGACATTATCCACTGCTGTTTAATAATGTCATGAAGTTATATGCTAGTGTTACCGAACATGTACCACATGACATGGACTCTGATGGCAACAGGTGCCTAGTCAACTTTGAACTATACTTCGGGTCATAAAAACACATGTTAGGTAAAGGAAAACAATGAGATAAGAATTGAGAGGAAATACATCTAAATTTCCAAGAACTGTATTTTTAGGTGACCATCCTATATTTTATAACTCATTTTTAAAATTAGACTGGTGCTGCCTTTCCAATCAGCAAATGATTCTTCATGGAATTTACTTTGGAGGAAAGAGATTTCACAGTGTAAAACGTATTTAAGCTTAGCAATGATACCTTGGGATGGAGGCCTTATAATTACTGAATTAACAACAGTGGTAACTGTTGAAGGAACTGTCAGGTAAATCGGCAAACACTCTTCCACATTCTTCATCTCTGGGGAAATACTGGGTTGGCAAAAAAGTTCATCTGGGTTTTTCTGTAAGATGGTGCAAAAAAACCTGAATGAACCTTTTGGCCAACTCAATATAAGGATGTCCAACGTAGTGTGCCCAGTAAAGGGTTAGGGCGGGGCAGGGCAGTCCAGAAAGCATGACTCTCAGAGGTACCCCGTTTGTCCCTCTGATCTCCTGCCTTTCTGTGGGAGCATCCCTGCCAGGATGAGATTCTCCCCTTATGCCAGAGGTCGTAAGAATACATCCAGATATAAATATGGAGGGGGGGTGAATTGACATGAAGACATTTTATTCTCTTTTGTGGCCTGAAGTGCTTTTCTTTCAAGAAAAGAGCCACATAACAATCACTTTATGATAAAACATCTGCTAAGATCACAGATATTCAGTTCATAATTCTTACTGTGTGTGCTCCCTCACTCAGTCATGTCTGACTCTTTGCAACCCCACAGACTGCAGCCCACCAGGCTCCACTGTCCATGAGATCTGCCAGGCAAGAATACTGGAGTGGTTTGCCATTTCCTTCTCCAGGGGATAATACTGCTACTGCTAAGCTGCTTTAGTCGTGTCCGACTCTGTGAGACCCCACAGATGGCAGCCCACCAGGCTCCCCCGTACCTGGGATTCTCCAGGCAAGAACACTGGAGTGGGTTCCCGTTTCCTTCTCCAATGCATGAGAGTGAAAAGTGAAAAGTGAAAGTGAGTTGCTCAGCAGTGTCCGACTCTTAGTGACTCCACGGACTGCAGCCCACCAGGCTCCTCCGTCCGTGTGATTTTCCAGGCAAGAGTACTGGAGTGCGGTGCCATTGCCTTCTCCAGAACTACATAACCATATAATAGAGCTGATCATAAGATTTACCACTGAAGTATGTTGTCTAACATATAAATATGTCTTATTTGAGAGAACATATTAAATAAATACTTGTTGCATATGTCTCCTCCTCCTCCTATGTGTTACACATAACCATTTATGGCACTGGACTTCTACCTTCAGCAGAGCCGCAACCGCTTCCTGCGTTGCATGGCGGACGTCTTCTCCATTCACCATCAGTATCTGGTCTCCCTGTAGCAGTCGCCCATCAGCATCTGCAATGCCTCCTTTGACAACATCGGACACAAACACTCCAGTATCATTTCTGCAAGTGTGATTTTAAATATCACCATTATTACTTTTTCCCAAATGGAATGCAATGCTTATTTAATGAAAGGCTAACATTTTAGAATCGAAAATTTTACTTCTATTTTTATCACTTTAAAAGTCTTATTGCTTTATCAACACTGGTGAAACTGAGAATTTTATATAATAATAGTATCTTATGTCTTTATAATATTTTATAGATTATACATCTTTCATAAGCATATTTATTCAACACTTATAAACTGTGAGTAGAAGTGGTTATTATACACATTTTATAGGTCACATAGCTACTAAATGGCAAAAATGGGACTTAAGAGTCAGTCACTGGGAGAAAAACCTATTGTTCTTTCTACACCATAATTAAGCCCTGAATGGATATTGACCTGTGCCTATATAAATATGTTGCTATTATCAACAATATCATTAACATTACTTAAAAGAAACAACGGATGTGTCTCAAACTAAAACCAGTTGTGTTACTCAAAATTACATACCTTTGCTGTGATGTCTCATTTAAATTATTACAGGTCTAACTTTCATACAAGATAGGTTTATGCAAAATGAACAAATATTAAGCTTATTCCAACCTTCTTTTCATAAAAGTAAAAATAACTCATAACTTCCTGTTGAAATATAAAGATAACCATGTAGAAACATTTAGTAAGGTTTAATTGCATCACTTCTTCTTGCCAAGGTCTTGACCTCAAACAAGTCATTTCATCATTTGATACAGTTTTACCATCTTTAGAATAACTGTGGTGGAATTTACTAGATTGAATATTTTTTAACATTACCTATATATACATATTTAAATAAATTAGGTATTCAATTTATGTAAATTCACCGACCTACTACCCCAGGCTTCTGAATTTACACCGTCTGTTTCCTTCAGGTGGCGTTCTTGTCATGCTCATCCTTCTCTCTAGAATATCCTCCTTCCCCTTTTGTTAGATCACCTCTCACATATTACACTTTAAGCTTCATCTCAGGCACTTTTATAAAGCAGTTTTCCAAACCTACTTTCCTTAAATAAGGTTACACGATCCCTTTCTCCTTTGCTTCCATGGATTCCTCACAATATGTTTCTCTCTCATTAATAGATTCCTTTGTTGCAATAATATATTTAATTCTTGTTTACCAAACTGAGTTTTCAGATGTTAGCATTCATGCCTCTTTTAACTTTATTTTCCAGAACCTAATAGATCTCTTGGCACCCAGCAGGTACTCAAAATTACCAAATGCCTTTTTGTCTTGTTGCTATTGTTCGGTTGCTAAGTCATGTCCTACTCATTGCAACTCCATGAATTGCAACATGCCAGACTCCTCTGTCTTCCACTATTTCTCAGAGTTTGCTCAAATTTATGTCCACTGAGTTGGTGATGCTATCTAAACATCTCATCCTCTGTTGCACCCGTTTCCATTTGCCTTCAATCTTTCCCAGCATCAGGGTCTTTTTCAGTGAGTTGGCTCTTCACATCAGGTGGCCAAAGTATGGGAGCTTTAGCTTCAGCAACAGTCCTTCCAGTGAATATTCTGGCTTGATTTTCTTTAGGATCGACTGATTTGATCTCTTTGCAATCCAAGGGACTCCCAAGAGTCTTCTCCAGCAACACAATTCATCAAATCTTTGGCAATTAGCCTTCTTTCAGTCTTCTTTATGGTCCAACTCTCACATCTATTCACGACTACAGGAAAAACCACAACTTTGACTATACAGACCTTTATCAGCAAAGTGATGCCTCTTTTTAATATACTGCCTAGGTTGGTCATAGCTTTCCTTCCGGGAAGCAAGCATCTTTTAATACTGACTAAAAAAGTCTAAATTAGTATCTTCTGATGTTCCACTGCTGCATGGGCTGACAATAGCTACCTACAGAATACAAGCAGTTGATAAAGATTCTAGTACTACTAGTATTCTTCAAAGAAATTTAAGTTCAATCATTTCCAAGAAATCACTGCCTTTGCCCTGATTAGTCATACCTTTTACCAACAATACTCAACCCCAGGCCTTTCCCTGGCTTCTTCTGCAGCTCTACGGTGAGGGTGTCATACACGTCCTCCTCTTTGTATGGGGCCTCATCTCTGTACAGCGTCAGGAGCACCCTTTGTGGTGTTTGTCTTAGGACATTTATTGCTTCATCATGTGTGGCCTTCCTCAAGTCAATTCCATTTACCTGTACATAAGAGGGACACAGATGGTGAGGAAGTAGATGAGCTGGGTAAAGAGAAGAAAGATGGAAAAAGGAAGTAGTGGGGAGAGAGAGGAAAGGGAGGGGCAGGGGAAGAAACAAACACTACCCTCCCCACAGTTGCCTTTTCTTTGAGGTGAAGGTCAAATGCACAGCATTCTGTACCTCTAAAATCTGATCTCCAGCCCAGAGTCTTCCATCTTTACATGCTGCTCCTTCTTCATAAACTTCATGGATAATAATGGCACCCTAAGGGCACAAACAAAACAAACCATGCTTTACCCCATCCTCCCTAGGAATGGTGAACAGAAACGCAGTCAAGGCACACTGTACTCTCATAGGCATTGATAAGGGTTATACATTGACTACATCCGTATGTGAGTCATGCATCAAAATTCAGAGAAAAGCATAACAAGACAAGTTGCTGTAAGTCTTAAAGACATTTGTATTTCTTTCAAATGACAGGGAATTTTAAAGGAGAAATTTATAAAATACATAAATCACCCACACACTCATTTATAATAGACACACATCACCTTTCCTATCCACAAATGAAATTAACAGATATGCCTCACCTTTCCTATCTACAAGTGGAATGAATGGCTTTTAAATGCATTTTTTGACAATTAGAAATTTTTGTCTATAAATTATCCAATTTATCTAATGTTTTCTCAGTATGGGTCTAACCCAATGATATCCAGTCAGTAAAAAGAAAATTAAAATATGGCAGGAACTGGTAAACTAACACAAATATTTTGAACCTAAAGGGCATACTCACAAGTATAAAGGAATATTACTAAGTCAGTGTTGACTTACTCAAAGTAAATGAGTATTTGCCCCACAAATTAAAATAACAAGAAATGATACACTTTTCTAAATCTTTGTATTTCATTTCATACAGCTGATGGACATTTCCCTGCAGTGACCTCTCAGGGATCACTGAAGAGGATGCATATTTGGAGCATCTCTGACTACATCCTCACCAGCAGTGTGTCGGACCCCCCAACAATGCTCAGGCCCAGTCCTGTCCGCCCTTTGGAAATCTCAATTGTTGTTTCACAGCCTGGGATGATGGGGCAGGTTGCAGGATCAGAAGCGAAGATTGCTGGTGTTGACGACCTGCTTGTACCTAAAAGTACGTTTAAAATGAAATACAAAAAAAAACTGATCAGAAGGAATATATATCAAACTCACCACACTGGTTGCCTTGGGGGATGGAGCAGAAACATGGGCCCAAGTTTGGGGACAAAGAAGACTTCAATTCCACCTTAATCTTTTAGCTGTGTTTAAAACCATCCAACAAAGGATTACATCGTCATTGTTACCTTAGTGTGGTGGGTACAAAATTACCTGTAAATTATTTTATGCACTATTCCATATTTTTCTTTAATTACTGGAGATAATAGGTAAAAGGAATGAGAACAGAGTTGAACTTAACTGCTAGTTTCACTCTGATATTCTATGTTTCATGGGAGCCAAACAAACGTCTTAAAAAACTATGATTCACAAAACTCAGAACTGAGATATGCAGTGGAAACCTAACTCACATTCAGTGAAGACAAAACATAAAGAACATTAGTAATTCTGGTCATGGTGCATGCCACTCATGGCTTTTTAGGTTTCTGATTTGGTTTTACTTTTCATCCTGCCCTAGAGCATCTCTCCTTATGTAATCAAATCTGTAATCAAATCATACATGCAACCGGATTTAATATCTGAGTTTATAACACATTAAGTGAGCCCCACCTGAAGTTTGTTTCTTAATGTCTCAATGGTTTATAAACTTGAATATTAAATACTGGTGCATGTATGCTCAAAATTAAATAAATAAGATTAGATTATGAGAAAATAAGGAGAATATAATCTCGTACTCTGTTGTATGAGAGTCTTCATATCATGTTTGGTAATATACCAAAAAGCATATAGCAAATAGCATATTCAGAGAAAGTTGGTATACTTGATAGATTAGCTTTAGAGAAATGTTCTTTTCAGGAATCAGAGTCAGACTAGTTTCTGCCTCTGGTAAGAGGTAAGAACGGTAAGAACAGGTGCAAGATATTTTCCTTTATGCTATGCTTCCATTTTGTATCTTATATGTTTATAGACAATGCTATTTAGGGATCAATTTGATATTGAAAAATTAGAAAATTACATTACATAAAAAATAAAATTATATTTTTTAACATTTTAGAGAATTATTCAGTCTTTCTAAATACAGGATTACTTCCATTAGATGTTTTTTACTTAAAGATTTTTAAGCAATAAGGTCCAACTGTATAGTACAGGTCCAACTGTATAGTACATCTATATTCAATGTACTGCTGCTGCTGCTAAGTCGCTTCAGTCGTGTCCAACTCTGTGTGACCCCATAGATGCCAGTCCCCCAGGCTCCCCCGTCCCTGGGATTCTCCAGGCAAGGACACTGGAGTGGGTTGCCATTTCCTTCTCCAATGCATGAAAGTGAAAAGTGAAAGTGGAGTCGCTCAGTCCTGTCCGACTCCTAGCAACCCCATGGACTGCAGCCTACCAGGCTCTTCCGTCCATGGGATTTGCCAGGCAAGAGTACTGGAGTGGGGTGCCACTGCCTTCTCCGATTCAATGTACTAGGATAAACTATAATGGAAAGAATGTTAAAAGAATGTGTGTGTATATATATACACACATATATACAACTGAGTCAGTAGAAAGTAACACAACATCATAAATCAACTATACTTCAGTTTAAAAACAGACTTTTAAACCAACTATATTACAAGTGCTTTAAACTGCTGTTTCGTTAAAAACCTCTCAAAAGAACTGAATGTTTCAGTTTGGAAACCAAAAGAGCTTTTTTCTCCAAATGCAGAAAAAGTAAATGACTTTTTTAAAATGCCACAAAGCTTGAAATGTATTCTTTTACTGAAAATCAGTGTGATTTTTCTGAAAAAGAACCTCAAAGGAATAATTTGCCTCAATGTAGGAGACTGGCATTTTAATGACATGTGAAATCGTCAGCCTAAGCTACACATCCAACTATTTCATCTACTTCGTCCTCTTCAATAGTATCTGCTGTTTACACCCAAAGGAAGAACTCAGACCCACTGTGTACATGTGGCAATGAGTAACATTTCAGGAGTCTGATATAGTGCCAGGCAAAGTTGATTCTACCAACGAAGTGGTATCATTGTATCCATATTAAAAATGAGAATACTGATGTTCCAAGAAGTTACATTACTTACTCAGCAGTATAAACAAGGAATGTACAAAATGAGATATCTCATGTATTAGTAAGATACCTGGAGTCACAGATACTCTTAGCAAAAGATCCTTGGAAAGCAAAGAGTATCACTCCTTTGTCTTAGAGTTGGGCGAGCAGAGGCTCGGAGTGGCTGGCTGGATTTCCCAAGGTTCTATGGCTGGTTAATGCACAGCACCAGATCCCTTCTCTGTATACCATCCTTTCACCAGAAGGCTGTAGGACCACAGCCTATCAAGCAGTGGACTACATACAGGCAGATGGCTCCCCAGCAGGGACTTGATACCAAGTCTGAACACGCCACGAGTGGGAACTAGCAGGAGACCAGCCCTTACTTCGCGTGGGCTCTGGTTCCGGAGAGCTAGGCAGTGGGACCACTGGAGACTGGGGGCTGCTCTTCCTTTCTCCATTGGCTGTATCAGTTCCTGAAGTAGTAGCCTGGGAGTCTGGATTCTCAGCGCGGATCGTCAATTTCACTTTTGTCTTTGCAGTTTTCAGAAGGTTAATAAACTGGCAGGGTGTTGGTGTGGAGGAGAAATAAAATTAAAGGCAAGTTAGTAGACTTACACACAAAAAAGCCGCTATGATAGCTGTAATTGGAAAAATCTATGATTGAGAGAAGAGTCGGAGGCAAACTTTCTCCAGGCCAGGACTCGAGAGGTCAAGAAAGAATGGCTGCAGTTTCTAGTTTTTTTAATTTCCTGATACTGATTAAGGCCCAAAAGTCTACTTCAGACTATATTCTTCATTATTTAAGAAAGGGCTTTCACTTGTAACATTTCTAATTAAATACTGTTCATTTCTCTGGCTCCTCACAACTCCAGAAGAATATGGGGTGCTTTACCCACTTCTGGTCATAGCAAACACCCTCTTTCAACGACACAAGAAAAGACACTACACATGGACATCACCAGATGGGCAATACTGAAATCAGATTGATTATATTCTTTGCAGCCAAAGATGCAGAAGCTCTATACAGTCAGCAAAAACACGAACAGATGTGGCTCCGATCATGAACTCCTTATTGCCAAATTCAGATTTAAATTGAAGAAAGTAGGGAAAATCACTAGAATATTCAGGTAAGACCTAAATCAAATCTCTTAAAATTATACAGTAGAAGTGACAGATAGATTTAAGGGATTAGATCTGATAGAAAGAGTGCCTGAAGAACAATGGACAGAGGTTCTTTCCTGACATTGTACTGGAGGCAGTGATCAAGACCATCCCCAAGAAAAGAAATGGAAAAATGGTTGTAAAGAGCAATATTGCATAGGAACCTGGAATGTCAGGTCCACGAATCAAGGCAAATTGGAAGTGGTCAAACAAGAGACGGCAAGGGTGAACGTCAACATTCTAGGAATCAGCGAACTAAAATGGACTGGAACGGGTGAATTTAACTCAGATGACCATGATATCTACTACTGCGGGCAGGAATGCCTCGGAAGAAATGGAGTAGACATCATGGCCAAAAAAAGAGTCTGAAATGTAGTACTTGGATGCAATCTCAAAAATGACAGAATGATCTCTGTTCATCTCCAAGGCAAACCATTCAATATCACAGTTATCCAAGTCTATGCCCCAACCAGTAACACTGAAGAAACTGAAGTTGAACGGTTTTATGAAGACCTATAAGATCTTTTAGAACTAACACCCAAAAAAGATGTCCTTTTCTTTCTTTTTTTAATTTTTAAATTTTAAAATCTTTAATTCTTACATGCGTTCCCAAACATGAACCCCCCTCCCACCTCCCTCCCCATAACATCTCTCTGGGTCATCCCCATGCACCAGCCCCAAGCATGCTGCATCCTGCGTCAGACATAGACTGGCGATTCAATTCTTGCATGATAGTATACATGTTAGAATGTCATTCTCCCAAATCATCCCACCCTCTCCCTCTCCCTTATTTCTCCATCTGTTAGTGTCCTCTTTGATTATAGGGGACTGAATGCAAAAGTAGGAAGTCAAGAAACACCTGGAGTAGCAGGTTATACACATCTGTGTCTCTTTCCCTGTCTTGCATACAGGGTCGTCATTGCCATCTTCCTAAATTCCATATATATGTGCTAGTATACTGTATTGGTGTTTTTCTTTCTGGCTTACTTCACTCTGTATAATCGGCTCCAGTTTCATCCATCTCATCAGAACTGATTCAAATGAATTCTTTTTTTACGGCTGAGTAATACTCCATTGTGTATATGTACCACAGCTTTCTTATCCATTCATCTGCTGATGGACATCTAGGTTGTTTCCATGTCCTGGCTATTATAAACAGTGCTGCAATGAACATTGGGGTACATGTGTCTCTTTCAATTCTGGTTTCCTCGGTGTGTATGCCCAGCAGTGGGATTGCTGGGTCATAAGGTAGTTCTATTTGCAATTTTTTAAGGAATCTCCACACTGTTCTCCATAGTGGCTGTACTAGTTTGCATTCCCACCAACAGTGTAGGAGGGTTCCCTTTTCTCCACACCCTCTCCAGCATTTATTGCTTGCAGATTTTTGGATCGCAGCCATTCTGACTGGTGTGAAGTGGTACCTCATTGTGGTTTTGATTTGCATTTCTCTAATAATGAGTGATGTTGAGCATCTTTTCATGTGTTTGTTAGCCATCCGTATGTCTTCTTTGGAGAAATGTCTATTTAGTTCTTTGGCCCATTTTTTGATTGGGTCGTTTATTTTTCTGGAATTGAGCTGCATAAGTTGCTTGTATATTTTTGAGATTAGTTGTTTGTCAGTTGCTTCATTTGCTATTATTTTCTCCCATTCAGAAGGCTGTCTTTTCACCTTGCTTATATTTTCCTTTGTTGTGCAGAAGCTTTTAATTTTAATTAGATCCCATTTGTTTATATTTGCTTTTATTTCCAGAATTCTGGGAGGTGGATCAAAGAGGATCCTGCTGTGATTTATGTCTGAGAGTGTTTTGCCTATGTTCTCCTCTAGGAGTTTTATAGTTTCTGATCTTACATTTAGATCTTTAATCCATTTTGAGTTTATTTTTGTGTGCGGTGTTAGAAAGTGATCTAGTTTCATTCTTTTACAAGTGGTTGACCAGTTTTCCCAGCACCACTTGTTAAAGAGATTGTCTTTACTCCACTGTATATTCTTGCCTCCTTTGTCAAAGATAAGGTGTCCATATGTGTGTGGATTTATCTCTGGGCTTTCTATTTTGTTCCATTGATCTATATGTCTGTCTTTGTGCCAGTACCATACTGTCTTGATGACTGTGGCTTTGTAGTAGAGCCTGAAGTCAGGCAAGTTGATTCCTCCAGTTCCATTCTTCTTTCTCAAGATTGCTTTGGCTATTCGAGGTTTTTTGTATTTCCATACAAATCTTGAAATTATTTGTTCTAGTTCTGTGAAAAATGTGGCTGGTAGCTTGATAGGGATTGCATTGAATTTGTAAATTGCTTTGGGTAGTATACTCATTTTCACTATATTGATTCTTCCGATCCATGAACATGGTATATTTCTCCATCTATTAGTGTCCTCTTTGATTATAGGGGACTGAATGCAAAAGTAGGAAGTCAAGAAACACCTGGAGTAGCAGGCAAATTTGGCCTTGGAATGTGGAATGAAGCAGGGCAAAGACTAAGAGAGTTTTGCCAAGAAAATGCACTGGTCATAGCAAACACCCTCTTCCAACAACACAAGAGAAGACTCAACACATGGACATCACCAGATGGTCAACATGGAAATCAGACTGATTATATTCTTTGCAGCCAAAGATGGAGAAGCTCTATACAGTCAATAAAAACAAGACCAGGAGGTGACTGTGGCTCAGATCAAGAACTCCTTATTACCAAATTCAGACTCAAATGGAAGAAAGTAGGGAAAACCGCTAGACTATTCAGGTATGACCTAAATCAAATCCCTTATGATTATACAGTGGAAGTGAGAAATAGATTTAAGGGACTAGATCTGATAGATAGAGTGCCTGATGAACTATGGAATGAGGTTCGTGACACTGTAGAGGAGACAGGGATCAAGACCATCACCATGGAAAAGAAATGCAAAAAAGCAAAATGGCTGTCTGGGGAGGCCTTACAAATGGCTGTGAAAAGAAGAGAGGTGAAAATGCAAAGGAGAAAAGCAAAGATATAAGCATCTGAATGCAGAGTTCCAAAGAACAGCAAGGAGAGATAGGAAAGCATTCCTCAGCGATCAATGCAAAGAAATGGAGGAAAACAACAGAATGGGAAAGACTAGAGATCTCTTCAAGAAAATTAGAGATACCAAGGGAACATTTCATGCAAAGATGGGCCCAATAACGGAAAGAAATGGTATGGACCTAACAGAAGCAGAAGACATTAAGAAGAGGTGGCAAGAATACACGGA
This sequence comes from Capra hircus, assembly GCF_001704415.2. Taxonomy (NCBI): domain Eukaryota; kingdom Metazoa; phylum Chordata; class Mammalia; order Artiodactyla; family Bovidae; genus Capra; species Capra hircus. The sequence goes on along the minus strand of NC_030815.1, from coordinate 31,072,255 downwards.
AGAACTGTACAAAAAAGATCTTCATGACCCAGATAATCATGATGATGTGATCACTAATGTAGAGCCAGACATCTTGGAATGTGAAGTCAAGTGGGCCTTAGAAAGCATCACTACGAACAAAGCTAGTGGAGGTGATGGAATTCCAGTTGAGCTGTTTCAAATCCTGAAAGAGGATGCTATGAAAGTGCTGCACTCAATATGCCAGCTAATTTGGAAAACTCACCAATGGCCAAGGGCTGGAAAAGGTCAGTTTTCATTCCAATCCCAAAGAAAGGCAATGCCAGAGACTGTTTAAACTACCACACAACTGCACTCATCTCACATGCTAGCAAAGAAATGCTCAAAATTATCTAAGCCAGGCTTCAACAATATGTGAACCACGAACTTCAGATGTTCAAGCTGGACTTAGAAAAGGCAAAGAAACCAGAAATCAAATTGCCAACATCTGCTGGATCATCAAAAAAGTGAGAGTTTCAGAAAAATATCTACTTCTGCTTTACTGACTGTGCCAAATCCTTGGCTGTGTAGATCACAACAAACTGTGGAAAATTCTGAAAGAGATGGAAACACCAGACCACCTGACCTGCCTCCTGAGAAATCTGTATGCAGGTCAAAAAGCAACAGTTAGAACTGGACATGGAACAACAAACTGGTTCCAAATAGGAAAAGGAGTACATCAAGGCTGTATATTGTCACCCTGCTTATTTAACTTATATGCAGATATATTATGTGAAATGTCGGGCTGGATGAATCACAAGCTGGAATCAAGATTGCCGATGACCTCAGATATGCATATGACACCACCCTTATGGCAGAAAGCAAAGAAGAATTAAATAGGCTTTTAATGAAGGTAAAAGAGGAGAGTGAAAAAGTTGGCTTAAAGCTCAACATTCAGAAAACTAAGATCATGACATCTGGTCCCATCACTTCATGGAAAATCGATGGGGAAATAATGGGAACAGTGACAGACTTTATTCCTTTGGGCTCCAAAATCACTGCAGATGGTGACTGCAGCCATGGAATTAGAAGATTCTTTCTCCTTGGAAGAAAAGCTATGACCAACCTAGACAGCATATTAAAAAGCAGAGACATTACATTGCCAACAAATGTCTGTCTAGTCAAAGCTATGGTTTTTTCAATAGTCATGTATGGATATGAGAGCTGGACTATAAAGAAAGCTGAATGCTGAAGAATTGATGCTTTTGAACTGTAGTTTTGGAGAAGACTCCTGAGAGTCCCTTGGACTGCAAGGAGATCCAACCAGTCTATCCTAAAGGAAATCAGTCCTGAATATTCATTGGAAGGACTGATTCTGAAGCTGAAACTCCAATACTTTGGTCCCCTGGCATGAAGGACTGACTCACCTAAAAAGACCCCGATTTTTGGAAAGATTGAAGGCAGGAGGAGAAGGAGACGAGCATGAGATGGTTGGATGGCATCACCGACTGGATGGACTGAGTTTGAGCAAGCTCCAGGATTTGGTGATGTACAGGGAAGCCTGGTGTGCTGTAGTCCATGGGGTCACAAAGAGTTGGACATGACCAAGCGATTGAACTGAACTACTTCTGTTTCTATAGACAACCTGAAGCAGCTTACATAAACATTTTTAATAAAATGGGAACATTTATGCTGAAAGCAAGATAAAGAAAACTATGCAAGAGAAGAATCAAGCCAAATGGAATGTTAAAAACATACACATGTGGGTTAAAGAATAAAACCTATACAATTATTAAAAGTGGTGCTGGAAAGACTGGACAGCTACGTGTGAAAGAATGAGAACATTTTCTAACATCACGCACAAAAATAAACTCAAAATGCATTAGAGACTTAAATGTAAGGTCAGAAACTATAAAGCTCTTAAGAGGAAAATAGGCAGTGCACACTTTGACATAAATCACTGCAAGATCCTCTTTGACCCACCTCCTAGAGTACTGGAAACAGAGAGAAAAATAAACAAATGGGACCTAATTAAACTTAAAAGCTTTTGTACAGCAAATGAAACTATTAATGATATAAAAAGACAAACCTCAGAATGGGAGGAAAAATTGCAAGTGAAACAACTGACAAAGGATTAATGCCAAAATACACAAGCAGCTCATACAGTTCAATAATAGAAAAACAAAAATAGTCCAATCACACACTGGGCAGAAGACCTAAAGAAGACATCTTCTTTTCCAAAGAAGATATATAAGAAGATGACGAATAAATACATAAAAAGACGATCAACATAGCTCATTATTAGAGAAAAGAAAATCAAAACTACAGTGAGGTATCAACTCACACCAATCAGAATTGCCATTATTAAAAAACAAAAAACAAAAAACAAAAACAAAAGAAACCACAAGCAAAAATGCTGGAGAATATGTGGAGAAAAGGAACCCTCTTGCACTGTCGGTGGACATGTAAATTGGTACAGCCCCTATGGAGAACAGTATGGAGAGTCCTTACGAAACCAGGAATAAAACTACCAGATAAAAACCCAGCAATAAAACCCAACAATCACACTACTGGGTTTATACCCTGAGAAAACCACAATTCAAAAAGACACATGTACCCCAATGTTCAATGCAGCACTATTTACAACAGCTAGGACATGGAAGCAATCTAGATATCCACTGACAGATGAATGGATAAAGAAATTGCACTGTACCACACACACACACACACACACACACACACACACACACACACACACAGAGGAATATTACTTCGTCAGAAAAAGGAACAGATTTGAGTCAGTTGTAGTGAGGGGGATGAACCTGGAGTCTGTTATACACAGTGATATAAGTCAGGAAAACAAATAGCATATATTAACACATATATACGGGATCTAGAAAAGTAGTACTGATGAAGTTATTTAGAGGAAAGAAGTAAAGATGCAAACACAGAGAACAGACTTGTGGACAAGAAGGTAAGGAGAGGCTAGGAGAAACTGAGAAAGCAGCACTGCCATATTTACACTATTCTGTATAAAACAGATAGCTAACAGGAAGCTGCTCTATGACACAGGGAGCCCCAGCTGGCACTCTGTGATGACCTGGAGGGGTGGAATTGGTGGGGGGAGGCTCAAGATGGAGGAAACACATATATAGTTATGACTGACTCACACTGATGTATGGCAGAGACCACCACAACACTGTAAAGCAATTTTCTTCCAAAATAACGCAAACTGAATTTTTAAAGGATTTAAGCATCTTGCTGGCCAATGCATAAATGGACACAGTGGCACACCAAATCTCAAAGAAACAGACTTTGTTTTTTTTCTAGCACTTATGAAAGGCTCAAGTGAAACTCCCAGTAAGTACAGTATTAAAATCACTTTTGAGAAGAAAGAAACTCAGGCATAAACAACTATTTACCAACAATAAAAGTTATAAATGTAATGTCTGAGTCTTAAAATCTGTTTACAAAGCAATATACATAGTGGATATTTATAGGAGCAAATTCATAGACAGTATATTAAAAAGCAGAGACATCACTTTGCCAAAAAAGGTTCTTATAGTCAAAGCTATGGTTTTTCCAGTAGTCATGTACGGATGTGAGAATTGGACCATAAGGGAGGCTGAGTGTTAAAGAACTGATGCTTTCGAACTGCAGTGCTAGAGAAGACTCTTGAGAGTCCCTCAAACAAGCAGATCAAGCCAGTCAATCCTAAAGGAAATCAACCCTGAATATTCACTGGAAGGACTGATGCTGAAGCTGAAGTTCCAATACTTTGGCCATTAGATGTGAAGAGCCGACGCATCTGAATAGACCCTGACAATGGGAAAGACTGAGGGCAGGAGGTGAATGTTTTGCCCAGAGTCCGAGTCCCCAAAACTGAGAGAACAAGAAGCCCATGGCAATGCAAAAGCATGAAGGGGTTTTATTTCTAGCTCGAGCCAGGGCCCCCCGCCACATCCAACACAGTGGAGTGCAGCAAAAGCCCTGAGCCCAGATTTACAGCAGTATTTATAAGTTTAGAACAAAGACAGGGAGTTGGCAAGGGTTGATTGGCTGCAGGGGTTTCCTGGTATTTACTGATTGTCCAGTTATCATCCCTCTGATTGGCCAGAGTTATCGTCCCCGGAAGCCCCGGAAGCATGACTCAGGGATTATTTTTGGCCTAGTGCACCTCTCTGAGCCTGTCATGGCTCTGGTGAGGTTGTAACAGTGAAGAGGGCGACAGTGCATAAGATGATTGGATGGTATCACCGACTCAATGGACATGAGTTTGAGCAAATACAGGGAGATACTGAAGGATAGAGAATCCTGGCGTGCTGTAGTTCACGGAGTCACAAAGAGACAGACACGACTTAGTTCCTGAACAAAAACAACATAGGAGCAAATATTCATTAAACATATTCCTTTGGTTTTAATACTAAGTTGACATTTGTTTAGAAGTTTGAAGTTTTCCTACAGGAAAACTGAAATGATATTTATCAAAAATGCCCACTGAATACTGAATTTATCAGGTAACAGGAAAAATACTTAACATCATCTTAATTAGAAAACAGAAAATAGAAATTAAGTACTTTTCAAATCTCCTCTCTTCCTTGCAGATATCTAATACAGCTACACAGTTTTGATTCCCATGACTGACCCCCACCCCCACATACTTAGCCATTTACAAGGATGAGTTCACAGTACCATTTGCTTTCTTTTGGATAAGTACCTTTTCAACAGGATAGCCAACAACAACTTCATCATCGACAGCCAAGATCTGATCTCCAACTTTCAGCCGTCCATCCTAGATGGAAACATGGAAACTTTTGAGTGATTTTACAGACAGAATTCCCTTCCTCACCAGTTTCTGACTGTAAGAAGGGGGAGGCCTCACCTTGGCTGCTGCCCCATGCTCTGTTAGACTCTTTATGATGACCCCACTGAGTGTATCTTCTTCACTTATGGCAATGCCCAAACCCCCCTGATCCTACAGAAGCAAAAACAGAAATACTTAGGAAATGTGAAACATGAAATTTATCCAAACAGAGAGGTATGTGACCGAAACTTCTGAACATCATCTTACTCAAAGGCTAGAAAAGCAATTAAAGGTGTTCTAAAATCCACTCTTTGAAATCCCCTTTTCTTAAGCAAACTTTGAATTACTTTAGTGGGATTAAATTTCTCCTCCATCAAATATTCAAATGTTCTCATTCCTTCCCTATGTCTAGTATCTCTAGTACTCAGCTGTGTCCGACTCTTTGTGAACCCACGGACTGCAGCAAGCCAGCCTTCCTTGTCCATCACCAACTCCCGGACCTTGGTCAAACTCAGGTCCATCGAGTTGGTGATGCCATCCAACCATCTTATCCTCTGTCATCCCTTTCTCCTCCTGCCTTCAATCTTTCCCAAAGTCAGGGTCTTTCCTTTTCAGCACGTATACCAAGTAACATATCTCTAGTCACTTTATCAGCAGATTCAGAAAATAAAAACGTATTCAACAACTTAATGAATGTACGTTTGAGAATTCAGTTCTGTATAATTGATTAAGTGACTCAAAACCAAAGCACACTCCTGCCTCCTTTTTCTGGCTTAGACGTAACCACTAATACCGGTCCTTGCACGCCTGTTCCTACCCCTTATCCTGCAGCAGACAGGGTGCCCTGACACACGCTCTGTGCTTTCTGGGGCTGAAAAGCCAGACTGGTTACTTCAAAGACTCGGGTTTTGATTTGATACAGAACGAAAATGCTCTCAACTCATGAGTCCAAAGACTTACCCTGAAAACCTGCCAAGGCTAGAAGAGCTACACCTACTTTGGCTACATTTTCCATACTTTCTTTTATCAAAACCAGGTGTTCCATAATGCTGGCTTTTACCTCTTAACATTTATATGAATAAAATTTGCCATAGGGTAGTGAATATTTTCATTCTGGTTAGAGCAACTTCCCTCATTAGAGTTTCCATCCAGGGAGACAGAAAGCAAGAGACAAAGGAGCTTACATGAGAGCCTCCCTTGCCCCTGGACTTTCAGGATCCTGGCATTGAGGTAAAGCTTCATCATCACTTTAAAGATCACGAACACTGCTGCTTTGCTGACAGAGATGACTAATGCCTGATGACATTCCAGACTGTCACTGCTCATCCCCCCTACCACCACTCTTTTCGTGTGCAGAGACAATTACAGAGACAATTACACAGGTTTACAGTAAGCAGAACTCAGCTATAATATACTTGCCGGCTAGATTTGGAAATCTGGATATGTTACTTAACATCTCTAAATCTCTATTTTCTTATCTCCAAAAAGCCTGAATAATAGTTGCCAACTAAAAGCTTGCTGTGAGGATCAAGTGTAGTAAAGAAAAGGCTTCAAAGCCTGATACTCTATACAAAAGTGTTGTTATCATACGTAAGTTTCTTCTACCTGTAACTCTACAGGATATAATCAAATTAACTTCACATAAAGTGTCAAAAATTGCCAGAATTTTGAAACCCCAAACCTTGCTTTAGTGGTCAAAGAATCAAGCATGATGAACAGGAAGTTGAACGTGTTATCACACTGAAAAAATTCCAAGCTCAAAGCCAAGTAAATAACTGAGCTACCCTCTATTTCGGATATTGCACACAATATTCTTTCCTAGTACCATAAAGAAATATTTCACTTGTATTAATATAAGTAATACTCTGTAATCTACCATGACTATAGGTACTCAATTCTGATATTTCATTCTATTATAGTCTATTTACTGAACTGTGGACAGAAAAGTATTTTACTAAGTACAGAGGGCATTTGCTGGCTGTTTACCTATAGACATTCAAAGATTTGCATTAAAATATCCTGTCCCCTCTCCCCTGCTGTCTCAAAGGACTCTCTGTGACATGGCAACAGAATGAGGGATGCTGGAATGGACAAGCACGGACTTTTTGACAGAAGAAAGCTTTAATGACTTCTGTTCTTTTCCCTTTACCCACAACACAAACTGCCATGACAACTTTTCTTAAATGTATATGATAAGATCAGAGCAATCCATTTTTGTACAGGGTTATTTATTTAAAAAAAATAAACCAAGAAGAATCAGTATTTTTTTCCACTAAGTGCTTAGCAAACTCTGACCACATATCAGGCATTATGCCCACCAGTTTATAAACAACTCATTTAACCTTTATAATTACAATATCAAAGGTAAGGCTATCATCTCCAATTTACAGGTAAGAAAAATGGAGGTAAAGCAAGATCACAAAATGTGTTAAGTCTGTAACTGATGAAATAGGATTCAACCCAGTCAGACGGCCTTTGGTGCCCTGCCTTGGAGCTGGGGAATCTCGGAGGAAAGCACTCCTTTCTGCTGTAGCATTACACATAAAATTCCTCTGTCCCCCCATTCCACCTCCTCCCTTCCTCTCCTCTTCCCTGAGCATGTCACTGCTCTTTCTGTTTAGTCTGTTCATCCACTGTCCACCTGCATTCCAGCATGAACCTGCAGTACCTAAAAGCATTATAGGATTCTGTTCAACAAACCACCTCTTTCAAGTGGTCACTTGAATCCAAGGTTCAGATCTTTGCAAAAGCAAATACCTCAACGATGCCTATCAGTGAGACTTCTAGGCATTTGGGCTTTCGGTCTGACAAAGGACAAAGCCTATAACTTGTTTAATTTTTTATTTCGTCCATAGCAAGTCCTTGTAAATAAACCAAACATGAGATCACTAAATGTCATACCTTGGGATAATAATAAAGGCAGGAGAAGCTGGGCCCCTGCTCAAGTATCAACTAGCACAATGGTTATCAAACGTCAGTGCACACTGTCATCATGGAGAAGGCTTATTAAAACGTCAGCTGAGGCCACACCCCAGAGCTGCTCCTCCGGGAGATCAGGGTGGGCCAAGCGCCTGCAGTTCTAACAAGCTCTCAGGTGATGCTGATGCTGCCTGTCTGTGGAGACTAGTTTTGGGAACCAGTGAATCAGAACACCAGCGTGAAGGTCCTCACATCATTTCAGTCCAATTCTAAGCAGATTTACCTTAGGAAGTTCTAGATGTTGCACGTTTGTCAATGAACTGAGGTCAACAACTGCGTCAGAAGTAATACCACTCGGTTCAGCCTGGCAGAGGGAAAAAAGCGACAAAAGAGGCAAATGTTATGTAGTTTTGCTTGACTAAATAGTTGTTTATTGTTGTTGTCTAGTCACTAAGTTGCGACCCCATGGACTGTAGCCTGCTAGGCTCCTATGCATGGGATTTTGTAGGTAAGGATACTGGAGTGGGCTGCCATTTCCTAACCTGGGGGATCTTCTTGATCCAGGGACTGAACCCATGTCCCCTGCATTGGCAGGTAGATTATTTACTGCTGAACCACCAGGGAAGCCTCAAAGGGTACACTTAATTAACATTATTTCATATGCTATATTCCATCATTACAATTTTAATACTTAATGACATTTATGAACATTATATCTTAAAGATATGAATGAGGTGTGATTAGCCAGCAATTATTTTGGAGCACAGAAACATAACATGCTTCACAAGACTGCATGGATTTACTCTATAATGATGCCTAATAGTAACCCAGCTCCGAACAGTGCAAGCACTGACATACAGAATGCCAGCAGAGGCACTACTCACTATGTTTTGCTGTGCTAGACATCAAGTGGATGTAGGAGCTATTAAATGTTTTACCTGAAAGTTATTAAAATCCATTTTCTTGATGGACATTTTTGGTACAACTCATATGAAAATAAAATTTTCTCCTTTACAGTCTTGAAAAAGCACTTGATTCACTCAGTTCCCCATTATGATTAGTGAGTCAGTTCACCAGCATGAGACAATGATTTGTGCATCTTGTGTACAGAAAAGCCTAACGTTTAGATATTAATTTAGGGAAGAGTTGGCACCCCACAGCAGTGCTCTTGCCTGGGAAATCCCATGGACGGAGGAGCCTGGTGGGCTGCGGTCCATGGGGTCGCTAGGAGTTGACACAACTGAGCAACTTCACTTTCATTTTTCACTTTCATGCATTGGAGAAGAAAATGGTAACCCACTCCAGTGTTCTTGCCTGGAGAATCCCAGGGACAGGGGAGCCTGGTGGGCTGCCTTCTATGGGGTCACACAGAGTCAGACACGACTGAAGTGACTTAGTAGCAGCAGGGAAGAGTGTTTCCAATTCTACACCTTTTCCACCAATAGTATCATACTTCCTCTAATTTTAAGTTTTCATTCTCTATCTCCTTTTACTCACTCTAAACAAAGTAAACACAAAACTTTCACCAAAACTCTCTTAAATTTGTGTCATCCTCTGGCCATTTCCTTTTCTTTCCTAAATTTCTTATCCACCATTTGCTTTATCAAAATCACCAATAATCTTCTAGTTGGCAAATACAATGAACCCTCTTTATTCACCTTCTCACTTGAGTTCCCCGCAGCATTCAAAGCTGTGCTACATATACACCCTTCCTCAATGGGGCCCTCCTCAGCTGCTGTGCGACCCACCCACCTGGTTCTTTTTTTGGACCTGTCAATTCTCCTTACAACTGACATCACACAATTCTGACCTCGGCTCTCATCTTTTCTAAACGTCCTCCACAGACAGAGCCTGGGCCCCCCTGGCTCCCAAGCTGGCATCTATGGGGACTCATCTCTAAACTTCAGACCAGACATCCCCGTGAACACTTCTACCAGGCTTTCCCACAGACACCTCGTTCTTAAGCTGCCTCAGAGAGAAAGTTCTCTATTTTTAAATAAATACCTGCTTCTCTTTTTTTACTTTTTCTATTCTGATAAAAGTTAACCATCTATTAAATCACCAAATCAGACATCTGGAAGCCTGGTACATCTCGTCTGTTTCATTCTGTTTCCTATGCATTCTCAGCCCTCAAATCGTACCTGGTATAAGTGAATATATCTGTTGGATGAATACATTCTCAATCAGTCGTTTTTCCTCACTGAATATATTTAGTTAGGGAATGAAGTGATATCTATTTGGGTTCTAAAGACCTGACACAACCATTTCTTCTTTCTCTCTCTTTTATTTTTGGGCATCAGTTCAGGTCCTCCATATCTATCCCATGAATTATTTTAATTCTCTTACTCTCTTCAACTTAACTTCTCTGTCCTGAAACCTGCGATTTTTCTCTGTACCATTTCCAGAGTTCTTAAAAATAATCTTCATTCTCTGAGTCTGCAAAGATATAGCCTAAAAGACAAGGTCTGCATGGTGATCTTCATGATCCAACCCTACCTGTTCCCTGCCTCCCACTGTTCAGCAGGGCTCTGCAGTTATCAATTCTCTGCATTTTCCAGAGCCTCCAGCCCATCCCTCAATCCATGTCCTCTGCTTGCAATGTTTATGGCCCCCAAGACATCTACTTTCAATGTACACCTCATGTGCGACCTCCCCTATGTTCGCATTCTCTCCCCAGAGGTAACACTGTCAACTGCTGTTCTACCTCCATTATTCCCTTGACAGGCTCTACTACTAGGCTTCATGCAAGCAGTGCTTATTTACATGAGTGCTCCATAAACTAGGCTATAAACATATTGGGGATCAACAGGATCAAGAAATTTACTTCTCTCGTATATCCCTGAAAGGGCTCTATAACTGTCAGCTAAATTAATAAGTGAGGCATAAACTAAAGCTTCCCAGAGAAACAAATATAAGCTACAAACCTCCTTATTTTGAAGATTCTCCGATGTAGCCGGCGAGGGTTCCACTGTATGCCCAGGACATACAGCCATCTGACTCACTGCATCTTTATTTCTAAAGGAAAAAAGCACTAACCTGTAATACGACCATTCATACTATTTTCATTCTTTAGCTTGAAGACTCAGATTATTAGACAAAATTCTGTAGCCACAAAGACTTGGACCTATAACACTTACACTATCATATATGTTTCATTTTTATTCAAAAGAATCAGAATTGAATGGCTAAGGAAAAATATTTATAAACAAGGAAAAGAAAATGCTCACCTGATAAAAATTATTTTTACTTTAGAAGGGGCACATTTGATGATTGATGAAGCATTCTGATGACTTCTTCCATATAAAATTTGACCATTGATCTATGAGAAATAAATATCACTAATTGAGCCCAGAGTTTTAATTTCACAAATTTTTATCTTCTTTCTAATGAAAATGACTTCGCTGGTGGTGCAGTAGTAAAGAATATGCCTGCCAATGTTTGATCTTCTGGGTTGGGAAGATTCCCCCGAGAAGGAAATGGCAACCCATTCCAGTATTCTTGCCTGAACAATCTCATGGACAGAGGAGCCCGGTAGGCTACAGTCCAAGGGCTCACAAGAGTGAGATAGGACTTGGCAACTAAACAACAACAATCTAATGAAAAGCATATTTTTTTTTCTTCCTTTAAAATAGTACATACATTTTCTTTCCCAGAACATGAACCTGACTTCGATGCTGAGTTAAGAAAATGCTCATGTTGAAAACTAACATTAAAATTCCATGCACGTAGTCTGATCTCCATGGACTAACGAGGCATCACTTGGACTGACTACAGGAGAGTATCCTGGCAGGCAACAAGCTTCTAGAGTACTCTGTACAAGCAAGGGCTCTGCAGAGGCATCTGTGATCAGCACAGATCATCCTGGGAAGGCCTGACTATTCACAGTTACTATCAGAACTCAAGGCCTGGGGGTAGGCCACTGGGAGAAGCAGTGCTGGTATATTCAGGCTTCAGGCAGTGGAAGGTGCTTAGGCAGCACAATGCCTAGTGGAAACTGCCAGTCATCCTGTCAGTTAGCCCCTGCTGACTGAGCCTTCCCAGCGAAGAGGGAAACACAGGAGGCATGGGAAAGTGCGCTAAAGCAGTGTAAAGACACGTGGATCCCAGCCTATAGGAGGCAAGGACGAAAAATGAAGCAAACACAATTCTAAACACTATAAAAGTAGAGTCCGCAAGTTTATTTTGCTTGGTGGGCTGAATGACTGTTAATGTTTTTTAGCCTTAAATTCAACCCCACAACAATCCACCCCCATCAAGTCTACCATGAGGGATTCAACTTCTAGAAGGTCCAGGGATCAGTCTCATTACAGGGGCATGACTGGTCATTTGGTTTTTCAAAAGCTCCTAATAAAAATGCAGCACACACAAAACACTGTTTTTGAAGTGTGATCTTTATTACTGTCTTGGGGCAAAAATTTTTTCTGGTGCTACACGGTCACAACCTTTAATGGAAGTTAATGGGAGCATGGGTGGTACTTAGTAGAGATTTGGTCTCAAGCCAAATTTGCTGCAAAGCATCTTTGTTATTAGGTGAGTGATAGTTTTCTCAGTCGCCATATGAGACCCAGGTGGGTTTTCTGGAAACTGATGGCTCCGTCACACCAATTCAGCAGGAGTAAATGCAGCGTTTGCCATAAGAACTTACCTCTAGAAGCTCATCTGCAATCTGCAGTTGACCATCTTTCCCAGCTGCTCCGTTTGGATCAATCCCCACTATAAAAACACTCATCCTTGATCGGTCTTTGTTCCCAGCAAGACTCAGACCCAAACCACTACGACCTTTCTCTAGTTCGATCATGTGGAGCTCGCCTGTGAGGGTTCCGTAACGTTCTCTGATATTTTCTGCATACAACAAGAACAAAAAATCCACAGGGAGTAAGAGAGAATTCACAGCCAAATGCTTTACTCTGGACAGTTATTGAGAATGGCATTATAAGGCCATGACTGTACCAAAATATAATTCTTAGCGGTTAAGGAAAGCTAAACAGACTGGCCTCCTGGGTGTCAAGACTGGTTTCCTAGAGCACCCAAATTTTGAGTAGCTTTTCTCCCCCTACAATGCAGAGAATACGGTGCCTGACTAATCAGTTCACCTGAGGTGAGCAGATCCAAAGAAGTAATCCATGTGATCATGTGAATAAGCTCTCCAAAGACTGTGATTAAAACAGAAAGTTACTTTATCATTTGCAGAGAACAGAACATCCAGAGGATTTGTCTTCCCTGGTCAGGGGAAACTTTTCTCCCACAGCAACACAGACACTGCACATTGCATCATGCTGGGTGGTGCTTGGTACACAGATCCAGATTAGATGGAATGGGTTTTCTTATTGCACAGAGCCATCCAACCAAGACACATGGACATACTTGTTCTCATTAAATGAGACCTTTCATATTTCCCATCTCCCATGTTCAAAAGGTAGAGTTTATTCTGTAATCTGGTAGGTGTCCCAGGCCCAGATGAACAACCAGCCAGTGGCTAACACTTACCACCAGGCACGTGAGGGAGCTAATAACCTGCTTTCTTGAGCCATTAAGTTTTGGAGTGTTTGGGAATATGATAATAGGTAACTGACACATTCCATTTCATGTTTTCCTCAGAGTACATTCTGGCCAGTTTGATGGATTAGCAAAATATTCTAATTTCATTAGAAATAAGACTAAGAAAACTGCAAACTTCACAAATCATCCCTTAGAAAATCTTACTAAAGGGTTAATGTCATGCATTCTGTATTAATTCTTAATTGCATCAATTTCATAAACTGCCATTTCCTGATTCCTTCCAGAATCTAGCAGTACAAATTTTATACTTTGTACTTCCCCAAAGCACATACCACAGTGTTCTTAAGGAAAACAATTACACTTTTTTAAATGAAACTTTTTAAAGCACTGACACAGAACTTTGGTCTAATCTCTGTAAAATGGCTTATTTCGTTAGGAAACAGAGACACTCCCATGATTCTATCAATAATTGCCTTCAAATGATTCCTGTGTGTCAGGCATTGTGCTCAGACATTATCTAATTAACCCTTAGCAACCTGAGGCAGAAAGTGCATTTTAAAATGCGCTGCAACTTAGAGGTCATTAAACAACTTGCCAAATGCCCCAAGTTTTTCATCTCAACACTTACACTATGTTACCGTGTTAGTACAGAAATACTTAAATTCCAGGTTGTTTAAACAGCAACAACAAATACATTTTATAATGAGGAATCTGAGGCCTAAAAGGGGTGATGCTCTGTTGGAGACCATGAGAGGGCGGTCCAGGACAGCTGCTGAGAGTGCCTTGACCACCTCAACTTGCAGAAAAATGCAAAGCGGGCTTGAACGGGGTTGCAGATTTACAAAACAGAAGAATGTGATTTCATGCCTCAGGAATGTGTGTTATACTCAAGTACAACAAACATTAGTTTTTTTCCTACACAAAACTGCATTATGTGTAACTGAAGATGAAATGTATTTACCCATCTGGGGCATAAGCCTTGAGAGAACCAGAGCTATGAACAATTTGAAACCTCTTACAAGTCAATGCATTTAAAACAGACAACTTACTCCAGCTGTAACCAAACTCATCCTCTTCATCCACATCTTCTGAGGTTTCATTTGCAGATGACAGAGCGTGATCGCCACTCATTTCTGCCAACACTGGAGGCAGGGGTGGAGGCGAGTGGCACAGAGGAGGCTTTTCTGGCTCTGATTCTGACTGACTGGGCACCTGTGGGGACAAGAAGAATGCAGTGGGTATGTGCAGTCTAAGGAAGGAAAACTCAAGGGAAAGAAGACTGCAACATCAAAAACCAAACTACTAGCTTTAAAATATCTAACATATTAAATAACGGGAAAATACACATATATAAAAATGGCAGACAGGATTCAGGTAAAGCTTAAATATACTAAACAAATCAGTATGTTCAGAGCACGATCCATTAAACGATTACATGCTATTTTAAGGTGAAGAATTACTCAATTTGCAGGCTTAAATAACTGAAGATAGAAAAGTTGTACAAATTTCATGTTTTAGGTAAAAAAAATCTCATTCAAAATTCATCTAGACAAGATTGTGGAAGTCTAAAAAAGTCTTCCAAGAAATTGGAAACAAACTAACAATGTTAATCATGTAATCGAACAAAGCAGTTCAAAGCTTGTTAGAGAGATTATATATAAATATTTTTATTGCTACCTGAATCCTCTCTCCACATGACTCAACAAATTCATGAAATAAGCACTGCACATGCAGGATCCTCTACCAGGGTGACTGCTTGTTAGCAAAGAGCACACAGATTCAGATCTGAGGGGCTGGTTTTAAGGGACAAAACCACCATCCGCTTGCCAAGGTAGCCCTAAACATAAATGGAAAAACAGGGTTGAATACTTCATAAAAAGCCAAAGCTTGGTTGGTATGTTTGCTGTCATTTAAGTTTACGAGTCTTAATTTTTTTTTTTTTTTTAAAGGGATTTGATATCATCACGTTCTTTCCTTTTCTTAACTGAAACATAGTGGGTCAGGTTTCATATTATAGATTCTCAAGCAGATTAGGGCTAGAAACATCTTTATGTCACTGAGTCCATTTTATTCATTTACAGATTAAAGGCCAAGGCCATGAGAAGCAAAAGATTTTGTTCAGAATAACCTAGTGAAACTAGACTTCTCTTTGCTTAATTTCTAACCGAACTCAATGCACTTTCCACTGTATCATGTTTTCTCCTCCAGTTTCTACAGTAAGCCACAGAGTGCCTAAATCAAGGGTCACAGACACCCAGCTAAAGTTCTAACCCGTTGTCAGGCTGTCCCTAATGCCCTGAGCCTACATTTATCCTTCTTTGTCTATTTTACTGTTTTTTTTCCCTATACAAAAGTCCCTCTGATATGTCTCGTTTTATTCTACATGTGTATATCTGGAAAAAATGTGATTAAAAGTACTTCTTACAGAATACACTAAATGAAAGGAATGTACAAATATTTAGAAATTATTCAATGGTGTTAAGAGTCAAAATACATCTAAAAATAAAACCACAGGGTGCTGAATATGATCTTTCTTTGATGATGCAGACACTACTTCAGGACTCTAAGCTGCCCCAAAAATGGTCTGGGTAAACATGAATTACTATTTTTCTGGCAAAGCACAGGAGAACTGACTGACAGCCACTAATGGATGGGCAACAGATTTTCAAGTCACAGAATCTGCTGTATTTAAAATGCTTGGTCATAAGGTAGTTCTATTTGCAATTTTTTAAGGAATCTCCACACTGTTCTCCATAGTGGCTGTACTAGTTTGCATTCCCACCAACAGTGTAGGAGGGTTCCCTTTTCTCCACACCCTCTCCAGCATTTATTGCTTGCAGATTTTTGGATCGCAGCCATTCTGACTGGTGTGAAGTGGTACCTCATTGTGGTTTTGATTTGCATTTCTCTAATAATGAGTGATGTTGAGCATCTTTTCATGTGTTTGTTAGCCATCCGTATGTCTTCTTTGGAGAAATGTCTATTTAGTTCTTTGGCCCATTTTTTGATTGGGTCGTTTATTTTTCTGGAATTGAGCTGCAGAAGTTGCTTGTATATTTTTGAGATTAGTTGTTTGTCAGTTGTTTCATTTGCTATTATTTTCTCCCATTCAGAAGGCTGTCTTTTCACCTTGCTTATATTTTCCTTTGTTGTACAGAAGCTTTTAATTTTAATTAGATCCCATTTGTTTATTTTTGCTTTTATTTCCAGAATTCTGGGAGGTGGATCATAGAGGATCCTGCTGTGATTTATGTCTGAGAGTGTTTTGCCTATGTTCTCCTCTAGGAGTTTTATAGTTTCTGATCTTACATTTAGATCTTTAATCCATTTTGAGTTTATTTTTGTGTACGGTGTTAGAAAGTGATCTAGTTTCATTCTTTTACAAGTGGTTGACCAGTTTTCCCAGCACCACTTGTTAAAGAGATTGTCTTTACTCCATTGTATATTCTTGCCTCCTTTGTCAAAGATAAGGTGTCCATATGTGTGTGGATTTATCTCTGGGCTTTCTATTTTGTTCCATTGATCTATATGTCTGTCTTTGTGCCAGTACCATACTGTCTTGATGACTGTGGCTTTGTAGTAGAGCCTGAAGTCAGGCAAGTTGATTCCTCCAGTTCCATTCTTCTTTCTCAAGATTGCTTTGGCTATTCGAGGTTTTTTGTGTTTCCATACAAATCTTGAAATTATTTGTTCTAGTTCTGTGAAAAATGTGGCTGGTAGCTTGACAGGGATTGCATTAAATTTGTAAATTGCTTTGGGTAGTATACTCATTTTCACTATATTGATTCTTCCGATCCATGAACATGGTATATTTCTCCATCTATTAGTGTCCTCTTTGATTTCTTTCATCAGTGTTTTATAGTTTTCTATATATAGGTCTTTAGTTTCTTTAGGTAGATATATTCCTAAGTATTTTATTCTTTTCGTTGCAATGGTGAATGGAATTGTTTCCTTAATTTCTTTTTCTACTTTCTCATTATTCGTGTATAGGAATGCAAGGGATTTCTGTGTGTTGATTTTATATCCTGCAACTTTACTATATTCATTGATTAGGTCTAGTAATTTTCTGGTGGAGTCTTTAGGGTTTTCCATGTAGAGGATCATGTCATCTGCAAACAGTGAGAGTTTTACTTCTTCTTTTCCAATTTGGATTCCTTTTATTTCTTTTTCTGCTCTGATTGCTGTGGCCAAAACTTCCAGAACTATGTTGAATAGTAGCGGTGAAAGTGGACACCCTTGTCTTGTTCCTGACTTTAGGGGGAATGCTTTCAATTTTTCACCATTGAGGATAATGTTTGCTGTGGGTTTGTCATATATTGCTTTTATTATGTTGAGGTATGTTCCTTCTATTCCTGCTTTCTGGAGAGTTTTTATCATAAATGGATGTTGAATTTTGTCAAAGGCTTTCTCTGCATCTATTGAGATAATCATATGGTTTTTATTTTTCAATTTGTTAATGTGGTGAATTACATTGATTGATTTGCGGATATTGAAGAATCCTTGCATCCCTGGGATAAAGCCCACTTGGTCATGGTGTATGATCTTTTTAATGTGTTGTTGGATTCTGATTGCTAGAATTTTGTTGAGGATTTTTGCATCTATGTTCATCAGTGATATTGGCCTGTAGTTTTCCTTTTTTGTGACATCTTTGTCAGGTTTTGGTATTAGGGTGATGGTGGCCTCATAGAATGAGTTTGGAAGTTTACCTTCCTCTGCAATTTTCTGGAAGAGTTTGAGGAGGATAGGTGTTAGCTCTTCTCGAAATTTTTGGTAGAATTCAGCTGTGAAGCCGTCTGGACCTGGGCTTTTGTTTGCTGGAAGATTTCTGATTACCCAGCAATCCCACTTCTGGGCATACACACGGAGGAAACCAGAATTGAAAGAGACACATGTACCCCAATGTTCATCGCAGCACTGTTTATAATAGCCAGGACATGGAAACAACCTAGATGTCCATCAGCAGATGAATGGATAAGAAAGCTGTGGTACATATACACAATGGAGTATTACTCAGCCGTTAAAAAGAATTCATTTGAATCAGTTCTGATGAGATGGATGAAACTGGAGCCAATTATACAGAGTGAAGTAAGCCAGAAAGAAAAACACCAATACAGTATACTAACACATATATATGGAATTTAGGAAGATGGCAATGACGACCCTGTATGCAAGACAGGAAAAAAGACACAGATGTGTATAACGGACTTTTGGACTCAGAGGGAGAGGGAGAGGGTGGGACGATTTGGGAGAATGGGAATTCTAACATGTATACTGTCATGTAAGAATTGAATCGCCAGTCCATGTCTGACGTAGGGTGCAGCTTGCTTGGGGCAGGTGCATGGGGATGACCCAGAGAGATGTTGTGGGGAGGGAGGTGGGAGGGGGGTTCATGTTTGGGAACGCATGTAAGAATTTAAGATTTTAAAATTAAAAAAAAATAAATAAATAAAAAAAAAAAAAAAAAAAAAGAATACAATAATAGGGGCAAGGGTCAAAGTGTATTTTGCATTTAAGTATGATGCAAGGTCAAAAAGTCCAATTTTGAAAATGTCTTGCCCAACAAAATTTGTTCATTGTAGCAACAGTACAGTTAGATACTGCAATTCATGCCATATACACAGTTTCTAAAGTGCTAGGAAGAGAGAAAAGGAGAAAGAAAGAGGAAGGAAGGAGGGGAGAGAAGATAAAAGGAAGGAGAATGAGAACAAGAAAGGAGGAAATTAGGGAGGGAAAGAGGATAAAAGAAAAAGGAAGAGAAAAAAAAAAAAAAAAAAAAAAAAAAAAAAAAAAAAAATAAAATGCTTGGTTTACATATCATTGGTCAAACAGACAAAAATTATTAGTGCCAACAGAATCCTGTTATCTTCCCAAGTGTTGTGCCATAAAACTTTCAAAAAAGCATATACAAATACATAAGAACAAACAAATAAAAAACTTCAATTGATCCAGAAGGGTCAGTAATGATACTAAGGTAGGGAGAAACATGTAATTTAGAATTTTTCTCATTAAAATTCTTTTAAAAATTTACTAACAATGGAAAATTTGAGAAGCATGAATTAAGCCCATTTCATTTTCAAAAAGTAGAATCAAGTCTAACTTAAAATTGTCATAATTTTAATAAATTTACAGATGCAAATTTTATAGATCTTACTCTTTGCATGACTTTCCTGAGCTGTTATTTTCCTTAAAAACAAATGAACAAACAAAACTTCCTTGCCTTAAAACTATTCAGGATCTTACTTAGGCAGAATATTTTCATATTGTGAATAAACTCAAATGCTGCCCTAACATAGCTGGTTAATCATAAAGCCAATATTATCCTGCATTTACTAAAAAGGAAAAGTGTTCTGTTTTGTTATGCCTGATATTCTCATTCTTACTTAGACTGTGGAATTTAGCTTGCTGTTGACACTTCTAAAAATTTATCCACAAAAACACAATTCTTTAACGCAGACCATTTAGCCCTCGCTGGCAAAAATGCAGTGTACTTGAAATCACTCCATGCCACGTATGCACACAAGTATAATGTACACGCATAGCACACTGTAGCACACTCACTGACTCATGAGAATTTCACACTAAGACAAACCTTAAATGGTGTGGGAGCAAAAGGATTAGTTGGGGAACAACGGAAGAGAACTCTACTTGATTTCTGTAATGCCTACAGTAACAGAAAACATATTCCTTCAGATACAGCATCTTTGATTATCTGTATTACAATAACATGAAAATCCAATGAATATTCATAAAATGCTTCCTGAAAAAAACTGTTAACAGCTTTTCTCCTTTCACAATCAAATTATAGTATACAAATTCTCGTAAGTTTTTGTTTCATTTTTGGATTTATAATTTCATCAGAATATGACAAATCCAAGTATAGATTTACAAATGTTGAAACAGTTCCCTGCTTCCTGATCAGGCATTTACATGGACATCCTTTATGAATATTCAACAAATTCTTGTACATACACAATTATGTGTGGGCTGATTAACTAAGGAAGAGCTTTTAGGACCACCTTGTATAAGTCTAAGAAGGACTTAAATCAATACAAGGTTTCTAGAGAAATTATGTATAAAAGTAGCTTATATGCTTTGCAACTAACAAAAATTTATATATCTGAAAATTCAATTCACACCAAAATATAAGAAGGGTAGTAGACTCACGATTTTCCCTTACTCTTCAGAAGGGCCATCTAATTTCAGCTATAAAAATGAATAGGTTCTGGCAAGAAAATGTGCTTAAGAAAGGATTTGCATGCCCACTCCAAACACACAGTTGTTTTTTTTCCTTGCCCAAATTCAGTCAACACTGAACTGGGACAAAAGCACAGTAGCAACAAAGAACAAAACATTGGAAAAAGGCAATGGCAAGACAATGGTCATTATCCAACCTTGTCAGCGGTGAACTGTAGAGAATCAGCAAATGGGTTAGTGCTGCTGAACTTGTACTTAGGGTAAAGGTTGTGCGGCAAGGAAGGCAAAGGGGATTTCTAAAAGGAAACATAAGAGGCGCTGAGCGCAAGAGAAATGTATTTAAAACAACTCCATTATAAGGACAAAGTAATTACTGATTTAAATAACTACGTGACATCAGATCCTAGCAGATTTCATCATTAATAACAACATCTTATGAAACAGTCTAGAACTAAGTGTTTCCTAGAGCAACCTGAATCCATACTCAAATCCAAATCTGGCCACAAAACAC
This sequence comes from Capra hircus, assembly GCF_001704415.2. Taxonomy (NCBI): domain Eukaryota; kingdom Metazoa; phylum Chordata; class Mammalia; order Artiodactyla; family Bovidae; genus Capra; species Capra hircus. Next base: position 31,051,391 of record NC_030815.1, on the reverse strand, counting down.
ATAAGGAAGCAAGTCTATCAAACTGGCCCCAAATTTCTTTCATTTTCACCGAATGTTGTCACTATCGCCGACAGATAAGCCTATATATTTCACCCACTTATATTAACACATGTTCCATGCATATCACTAAACATGCTTCAGTATTAAAAACCATAAATGGCTTTTTATTTATACTTAGAAGCAAATTATGCTGTTTTGGTTAAAGAAAAACAACAATAAGAGTCTATCAGTTACAGAATGCAAATTAAACATGTGTCTTCTAGTCCACTGGTAATCTTCAGTGTTGTGTTATTTTGTTTCTCGGTTAGGAGCCTTTTTATACCTTGATTAGGTTTTAAGGTTGCTTCAATCAATAGCATTATTTAAACAAAGAAATCAATAATTTTTAAAGAAATGAACCACTTCCTATAGTGTTGTTCTCTATCTGCCCACTTTCTGTGGTGCTAGGAACATCACAAAATATAGACAGATGGCTATTTTTAATTTCCTATAAAAGTCCCCATTTTATTGGGGAATTTATGAGGTTTGGGTAATATGTGAAGTCCTGCCTTAGAGTGTTCACATAGGTTTTGTGGCTTGCCTGATATGTCCTGAGCTTGAACTACTGGAGTTGAAATATACATATTACAGGCAGGATGACTGCCAAAGAGAATGTAGCATTTTCATAGTAAAAAAAAAAAAAGTAATTTCCTTAGCACAATAAATTTTTTTTCACACTACGTTTTCTTTTATTGACTATATCTTTCAGAGGAAATTGCAGATATTTAAAATTCAGTTTGGCTCTAATTAACTGTTTGTGTTACTTCTCTCTATAAAAAAGCCCTACTGGCAAGCATTGAGAGTAGGAAGAGGTTGTCACGTGACACCACCCTGCACTCCACAAGGAGTACCCTCACTCAGTACAGCTATACTAAAGCTTATGCCACATCACCCTTTCAATCTGCTCTTTGTACAAAGTTTTTTCCTACAGAAGGAAGATGGGCAAAAGAAGTGGGCACGCTGACATTTCTGCTCATCTCAACTTTCCCTCTGCTTTTCAATTTAAAATGTCAACTCCTGCTTTACAAAAGGGAAGATCACAAATGCAAAAAAAAAAAAAAAAAAAAAGACCATTTATTAAGGTGGAAGAAATGACCAGGCAGAGATTAAGAACACATCCTAGGCAAAATAACTCAATGTAATAGAAGGCAGATTATTTCTAATCCTCATACATGGAATTGTACAGTTTTACATTTCCTTTATAATTCTGTAGAACAAGATGAATCAAAATAATGATGACAAGAAATGAAATATTTGAAAAAAGCTCTGGTTTTTTTGTTTGGCCTTGCTTTTTGCTTTTTCAACTTGCGGCTCACATAGGATTAGAATTTGGCCCTGAAAGGAGAATATAAAAGTACAGGATGAGCACAGCACATGAAATAGCAGAACATTCTATTATTAGGGAAGGATTTATAGGGCGAGTGTATTTCTCATTATAAAATCAATGAAAAAACTTGTGTTTATAGTTCCAAGGGCTGATAAAAATAGAAATGTTATTAACTAAGAAGAACAGGAAAGAAAAATCATCCTCTGGCCCAAATTAGTGGGGCCCACCCCTTAATATGACAATGTGGTCAGACTGAATTGTGAACTGTCATACTGGTGGAATTATTGAGTTTAGTTCTGGGAAGTTCTAATTCTTGAACAGTTGGAGAGCTAAAAAGACTGACTAGTTTTTAGTCTATGTACAAGATTTTCTTGATGCTTTATTACATCCACAAATAAAACATTTACCATTGAGAGACTCTTGTTTGGTCACTAAGTTGTGTCCGACTCTGAGACCGACCCAATGGGCTGTAGCCTGCTAAGCTGCCTTAGGCAGGCCTAGGCTAAGCCTGCCTTTCTGTCCATGGGACTCTCCAGGCAAGAACACGGGAGTGGGTTGCTATCTCCTCCTCCAGGGGATCTTCCCAACCCAGGGATCAAACCCATGTCTCCTGCACGGGCAGGCAGATTCTTTACCACTGAGCCGCCACGGAAGCCCGAAGAGACTCTGAGGTATTTATGATACTTTTCCCTATAGATTCCTGGAGACATGACTATTTCCATAGATAAGTAAATTACTGAAAACTAAATATATCTCATTTTGTTGTACTGAGCTAAGGTGTGTATACTAAATTGTGTCCAACTCTTGTGACTCCATGAACTGTAACCTGCTAGGCTCTCTGTCCATGGGATTTTTCAGGCAAGAATACTGGAAGGGGTAGCCGTTTCCTTCTCCAGAGGATCTTCCCAACCCAGGGATCAAACCTGCATCTACCTGCATTGCAGACAAATTCTTTACCCACTAAGCTATTGGGGACGTCCTAGTCACTACAGTCATATCCAACTCTTTGCAACCCTAGGAACTGAAGCCTGCCAGGCTCCTCTGTCCATGGGATTCTCCAGGCAAGAATACTGGAGTGGTTGCCATGCCCTCCTCCAGGAGATCTTCTGGACCCAGGGATTGCACCTGCATCTCTCACGTCTTCTGCATTTGCAGGCGGGTTCTTTACTACTAGCACCACCTGGGAAGCCCAATATCTCATTTTAAAAACAATTTTTTTTTCTCATTTCCTAAAGCAAAATATTACTGTAGAGGAGGAAAGAGATCTTTCCTGTACCCATCTTAAGACTCTTGGTTGGATCTCTGTAACAACAAATTAATGAGAAAGAAACATGCATATTGATGTAACCTAAGCTCTGTGTGACACAGAGCCTCCACTGGGAAATGAAGACCAGAAGAAAAGGTTAAGTCCGAGTGCTTTTATAGGAGGTCTGATGAAGAGTAGAAAGTTGGGGAAAATGACAGGACAAAACAGCATGAGCTAAGCATATTTAACTGGGGAAAACTTAGCAAGGCCTGTTCATTCAGATTCCTCTCAGGGGTCCTCCTCATCTGCAGGTAAGGATGTGCCTCTCCTGAAGATCTCTCAGGAGAGTCTTATGACGTGCTTTGGGGGAGAAAGGAGAGGTCAGAGTCCTTCTAGCACCTGCCTTTTCTCAAATAACTTCCATTTAAATATTCAGTATGCCAAGGTGTTTTGTTTTAGGGTATCAGGTCCTAAGCCCTGTCACGTATCATTTGACTACACGTGTCATTCTAAGCAAGAGTTATTCTGGAATATTACTATAAATCAGGCATCATTATACCTCAGATAATAAAATAGGGATATTTTCCAGGTGCATGAGAAAATATCTTCCTTAGAAAATGCAACTTGGCATTGAAAGAAATATTTGCAATTTAGTATTTAAAAGTAATCTGAGAATCCGACTCAGCAGTTTGTAGCACTGTTTTAAATGATACAAAAGTTGGAAAGTTAAAAATAAAAGAAGAATAAAACCCACTCACACACACAGAAAACAGCTTCAACTTAACTTAAATAGCCGTTTAACAACATCATCATGCTGTGTCTATGTTTAACACAACAAATGGAAATAAATGTAGAAAGACCTGTAGTTATTTAAACAAACTGAACAGCATTTGAAAAGAATGCAGGATGATCTGGTCCCATCACTTGGCAGATTTTCTTATCTAAATGGATAATTATCTCCTAACAATAAATAACCGAATGATTAAAAACTGCAAATGTGAAGATAACTGCTTACATTAGGAACTACTAATTCATTTCTTAGCGTGAACTCAGACCAGAGCTACACCTGTCTTGACGACAAAAGGAAAAACCAACAAGATAAATCTGGTCACTTTGTTTCCTAGGGCACCGAATATTGAAAAGCTCCTTTTACTGATCTCTAAAAACCTTTTACTATGCTGCTTCCTCCATAACTTGACCATTACTATCCTAAATTTTAATTTTAAAAATTAAAATTAAATATACTGTATGAATAAAATTACACATTTTAAATTTCAGATGATCTTTTTCACTTTTCTTACATGTATTAACATTGTCTTTTTAAAGACAACAAATCCTAAAAGCTAATAAGCAGTTATTTCAAAAAGAATCAGTATGACAGAGATTCTTATATCCAGAAGTGGACCCTGTATGAGCCTCAGGACATCTAAGAAACTCCTGAAATGCTATGCTAACTTCTCAGTAAATCTCAAGAACTTTCTAAGGCCCAGTAGTTTAAGAACTACTGCACAGGAAAAAAAAATTTTTTTTTTCATTGAGGCATAAAGAAGATATAGAAAAAATAATTTTAAACTACTGGCATAATGTTCATCTTTGGCAACATATCAAATATACAAAGTTCTCTTAGTATCTCCATCAACAACATGCACTGGATGTGCTAAGATTTCTAAAATACTTTTAAAGCCATTTCACTTGTAATAACCAACAGTAAAATGGATTAATAGGCCTCTGTCCCCCAGGGGCTACACAGTGATCAGAGCTATTCAGTGATGGTGGCTGGGAAACAGCAGGTATGAAATTCTGAGTATATAAACATACAGCTTAAATAAAAACAACCAATCCATCATATGGAAAGTTAATGTCCACTAGGATAGACAGATGCATTAAAGACCATGCACAGGAAATCACAGATTGCATACTGGGAATTCTAAATTTATAAAGAAAATGAACCCTCTCTGGTTTCTCAGAGACCTGACTAGACATCACAGACTATCAACCTGAATAATTCCACCACATCCTTCTTAACAACTTACATATTTTATGACTACAGTGAAACTAATGACTATCCATCGAGATGCCTATGGGCCACCAGTGAATCCTACTTTTATGTGTTTTCAACAGACTTCAAGTGTCTGTTATACATGGTAGAAGGATTTTCAGGGTAACTCAATGGGGGAAAAAAGCAAAATAAACTTTCTAAAAGTCTCCTGAGATTTCAAGGCTTGATCTCGGGTCCTAGAAGCAACTTGGCCCTGGATGTGTCAGATTCCAAGTTGAACGCTGTTGGATGCGCCTACCTTGCCCTTTGTTTTCGCTTACCCTTGGTCTGTTTATAATGCTCTGTACCAGAAAGACTACAGGGTTGCCTGCTTTCCGAATGGCTTCCACAGCTTGTTCATGGCTTGCATCTCTGAGGTCCATGCCATCCACCTGCAATGGAAGGCCTCAGCTTAACATTTTAAGAAGCTATAGAACAACAGAACAATTTGCCAATTTGGAGTTTTGAGATTCCTGGGTGAAGCTCCTAAAAAATCTTTTTCAGATTCAAAAATATTTGAGACTACTTGTGAGGCTCCAGAATTTTTCATCTGTCCAGCAGACTTCTGGTCCCTGTTTTTGGACACAGATTTATGTCTCCAAAAATCAACTGAAACAATAATCAATTAGAATGAAGACTCTGCTTCTACTTCCCTTACACTGCCCAGTTGTTCGTTTAAATTGACAAATCAGCATCATCAAAGAAATAATACAAGGGAACTGTCTAGTAGCAATGTTTTCACCATAAAAGTCACTGTACAAATTTTCTTCCCAGTCATCACAGAGCGGTCTGTGAAGTGGCTATGCGATGCTTTGTGTATTTCTATTAGGGAAGCTTGAAGTTAAAAACAAAATTCTGATGTACAGAAAAATCAGCTTATGAAGGTTTGTTTGGCAAAAGAATCTTTGCAATAGGCATGACACGAGCTGGAAGCCAAGAAATTGTGCTTACTTGTGAGCAAATCTTGTATAAATAGCTTGAGAATAAAAGTTATTTTGGAACTTTTTATTGACCATGGCTTGCCTGGGTGATGATCAGCTCAGCTTATGCACTACATGAACAGGAAGGAAAACAGTCTGAAAGGCCAAATGCTAATCTTGCCAGAAAACTACAGGATATTGGTATACTTTTAACATTTCCAATTACCAGAGAATGAGCTATACAATAAAAATAGCAAAATAAGGGTAGACACAATTCTGAAAAATAAAATTATTAGATCTCTACAAAGAACCTTATCACCTTTAAAAGAATTATACACTGTATTTTATTGAAAACTTCCCTCAGGTTGATACTTAGATGAAATAGCAAAATCTCTTTCAGTGCATATTAAAAATGGCTTCTAACTTTTTGCAAAATGAAAGTATATATGTTTACTATATATTTCATTAGCGGGAAAATGTAACAGAAAATTAAATATCTTTGCTCAAGTCCAAAGAACTGTATACTTTTCACGGAATATTTCATAGGTCTCTAGTTTATACACATTGTCAGAGATTCTTAGCAGAGTTATGTTCTGGAATTCCAAGGATCACAGAGGCCTAAGGCTTTCTTATTTACTGAAAAAGGCCACTGCACATAACTGAATTCAAGAAACTGCCACTGAGCAATATTTTACCACATGGAAAAAAAACTTCACTCCAATTTCAAAGGCATGTTTAAGTCTACTGACACATTAAAACGACATTTTGGTGTAAAGTATGATTAATCCTTTCTCAAAATAATTATACACATTTCTTAATTTTTCTACTTAGGTCAAAAGTATTCAGTAGTGAAGTACTCATAAAATAAATTGCCTTGGATAAACTTAAACTAGAAATTTTATGTAGTACTCTAATGAAGAAAAATTTCTTTAACATAGGCCTAAGATATCATTTAATGAAGAGCAAAGATACAGGAAGAGAGAAAAAAACCCCATCATTCTTCCTTATAAATGGTCAGATTGAAAAAAAAAAAAAAAGAAACACCAGGCAGAGCCCTTGCTTTCTTGCAAATCTCAATCTTCTTTTGTCAGTCCTCAATGTACATATACTTTACACAATAGATCAACGCCCACAATGTTCAAGTTGTGGCTGATTCTTATCAACTTCTACACAATTAAGGCATCTTAGTGTGTAAGTTATATGGATTTAGAAAATGAGAGACAATCACTTGTACAAAGTAAAACTAATGGTTGCCATAATAACAAAGTGATAGTTGGTTTTTGTTTGGAAGTTGTCTCTCTTAATTGACTCTCTACCTCCTGACAACCCAGCAAATCTGGGTCAGGATTTGCTGACCTTCCTCTACACATTTACTAACACTATGCTTATGTTAATCAAATAATTCATCACACTATTCTGAAGTGACCTGATTACTTATCAGGTCTGTCCCACTTGACAGGCAGGCTGGATGTTTTATTTACCGTGGGATGCCCAGAGCCTGTTATAGCACCTGGAATGCAACAGCTGCTCTAGGAATACTTGTTGAGTAAATGATGAGCGACTTGTGAGAAGAGTAGATATGAAATATTAAACTTAGCTTTGAATGAAGGGATTAGATACAATCTGACCAAATGCTTCTCTCACATATAACAAAATGTGTACACACATGCACACACATACCAGTGCACACGTGCGTACTCATACACACAGCCCTCAGTGGTGAGTGGGGAATGGGCAGAGCAATGATATGAAGGAAAAGCCAAACTTGGGTTGGTGAGGGTGGTGCGGAGACCTTTCTGTAAAATGTAATGAGGATATTAGTATAAAAACTTTACCAAAAAGACTCATTTAAAAAAATCTTATCCAACAACATTTAGGTATTTCCTGAAATAACGTCTCATTTGAGGGTTCAACTGTGATGTGCACATTTTGTGTGTGTACACGTACGTTAAACAATTTAATTATTCCCCAAGAAATTTGCTTTGTTTTTTTTTTAACTGAACTTAGTAATTTATCTCAGCACCAACATTTTTTAGAACAGTTGGTTATACCTCCAAACACTTATCAATATATATATAATTTGTTATCATATACTGAAGATAAAAATTATAGATGAAAACAAAAAAATAAGAAAGAAATTCTTTAACAACAAACATATTTTACTCAAGTGTTGAGTCAGTGTAAAGATGATGATCCCCTTGGTAAAGAGGATGGCCCAGGTGAGTAATTTTAGCATAGAAAGCTAACTGGAAGGTACCTCTACTATTCTATCTCCAGGTTTCAGGGTTCCATTTTTGCCAGCTGGACTATCTTCAAGAACATGTTTGATGAAAATGCCCCTCATCACTTCACCATTGCTTAGACGACTCCCCATCCCTCGTCCACCAACAATGCTGATTCCCAAGGATTTGCTTGGTTCTCGCCAAAGTTCAACCCTATAAAAAATAAAGAAAATTTTAAAGTCTCATAAGAAAGTACAGGGAGAAAGCCTCGTAAAGTTGGGTGTAGCAATGATTTCTTGGCTATACCAAAGGCACAGGCAGAAAATTAAAAATGGACAAATTTGGCATCAGCAAAAATAAAAGCTTTTTTTCATCGAAAAGTACTATCAAGTGAGTAAAACAGCAACCCAAAGAAAGGGGAAATATTTGCAAACCACAAATCTGATAAGGAATGAACATCCAGAATATACATAGAACCCCTGAAACTCAATGATAACAACAAAAGAAAACAATCAAAATTGGGAAAAGAACTTGACTAGATATTTCTCTGGGGACGATAGACAAATGTCCTGTAAGCACATAAAAAGATGCTCGGCATCACTAACCATTGCATGAATCAGCATTGCTATGAGCCCACGTGCTGCCACTACTGACACCCAGGCACCTGGAGCCCATGCCCTGCAGCAAGAGAAGCCACTGCCAGGAGGAGGCCACACACCGCATCTGGCGAGCGGCCCCCACTCGCTGCAGCTGGAGAAAGCCCACGCGCAGCGATGCAGACCAGCGCAACAGCAAAAGCTACTGAGAAAGACCCCCTCACACTCAGTAAGATGGCTAATGCAAAAAAAAAGACAGAAAATAAGTCGGCAGGGAGAAATTGTACAAATTATGGAGAAATTATAAGCCTTGTGCACTGTTCGTACCAATGTGAAATGTTACAGCTGCTATGGAAAAAGAGTATAGAAATTCCTCAAAAAATTAAAAATAGAATTAACATATGATCTGGCAATTCCACTCCTGAGTATATACCCAAAAGAATTCAAAGCAAGGTCTTGAAGACATACACGTATAGTATGTTCACATAAATATTATTCACAATTCACAATAAGAAAATATTATTTACAAGCCAAAAGGTAGAAGCAACCCAAGTGCCCATGAATAGATGAATGAATCAACAAATGGCATATAAATACAAAGAATAATATTCAGCCTTAAAAAGGAAGGAAATTCTGACACATGCTAAGACAAAGATCATCTTTGAGAACACTATGCTAAATGAAATAAAGGACAAATCCTGTATGATTCCACTTATACAATGTACCTAGAATAGTCAAATTCACAGAGACTAATGGAGAAGAGCCATTGCTAGATGATGCAGGGAGGGGGAAATAAGAGGTTACTATTCAGTGGGTACAGAGTTTTAGTTTTGCAAGATTAAAAAAGTTCCAGAGATGGATGGCACTGATGGTTACAAAGCAACGTGAACACACTTTATGCCACTAACCTACAAGATTAAAAGTGGTTCAAATGGTTAAAAATAATAATAATAAATACATTTTTGAAAATTCAAAGGAATAAGATATTATTATACTAAGTTTTGTAAATATCATTTGCTCAATTTGTTAAGGTTTTATCCATAGTAAGACAAAATCACCATAAATAAATTACTTTTCCAATTAAGTGTTTTATAGGGTCTGATAAATACTATTAATGATATATTTCTGAGACTGATTTGTTACAAGTTAATATTAGGCTCATACTCCAGGCTGAGGCACAAATGAATATAAAAGGACCATTTTCCAGGGGCTCTAATACTGCAGACATTAAAAAATTCAGCTACTCTCAAACAGATGGTAGCTTCTAAGCTTAGCAACCCAGTTAAGAGAGAGAATGTTTCTGTATATACTGAATGAGAAGCTTACCTCTGCAATAGTCTGCCTCGTCAACACAGACCTAGAAACTAACAGTCGGGGCATGAAGAGCGGTTGCTAACAGAGTCCTCCGTGATCCGAGCCCGTCACCATTTCCTAAACACATCCTCCTCAGCTCTCCACTCCCCTCTTTCCACTCTGGCTATCCTCTTGGTGTTGCTGAGGTTCATCTCCCGCCCTGGGGCCCTGGCGCTTGCTACTGCCTCTGTCCTAAATGTACTTCCTCCACCCCCAAAATAAGTGCATGAATTCATATCTAATACCTGTAGATAGCGGTCAGAACCATGGATGAACTGGAAGTACATGTCTTATGAAAACGCCGGGATACAAGAAAAAGGTGATTAGCACCGAAGTGTTTGGCCAAGATGAAGGGGTTCAGATGACTGCAAGCGAACAGGGATACCAAGTAGAAAGTTCTAAGATGGGTAATGAGACTCTGCATTTTACTCTAATCTGCAGGAAGGGAGCTGATGCTGGACATCAGACAGGAGAAGAAAGCTTGGTCCAGCATACCCTCAACCTTGACATGTGACGTGCTCCCAGAGGAAACGAAAGGTTGTAGGTAGGACTCCTGGGTGCTGAGGGAGGTCCTGGTAAGAAAAGACTGGGGTAAAAAAGCACCACGGTGAAGTGAGAGGAGGGACAACTGGTCACAGGAAGCAGATGAGGAAATACTTCTTTTCTCTGGTCAGTACTTTTTTTCTTTATTAGAAATCTAAGACCTAGAGATCTGTGGTTTAGTGTAAAGGGATCTCACTATGATTCTTCATCTTAACAAATCTGTGAGAAAAGCTTAAACTAGTTAAAATTCTTTCCATCACTTTCTTTCATTCTAGGAATTCTGTGAAAGACAAGAACCAATTTCTTCCCATTTCCAAGGTAAAACGGCAAAGTAGTAAAGTCAGTAGAGTCAGCCACTGTCTTTAATATTTAAGAATCCAGAATACATAGGTGGGACTCATTCCCTCTTCTTTTAAAAATGAAAAAAATAAAAGAATGAAAGAAAATGTCTCATAGATCCTTAGCAGTTGATATATGTTAGAGAATGGTTCTCATGATTCTCTGGACACTAAAAATAGCAGGGGCAGCAAAAACTCATTAGGGGCTTATGTACTCAGCCTTATTCTCCAGGTGAATTCCACAGACTTTGATTTTATTTTCAAGTCACTCTTGTGAGGTGGATGCTCTTGTCACTCTGTTTTACAAAGGGAAGAGGCACAGAGGTTAAACAGCCTTTGGACACCAGTACCCTGTGCCTCCTGAGGATGTAGCACAGACAGCAAAGTGGTATTAGATCCAGTCCTAAGAGGAAACGCTGTAATTCCTCAAAACATCAGAGCAGATAACCAAAAACAGAGCTGCCAAAATGACCCCAGCACTAAGGAACCAATCCAGGATTCATGAAGCAGAACACAGTCAACATTCCATGTTAAGAAGAAAATAAGAGACCTATAAAAGAAAATCTGGGCAGAACATGTCCAGAGCTGGTTTTACAGAAAAATGTCAGCCTTTCTGGAAAACACAGATTTTCAAAAAGTGAAATTAATAAAACCAAGGTAAAATAGAGCTCTGAGGCAGGTTGCCTGAACTCTGAACCAAGAGTTCCTGGGCTCAGTTCCTGCCCTTCTGCTACTTAACAACTGGGTGACCCTGTTTTACTCCATTAGTCTTTTTTTTTCCTTTCCTCAGCTGGAAAATGGGTCAAACAAGAGCCCCAACATCAGAGAGTTGCTGTGAGGATTAAATTCATGAATGTATGTCATGTACAAAACAAAGTTTCACAACTTAGTAAAGCAATCAATAAATCTGATTACTTATTATGGTGATGATAATATTCAATTCATGTGACAAATGAACAAACCTGTACGCCAGCACCTCAATCTGTTATGCTTACACATTGTTTACTAAGAGTAACTGGGCTCAATGTACCATATTCTACCCATTGGGTTGATAAAAGCATTTTTAAAGATGATCATATGACGTGGTAACAAGGATACTGGGGGAAAAAAGCTCTCAAATATTGGAAATAAAAGTAAAAATTGGTACAGCCACCTTAAAAAGCAATTTGACAACTTCTAGTAAATCACAGAATTAAATCTACAAGTCAGCAATTTCCCTTTGGAATATCTATCTAGACAAATTCTCCAAATGTGTAAGAAAATATACTTACTGCACAGGATTATTGTAATAATTAACTGTTAACTACTCAAATATCAATCTGAAAATAAACTGAGCTATATTCATATACTGAAAGGCACTGCCACAAGTAAACTGAATGAATTAGATATTTTTGTATCCGCATGAGCGTGTACAGAAACATTTATTTAAGAGTAAGCAAGCTTGAAAATGATACATACAGTATGATATAATCCTGCACATGAAAATCACATGCAAAATAAAAGTGCAACACAGGTTATTTACAAATTTTTCTTGACTGCATGTAAGAATGTCCAGCAGGTTTCCAATCCTGTAAAGCATATTCATGACCCTTGTTCCTTATTTACTAAAAGCTCTAATTATTTTGGTAAGCTTCCTCATGAACTTCTATGAACTTCTCCCCTAAAAAAAATTGAGGGATTCCATAAGGTTAGTGAGGGCAGGTTATCTTCTTTAAGATTTACAGAATCTGTAGACATACTCTCTTGGTAAACTAGTCACCACCATTAGAGACATCACTTAGCGTGATGTGAAGGTTAAAACGGGAAATAAAGTATAAAAATCTTATGGTCCAGAAGTTGTACCCAATTTCTCGCCGTAGGAAAATTTCATAATGACTCCTGTGCTCAACAATTTTTACTTGCTCTGGCATGAATAATAATGAAGAAGAAGCTGATGGCTGCTAAGACCAACCACTGACTGAGTCCTCACTGTGCACCAAGCATTGTACTGAGGACTTTAAGTGAATTATGATATTAAATTCTCTTCCACATGTTAAAGGTTCTACTTTATTTTTAAATTAAAAGTGTAATTACTCTTTCAAAAACATTTTATTTAAGTATAGTGACACAGTACAGTGATTCAGTATTTTTACAGATTAACTCCATACAAGATTATGGCCATAATTTCCTGTGCTATACAGTATATCCTTGTTACTTATTATTTATACATAGTAGTTTATATCTCTCACCCCTAATTTTACCCTCCTGCCTTTTCTCTCCCCTTTGGTAATCACTAGTTCATTTTCTATATCTGTGAGTCTGTCTCCGTCTTGCATGTACATTGGTTTATTTTTTAAAAGAGCCCACATATATGTGACAAAATAAAGGATTTCTCTATCTGACTTATTTCACCCTGCAAAATAGCCTCTAGGTCTATCCATGCTGCTGCTAATGGAAGAATATCACTATTTTATGACTGAGTAATATGTGTGTCTATATATACATATATAGACACATATATTTCCATCTAGTATTGTAATTCCATCTAACTTACTTCTGCCTCTCTCTTCAAATAAACAAAAAACCTAACATCTTATAACTGGAGTAGGAAATTGCAACCTACTCCAGTATTCTTGCCTGGAAAATTCCATGGACAGAGGAGCCTGGCAGGTGACGGTCTGCCAAAGAGTTAGACAGAGAGTTAGATACGACCAAGCGACTGAGCACACAGCATCTCACAATATTTTTTCTGCTATGAATCTAGTGCTTCTATTCTCAGTGTGGGCAATAATGTAGCAAGACTTTGATTTTTTAAAGCGGTCTGAATAATTTTTTAAAAATTGAAATCAAAAAGTCATTTTATTTGGCTGGAGATGCTGTTTCTTATGAAAGCAATATAAAAGGTTTCCTATACTTTGAACATGATTCAACCTAGAAAATGTTTAAAGGTGATGCAGCCTAAAGTTCATTTATGAGCCAGGCAAATCATCAAACTGTATTACACATCAGAAGAATAGAAATTTTTCTATATTGAGAATTTTATTTATTCATTGTAGAATAAATAGTTAATAAATATGTAAAAAGGCACCTCTCTGATGGTCAACTTTAAATCTGTTCAGAGAAAGTGTCCACTGATTATATTTTACCCTTAATGCAAAATATCTTACATTTTTCTTTCATTATTTTGTGTCTCTCTACACCTTGTCTAACTCAATACACAGTAGCTTCCTTAAAGACAGAATTTATGTCTTACACTTCCCTGTTATTTACAAAACTATCTGCCTCTCATCTTGTCAATAATCAGGACTCAGTAAATTCCTACTAAACTGAATCTTCTTCTACTCAGAACAGGAAAATATACCTTAGTGATATTCAGAGGTATATATGAGTAGATTTAGGAAAGTCATCATTCCTATTATATATGAAATTCATTCTAGAAAGACCATGGGTTAGAATAACCACAGCCTATGATAAGATGCTCACACACACATTTTGAATGTTTATGTTTGAATATCTACTTTCTACAAATAATAGAAAAATTTCAAGTTAACATTTGGTGATTTGCCTAAAATAAACTCTACAGAAGATATTCCAACTACCTATGCATAATTTTCTCTAGTCAATTTTATTTAGTCCCTACTATGTGCCAAATCCTCAAGTACATATTAGTGTTAACCCTGTGTGATACATACTATCTTCTCCACTCTGTGGCCACAGAGAAGTGGACGGTGAGCAATATTAAACAGCTTGCTCAAAGTCACAGTAGCAAGTTGTAATCTAGTACTTGAAACCACCCCTCTCTATCTTTAAACCCTGAGTAGGCAGAAGACAGAAATAGTCCTTACCGCCGAGGCTGATTCCAGTTGCTGTAGGCTGCATTTTGAAGGTCACTTTCTTCCCCCTCTCCTTCTTCTCTCTCTGGTAGCTCTGGAATGTCTCTGGTAAAGAGTTAGACAGTGAGTATTCCACAATCCTAGTAAAACCACACAGGCTGTCTTCTAGGTACTTTATTATTGGTTTGGCTAAAAGTACAGAACTGCTTCATATTTTCACCACACTTGGCTACTAAGTATATAATATTTTACATTAAAGGGAAAATAAAGCCTGATTACATAAAATAAAAACCTCACACTGGAATCAGTCTACTATACCTGAACTTCCCAGGTGGCAGCTGAACAAACCCATGTGGGTTTGATCCCTGGGTTGGAAAGATCCCCTGGAGAAGGGAATGGCAACCCACTCCAGGATTCTTGCCTGGGAAATCCTGGGACAGAGGAGCCTGGCTGGCTACAGTCCATGGGGTCACAAAGAGTCAGACACGACTGAGTGATTGAGCACTCAGCACTGTAACTGAGTCTGGAGATACAACAGAACGCAAGGTGCCTTGTCTAGGCTTTTTCTTTCCTAATGAAACATGGACAAAGGAAGGAAGGGATCGAAAAGAATGGGGAAATGCTAGAATTTTTAAGAACAACTATTCAACAACTATTTCCTAAATTTTTCCCAGGTGTGAGAAGGTAGACACCCCATGTGTGTTATAAGCGTGTACAGTCCCACTGGATCCCTGGCCTGACAGAGCTGAACATCAAGTATGCCAGGAGTGCAGCATCTCTACCGCCTCAGGATGGACCAATGCTTTCCCTTTTCATCTTTTGAAGACAGATGGAAAATGCTTATGGTCTGCTTCTGCCCATCCAAAGCAGCCAGCCACAGTATTCTCATGGGAAGCAGTTTACAGGCACTTGAGTCCAAGGTCAGTTGTCAATTTTTACAGGAATTCAGATTTTGCCAAATGCCAAGCATGTAACAAAATATGTCCGATCTCTTAACTGACTGTAAATATAACTGTGAAATAATAATCTTGTCCAAAAATATTTGGTTTTTACCAAAGGCACACTTTGCATCAATAAATGGTATTGTCAGGACAACAAAGAATGGTTAAATCAATTATGGCATGGTCTTATGTTATTAGGAAAAATTGGATTTCTAAAGAAATATATTCTTCTTAAAATAGAGAAAGCTTTAAAAACTCTAATTCAATAAATACTTGCAGCTGATATTTACCGAAATTGAAAAAAATCTGAAGATAGCTTATGTTCAAATTATATCCATTCTCCCCCAACAGGAATACTGAACTCTGTCAAATTATATTATCTTCAGACCTTGAGATCAGAAGTCATCTAATCTAATAATCCATCTGTGCTTCAATGTGTTTCCCAACACAACCGTTCCCAAACAACTGTGTGGGCTCTCCCAGAATGCCTCACTCTTTCTTTGACCTGAAAGTTAGATCTTTGCTTTTCATCTGTCAGAGGGAAACCCACCTGCCTGTGGTTCCTACCTACCAGTCGTGTGACAGAATTCTCCTTCTGTAATTGAGGAAGGAGACTCTGAATGAGGTTGGGCTCACAGAGACTAATCCTGACTATGGGACAGGACTGTCAGGAATGGAGCCAAAATTTTCAAAATGATGTTAAGAAGCTGATTGAGAATGAAATAGTTGGAGTGAACCTCAATCTGAAAGATGCAAGGCAGTGGGGGGAAGCAGAGCCTAACCCTCTGGAAATACCACTGGGGAGAATATGACAGAAAAAGCGGGTACAGAATGCAGAGAGGAATGGGAAGTAAGAAACAATCCTTCTCTAAAACACCCAGTTATTACCCTAAAGCCCAGGCAGGGGGAGCTGCTCAGATGCAGTCACACAGATTGCATCATATGCTCCCGGCTTGTGAGCTGCAAGATGACAAATACAGATACATACAAAAAGGCCCATTCTCTTCAGATGACTGTCCAATCTTGGATTATTTCACTAACCCAGATACATCCCCATAAATGTGCTGATTATTCTTTATCCATCTTCAGGCGGGGTTTACAGGACTCAAGCGTGTGTGCCTCAGCAGAATGAACCTGCTCTGTGTCCCCACACTCAGTCAGCCAGGAATGAATTAGACTTCTCGGCACTCATGTCTGATTGTTGAATATCAAATAAGTTTCTGTCAACTGTAACAAGTAACACTCTATATGTGCATTAAGATGCCAGAAACTGGCACAAAGTCACACAGTAAAGGAACAGAGATGAGACCTGAATTGGGCCAGTTTACTACAAAATCTGAGCTCTTAAACTCCATGCTATGCTGCCCCATATTTTTATACAGGGCTAGTACAATTCTTTTTTTTGATCCAATGGTTAAGAACATGGAGCCCGACCATGTACATTTAACCTTGATTCTTCCACCTATTAGTTATGAAACTTGAGCAAGTAACTTAATCTCTCTGGTGCCAATTCCTCCTGTATGCTTAAAGAGAAATCTGTTACTCAGTTGTTAATATAACTGAAAAACATACAGGCCCACAGATGAAAATGTATTGTGCATTCTTTTCAGGATAGCAATTTGACATTATTTCTCTCCCTGTTCTGAACTCAGCAGCAGCATCAAAATCTAGTTTCTGCCTTTCCTAAGGGAGGAAAACAGGATGCAGACTGTTTTTGTTTTGAGCATCCTTATATTAACAGCAAATACACTCTTTTGCAGGAAAGCAGTTATTCACAGCATTGACAGCTCAGGCCCTTTTCCTTCGTGTGCTAGGAGAGAACCAACATGCTGAAAGTGGCTTTTTTGTTTTAATATTAACATTTTGAGTGCTTTTAAGGCCTCAAAATTTAATATCATGTTATCTTGTCATATTCTCTAATTAAGCCATGTGGAATGGTATTTCAGAGGGACACTGGAATTACTGCATCTAACTTTTTAATAGGAAGTACCAGGTAGTTGTAATCAATTCATGTCATTAGCCCTAAGATGGAAATTCTAGACAGAAGTATGGCTGAGCTTTGCAAAGGGTGGAATGAATACTCTTTTTCTCATAAAATTCAAGGGGCCCTTTGGGCCATGACATTCCTTCCCTTTATTAAACACATAACAAACCTTTCCTTCTTTAACACTGTCTGAATAGCTGTAGCCACATACAATTTGCAGAGGAAAGAGTGATGTGATGTTACAATGCCTGCAGAGTCACTGGACACCTGAGTGTTATGGGCTGTTAGAACTTTTGTGAGCAGACCTCAGAATGTTTGCAAAGCTATTTCTTCTTTATAGCATACTTAAGGAGAAATCTGTTACTCAGCTGCTAATGTAACTGGAAAAAAACAGGCCCACAGCTAAAAATGTATAGTGTATTCTTTCCAGAAAAGCAATTTGACATTATTTCTCTCCTTGTGCTAAACTCAGCAGCAACATCAAAATCTAGTTTCTCTCTTTCTTAAGGGAGGAAAAAACTACATTTCCTGTATTATTCAAAGGTTCTCAATACACTGTATATAAAGAGGCTTTAAAAAGTCAAACATTCTATACCTAACCCGTATATACAAAAAGACGTTCAGCTCAACATTCTCCAAAGGAGTAAAAACATAACCATTAAAAATGTTTATGAATTGTATGTATGTTAATGAGTAAATAAATAAAGTTTGAAAATGTTTATGACAGAGGAAAAGTGATACAATACCATAAAAATTGTAGGTTCCAGGGAGTGAATGAAACCATAGTCATATCTGAGGTAAATTCCCCAAAACTCAGTAAGCTGACAGTGGTATATGGACTGATACAACTAAAGAGTTTTAATTTCTTGCTTTGATTTTTCATATTCTCCCCAAATTTCCCACAATATGCAATCACTCCGTAAGTAATATGGGTTGCAGTTGTCTAGTTGCTAAGGCACATCCAGCTCTTTTGTGACCCCATGGACTGTTGCCCGCCAGGTTCCTCTGCCCATGGGATTTCCCAGGCAAGAACACTGGAGCAGGTTGTCATTTCCTTCTCCAGGGGATCTTTCCAACCCAGGGATCGAACTTGCATCTCCTGCTTGGTAGATGGATTCTTTACCACGGAGCCACTAGGGAAGCCCAGTAATATGGGAAAGGGGGGTGATTTTTTTTTTTAATCTTGAAAGAGAGAAAAAGAATTCAGTCTTTTTTTATTGCTAGGCCTCCCTGACAGTGGATTCAACAGTCTTCTTTATAACTTGCTGTATCGATCATTCACATAGCAGACTTACCTGCCAGTGTAGGAAGCAAAAATATCCAGTGCCATTATTCCTCCAGATTGCTGCCCCAAGCTTATTTTGAACTCTTCCAAATATTCTGCAGGTACATAAGTAATTCTGGAACAAGACACAATCCATGAAAGCAGAGCTCTGCCTGTTGGGAGAATCTTCCAAAATATGAAATAAACTTATTTTGTTCCCTCATCTCTACTTTTTCACACAACTCATTTAAATCAGCTTACTCAGTAGACTCTAAACTTCAAAAGAATCAAGTATTCTATAGGCAATAATAACAACAGAAATTAAAAATTTAAAGACTGCTGATAATTATCTGTTTGCCAATAATCATATGGGGGAAGAAAACAGCATAATATATATTTCCAAATGAGAAGACTATTAGCAATTTTTTTTTTTAATTAAAGAGATCTAGAAATCCTTAGAAAAGTAATTTTCAGTAATAACATTTATTTTCTCCAAAGATTTTTGGCTGCCTTAGCAGGAACAAACTGGGTAAACTCTACTAAAACACTGGACATTCAAAATTACATTCTCCCATAAAACACAATTAATTTTGGACATTAACAAGTACTATCAGTAATCCTATCCTAGCTTTATTAAAGTATTAACACTTAAGTCTGAGTTAAACCATTATCGGTGCATAGAAAGATTCTCTTACTAATATATAGCAATGTTTATGTTCATTTTGGTTTCTGAGAAGAAGCCTGACACTTGAATGGTCACACACTAATTCAACAAGTGCTGGCTGAACGCCTATAATGTGGAAGGCACTGAGCAAGTTGCCGACTTCAGTTATAATGCTTAGAAATGACATCTGAAAAGTCAAGTTTACTGCTGCCCCAAGAGGCTACACAATTGATATACCTGTTGAAGTAGTCTGTTCCAATCCTCAAATTAATATATGGCATGGCAAGTGAAAGAAAGGACTTCAAGGCATTTCAGGATATTTGTGCAAAGAAACAAAAGCATGTATCAAAAATGCACAACACGAAAATCATGAAGACTATTACGCTGGCTAACCATAGCTTACCTTCATGCGTAAGCTATGGTTAGCCGGCATAATAGTCTTCATGATAAGTATCAAAATCTTAGTACTGGAGGGCAAAGATAAAGGATTACCTTTCATGTTATAATAATATAATATAATAGAAGTAAACTAATGGCATAATTTACTGAGTGAGGAGGATATATAATACATACTGGTGATTCCATAAAAGGCATTCACTCTGTGAGGTCGCTTAGGTTTAGAATCAGAAGACAGAGTTCTGTTGCTTCTTTGGAGTGTTCTGGTAAGGTAAATCACCCACTAATGGATCTCCATATCCCCAATAACAGAAAGATGTCAATTTTGATGAGGCTATTGTAAGTCAAGAAGCGCAACACACACGTAAAACAGTGCTCTAAGAGAGCATCAGACAGCCTGGCCCCCACATCCGATCATTCTGGCAGAAGCCGGCACCCTTACGACACTTTGTGACACTTTCACCTCAAGGATCCAACTGAAGCAAAAAACACAATTCAATGATTTAGGACTAGTGTGGGTGAGAGAGCTGTATTCTAATTCTGGCCCTACTTTATTTATTCATCTACAAAAACACCATTTCTACAGTGTAACAAAAATATATTGAATAGCAAATCTGCATTTATCCCTTTAAAAATAATGAGTTAAAAATGAAGAATACATTATACTTGGAAAGAAGACTGTCTTTTTATACACAGAAAATATAAATAAATCATAAATTTGAAAAGTCTATTCAAGAAAATTATTTCTGAATTATATCTGAAAATTATTTCTGAAGGTTCAGTAAAGGTAAAACTCATATAAATAAAACCTTAAGAAAAAAAAGCTAGGTGAGGTAAAAGGCTAGAACACAGGAAAAATAAGAATAATCAGTTCAAAGTATTTAATTTTTAAATTAAATACTGGTTTGGTTTGAGAAGGAAACAATGTGTCTATCCGAGACACTGTTGAAAATGAATTCTTCTCTGTATTTGATCAAAGGTGTTAAGGTTTACCAAGGAAGAGTTTTAGAAATGTTTTTCTGATATTTTAGGGGGCAGTGAGAAAGAAAGCAGTTTTCATATAGTTAGCCTAATACAGACAGCAAGGGCACTGGAACAAGCATCCCACAGTGCATTAGCCCATGCAGAGCAATTATAATACACGCCGGTCACACGGCCATACAAAACCTCTAGACATCAACCAAGAACACCAAAACACATACTGAAATGCATAAACACACTAAAACAGCTTCTCTGAGAGGACTGTTAAAAATCCTTAAAGGCAAAGACTAACCTCAGGTTATACATGGAGTACAAGAAAACAACAGCATTAGTGATGCTGAAATGTGACAGTTATTAATCCAGAGGTGATTGCCCCCTAACAAAAGAGCCAAAAGCTTCAGCAGTAGGAAAACATGATTTTCAAATGAGTTCACAATCACCAGTGCAATGTGAAAATGTAACCATCTCATAGCTCTGTTGGAAATATGCACTTATATGAAGAAGAAAAAAAAAACAAAAAAGGAAAATGTATACACACTGAATCTCTCTCTGGATCTAGCCCCGCATAGAGATGTTACAAAAGCACGAAGTGGTTTTCACAGACAAGTTGTAACACACAGCCATAATGAGCTTTTGAATCACCGATACTCACACATAAAAGGGGGCTCAATCGTCAGCAGGTGCTGCGGAGAATCTAGAATGTGAAGCATACGCCGCGGCATCTTTTTACAATGGTGTTAACAAATGTCAGTGTCTTGAGCTGAATGTGAGATGCATACATATGGAGTTAAAAGTGGGTGCTCCTGGTTGTTTCTTCCCCTTTCCACAGCCCTCCTATCTACACCTCCCCCAGAAAAGCATCTGCTCTTTACTGGTGTCTATAGCAGTAATTATTAACAAGCACAGAAAAATGTAACTGCAATCAATCTTTTATTCCTTGATCAGGAATTCATCCCACACTTTAGGTTAAGGCAGGTGAATTCAGATTCAGCTTGGTAATTATCTGGCAGATGTTATAAGCAGCTGCCGTGAAGCACAGAACCCTGGCTATTATTACAGAAATATAAGCACCCCTGGCAGGGTGGAGTGTGAAGTGAGACAGAATGCATTCTGGTGAGGCTTCACATCTGGTTTTCCATAGAAAATAATGAAACCTGGAACTTCAACTGGCTGTTTCTGAACTCTTGAAACGCAAATTATCTACCCAGGCATGCACGAAGGCACACATGTTCAGTTTCTAGCCACCTCTCTTAAACGGCAATAAAGAAAGCCAGTTCATTGTCTCAATAAGCAATGCTTTACTAAAACCAATCAGTTATGTAATTGAAACAACTAAAGTACATTTTTATTAAGTACTTACAATACATTTCTCCACCACTACCCCAGATTAAGCCAGTTTCTGAGAAATCAAGAAGAGGCATGGATGGAGCCTAGATCAAGGCAATAACTACAACATTTGACTGGCACTTAAAGTCATGGTTTCATTCACAGCAATGGAAGGATTAGACTTTCTGTTTGGGAGAAATCACCTACATAGTTTTTAAAGTAATTTTAAACCTTTTGTTTGTGAAAAGCAAGTGAAAGGGAGAAGAAAGGGCCAAAACCACTTCATGCAAAACGTATGGAACATGCTGCTCGGCCCTGGTCAATCTAAATGGCTATTTATTTTATCATCTGACAAATTTACTTGCAAAAGGATTCTATTATTCTCATTTCCTTTTATCATTTACCCAATGAGTCAAGACTATAACCATGTAAATCACAGCTTTAATAGTATGTCCGAGAAGGAATCAAGGTGATTTGTGGGTATGTTTGTGAGTGTGTGTGTGTATGCACCCTTTTAAGAAAGAATGACTGATAGACTGATTTCCAGAGGAGAGAAGGTTGTAGGAGTTTTCTTATTTTCTCTTTCTAATGTAAGATACTACATTACATTTTGCTTCCTGGGATACTAAAGCAACTACTTATGAATCTCTAGATATTTATGGATTTCTAGATACCCTTTACAGTCATAATAAACCTGCTGAAGGCATAAATGGGTAAATTCTGGTGCTACACCAGAGGATGGAAAAAAAAAACAACAACAACAACAAAACAAATCAAAACAGGACAGGAGAGAAAGATTGTAGCCTGAAAATGTACTAGATAGCTTTTCAGCTCTTCTAGAGTTGACTAGGTACAAGATTTAAGCTAAATCATTGTCACAGTGGTCTTATTTTCTGGCCAGTCTTTAAGTTCTGCAGGACATTTACAACTCAGAGGTAAAGTTAAAACCAAGCACCAATTCTAGTGCTCAGAGTGCCAAAAAGTGGACAGGAGACTTGCATTAGGGTTCATGACATAAGACAAGCATTTAGTTCAGTTCAGTTGCTCAGTCGTGTCTGACTCTTTGTGACCCCATGAATTGCTGCACGCCAGGCCTCCCTGTCCATCACCAACTCCTGGAGTTCACTCAAACTCATGTCAGACAAGCATTATCACACAATAAATCAAATGATCAGTCATGAGGTCATCTGTTTAGATTACCTCTAAAATAAACAGCCTCTTGATGAAAGTGAAAGAGGAGAGTGAAAAAGTTGGCTTAAAGCTCAACATTCAGAAAACCAAGATCATGGCATCCAGTCCCATCACTTCATGGCAAATAGATGGGGAAACAGTGGAAATAGTGGCTGACTTTATTTTTCTGGGCTCCAAAATCACTGCACTGATCCCTAAAGTGTGGGATGAATTCCTGATCAAGGAATAAAAGATTGATTGCAGTTACATTTTTCTGTGCTTGTTAATAATTACTGCTATAGACACCAGTAAAGATGGTGACTGCAGCCATGAAATTAAAAGACATTTACTCCTTGGAAGGAAAGTTATGACCAACCTAAACAGCATATTAAAAAGCAGAGACATTACTCTGCCAACAAAAGTCCGTCTAGTCAAGGCTATGGTTTTTCCAGTGGCCATGTATGATGTGAGAGTTGGACTATAAAGGAAGTTGAGCACCAAAGAATTGATGCTTTTGAACTGTAGTGTTGGAGAAGACTCTTGAGAGTCCCTTGGACGGCAAGGAGATCCAACCAGTCCATCCTAAAGGAGATCAGTCCTCAGTGCTCATTGGAAGGACTGATGTTGAAGCTGAAAATAATACTTTGGCCACCTGATGTGAAGAACTGACTCATTTGAAAAGACCCTGATGCTGGGAAAGACTGAGGGCAGGGAGAGAAGGGGATGACAGAGGATGAGATGGTTGGATGGCATCATCGACTCCATGGACGTGGGTTTGGGTGGATTCCGGGAGTTGGTGATGGACAGGGAGGCCTGGCCTGCTGCAGTTCATGGGGTCGCAAAGAGTCAGACATGACTGAGAGACTGAACTGAACTGCAAATAAAGAGTCTGCATGTAGATCCTTATCATTCATCTTTGAAGGAAAAGGAATGGATACTAGCCTGCAAGTGGTGAGGAGAGCACTTAATATTTCTCTTCTTTCACTTACTGTAGAGGCACTGAAATTTTTAATGATCTTCACTCTTACTTGCATGATTAATAAAATAATCATGAGAGTGTCACATGACCTGATGATCTGTTTATTATAAAATAAAAGCCAAAAAGGCATTAAAAATACGAAAGCCCTTAGTGAAATTCCACCCTAAAAATAAAAATCTCCTTTATATAAGACAACAGAACCCACTCTAAACAGCATGTACTTTTTGCTTTTTATCAACAGAAAAATGAAAAACAGATTTTAAATACAATCTTTCTTACCTAAGCTCTACCAATATGTATTTTATAAAATAAAAATACAGAATGCAATCAGTAAGACCATATTAATACAAAAAAGTCTCTCATACTAGCATTCATCACATCAATTTAAAGTGAACAATCTTTCTTTGAATTCTTATTTTACTATTTTATCAATTATACATTCAATGCAAATATTCAATTATTAATGATAGAGATAAAAAGGCAAGCTATTACATTCTTAAGGTGTGACAATGAGGTTATGTTGTGATTTTTATGCTGGCTCAAGAAAAGTTTAGTGATTTAAAAAACAAACCACATATATGACATGCTTTTAATACATTATGGGATGATGAGATATTTAAATTCTTCTTCACAAACTAGCCTGTATGAGTACCATCAGACCATAACAGCATTTTTGTGAATTCTCTTGTATGGGTTGAAAAGCAGTTCAACAAAGGGAAAATTATGGGTCAGATTGCTTCTATATAATCTTGGCTGACCCCTAAAGAACTGGCTTACTAGGGAATATTCATACAGATCATTAGGTAGTGCAATTTGCTATACTGAGACCCATCCAAACTTCTATGTAAGTTCCTAAGTGTGGACCATCCTGCTCAATAAAAGAAATCTCATATCTCGTATGAAGATTTTTGCAGAAATCACTGGAAAATTAAAAATAATAATGGTAGGCAACACTGTTTTGAAATATTGCTGTCCCTAGGTATCTGCAGGGGATTGACTCCAGGTGCTTTGGAGACCAAAAGCCATGGATGCTCAAATCCCTTATATATGAAATGCCAGAGTACAGCTGACCCTCTGTATCCACAAGTCTTCCATCTACAGATTAAATCAATCTCAGATGGAAATTTGGATCCAAGGTTGGCTACACCTTAAGATATGAAACCCACAGAGACCCAACTATATAGTTACTGAAACAAATCTATGCATATTTGGACCTGAGAATTTCAAACCTGTGTTGTTCAAGGGTCAACTGCATTTCAGTACTGTTAGTATTAAGAAGTTACTGACTGCAGATATACTCTCCCAAAGTCTACAATCAATGCAATCAATAACTTTTCAGGAATAGTCAAATTCTTCAGTGATTATTAAATGTTATGATCATTTTTGTATATCAAACAGAAGTATGCACTGAGAAAATTCTGATTAATAGACTGAAATTCCTTTACTTCCCAAGCCAAACTATGGTCCAAATGACACTTACTTTATGTCAGGCCCAATGAGAGAATGTCTTCTCAACAGGGCTCGTGCCTGGGCATTGGTTAAACTGATAGTAGATTCTTCATTAATACACAAGAGGCAGTCCCCAACAGCAATCCGACCATCTCGGCTAATGGCACCTCCGTGAATAATGCTTCGAACAATCACCCCCAAGCCGTCTTTATTAGCACTTACTGTCATTCCTATGGAAAAGGAGGAACACATGTTAAATACATGACTTTCACAGTCTCCCACAGCAATAAAAATAAAAACAAAAACAAACAAATGAGACCTAATCAAACTTACAAGCTTTCTGCATACCAAAGGAAACCATAAACAAAAAGACAACCTATGGACTGGAAGAAAATATTTGCAAATGATGAGACCAACAAGAGCTTAATTTCCAAAATATACAAATAGCTCATACAACTATAACAACCAAAAAACCAACAACTCCATCAAAAAAAGAGCATGAGACCTAAATAGACGTTTCTCCAAAGACATACAGATGGACAACAGGCACATGAAAGGATCTCAACATTCATTGCTAAGCATTTAGAAATGCAAATGAAATGGGTACAATGAGGTACCACTTCATACTGGTCAGAACTGCCATCACTAAAAAGTCTACAAATAACAAATGCTGAAGGGGATGTGGAGAAAAGGGAACCCTCCACACGGATGATAGAAATGCAAACTGGTACAGCCCCTATGGAAAACACTATGGAGATTCCTCAAAAAACAAAAAAACAGAACTGTCATATGATCCAGTAATTCATTCCTGGGTATATATCTAGAAAAAACTGTAACTCAAAAAGATTTCTGCACACCATCTACAATACACAGCACACCACTTGCAATAACCAAGATACAGAAACAACTTAAATGTCCAAAGATAGATGAATGGATAAAGATGTGGATAAAGATATATACACACATACATACACAAATACATACACACAATGCAACAGTACTCAGCCATAAAAAGAAATGAAATAATGCCATTTGCAGCAGCAAGGGTAAACGGAAAGATCATCATACTAAATTAAGTCAGAAAGACAAAGACAAATACCATTTGATCCCACTTACATGTGGAATCTAAAATATGACAAAAATTATTTACAAAAGAAAACAGACTCACAGTAAGTACAGACTTGTGGTTGCCAAGGGGCGGGGATGTGGGGGGGCATGTGGATGAATTGGGAGTTTAGAATTAGTAAATGTAAACTATTATGTACATTTGTAACTGAACCACTTTGCTGTAAACCAAAAACTAACACAAAATTGTAAATCAACTATAACTTAATAAAATATATTTTTTAAAAGCATGACTTTCAAATTCAATTAATTTGAATTTATTAATCTCTACAGATTCATATATTTAAAAAAAAATAACTTTTTAAGCTTTGGACCATAAGAAAGGCTGAGCACTGAAGAACTGATGCCTTTAAAGTGTGGTGTTGGAGAAGATTCTTGAGAGTCCCTTGGACTGCAAGGAGATCAAGCCAATCAATTCTAAAGGTAATCAATCCTGAATATTCACTGGAGGGACTGTTGCTGAAGCAGAAGCTTCAACACTTTGGTCACCTAATTTGAAGAGCCAACTCATTAGAAAAGATCCTGATGCTGGAAAAGATTGAAGGCAGGAGGAAAAGTGGACGAAAGAGGATGAGACGGTTGGATGGCATCACTAACTCAACAGACATGAGCTTGAGCAAGATCTGGGAGATGGTGAAGGACAGGGAAGCTGAGCAGGCTGCAATCCATGGGGTTGCAAAGAATTGGACAAGACTGAGCAACTGAACAACAACAATACTTTTTAAGCAGTAAAAACAATCAAAAGGAAAGGAAAACATGAGTTTCAAATATTTTTAAAGTCAATTTAGAAATGTTTCTAAGACTTTATCTAAAGACACTCCACATTAAACATGTTAGAGATGAAACAGGGTCTACACTGTGGAGTGAATGTAGCTTAACCTATGTGATGTGTCTCCCTACACTGAAAGCTGAGGGAAAATACTTTGATAGTATCAAATCAATTTTATAATAATAGTTCATCTCTTACATATATGAAAGAATACAGAGCAGGCCTACAAGTAGAAAATCAGTTCTCTAAATTAAGAAACTCTGCCATTACCTTATTTCTAGATCATTTATTCATTTGGCATATGTTTACTATATGTTTTCTACACGCCTGTGACATAATATAAAGAAGCATACAAAGAGGACACAGACGGTGAGACATACCATGTACTTGGATTGGAAGAATCAGGATTGTTAAAATGACTATCCCTGGGTTAAGATGATCCCTGGGGGAATGGCATGGCAACTCACTCCAGTATTCATGCCGGGGGAATCCCATGGATAGAGGAGCCTGGTGGGTTATGGTCCGTAGGGTCTCACAGAGTCACACAGGACTGAAATGACTTAGCACATGCACACATGCTATCTAAAGTAATCCACATATTCAATGCAATCTCTACCAGAGTCAGTCTGGTTCAGTCACTCAGTTGTATCCGGCTCTCTGCAACCCGTGGGCTGCAGCATGCCAGATTTCCCTGTCCTTCAACAGCTCCCAGAGCTTGCTCAAAATCGTGTCCATCGAGCTGGTGATGCCATCCAACCATCTCATCCTCTGTCGTCCTCTTTCCCTCCTGCCTTCAGTTTTTCCTAGCATCAGGGTTTTTTCTAATGAGTCAGTTCTTTGCATCAGGTGGCCAAAGTATTGGGGCTTCAGCTTCAACATCAGTCCTTCCAATGAATATTCAGGACTGATTTCCTTTAGGATTGACTGGTTCGATCTCCTTGTTGTCCAAGGGACTCTCAAGAGTCTTCTTCAACTCCACAGTCCAAAAGCATCAATTCTTCGGCACTCAGCTTTCTTAATGGTTCAACTCTCACATCCATACATGATTACTGGAAAAACCACAGCACTGACGAGACAGACCTTTGTCAGCTAAGTAACGTCTCTGCTTTTTAATATGCTGTCTAGGTTGGTCATAGCTTTTCTTCCAAGGAGCCAGCGTCTTTTAATTTCATGGCTTCTGTCACCATCTGCAGGGATTCTGGAGCCCAAGAAAATAAAGTCTGTCACTGTTTCCATTGTTTCTCCATCTACTTGCCATGAAGTAATGGACTGGATGCCATGATCTTAGTTTTCTAGATGTTGAGTTGGCATGTGATTGGTAATTTGATAGGGATTACATATTCAAGCCAAACCCTATCAAATTACCAATGGCATTTTTCACAGAACTAGAACAAAAAATTTTACAATTTTTATGGAAACACAAAAGACCTCAAAGAGCCAAAACAATCTTAAGAAAGAAAAATGGGGCTGAAGGAGTCAACCTTCCTGACTTCAGACTATACTAAAAAGCTACAGTCATCAAGTAAGTATGGTACTGGCAAAAAACACAAATACAGACTAATGGAACAAGATAGAAAGCCGAGAGATAAACCCACACACCTATGGGAGGCAAGAATATACAGTGGAGAAAAGACAGCCTCTTCAATAAGTGGTGCTGGGAAAACTGGGTAGCTACATGTAAAAGAATGAAACTAGAATACTCCCTAACACCATACACAAAAATAAACTCAAAATGGATTAAAGACTTAAATGTAAGGCTAGACACTATAAAACTCTTTGACCCACCTCTTAAGACAATGAAAATAAAAACAAACAAAAAAAATAGGATTTAATGAAACTTAAAAGTTTTTGCACAGCAAAGGAAACTTAATAAGATGAAAAAACAGTTCTTAGAATGGGAGAAAATAATTGCAAATCAGAAAACTGACAATGGATTAATCTCCAAAATATATAGGTAGCTCATGCAGCTGAATAGCAGAAAAAAACAACCTAATCAAAAAATGGACAGAGACCTAAGAAAACATTCCTCCAAAGAAGGCATACAAATGGCCAATAAGCACAGGAAAAGATGCTCAATGTTGCTCATTATTAGAGAAATGCAAATCTAAGCTATCATGAGGTACCACCTCACATCAATCAAAATGGCCATCATCAAAAAACCTACAAACAATAAATGCTGGAGAGGATGTGGAGAAAGGGAAACCCTCTGGCACTGTTACGGGGAATGTAAACTGATACAGCCACGATAACAGTACAGAGATATCTTTTAAAACCACCATATAACGCAGCAATCCCACTAATCCTAAGAAATTCACAACTCAAAAAGACACATATACCCCAGTGTTCAATGCTGCACTATTTACAACAACAGCTAGGATATGGAAGCAACCTAGATGTTCATCCACAGATGAATGGATAAAGAAGTTGAAAGAAGCTGTGGTACATATATAAAATGTAGCTATCACTCAATCATAAAAAGGAAGAAATATGAGTCAGTAGTGAGGTAGATGAACCTAGAGCCTGTTATACAGAGTGAGGTAATTCAGAGAAAAACAAATATAGTATATTAAAGCATATATATGGAATCCAGGAAAATGGTACTGATGAACCCATCTGCAGGGAAGGAACAGAAACACAGACATAGAAAATGCACTTGTGGACACAGCACGTGGGACAAATTGAGAAAGTAGTATTGACGTATATATATACTGCTGTGTGTGAAACAGATAGCTTCTGGGAAGCTGATATATAACACCGGGAGCCCAGCCTGGCACTCTGTGATGACCTGGAGGGGTGGAATTGGGTGGGGGCTCAAGATGGAGGGGATACATACATAGTTTTGATTCATTACACACACACACACACACACACACACAGAGTTATGACTGATTCATGATGTTGTAAGGCAGAAACCAACACAACAATTATCCTCCAGGGGATATTGCCAACCCAAGGATCAAACATGGGTCTCCTGCATCACAGGCACATTCTTGACCATATGAGCCACCACAGAAGTCCAACAAAAATAAAAATAATTTTTTAAAAAAAGCATAACAGAATTACTAAGAAGCTTGTATTCAAGTCTTATCCACAGTGCCTATCACACTGCCTAAATGTACGATAGTCAGCTGAATTAAACTGATGTAAACATTAATCTATTACTGCATTATTTCCAAATCTGAACTTCAATAGCTCCAGATTTCAATATCTGTGCTCTTGGCATGGTCTCTGGATGATTCATAGGAAATACAGTAAGTATAAAATTGAATTCCCGAGTCTCTATTTACCCTTATTTCTCCATCTGTCCTCCTATTTTTGTTTATAGCACCACCATACTATTCTTCCTTTTTCACTACAGGAGAGTGAAAAAGCTGGCTTAAAACTCAACATTCAGAAAACTAAGATGATGGAATCTAGTCCCATCACTTCATGGCAAATAGATGGAGAAACACTGACAGACTTTATTTTCTTGGGCTCCAAAATCACTGCAGATGGTGACTGTAGCCGTGAAATTAAAAGACGCTTGCTCCTTGGAAGAAAAGCTATGACAAACCTAGACAGCATATTAAAAAGCAGAGATGTTACTTTGCCAACAAAGGTCCATCTAGTCAAAGCTACAGTTTTTCCAGTAGTCATGTTTGGATGTGAGAGTGGACCATAAAGAAGGTTGAGTGCCAAAGAATTGATGCTTTTGAACTGTGGAGCTGGAGAAGTCTTGAGAGTCCCCTGGACTGCAAGGAGATCCAACCAGTCAATCCTAAAGGAAATCAATTCTGAATATTCATCGGAAGGACCAGTGCTGGTGCTGAAGCTCCAATACTTTGGCCATCTGATGTGAAGAGCCGACTCATCAGAAAAGACCCTGATGCTAGGAAAGACTGAAGGCTGGAGAAGGGAACGACAGAGGATGACATGGCTGGACGGCATCACAACTCGATGGACATGAGTTTGAGCAAGCTCAGGGAGATGGTGAAGGACAGGGAAGCCTGGCGTGCTGCAGTCCATGGGGTCGCAGAGTCAGACATGACTGACTGAGACAATACTCCTCTCCATTATTCAAAGCAATAATGTTGGTGTGGTTCTGGCTTCTTACCCCTCCCTCACTCCCAAAATCTAATCCATCAGCAAGTTCCATCATTTCTATTCCCAAAACTTACCTTGAATTCATTCACTTTTCTCCATGTCCATACTAAACAGGACCAAGCCATCACTTCTCACCATCACGCCTCACCTTTTGAGCCACCATTGTAATTGTCCACCTGACTTCCAACGTTATTCCCGCCATTTCATTCTTCTCACAGCAGACAAATCATATCACATGATTCTCTATGCTAACAATATTTTTAATAGTTTCCTATTGTGCAAATATACAACATACCTACAATACATGGCTCTGTCTATATGGAACTCCTGGCATGGTCCTCCTGATGGGCAGCTGTCTTTTGGGCCATGTCCTCTTTGCCTCCCCACCACGTTCTAGTAACAATGCCTTTCAGAAATACACTACGTCTCCCTTTTCAGAGTCTTGCCTGACACCCCTTTTCTGCAGCTCTTGCACAGCTAACAACTTCTCATTCTTGAATATCACTTCTTCAGGAAAACATTCTCAACAAATCCATTTGAATTGTTCCTTCTCCCCCTACTCTCAACTACACCTTTAAAAATATCAAACCTATTGAAACTTCTGGCCGCCTGATGCGAAGAACTGACTCACTGGAAAAGACCCAGGTCTTTTCCACAAGATGATGGGGAAGATTGAAGGCAGGAGGAGAAGGGTACGGAGGATGAGATGGTTGGATGGCATCACCATCTTGATGGACATGAGTTTGAGCAAGCTCTGGAAGGTGGTGATGGACAGGGAAGGCTGGCGTGCTGCAGTCCATGGGGTAGCAGAGTTGGACACGACAGAGCGACTGAACTGAACTGATTGAAATTTTAAAATTTACATAAAGTAATATATAAATAATACAATTTCATTTAAAATCAAGTACTAAAAGTTCCTTTCAAAACAAGATTATATGATTAAACAATATAAGGAGAGATGTAAGTCAATAAGGATATTTACAAAGACTTTGAAAGAAGCCACTAACTCATTTTTAGGTTTTCGTAATTTTTAAAAGAAAGAAATCCTCTCTAACAGTCACGTCTGATTCTTCAGGACCCCATAGACTGTAGCCTGCCATGCTCTTCTGTCCATGGAATTCTTCAGGCAAGAATACTGGAGTGGGTTGCCATTCCCTTCTCCAGGGAACCCTCCCAATTCAGGGATCAAACCCAGGTCTCTTACAGATTCTTTAATATCTGAGCCACTCAGCTCAGCTCAGTTCAGTTCAGTTCAGTTCAGTCACTCAGTCATGTCTGACTCTTTTGAGCCACTAGGGAAGCCTAAATATTAACTGTAATTATACCACATTATACATGATATTTAAAATGTTTTTAAAGAAGTGATCCTGACTATAATATGTTCCCAGCCTGATATCTCATGCCTGGAAAGGAGCCACTCAGACTTCTAGTTACCATATGCAGATAGAAATGAGCTATTAATTGAATATACTTTAAAAGATTTTGTTAAGACTCATACAAATGAGTTTTAAGTATATTGTCATTAAGGAAACACCTCTGCTTATCATAAACCAACAAACAAGTTTAGACACTTCTTCAAACGAGGTGGGTTTCTTATGAGCAAAGAGGCTGGTTCTGAAATGTTTCAGTAAGCACTCTGGTTTGCCCTAATGCTGCCATGTTAACTACCAAGTCCCGTGAGACAACTATAGTTTAAAAAAAAAATGCAAGACTACAAAACACAATTTAACTCAGTGGCCCCTCCTGGGAATCTCACCCATCATCTAATTCTCACTGGCACCATGCATCCTACAATAAGGAAAGCCACAGGCATGTGACAAGTTTTCACAAGCTATGTCCAACACGACCTCTAAATTCTTTCTTAACAGCATATTTAACTCATGACTCTACCAGTTACGAAAGCTGTCAGGTCAGGTCAACCATATTAAAATAAGAAGTTGACATGAGTTAGCTAAGCTTATACTTTCCTTTCACCAAATGATCACTTTTAGGTTTCAGCAACTTCAAGGAAGTATCTACTGACTGTCGATATTACAACTTTGGTTGTAACTTGTCAGATCTCTCAATTTTGTCCAAGAAATGTACAAGACAATTGTCCAAACCATGTACTGCAGAAACAGAGAACTGGTTCCAAATCTGACTTGCAGCACTTCTCATCAGTGTGGCTTTGGGCAACGGACTTAACCTCACACTGGTCTGCAGTTTACTCATCTAAACAATGGGGATAATGTCCACGTTTGGGGTTATTTTTTGAGAAGAGCACATGCAATGTTCCTTTCAAAGTGCTCAATAAAGTACAAAAGAAAAACAGAAGAAAGTGCACAGAATATATTTTAAAAGGCATCTCTACTACAATCCACAAATATATCGCTTTCTAAAGGCTAAATGCAAATTGTAATTCACTTCAAAATTAGGCTTGTTATTACAACAGTGCTAACACAGCCTTGGGTGACTTAAGGACTCAGGTGCCTTGTGTGATGAGCAAAAATCAGAGACAGATTCTGGTGTGAGTTCTGGTTCCACCCTGTAAGGGCTGAGCTCTTCCAGAGAAATTCCTGAGTCTGTTTATGTTCTAGCACTTCATCGGTGAAGAAAAGGTAACACTTTCCTTCTTACTGTTTTACCTTTGCTTTTTACCTTTCAGATTCTAATACAATGTAATTAGCCAGTGTACAACAGATCTATCAAAAATCATCAATTAAATTTTTCAAAGGTCACTACACCCATGTGTACATATGTGTGCATATAATATCCCCCCTGCCAACGAAATGTAACAAATTTTGTCACTACTTCAGCTTCAACTCTCACCTTGCCTGCCATTGTGCCACATTTCATCCACACCAAACACACTCAGTGATGTTTCACAATTCTCTGCCTTGGCTCTAGCAGCTTCCAATGTTTCCAATGCCTCAACTAAGTGGTAAAATCTATTTCTTTTTCCAGGATGAAATCAAACATCTTCTCTGCTTTAACATCTGTCTAAACTCCAAACTCAGAGAGGAGGGCTTGGCTACTCCTTCATTTAAGCCTTCAGTGTCCCTTGTGTGAATGTCACTCATGGCAGGTATGATATGTTAATGCAATGAGGGTTCTACACGTCAGTCAGTCTACTCTCCCAAACTCATCCTCCTTGAAGAAGACAATTATATCATGGCATCTAGAATAGTGGCCAGAATACAGAAATAATGTTTAGAGTTGAGTAAATACATAAGCTAGAAGAGGGTTTCTCATACAGGCTCTGCAAAATTTCTGTCTTATGAGTTAATTTTAAAAATGGGTTCCGTGGCCAATGATGTGTGAGAAATGTGGCATCTTGGAACATGCACTTACAGATACCCAAGGCACAAGTGCAAAGCTACTGAGAGATGCTAACAGAAACACCTGTCTGCTTAAGTTTATCACATCCCAAACTTGGAACCCAAGTATAACTCCTGTTAACCTCCTACAGAACTAGTGCTCCAAGTAACATGCTCTCGCAAACACTGAATTAGCAGATGAAATAATTCTGACACAGTTAGCTGTCTAGAGCACACATCCCATAATTAATGATTAGAGAAAGTTCTGTAGCTTCAGTTTTGTATCATTCTATTAAAGGTAATACATAAGAGATATTATAAACAATGAGAAATTCTCTGCTACAATTCTCCTTTTAGCTACTGTTGGTAGGACCCAGCCACCACCAAATGGAACAAAATCTAGGAGACAGATTGGAATCCCAATCACCAGCTACAGTGGTGTTGCTGCTTGACTCCTCTGCCAACTCCCAAATATATCAAGGAAACCAAATCCCACCATAGATACCAACATAAAGGATACTGGCTGGTTACATCCTAAGAGAAAGAAGACCTCTGACACAGAGCTAACCACAGAGTCTTAGACTGCAATCAGGCTTCTGGGGGAAATTATGCTTGACCCTATTTTCAGTACTGAGCACTAAACACAGAGCTGAATCATGTCACTGCCGAAGTCAAAAGAAGTATAAGTGTGAGCTGCCTTGAAATCATTTTAGCTAGTGTAATTAGGATTTTATTTCAACAGGCAGTCTTCTTTGCCCAGATCAGAAAATTTGAGAATTTTAATCAGTCACTATCTTTTATGGGTGGGAAACCCTCACACCTGGGAAGGACTGTTGAAGAACTGCGTTAATGCTTCAGTAATGGCACACCTGACTGTCTTTTTAGTCTTTATTTCAGTGAATGAAAGAAATTAAATACAAACTAACACACACATAACTGGTACCATTCAAAGAAATTAATAATTTACTTTTCCAAAGAATGTAGAATTCCAAGTCACAGACTTCTCATTTTCTAAGAATTCCTTTCCTTTCCTGACTTTGTCTCATACACAATTTGCATATCTTTCACTTGAATGGAAATGAGGCTTGTGAATACTTTTAGATAATTAATGAGAGTGAGGGATTTAAGGTAGTCTAAAGTAAACTTGTTAACCATTTCAGATAACAATATTGAGTACAAAAAGGATTAACATTAAAATCATGGTAAATTTCATCACATCTATCTTCTTATCTACAGTTAAAAGTACTGACTCTATGTTCAACATTTCCTCTTGGCAAGGGGGTTAGGACAGAAGGTGTATGTGGAAAAGAAACTTACCTAAGCTA
This sequence comes from Capra hircus, assembly GCF_001704415.2. NCBI lineage: Eukaryota > Metazoa > Chordata > Mammalia > Artiodactyla > Bovidae > Capra > Capra hircus. The sequence continues at coordinate 31,015,205 of NC_030815.1, read as the reverse complement.
GAATTGCCTTTTGCTATCACAATAGTCCTCTCGAAAGATTCTCTGGGTGTATTTTGGAGCATGACACACTCAGCAGCAGAGGCCAGGGAACCTTGTGGAATTAAGAACTTGGAGCCCTGTCAGAAAATAAAAATAAGTCACGTGGAAAGGAAAACTAGACTTTGGAGTATGATTTCAACATCACCCATATTCTCCAGCTGGTTGTGCTTTACTCAGCAAGAACTTACACAACAAGTTCATAGGTTGTCTTTTGAAAATCTGAGCCTTAGGAGAGCACTGGCTCCAAACAGATAGAGAAGCCAGAGTAACTTAACCCTTCACTGCTCCCAACTTCACCATCATACACAGACTGTATCTTTAGAATGTCACCTTTCCAGTCGAATCAGTCAGCACAGGAGAATTCAGCTCTGCACTTGATGCAACTTCATTTGGTAGGTGAGATTCAGTCCACGCTCTTAAGCTGTCACATTCATAGTGCTGTTCAATAGCATTTGCAGGTGTATAGTCATTCATGGTAAAGCCAGAAGCCGGCCCCATGCTCAAGTTCACTGAAGGCACACTCTCATCCTGTCTTTGCAAGAGATTTTGGGCATATAGCTCCTCCAAGGACATCTGCAGATCAAGTACTGAATCTGAGGAATTTTCAGTAATATCCTGATGATTAAAGAACAAAATTAAAAATTATAGCCAGAACTGTATCAATGCATTTCCTAAGATCTTAATGAACAACTATTTAGTGAAAACCAAATGCAACATAATATTAAAAAGTATTAGCAGATGTACAAACTCACTGCTCAGCTTATATGCGGCATATGTTTATTTTTATAAATATGTATACTCTTCCTGCAAAACATACATCTATTACTGAGTCATACTACTACAATATACTAGTACTTAATAACCTTATTAAGATAGAATATTTTGTTATACTCAAAAATAAAATTATTCAGAGTTCCATATACATAGGCAAGTAAATAACTTATATTTCTAAATCTCATTTTAAAAGTAGTTCATTTCTAATCTATCTGAAATTCTTATTAGTTCTAAGATTTAGAATATAAAGAATATGATATTGATTGAGTAGTTTCTACTTACAAGAACCTCCAAGAAAAAATTATTTGGATAGGGATTTGTAGGTATTTATGTAGTCAAACAGAAAGTCACACAATCTATATTTTTATAGGGAATTTTTTCTTAAGCACTCTGAAAGTTGCAGCAGAAGGAACAGTACTAAGAAAAGTTGTCCTAAGATGTAGATTCCAATCCAGTATATTTATTAATAATAACATCACAGAACTTCTCTTTGTTGACAGTTGCTCATTCATGTCCGACTCTTTGCAACCCCGTGGACTGCAGTATGCCAGGCTTCCTTGTCTATCACCAATTCCCAGAGCTTGCTCAAACTCATGTCTATCAAGTTGGTGATGCCATCCAACCATCTCATCCTCTGTCGTCCCCTTCTTTTCCTGCCTTCAATCTTCCCCAGCATCAGAGTCTTTTCTAATAGGTGGGATCCTCGCATCAGGAGTGCCAAAGTATTGGAGCTTCAGCTTCAGCATCAGTCCTTCCAATGAATGTTCAGGATTGATTTCCTTTAGGATTGACTGGTTTGATCTTGGCTTTATGCAAAATAATTGCTAGAATTCCATGAAATTCTAAAATTCTACAGCTCTACATAAATATATATTATCTACTTACAACACATATATTGTATCACTTCTGTGCTTTGGACAAGTAGTATCCTAGGAACTGCTGTTGAATAAATGTATCAACTCTTCCTTCAATCCTTTTACTGATGTTTTTAAAATATAAGATCAGTGTATGAGTATATTATTATCAAAAATCATTCAGACCATACTGCACACAGATTACAGTATGAAAGTCTTCCTTCCCTGCACATTCTGCCAGTCCTTTCCTCAGTAGAAATAAAGGGCTGGCCTTAGTTGGGTGTTTATTCATCAGAGTTTTTTATGTATCTGTATAATATATAAGTACACATGCACAAATATGCACATATTCATATCCATTTTTTAAAATTAAACTAAATACTAAATAGTATATTCCTACTTTTTTGAAGTATCTTTATACCTCAACATAAGAGATTTCCAATGTCAGTAAATATGTCATCATTGACATATTCTGAGCCATTGTGATATATACTGCAAGTATTTCCAAGGTTGTCAATTGTCTTTTAAGTCTGAATATGTCATATACATAAATGTGCAGAAGTTAATGCCTTATGTAATCAAGAATTATGTAATTCTTTATTAAAACTATTTATGCAATCAGACTGGTCAATTTCTTTATGCTTCTGGTTTTATAAGCTGCTTAGAAAGTCCTCCTGCACAGAATAAATGAAATACTTTTTAGTATTTTTCTCCAACTTTACAAATGGTTTGCTTTCAGATACAGTTTTAACCCATCTAGATTTATTTTTCAGAATTTGATGTCAGATATGCATCCTTTTCATTTTTTTTTTCTAACTTGGCAATCAATCGCTTCAACACAATTTATTACACTTGTCTTGTTCAATCAAGTTTCTGTCTCTCTGGAATTATCAAACATTCCTGGTATAAAGAATTGAGGCAAGTGGGAAAATCATGCAAGCAACTAACATCTTTAAAATCCTCAGAAACAAAGGATAGAAAAGTATCATCCTCCACACTCCCAAAACCTAAGTAATAACCTGTTGGCTCATACAACCAACTTTTAGTCTTACGGAAAAACAAAAACAAAAACAAAAACAAAAACCCACAAAGTACTTAATAGAATAGTGGTTAGCTTCTGTATGTCTAAATTAACCATAATAATTAGCAGAGGTCATCCTTACCACTCCTCAAATAAAGGTGGCAATCAAAACTACTTTCTACCAGTAAAAGAGGTCAAGTTGCCCTTATTAGCTTGGGTTTACTAGAAACCATGTAACAGAAATCTCCATGCATTATTCATGAAGGAGTTAACACTGACACATATGAAAGAAAGAGCCCATCAACACAGCAGACAACACACGCCGACTTCAGAAACATTTCTGGTTGCTGAACAACAACTAGTTTATTTTTAAGTCTTATGGATCTAAAAGAAAAGCAGTTCTTCCCTCATAAGTGAAGTGAAGTCACTCAGTCGTGTCCGACTCTTTGCGACCCCCTGGACTATAGCCCACCAGGCTCTTCTGTCCATGGGATTCTCCAGGCAAGAATACTGGAGTGGGTTGCCATTTCCTTCTCCATCTTCCCTCATAAGATGTGCAAAAATAACCACAATTTCCCAGTACAACTTGGTATCTAAACTGGAATCTTTCAAAAATCCACCTTAATAGGTACCTCCACTTGACACATTTATGTTCTCAGGGTAAACGGGGGGAAGATTAAATGAAAATGACAATTATACTTGAAAATATAGTATAATGCATATTAATGTTATACTTAGGTACATTATTTACCCAGAAAATATATTTACACAGACAAGATAAAAACTTGAGCATTCGATGGACACAACCTGCTTTTTTTTCAATAACCAGTCAACCACAGAAATCTTTCTATACTTCAGAAAAATACACCATAAGGACAGCTGCTCCAACCTGCACTGCACTCCTACTCTTTCTGAGATAAGGTACGCGTCCTTTCCTATCTGTACTCTTACCCTACGGAGAGAGAAGGTAACATTTCTCGTACCTTTGCTAGCTCACAGTTTTTGTCACTAAGATTTCCACAATCACTCTCATCATCTTGATTATAGTGATGTAATCAGTTTTTGAGACCAACCCTTTCTCCACAAAATAATAAAAATTGGTATCAAGATTTAAAAAATAACTGTGAAGGTAGCAATATTTTATGCTACAGAACGACACTAGTGGAGGTTTAGTCCTACAAATACGTAGATTTTTGTTTTTCTTTTTTTTAAATCATGGAATCCATTGGTTTTGTTTAATTTATAAGGTATGAAGAGGGGTTTCTATGGTGACAAACATGAAGTTCAGCTTGCACTAGAATCAACCGCATTTCCAGGGGACCAGGATTCAGGAATGCAGGACATGCACCAAACTCGTAATCTTTTCATCACTGGAGCAAGAAGAGAGACTATGGATGCACTAGGGAGTGTGGGGCATGGGTGTGTGGATAAGAAGAAGAAAAGGAAATGCTTTACTGAATCTTTATTGATTGGACTATTAAGTCAAAATAGAGAAAATTATCTTCTCCCACAAAACCATGCTGAGCTTTAAAACACAAGTGTGCAAGTATTTAGTAGGTTTGTAAAACAATTATTTCTTCATTCTATTATGTCTTTGGAGGTGAGAAGGAAAAGAGGATAAAAATATTAATGAAAAAATTAAAACCTAGAAGAATGAGAAAACCACCCACTAGCTTCTTGCCTTTAATGTCCACCTTTCAATGACCTGACTCTATTAATCTAAATACCGCTGGAAATGGCCATATTTTTCAGATTCTTGAGTAATGTTTTTCCCTTAAATCCCTAAATGAAATTAAACAAACACAACTCCTTTATTACAAAAAAAAAAGGCAGAATGATCCCCCAAATAAGAGAATTCTGTGCAGAGGAGCTTCAATATATGCTTTCGGTGCTAAGCTAAGCAGTGGTCTAGGTCCAGGCTCTGCCCTTAGGAAGAAGGCCTCCCTCTATAATAAGACCCTGTTCTGGGTGATCAGCTCCTAGAGCATCCAGCAGCATGCCTGGCACAGTTCAAAGCCTTCTCATCAGGGTAAAGAAAACAGGTAAACTTACTTGTGCATTTCCAGTCACCATTTAAGGCTACGAGATTATTACATAATTAGCAAGGTCAAAAACCTGAGGAATCACTGAGATCCTCTCACTCTTTTATCCTTCTTTCAAATCTGTATGGAGGTTTCCCTTTTTCTTAAAGATCACATGTGGTATCATTTTATCAAATAAAGAATCCCCAAATGAGCTCACTTTTCTTTGAGAAAAATGGTCGGCTCTAAGTTCTATAACAAACTGCCGCTCTGTCTTTTAAAAATAAATTTAGTGCAAAGAAATAGGAAGATGAATGAATAATCTAACTTTTCAATTTTCCAGCAAAATATCTTAGTACTAAAAAAATGCCACGAAACAAATACAAACAAGACAAAAAAGTGGCAAAGACGCACCACGATACACAAACAGTCCTACTTTCTAAGAAAACTGGAATCACACAGGAGTTTCACAATGTGTTTTAAAACACCCTCATTAGTGTCTCCTTTGTTGTTTTGTAGTTTAAATATTTCAGTTGATAGGCCAGCTTGCCAAAATTTGCTTCAACAAAAGAGTAAACTGCCTTGGAAAAAAAAAAAGGGTCAAACAGGCTTCAGTAAGCCAATATGTTGTACTGTGCATAGCCAGCATTTGTCCTGTAAAATACATGCTTCTTAGTATGCACATTGCGTAATCCCTTTAAGTAACAATTACTAAGTTAAACAATACAATATGTCCCACTGGCAAGAAGGAGTGTGATATGCAGCAGATTAGAAGATTCCATTAGGAGATAACTCAGCTTTCAGCCCTGAGGCCACTAAAAGGAATATGTTCCAGACAGGACTCAGTCAGAGAGTCTCAGGTGTGGTGAGAGAGGAGCAGCTGCTCCATTCAAGATTATACCTTGCAAACCAATTCAAGGAGATTGCCCAGGATCGTTTCAAGGATAACAGGTGCATCTTGAACATAAAAGAAAATGCTTTGAAAATGTTCAGGCCAAAAAATTTCTTGTTAATCAGAAAAGGAGGAAAATTGTTCAAGGCCTATTGAAATTCTACTTTCCAACTGAGTCATAAATACAGATTCCCTTCCCATTGAATTTATGTGGAAAATATATATTTCATATATTTAAAAAAGAATTATTATCCAATCTTTTACCGTAATGATTATGTTTATTTACAGTATATTTCCAACATGGAAAAATAAGGAAAATATATCCATATATGAACCTTCTGCTGAGATTTAACATACAGTAATATTTTGGCATATTTTCTTCAATTTCTCTTTCTTCTTAAAAGGATATAATGTACTGATATTATAGATGCAACTAACTTCCCATGCTTTAATTTTTTCTCCTAGAATAACTTCGTTCCTGAAGTTAAAAGGAATCATTCCTACACATTTTCAGATTTTCAAAATATACACACTCATAAATAAATACACATTAAATTTCTCTGTTTATTAAATTTCTAGGAACTATAAATGAGTCCAAGAAATCAATAGAAAGACAAGCAACTCCATTATAAAATGACCAAAAGATATGAAGATGCAATTGCTGGATATGAAAACCAGATGGCCAATATATGAAAACCTGTTCCACTTCATAAGCAATCAGAAATCCAAATTCAAACAGTGATATATCATCTCACACACAAAAGACTGAATAAGCTTTATAAAATATTACTTATTAAAAATTACAGAAAAAATTAAATAAAGAAAGGAAAAAAATTATAGAGTATGTCACCAAGAAAATGAATATAGAGTTGGGTGAGGCACTTACACCAGTAATCTATTTTTAAAATGTCGATGGCAGAGACATATCATACAGTAGCTAAATTCTTCATTCACTTCCAGTGACTCAAACATTCTTTGCCATTCACTGTGGTTTTTACGTAAAGTATTCTTTGGCATTATTTTATATAAAAATATATGATGGCATTAAGTTCAACTTAGATAATAAATATTAAACTAATGCAAGGACTATTTTACTATCCAACTTTCCATGGAAATCAGTTTTAAAACCATTCAGAAAATAAAGTTACTCTTGTAATTTTTCCAAAGTAGACACTGCCAAAAACAGAATTTAAGAAATACATTTCATTAAAATTTTTGTCTAATATGCAAATCTTAAAGTTTTGAACTCTTGTATCTATCACACTGTATCACAGAACCCATATTTAAATAGTCCCTTGGAGTCTACAAGATACCCAGCTAACACTCCCTAAAGGAAACTGCACTTTAAGAGTGAAGTCATCACTGCATAAACATAAGGTCTTTAACATGCCACTCCCACAAAATCCCGTTAGCAATGATCTCTGGGCAATAAGTTCTCTCATAAATAAAATGGCATTTCCTTTGTACCTTGGGAGGAGAAGATGGAAGGGAGGGACCGTAATTCAGGTTATCACTACAAGCACTGCTGTGAAGAGATAAAATAGAGGCTTGAGTGGAGTAGATACTGCCATTATCAGGAGAGTACTGCGACTCAAAGGCAGATTCATCTGCTAAGTCAGCATCATTTGCGTTCACCTAGGAATAAAAACAATAATATCAGATGGGAATTCTGTTCTGTTACTAAGACTAAAGGGCATACTGGTATCATTCTCTGGTCTATTCTATTTTCTACAGGACCTCTTCACTCTCTTCAACACATCAGAAACTAACTACTGTAACAGAACAAAGACAAACTGGTGCTAGCATAGAGGGTTATCTTGTTTCATCAATGAAAGGGCAAAAGGTAATAACAAAGGGCTTGGAGCAAGTCTAAGTTTAAATATTTCTATAATTTAAAAAAATACTTTTTTCCAGTTACCTGGAATTATAATGTGAAATTATTGTAGTGATTACAATATACACCAAAACTCCAAATGGCTGATTTAGGAGCTGGCAATTGAAAAATAACTAACAAGAAGAACCATATCCTTCAACAATAGGATTATTAGAATCAAAGCAAGATGTGCACAATTAGTTATAAACACCTAATGGAGAATTTCACAGGTTTGAAACCTCTCACTAGTCCAACACCACTAAGACATGTATTTAAAATATTCCTTTCTAGTAACACTGAGGAATGCTTCCCAGCCCTCCAAAAAAATTTTAGGTCAGGAACCTGGCTTTAATGAAGGAAGCACTAGGAAGAGGATGTGTAATTTTTACACTTGTATAAATGTCATATGCATATTTATATCTGGTATTTAGTTTTATACTTTATTAACTATTAACATAGCACTGGATCCTCTACCAGACCATAAGGTTCTCAGGAACAAGAACCATATATTCACAAAACAAAGTTGGCCTCTAGTGGTCCCTAAGTATAGTTATTACAGTGAATGATTTTATATGAAAGTGAAGTCGCTCAGTCATGTCCGACTCTTTGCAACAACATGGACTGTAGCCTACCAGGCTCCTCTGTCCATGGGATTTTCCAGGCAATAGTATTGGAGTGGATTGCCATTTCCTTCTCCAGAGGATCTTCCCAACCCAGGGCTCAAACCCAGGTCTCCCACATTGTAGACAGACGCTTTACCGTCTGAGCCACCAGGGAAGTCCATGATTTTATATAGACCAAGTAAAAATAAAATTTTAATGTAAAAGCTTCTGGTAAATCAATAATGTTAACAAACACATATTCATAGAAAACATGAACATTCCCTCTTTTGGAAGCTTTTGTGCTCTTAATCCATAAGTGAAACAATGTATGTGACTTTCATATTATTAATATAGGTTAAAGCGTCTGCCTCCAGTGCGGGAGACCAGGGTTCGATCCCTGGGTCGGGAAGATCCCTTGGAGAAGGAAATGGCAATCTACTCCAGTATTCTTGCCTGGAGAAGACGGAGAAGCCTAGTAGGTTACAGTCCATGGGTTCGCAACGAGTCAGACACGACTGAGGGACTTCACCTTCCATGAAATAACATAACTGTTAAATCATTAAAAGGAAGCTAAAATAACTGATCTCTGACTGAATACTGAAAACAGTTAAAGTATGCTTAGAGATATTCAAGTACATATTCAGAGCAAACAAGTGCTTTAATAACTTTTGGTATGATGTAAAGATTAAATTTACATGTTGACATAATACACTGCTAAATGAATTTCTGCCACAAATCCAAGATTTTTCAGGTTTATAATAGTTTGCTTTTCTTCTCATTTTGAACTATGAGAACTACTGAAGTTGAAAATAAAATGTTAAGTTTTCCAAAACATAATGAACAAAGAATACAGTAAGACTTCAGAATGTTTTGAAAAGCAAAAATAAGACACATTTAAGATTTTGAAAGAAAGCTTGATAAGCCAGCACGCCACTAACCAGAGCCAAGTCAGCCCTGAAGAGGGCTTTATCAGCCAGCCCTTCCTCCTCGCAGGAATGTGGCGGGTAGAGAAAGGAATCCTCCTTAGCAGAAACATAACCCTCTTCTGGGGACAGCTGCAGGGAGAATGAAGCTCAGTGTTTGAGGATGAGTTCATGAAAAAGAAGGCAAACAGGAAAGAAGAAGGGAAGGGAAAACAGAGGAGAGGGGAGAAAAAAAGTAAGGGCGGGAGAAAAAATTGGCCAGTTTTCAAATAATGTTTTCAAGTTACAAAGTCATCATAAACAAACAACTTTAACATAAATGATGAGCAAGAAATATAATAAATATTCATGTTGAACAGTTTTATATTTTAAGACACAGTAAGAATGCTTATCCCAATACCAACATTATCTGTTAGATGAGAATCCCTTTCTACAAATTTCTTTACCCTTCTTACAAAAAGATTATCAAAATCAACAATTTTTTACATTATAATAATCTTCTGGTCACCTACCAAATACTCGAGTTAAACAATGACTTCTAAATACAGAAATAAGGCAACTTTTAGGTGTTAAGATGTAGAAGAATTTGCAGAAAAGGAAACATTAAACAGAAGGACCAATATCTCTCTGTCATTCCTTACTAGAATATTACTTTAAAGAATGTAATTTCTCTGACAGGGATAGTTAGTGACCTCTCAATGAAGTATCTTAATTTAGTATGGCTCAAAATACAACCATCACCACCAACACTAAATGTATACAATATATTTACACTGTACTCCTGATTATTTTAAAAAATGTTAATTTCTTTGACAAGGACCTTTAGTAAACTGTCAATGAAGTCTCTTAATTTAGCATGGCTTAAAATACATCACCAACTCTGTATGTATAGGATACACTTATACTGCACTCCTGAGAAGTCAAATTATAACCATGATCACAGTGATGGATAACCTAGCATTCTTCTTACAATATCAGGAAAACACAAGCTAAAACATTTAGATTGTCTTGCCTACATCACCCTGTATCACCAATATGTGCAACAGTATTTCAAGAGAAAAAAAAATGTTTACCTTCTTTGCCCATACATATGAGCCTAACTTTTAGTAAAACTGACTTCATATAAATGAGATTTATCACAACTGCAATGCATATTCAATTTGGAACACTAAATACTCTTACGAAAGAAACTTATTTTGGAACTAACTAGGGGAAAAAAAAGATTGCTTCAGAGTTAGGTGGCACAATTTTCCCTTAAGGGCAGTAAAACACATGTACTGATCATGTTTGCCATTTTCTTTGTGTAACAGAAACCAAATGCATGGTCAATATTAATAAATATGTAGAGTCCCATAATGCACTATCTTCATTCTTACACTCTTCATACTGAACCCTTGTTCTGATTCCTACAATCCTGGTTTAATTTGAGGTTTGCTTAATATTCTCTTTCTTCTTCCCTTCCTTTCTTTCTGTTTTCATAAATACATTTTCACAGGTTACCAAAATGTTATGGAATGAAAAGCAGAGCATAAAAAATCTACTCAACATTTTAAATACATCAACAAGCTTACAATCTAAATAAACTCTTTGACAAGGTAAACAGACTTTATTCGATGTTTATGCAAATATACCTATGTGTCTATGTTTAAGAGAAAATACTATTTGTCTTTTCTACTTAAAATATATTTATATACTGAAAAAAAACACAAATATTGAGACTGTCTCTAATATTTCATTGCAATTCAATGATAAGTACTATGTTGCAATCACTATACTAAATAATCATACTGACATTATGTAGCATGAATTTATTAGTTGTTTTTATATTGCAGTAATTAATAACATGAATGCTATTCCCTCCCAGGAGAAGAACTACAGGCTGATGAACCTAAATTAGAAAGTTCAATTTCTTGCTCTGCAGTAATTATACAACAAATATTTTGAAGTCAACAAAATACCGGGACTTAATCCACTCTGACAGAGATTCTATTTCTTCCACTATAACTGAAGATTCCATTGTTAGCTGTTGTTATTAATTTCTCTAATACATCAACTTATTGGTATAGATATTTTAAAGCCTATTCTTTGAAAACATTTGTTTGTATATGGATCATGACCTTATTTTTGAATTAAAAAAAAGCTAAATGTGAACCACAGAACATTAACTTTTAAATTTATTTCTGAACTTCCTGGCTGTTTCTTTCCTTTATCCTTTAAAAAAATATTAATCAAAATTAAATTTTTACACTCATGGAGCCAATAACCATGCTGATGGAAAAGTATCAAAAGTCATGATTCAATCATGAAAATACCTGAAGCAAAAAGGCTGAAAGTCACTTTTATTTGCAAATAAAAAGAAATCAGTAAAATCTGAGTTCTTACAGGCAAAGGCTTGGCAACTCCTATTCTCACAGTTCCTGATGGTGCACCCTTCAGGGCCTGGACAGCTTCTTCGAGACTGCTGTTTTCCAAGTTAACATCATTAACAAACATGAGTCGATCTCCAGGAAGAAGTCGTCCATCCTTTTCGGCAATTCCACCAGGCACCAAAGAACGAATGACGATCACAGTGCTTGCTGGATCAACTGGATCCTGAAAGGACAAGAAAGCAAAGAGCAGGCAACTCCTCTCTACACTTAAAAATGTTATTACAGGTTGCACTCTCTGCATTGTAATGGATGGGTAAAATTTTCAAAGTGTCTTTTAAAAATTCCATACAACACTTCCAGTGAATTATCTGGGTGAAAGCTATCTCCATTTTGAAGGGTTTAGGAAGAGTCCACCCTAAACAATGGCATCCCCACTTTCAATGGTTCCCAAGTAGATGTTTTAAATTTTATAGGTAAATTTAAAAGTGTGACTTCAGCTATTGATAAACAGTCCACTTTTATAACTATCATCTGAGATTCATGAATTATTAACAGCAGCATTTACTGACAGGCTGTTACTATTGTGGAACATCAGTAGATGTGAGTGTTCTGAGGAAAGGGCTTGTTTTTGGAATGGAGAGATACAGGAGGCCATATCGTAGTTGATAATGCAGTGTTTTCTGATACACAACAACCTTAATATTAGAACAAGACTCCAGAATCATGACTGAGAAAGAATACAACTCTCTGGAGTCATCTGAGACAGCCTGCCAGCTCAGTATTAATTAATAAGGCGCAGCAGCTGCACCTCATCAGCCCAGCAGTAGCATCCCCTCAGTAACTCGGCACCAAGCGCAGCACGAGGATGCAGGCTACACCTGACCTGACCTAATTTGATTATTCATCAAGTTTGGTCAAATAATAAGAATATGAGAATTTACAATATATCCAAAATAATATATCTATCATTCAGTTCAGACAAAAGAAGTAAGTATTTGATAGTTTCTGTCTTACCACTCAAATATGAACTATCCATTAAGAGCAAGGAAATAAAAACAATTTAGGTATATTCCCCAAAGAAACAGTAAAACTGTATTTCTATGATATTCCTAAAAAGTATTCTACATAGTCTTCAAATTTCCAAAAGCTGAAATATAAAAGAGCTAAAAAATCTCAATGTCAAAAAAATGCTTTATAATAATAATCTTATTATAAATTATTATTCTGAAAGACTAGAAACAAGAACACATATTTGATGACTCTAAAGTATTATCTACTTTTGCTCTGCCAGTAACAATACGCATTTAGCATGTTATCTTTAAAAAAAAAAAATTTGTTAAAAGTAGGATATATTTACCTGGTAATCTAAAATGCTAAAACCAAGTCCTTTGCTCCCTTTCTCCAGCTCTATGTTCTGAATGTCGGCTTCCCACATAGCCAAAGGTCCTTGAACTTCCTCTGCATTCTGATCCACATCAGTCATAGTCAGCACAGGATCCTCTGTCTCCGAGGACCCGATGAACTCACCTAGATCTACGTGAGGCTGGATAAACAGACCAGACAGCTCTTATTTCAGATGTACTAGATCCGCAGATGTACATACCAACACTATGAGGAAAAGGGAGATTCCCAGCATCTGCCCAGAATATAGCACTCGCATATGAGCAGCAACAGTTTATCAAGAAACCTTTATGAATTAAGGCAGCAACTTATAAATAACCTAACTTGTAACAGGCACTTAAAATGTATGGTTCAAAGAGCTTCCATAAAATATATAGTGATTCTATCTTAGTAGCATAATTCTATGTGATTTTCACCGTTTTTCATCAGTGTCTAAATCACATCTGTTGTTAGAAAAAGAAATCTAAAGCTATTTTTGATATTAAAGAAAAAGAATGCTTATGATAAATTAGAACAATTCAAGAGGAAATGGCTGTATGTATAAGTTCTACACACTGAGCAAACAAGGGTTCTAAAATCCTATGAGTTGTGCACGTGTTTCATTAATAAATTAACATGCACAGTGGCAAGATGATATCTGAAGACACACTGGCCTTGGCTTGAAGACTTCCTCTATTATTTTTATTTTATCTGTGTAGCCTTGAGCTGCATTCTTAACCTGGGCTTCACAGTACCCATCTCAAAGAATTTTTGCAGATTAAGTAAGGTAATATTTAAAAAGCACTTGGCACAAAAATAGGGGTTCAAACATTAGCGTCTTTTAGTCAAATATACTACAGTGAGTCTAGATTAATTCAGTTTTGTATAGCTCTTGAAGACATTAGATCGGAAAAACATGTTTTTGATGATGAAATATTACTTTAAATGCTATCTTTGCTTTTTTTACAATTATTGTACAGTAGGACCGCGGATGCAAATCTGTCCACCTGGTTTATTGTAATAATCCCATTTATATCACATAAAATATATTTGGACATGCATGGTGCTACACTGATTTCTACAGAATTTGGCATCATGTTTCTTATTTTCCCCTATTCTTATCACCCACATGACAAGCACTGAGCTGGGGAGGTTATACAAAAGTATCTTTGACTAGACATGTACTATATATTCACTACTTTCATGTTTCAGTTTTCCCTCCGTTAAGGGGGACAAGTGTCCATTTCACAGGAATACTGTGAATGAATTATAGAAGCACCTATTTTGCAATGATACCTAATGACTGACATTTTACCTCAAGAAAAGTGAGATTCAGAAAGATGAAGTGACCTGCCCGTGGTCACAGAGAGAGTAAGGGTCAAGCCTGATTCAAACCTATGTCTGTCTGACTCCAAGGGCTAGCCTATACGCCACAGGATTTGTGAGGAAATCAGTACCAAGTAAGAGAAAATAAAGGCTTAAAGACTTTTAAACGTCGTACTTCCTTCCCATTATACATTCAGATTAGTCTCCTGTGTCTGCGTGTCTGATACCTTTTCTGTTAGTTCAATGTCACATAAGTCCAGGCTCTCCAACTCTGACGGGGCAGTAGGTGGCACCGTTCGACGACAGCACACCATTGTCACCTCTATAGGTAGCTCTTTTAATATGGTCACCACCTCCTGGTGATTCTCCCCAAGTAGAGTTATGCCATTCACCTGTGCAAAAAGACAAGTTGACCAAGAAAGAACACTTCCTAACACTTCAAAGCAATTTTTTATTACATTAATATAAATTGTACTCAAGGGATGATCATAGCTGTACTATGCTCAGAACTATGGCTGGATCTGTAGTAGTGCTGCCTAAAATAATTTACATGCAACACTACAGTCTTATTGGAATTGGATGTTCTCAAGTACTCACAGAAAGATCACTAGCTTTCACCCATGTTTCATATGCCTGTGTAATAGTTTGGAAAGGGAGAATTAATAAAATTGTTCCCAAAGAATAAAGCTTGTTTTAAAATGATATATTATCATTAAATGAAAAAATTCAAGATAAAAAATGGCATGTATTTTATTATATACTAATACATTTAAAAAGTGGGATAAATTAACAAGTTCAAATTTTCATACATATTCATTAAAAATATCTGGAAGATTGCATAGAACCAATAAGAAGCAGTTACACCTAATGAAGGGTTGGGACAGAAAAAAAACTACTCACTGGAGTATATCTTTGTCTTATATGTGATTATAAAACATGAATATATTACCTATTCTAAAATTTGAATGTTTAAAACAATGTAAAGCCAGTTTTTATATTCTCTGGACCTAAAACAAACAAAAACCATGCATGGAATTAGGTCTGATGATCAATGCACGTACAGATTAGAAATTTCTGCTGTGGGTAAAGTTTTACTTATGTATCCCTCTCAGGTACCCTTTGGAGGAGGAACTTGAAATAAGAACTTAATTGTTTACTACATTACGTGTCCCACAGCCTTTTCAGAATTTTATTTACGAATGGGAAGATGGAATAGCTTGCTTACTTCCAACAGCTCATCTCCACTGAAAAGCTTCCCACTGTGTCCAACAGGACCTTCCGGGAGGACAGATCGAATAAAATGATGGCCTACTGTTGCTTCCAGACTTATTCCCAACCCACTGTTCTCGCTGAACTTGCTCACATGAGCCACCTGAAAGGAGAAATATCATCACAATTTTTAATATTCTTTCATTTTTCTTCTTTTTCTGTATATGTATTTTATGTTCACCCCCTAGAAGGTCAAATTTCTCACAAAAGCTTCAAAAACCTTATTTTAAAGCTGCAAACCTTTAGCATTTTGCCTTGGAAAGAGTATTGATGTCTATTAGTTCCCTGAACCAATACAAACCAAGAGGAAGCAGCCAGGTGCAAGCTTCCAAGACACTCTGTGGTATCGAAGACGCTGATACCAGATGGAGGGTAGTCAGAGGACCACTGATAAAACCAGAAGCCTGAGCTCAAACCACACACAGAAAGACACACCCTTATCACCTTCCATGTGCTAGGACCACACTAATCCCATTACGCAGACTATCTCACTTACTTTTCATAAATAGGTACTATGTCTATCCCTGCTTCCAAACTTACAAAAATGAGGTTCTGAGAGGTCAGTTTCAATAGTCACGCAGCTAATAAAAGCACTCTGAACCTCAGCAGTCTGAACCCATGGCTCAGGCTCTGGACCGTACACTGTATCAAGGGGACAACTTTGTCTTTAAAAGTGAATCAAAGCTTAAAACAGGAGAGTAAAGTTTTTATTTTCTACTGTTAATCTAAATAACGAAGAACATTAGGAAATCACTATTTTTACAGGCAGAACAATCACTATAATATTAAAATCAGAAAGTATACTAAAGAAAATCTGCTTTATCTCCTTTATAGTTAAGGGAACTGAGCGATAGAGAGACTGAGAAAAATACTGTTTAGTTATAAAAGATCTTTTTCAAATCTTAATGATAATAAGCACAGAGTTAATACTGGAAGCTGCATTATCTGAGTTTTAAACCTATTGTTGACAAAATCCATCAATTCCTTATTTAGGTATCACTTCCTCCATGCAGCCGTCCATGTACCCCCTTACAACATCCATCAATCCTTCTCTCTACTACCCCACTCCTCCTATTACTTCATTTGTGCTGTGTAACTACATAGGAAGCAACTGTAAATCCAAACATGTCATATTTACCTATGTTTGATAAGGGCCTATAAACAGCTTAGTCCTTTCAGACTTATAATAAATTTTCACACTTGATACATTACTGGAAGCGCCACCAAAATAACATGTAGACAAAGGGCAGTTAAAGGTCCACAGTCTCCGTTCTGACCTCTGTGAGGAGTGGCCAGTGAAAGCGTCCTCTTACTACTCAAGTATGACCCAAAGGAATGCAATCTCAGTTGGGCATGCCAGCCATGTTAATCCCACCCCACAAAGGAACCTCCCAACTATCGTTTCGTGCTAAACTAACCATAGTTAAGCTGGACTTTGTTGTATTCTTTCTTGACTCAATTTAAAATGGTAGTCACAGCTGTAGTTACTCAAATCTTACTTGACACAAATTGAGTGTTTAAAAAAAAACTTTGTAATGAGGATTAACAGAAACACTGAGAATACGGCTTGACACAAAGTACTCAGTAAATGTTATTTTTATTAATATTATATGTAATTATCTCTTGTGTTTTATCACCTTTAATCTAGAGCTACTTGAATATCATAAGCAATATGAAAATTTTTACCTAACCAAGTATTTTATTGTTCCTTTTGAAATTCCTGAAATTAGCTGGTATATACCTAAAGATTCATAATCAATGTTCACTTCATTAAAACACTTTTTAGAATAGCAGATCACAACTGCTACTCTAGGTATGCAAGTTATTAAACAAACATGAAATGATTCACTATGGCCTAAGAAAAATGAAAAAAGCATGTAGACTAAAAACCCTCAAGAAGAGTAAGAGCATAAGAATGATAAAGAGTAAATAGGAAAAAGTTCTTTTTACAATTCTGTACTAAGCCATGATGATTTTTATTTTCAAGTAAATTCTGTCATTCTATTCAGATTCTTTCCATAAATCCCAGGAATGAGAATCAGAAAAACTCTTCCTTTTATCTATATAATATACACTACGACAAGAAATAGTGATGAATTATAAGTTCTAAAACTTCTAGTCCTTGTACTTTAGCACCCTGGTTATTTACAATCCAACTTTCTCCAATTTGAATTTTTTAATATCTGAATCAGCACATTCAGGTCTTTGAAAAAAACCCTGGTGTTTGCAACTTCTCTAGGACTATTTATAATAGTCATCTTTGACTATTTATAATAGTCATCTTTATTACTGTCAGAAACTCCCGGCTCAAATACAGTTCACAAATTAGGAAGTTAGGGAGGGGAAGCTAGCATACCACAATTTCATAATTAATCCCCATAATCCTTTGCCACTTGGTCAGCAGGGCAGCTTCCTGTTGTTGAGCATCTTCTATTTCTTCTCGCTCAGCTGACACTAATGAAGAGTAGACACAATTAGTGGCATACTACAAAAATCTCCATGTTTCAATATTCTGTACCAGAGACACAGTGATGAGAACCTGTCTGTCATACTGTTAGGTAGGAAGTTAGGCATGAGCAAAGAGGGGTGGCCTGGCTGAAAAGGATGCAAGCTGATCTCTAAAACCCATCCTAGACACACCCAGGGGAGCTCACAAATATGCTACAAAATAACCACAGATTTTTCCAACTTGGGCACATGTGCCCAAGGCACACTAACCACAGGGGCTTCTCCAGGTAACCTTTAGGTAACTAGGAAGGAGCCCACTAAGGGTTCATAAATACTCTACACACACACACACACACACACACATCTGACAAAAGACTGAATTATGGGAAGGCATAAACAACATAGCCTGCTGTTATATAACTTGCAGTTGTCAATAGGCTCTGAGCGGGTGCCCATCTGCATTCACTTTCACTGACTGGTGGTGAGTACAAGCCCTATTTTGCATTTTGCACAGGGCATAACCAAAAGGAGGAGACAGAAAGTATAAAAAGGGGGAAGCCAAGAGGAATCAGGAGGAGGATGACAACTCCTTTGGGGTCGGCCTGCTCCCATGTCTTTGGAGTAAAAGATCTGTCTGCTTGAGCTGAACTGAGCTGTTAACTCTCTGTTGCTTTAAACCCTTCAGTCCGTCATACCAAATTTTTGTTGAAATGAGACAAGAACCGAGGAAGAACCGACATGACAATAGTAAGTTTGACTCTTCTCCTAATATATGATTTACTCTTATTTCTCTACAATTTTAACAATTCACTTTAGAACTGTATATTCCAACACTATTCTCTTTTAAGAGGTATCTTTTGGGTCTTAACTATATTTCAATTAAAGTATCCATATATTATCTAACTTTTATTTAAAAGAATGAGGACTCTAAGTAGCTCTAGGATTCACTTGATGGCCCTCTAGTGACTATTAAAAAACTATACTGCCTTCTATGTTAATCTCTTTCATTTTCATTTGGTTCTACAGAGTACAGAAGGGAACATGCTATATCTCAGAAAAAAACCAACAAAAGAAATTAACAAATAATATGTGCAACCCCATGCACTCCATGTACAATGAGAAAATATAAATAAAAAATAAGAAACAAATGGGAAATGTAGATTAAATTAAAACCCTATAATAGGAATCATATTAATTGGTAAGAAAAAAAAGGAAAGTGAAATCTATTTTGTGAGGAAATTCACAAAACAATTATGTAAATAATACTGAATTAAAACAAAATAAACTAGTTGAGGATAATTTTCAAGTCATATTCAAGGATTTCCATGCCATCATATTTCTTACTCATAAAGGCTGTCTTTAAAATTAAAAAATCTTTACAAGACACTACTCCCTAAATTAGATATTCAACATCACTTTTAGCATTCAATTCTCAAATTTAAAGAGTATTCTAAAATTCAGATGTCTCATTAACTGCCTGCTTGTTAGTGGAATGAACAGGCTTTCACTCCCGGCCTATTCCAGGTTTTTTATGCTTTAAATTAATAATATTCAGCTTTCTCCTTGAGAAGCTAGAAACAGTAAACTATACATTTTTTTAAAAATCTGGAGACCAGCCCCCCAAAATAAGTGTTTTCTCTTCAAAAGTGTATTCAGTGCTGAGAGGATACATGTGCAGGAGTGAACACAGATTATAGGAAACCTTTTAACCTGATGAGAGTTAAAAACAGGAGGGTCAGTTCAGTCCCACCTCCTCCCATAACCCACTTCTCTGTTATGCAAGTGAGCAGTGATTCAAGGAGGGTGAGATTCTGAATAAAGAAAGTAGGGAATCTGTAAGCTAATAATAAAAGATTTGTATTCATTCAATCAATCTACAGTCACAAAAACCCTCCATGTTCCCCCTTTCCCAAATGCCTCGAGATGAGATTCCAGGCACATTTAAAAAAACCCTAAAATCCAATCTTCTGATGTTACTGCAAAGTCAAGTGACTTGCCCAGACTCACACAATGAGTTGAATTTCTGTGGAAGAGGCAACGATATCATATCCCTTGTCTGAGGACCAGCACTTGAGTGGAGGCATTAGAATCGTTTAGATGTTTTTTTCCTTTATTTTAAAAAGATTGTGGGACTCCTGATCCCAAGTCTAGACCCTCTCACTCTCAATGCACATCACCAAAGTAAAACAGACAGTTGAGCCTTTAAGGCCATCCACTACACTCACTCCATCTACTATCTCGAGTTTCATGCTTCGAAACATTTTTTATCCTTTTCCAGAAACTGTGGTGCTGTAGAAGACTTGAGAGTACCTTTGACAGCAACCAGTCAATCCTAAAGGAAATTAACCCTGAATATTCATTGGAAGGACTGATGCTGAAGCTCCAATACTTTGACCACCTGATGCAAAGAGCCAACTCACTGGAAAAGACCCTGATGCTGGGAAACACTGGGGGCAGGATGATAAAGAGGCAACAGAAGATGAGATGGTTGGATGGCATCATTGACTCAATGGACATGAGTTTGAGCAAACTACAAGAGATAGTGAAGGACAGGGAAACCTGGCGTGCTATAGTCTATGTGATCAGAGTTGGATACGAAAGAGCGACTGAACAATAAAGTACTTGCGATATTCACTTTATCCTAAATAATTCCTACACTTACTAGTGTAAAAATTGCAGACTGTAATTAACACCTGAGAATCCTACATATCTCACTCTTGGGATATCACTGTGAACACAAATATTCATTAAACCAAAAAAGTTAAATCACAATTTTCAGCAAGAAAAATACTTAACAACGAAGGAGCAAATATTTTAACGAACTGCAGCACTTCGATATAACTATTTAGTGAAGGGCAGAATTCCCATAAGGAAATCTGTCTTGGGCTTCATTCAGTGGATTTAATTTGTCAAACACCTTAAGCAATACGACAAGTCAAGGAAGCATGGACCACCCAGCCTAGAAAGATGGCAGCAACATGTTGACATAATTATGTGTAACAATGCTGCCTTAAAATTTCTTTAAGCAGTATGAAAAAAATTTGGAGGAAAAAGCCTGCAAAATAGGCATACTTTCATTTAAGAGTTTATGCTTTAAAGATTCATTTTTTATGTTTATTTTTTAAATGCTTTAACCCTTTACTGTTGCTTGTTCAGTAAGAGACATATTGGTTCTATCTTAAGAAATAAAGGGAATGAAATAAAACCATGTATGCAACAGAATGATTTCTAAAGGTTTTAGTTTTAAAAAAATGAAGAAGACTGACTCAGCAAGAAAATCTGCCAGTTATAAATAAACAATTTTAATCAACTAGAGCAATAAATCACATCTCTAAACAAGGATTTAACACTCTTTTTTGAAAGCTATTTTTCTAATAATTTATAATATTTCCATAGAGGTTGAACCACATTTGTAAAAGTCATTTCTCTAAAAAAAGTAATAAATACAGTAATAACCTGGCTCCATGTGTTTACCTTCTTCTTCAATTGGTAATATGCTGGTGTTTCTCCTCAGAGATAAAGAATCTTCATCTTCTTGATAATTATCTTAAAGATAAGAAGATTTTAGTATTTTGGCCTGTAATATAATCAAGCAACTTGACTTTTTCAAACTCCACTTTATTTGAACACCTAGATGAGAGCTAACTTTTTGTATATAAAGTTTTCAACAATCACAGGTACTTACAGGAAAGTTCTTCTGCTAATGGAACAAAGAAGTGATAAAACTCCCCTGGGATCTGCCTCCCTGATTCCTGGTCTGCAATCAGTAGTGTGTGGAATAAATGGTCAACAGTTTGAGAAATGAAACACACTTTCAAACCAACAGCCTGACTTCTACGAATAAATGCTTACATCAGGGGGCTACGCGGGAATTTTGGTAATTTTTAGAGATGTTTATGTACAAACATTTATGAATGACATTTTCTAAGTGGGGAAATAAGGGTCTCATGGTCTACCGACCGAGCTAGTCAAGCCTAAACACTGACTTAAAGCGGATTCCTTCAAGAAAAGGCTGGGCAATTTGGAAACATTACAGGGCTCACATACATAATCTAGGCAGAACAAACTTCCCCCTAAAGAGAAAATGTATCAATGACGTCCCAAAGTAAGGCAACAACAGAAAGGGAAATGGCTGTACATGATTCTAAATGAGTAGTGGTGACTGAGAAAACAGGACAGAAATCTGCTTTATTCAGAAGTTGTTTCTATAGTTAACAGACAAATCCCTGAGTGCAGTTAATCCCCATTGTATTAAAATTCCTTTTTACTTGGTTCTTAATGAATAGCTACAACTAAGCTGTTCTTAAGTAATTTCAGAATTAGAACAGAATTGGTATGAGTCTAACCGAAAAATCAGACTCACGTGTTCTCACCTTTGCTAACATCTGCATTAACAGGAGACAAAACTGCATCTTTTGTGACGTCCTCCCGTGACGCCAGTTCAGCATCCTGCTTAGCTCTTCTCATTAGCGTCAGCTGCACAGTCTGCCCTGTGTGCCGCAACACCTCCACTGCTTGTTGATTGGTAAAGCCCTGAAGGTTTGTGCCATCTACCTATGGTTAGAACAAGACATGGGAAAAATAAAAGGATGCCAACCCATGAAACACACAGTTACTGCTGGTCAGTGAGAACAGAATTAGGAAAGAGTACTCCCCTCGTTAGGGAATGGGCTAACCTGTTTGGGGACCAGTACTAGCTCAGATGCACTGTGATCATGCAAGGGTGTTTCATTTGTTTTAATATAAGTAATGGAGTCTCACTTCTAGAAATTATAAGCCAGCGGGTCTCAGGGTGAGGCCCCGGATTCTCTCTTAAAATATTCTTCTATGTTTCTCAAGAGATCCGAATACACAGTCAAGCTTGGAAAACAATACTAGGTAGGACACAGAGGTATAGATGATCAGGAAGAAAGTGGTCACTGACAGTGCTGAAAAATCCAAAGAAAGATGACGAAACTACCTTCCTTTTTATATCTTTGCCTCTTCAAAAAATATTCCCTTTTTCCTGTTCACAAATGATAAAACACTTGAGGGTGCCCCAGTGATATTTGCAAACTACAGATATGATCTTATCACCCCACCCTACCTTACAGAGAACAATCCTTAAGCTGTGCTCCCCATTCTCAATGTGGCTTAGAACGGCCTGTGTCAACCCCACCTTGTGTCATCGACCTCATCCTGCAGCATCCTATCTATTTCTCTGCCCTCCAGCTCCAGAGGATCGTTTCCCTTTCTCTGACTTGAAGCACTCCTTTCAGTCATGAGGTCTTTGCAAATTCAGTTCCCTCAGTCTCGATTCTCTGGACAGCCCCCTCCAGCCCACACTGCTTCTAATTTATTCACTGAGAAAAAGCCCATAACTGCTTAGTTCAATAGTTATTTCCACAATTAAGCTATTGATGCCCATCACTATAGTTAAAGCCCCCTTTACCAATTCTCCTTCATGGCATTTATCAGAAACTTAATTTTATGTTTTCCAGCATTATTTGGTTTATGACTGCATCCTCCAAGAGGACAGGTTCTGTGTGTCAGCAAAACAAAATGCTGGGAATTCCCTGGTGGTCCAGTGGTTAGGACTCTGTGTTCTCACTGCTGATGGCCCAGGTTCCGGCATCTCTGAGCGGAGAACACAGCCCACAAACCATGAGCACACACACACACACACACACACACACACACACACACAACAAAACTAGTGCTGTTTTCACAGTAGATATTCACAAATGGGAAGCTGGCTCATATGGCAAAGATTTACTTGCGAAGCAAATTATATTTCCAAATAAATAAATGCAGGTTATAACAGCTTAATTTTTAAACTATATAAAATTTTAAAAGGAAAAATTTGGTAAGTTGAAAAAGTAGTACAATACAATTAATGCTGAAATTCAAAGTCACTGATATACCGTTTGAATTGTGAAATAGCTGTAAAATGGCTATGTAAGTGTCATGCTTTTCTGAGCACAGTGCTCCTAAATGAATGAGAACTACAATAAGACCTGTTATCAGTGGTCTCCAAGATGAAGTACCTTTACTGCAGAGGTTTCTGGAAGAATGTAATAAAATTCATAATTAAATATATTTTTAAATCTCATTGTTTTATATACACATATATAATTAATACATTAACTTTGTATATAATAAATATATAAAACAAGATGCATAATATATCATATAGCATATATAAATACATAGGAGAAAAAAGGAAGGAGAAAGGAATAGATTATAGATGGATTGATCGCTTGATAGATTGACATAGTTTGGTTTTCTTTAACCAATGAGGATAGTCAATAAAAAATCTAGAGACCTCTGATTGAAATGATCAGTCTGATACTCTGCAAGTTAAGTTTTGTATGATACTTTTGTACTAAATGGCAACTTTAACACAGGTGTCTAACTCTCTCCTCTTTCCTCCCACCTCTATCTTATTGATTAGCTTTTAGAAAGACTAATTAAAATATAACAACAGAGAAAACACTAAAACAAAACTGGAAACCATGGAAGAAGACAAGTCCTTATACCAGTAACTCGGAGGAACTTCTACGAGGAATGGTTTGAATACGACCAGATTGAAAGCAGGGCAGCTACATCTACATGTGAGGGAACATCTTGTTTGGTCTGTCAGATGAAACATCAGTAAAATACAACTGTCTTTCATTAAAAGGAGGCAGTCAGAAGGTACATATGGACTTCAACTGGTGATTCCAAAAACCAATCAAGTGCCAGGCATCACACCAAGCTGGGAGCATACACCACACAGAATCATATACATGCAATGAAGTCACACACGACCCCAACCAACTCCACAACACGCACAGAAAACCATCTGTCAGTACAGACATGCAATGTTCTTCATCCTGTTTTCCTGGTTTCCTCTATACTCCATTAATCTACAAGTGAAACTGACTTGTAAATTTAACTTTTTCCTTCCTTCTTGCTTTGCAATTCCTGAACTATTTGTATAAAAATCTATCTCATCTCTCTTTTGCACAAGCATAGTTCTCACAGATCTCTGAGGAAAAAAAGGTCACAGGAATAGAATACCACAGTCTGAAAAAAATGTGTGCCCTGAAGCGTGAGTACAAATATCTTCCAATGAGACTGTCACTGCAGGGAACAGAAAGATATTTTCTGAAGCTTCTCTTCAAAGAGATTCATTTTTCATTGTATTTATGGAAGTGGAGAGAATACATATAAAGAAGAAACAAGTATCTACCAAAAAAGAAAAAAGAAAACTATCACAATGAAGGCATCAACAGCATTTTACATACTGTACAAAGTCATGGAATGGAAGACAGGAATATGCAATTTTCCTATGTTTTCAGAGGATAAGAATAGGTAGATAAAAATGATCAGGGAAATAAGACTGAAGACATATTAAGGCTGATCTAGAAAATCAATATAATTACAAAAAATTACATGGGAGAAGGGAATAACTAAGGAAAAATAATCAAGGAAATTATGAGGAGATAAAGAAATCTGCCTGTATAAATCAGAGGTATATGAAAAACTAGAAACAAGACTAATACCCAGACAAATCTTGATTAAATTCTTAGATTTCAAAAATCAAAAGAACAAAGCCTATTAGCTTCTAGGAAACAGAGTGAGTAGATAACTTGTGAAAGAAATTATGAACCCCAAATTTTATACTCAGTGTAACATATATGAAAATGGAAATTATGGTTGTGATGCTACGATGTTATCCTATAGTATCATAAGATAGCATCTGATACCATCAATCATAGCATGAGATGTTATATCTTATACCAATGTGTGTCATGAGAAGACCACAAAGCAGAAATTTAAGCAGTCTGGAATTATAATCTGTACACATTTAGGACATTAAAGGGCTGGGCTGTTAGAGATTAACAAAGACTTAAGAGGAGGTTGCTTTACTTTTTTAGAGAGAAGAGTACTATAAATCCCCACGTAGATGTTCAACCTATGACCACAAGTCAAAAGAGCTGTGTCACGTGTTGTAAGGAAGGATGCAGTAAGTACCTTGTGTTTAGCTCTATCAGGAGGTTAAGGGGGAGGCTCTTTAACTGCTCTGACAGTGAAACAAGAGAAACCTGCTATTATGTTGAGAACTGTTTGACAGCCTGACTCTGTCTGGGCACAGATCAGAAGGGTTCCACACACAAACACACATGCACACACACACTCACACACATGAGACAGCCAGGCTGGAGCCACCTTGAAACCTACCCAAGAGTACCCCCAGGGAATGATGGTGCCCCAAAACGAGAATTTATGGAGCAGAATGTTGAGAAATTGCAGCCAAAGGGAAGAAGAGTCAGTCAGATGAAAAATCCACGATCTGTCATGGAATGCTCAGTCAAATATTTCTAGGAGGGTCTCCCAGAAACCCAAGAAGGAACCCTAAGTGACTGTCGCATTTAAGCATGAGCCAGGCTCACAGAGCAAAAAACCATGTTTCAGAAGTGCCAGTCAGGGATGAAGTGCTTGTTGTCTTTTACTGTCTTCCTTCACACTGGTAAGGGTCAGCAGGCATAACAAGAAGGGGAGGGAGGAAAAGTAAAGCTCGGTATAGAAGACAGACTAGGAGTGCACTCTCTTATCTCTACCAGTTCATAGTAGGCTTCTGCTACGCCAGGGTGGGGGCTAAAATTAGAATATCATTTAGGATGGGAAATCTTTAATTACTAAATTAGAGCTGTATTTGGTGATCCTGATCGGCCACAGGACATTTTACTTTCTGAGAATAGTAACTTAACCAAGATTTCCTCCAGGGGAAAAGGAAGACCTTTTTCTATAGAAGATAAAAGAGACATCTAAAGACAAATTTTAAAAGGCTGTTTAAGACTATCCCCCCAAATCTTCTTTATGCGAAGTCTATGTTATTGCCAGCCAAAATGTCCAAGTGTGCAAAAGGCAACATAAGACGTTCTCAGAGAGAAAAGCTTCTGAAAGTCTACCAACACATTCTCTTCCTATGAAATTTATTCAAAAAACACTCTAGCTGACTGAGCAATTAATCAGATTTAAAACTCAGAAAAATGTGGCATACAAGGTTTCAGTTTAGTTCAGTCGCTCAGTCGTGTCCGACTCTTTGCGACTCCATGAATCGCAGCACGCCAAGCCTCCCTGTCCATCACCAACTCCTGGAGTTCACTCAGACTCACGTCCATCGAATCAGTGATGCCATCCAGCCATCTCATCCTCGGTCTTCCCCTTCTCCTCCTGCCCCCAATCCCTCCCAGCATCAGAGTCTTTTCCAATGAGTCAACTCTTCGCATGAAGTGGCCAAAGTACTGGAGTTTCAGCTTTAGCATCATTCCTTCCAAAGAAATCCCAGGGTTGATCTCCTTCAGAATGGACTGGTTGGATCTCCTTGCAGTCCAAGGGACTCTCAAGAGTCTTCTCCAACACCACAGTTCAAAACCAGCAATTCTTCGGCACTCAGCCTTCTTCACAGTCCAACTCTCACATCCATACATGACCACGGGAAAAACCATAGCCTTGACTAGATGGACCTTAGTCGGCAAAGCAATGCCTCTGCTTTTGAATATACTATCTAGGTTGGTCATAACTTTTCTTCCAAGGAGTAAGTATCTTTTAATTTCATGGCTGCAATCACCATCTGCAGTGATTTTGGAGCCCCCCAAAATAAAGTCTGACACTGTTTCCACTGTTTCCCCATCTATTTCCCATGAAGTGATGGGACTGGATGCCATGATCTTCATTTTCTGAATGTTGAGCTTTAAGTCAACTTTTTCACTCTCCTCTTTCACTTTCCTCAAGAGGCTTTTTAGTTCCTCTTCACTTTCTGCCATAAGGGTTAGTGCTGAGTAATAAGTAAAATTCAAATCTAAATAATACTATTACAGCAAACTTGAAAGTTTTAAGTCTTGGTCCATAAAAGATATACAAAATGGTATGTAACACAGTTGTTTATAATAGCAAACCACTACAAACAATATACCTCTCCATGAATAAGAAGTGCTAAAGTATATTATGATAGATCCATATTTGCTGATACAACTATACGTACCAGGTATATTTCTAAACTAAATAAATGATAAAAAGGTATAAACAAATACAGTCCTAAGTACAGATACACGGAAATTTTCTGAAATGTTAAATCATAAAGTATTAAGAGTGGTTTCTATTAGAAGAAACGTTCTATTAGAAGAAAGCTCTTCTATTAGAAGAGCTTTTTAAGCCATGTTCAAATTTAGACCTCAAAGATAAAAATTACTCTGAAAGAAATAAACATGTTATTTATTCTCAGGGTAGGCATAGAGAAAAATCTCACAAAAATCTCAACTTTGAGGTGCCATAAAAATTCTTAAAATGCACATAACTTAGGCTGCAAGTTTTCATGTGCAATAGATTTTCACAGCTCAATTCTTTAAATATGCGGTTTAAGGAAAATCAAATGTATATGATTTTGTCTACTAAATAGCAATAAAGTTCATTATGTAAAGAAAAAACATGTTTCCTTTTTTTCCCCCAAAACCTGAAGACCTGAATTTAAAAGTATATTCCTTACTCAAATCTCACAGATGGTAGGTACTAGCAGAGAAGAAATTGCTATAATGGAATAATTACAGACTTTTAATCCTAGACTGGTTCAAAATTTCTCAGTATCTTCCATCTGTAATGTGAGAATAATGGTACCTACTTTTCCAAAATTACAGTGCATGGCACTTTGTACTGAAAAGTTACTCCAAAACTTTTATTAATATTTAATAGCAGATTTCAAGAGGTACTATTATTAATAAAATGAAGAAGTGATTAATAAACATAAAAACCCCAAGCCTTATGGAAGCACTTTCTGTTCAACATAATTACACACATCATACATATGGGACAAGGCACTGAAACTGAATGAGGGCTCAGGCCAGCTCTGGTCCCTCATTATCACAATAAGAGACCCAATTGTCGCGGAGACAGAAGTGCTGTGGAACGAGGTACAATGACGGTAAACCGTCTGGGTGCCATCTTGAGGAGATGGCAGTGCAGTGCAGATACTGCTATGAATAATGATAGGGGAGAAATCCCAGTCAGAACAAATGGAAAAGCCAGCTCCTCAGTACACTCAATCTAGCTGGCCAAGCCCTCCTCTAACACGGCCTATAATTTTACACATATACAAAGAGGGAAATTGAGACTAACAAAGTCACAGAATAGCAAAGGCAACATCTGATACCCTTCCATATTTTCTTTTCATGATACATTTCCTGCATAACATTTTTTAAATCAGATGCATAATTCTATACTGCTTTTACCAAAGATATCTGTATACCAATCTAAAAAAATGAATATATGACTTTATCTAATGACAAGTTTGCTTGACTTTACAAAATAGAGTCCCCTTATTAAATTAATTCTTATGTAGTAAAGAAAAAGTCTCATTGGCTCTATTCCCTGTCCCTGTAATACCGACACTGAAACCCTAGGGGTTAAGAGAGCATAATTCATAAAACAGGAATCTTATGATAAAAGACTTTATTTTTAAAAATTATACATCCTTAAATAATAAGAAATAATTTCTTAATCCTTTCAACACTTCAATAAATAAAAATAAAAACATTATAGTTCAAAACAGTTGCTGCCAAGACAAAATTGAAAAAACAATTAAAGACTGCAGTCGTGAAAAACAACTAGGGTTAAGAACTTTCCTACCCATCTCTCAAAAGACTACAAAATGATGGCATTTTGCACAAAATCAATGCATGATCAAAGCACTGCATGATATTTCTTAAAAATCAAGGTGCTTCTAACTTTGAAGAGAATGTTGCTAAAAATAAAAAATCGTAACACTGATGAAAGCAAAGACAGTGATTTTATTGAAAGCAAGAAAATACTTCAGAAAAAAGGTGCTTCCACTTTTGAGTCAACAATCTCCTTTAGCACTGATCTTGCTCAAGCCAAATTATATGAGATTCCTGTTATAAATCAATGCAAATAATTACAAATTTGAAGAGAAGCTTTTGTGAGACTTACATGCGTAATCATTTCAGACCCTCAATAAATATCTGCTTAATTAATTAAACCATACTTATGTACCAAGTATACTATGTATTTCAAATAAATAATTCATTTGGTTTTCTTAAAAATCATACCAGGGAAGTTTCTTTATCTCAATATTGTAGGTAAAGGAATCCTGCTTCTCACTAAATGGTTAAATACAGAGGTATATGATCCAGCAATTATACTCCCAAATATGCACTCAGGAGAAATGAAAACATATATCCACACAAAATCGATTACATGAATGTTTATATTGGCACTGTCCATAATAGCCAAAAAGTAGAAACAACTCAAATGTCCATCAACTGATGAATGGATAAATAAAATATGGTATGTTAATACAATAGAATATTATTCAACAAAAAAAATAAACTCAGAATTGATGATGCTACATGTGGATGGACCTTGTTCAAACCTACGTGAAAACATTATACTAAGCAAAAGAAGCAAATCACAAAGCACCACTTATTGAATGATTCTATTTACATGAAATGTCCAGAATAAGCTAAAAAGACAGAAAGTAGGTTGGTAGTTGTTCAGGGCAAGGAGGATCTAAGACTAGGGAGTAACTGCTAACGGGACAGGATTTCTTTCAAAGGTAATGAAACTGTTCAAAAATTGATTGTGATCATGAAGACACAACTATAAACACAACTATAAACTAAGAGTTTCTTAATCATATACTTTTAAATGAGTAAATTGTATGTCCTCCTGAGTTTTAGCTCAAGAATGCTGATTTTTAAGAAAGCATTCTATTGGATTAAAATATATAGCCTGGGGGGCCAATTAGCTATGTATTCAATTTTTAATTCTTTATCAGATATAGATTTAGATTATGTATATATTATATTCACTCTCTCCTCTTTTTCCTCCAAAATAAAAAAAAAAAGTAGCTAATTTTCACTGTATGTTAAAACAGAGATACAACAGGAAAGCTCTTTTACAGAGTATGGTCAGCTTATGTGACACGCACAACTTGATCTTTAGAGCAGATTTCAAGAGGTGAACAGGTGTAGTTAGCAGTTTTATAGAACTAAGATGAAGCAAAGTCAGGGAATTGCAATGTAGAAGCAAAGGGCACATACAAATAAAGGACATCACTATCTTTTAGTTTAGTTGTGAAAGGAAACACAAAAACATAAAATTTACCATCCTACCCATCTTTATGTGAATAGTTCAGTAGAGCTAAGTATATTCAGGTTGTCATACGTTTCTGGAACATTTTCATCTTGCAAACTGCAACTTTAAACCGATTGAACAACAGCTCCCCATCTCCTCCTCTACCCCACCCCTCACAATAACTGTTCTACTTTCTGTTTCCATAAGCATGACTTCCTTCTGATACTGCATTTAAGTGGAAGCACACAGTCTTTTGGGGCCTGGCTTATTTCACTCAGCATAATGCTCTTGAGGTTTATCCATGTTGTAGGATGTAACAGAAATTTCTTCTTTATAAGACTAAATAATATTCTACTGTATGTATATAGCACGTTTTTATCCATTTATCTGCAGATGGAACTCTGGGTCACTTACTCATCTTAGCTCTTGTGAATAATGCTGCAGTGAACACGACTCCTCTATCTTAACATTCTATTTTCTTACTATTATTAAGATCTCAAGGCGAAAATCAAGACTTCATTAAAGCATAAACAAATGCACATTAAGATAAATCAGCATTCCCCAAATCTACTACAGAGAATATTAATATATGTTTGGGGGAAGAAAGAACCCATGATTACAACAGTTTAGGAACCTCTGAAACAAAAGAGTTAAACAAGATTCTTTACTGGAAAACTTCTCAGTTGTTTTATTTTTCAATGTGTACTGTGAATTCCTAAGAAACTGTAACCCAGGAAGCTTTTCCTAAACTTATTAAACCAGAAAGCCCTTGATGCAGGGTTTCTTGGATTCATGTTCTGAAAAGTAGTTAGGGTAGGTCAGTTTACAACTAAACACAGAACTGAAAGTTGGATTCTTTTTACACTACCAAACATACTAATGTTACTAGGAAAACAATGCTGCCTTGATCTAACTAAGAGGGTCTGGCTCTATTTCTTTATACTGTTATAGCTAAAGAAGCCTTGGTCATGGGGCCAACAAATGTAGTGTCACTCTCTGATATTAAAAAATGCACACAACTCAAATTCAGATTCAAATACACTAAAAGTTATAATGTATGGTCTTTATCTTCAGAGTATCTGTAGCTAAAATACAAAAAAGATTATTAATGTACCAAACTCATTAAAAGCTGAAATCAGATCTATCAGAAGCTATTCAAGAAACAGTCCTACTTTCAGAAATGACATTAATAAACCTTTTATCCAATGCTCTGACTTCCTCCTAATAATATAATGAGTAATACTGACACCCAAAATCACAAAAGTAAGGTTAAATTAGTACGGAGCTACCTGTAGCTCTCAGAATGGTATAAACCAGGAGAATACATCTCTCAACCATGAAAATTAACAAAGCTGTCATTAAATGTGTTACTTACTGCTATAATTTGGTCTCCAATTTGGATTCTTCCATCATGTTCCACGGCACTGCTCTTTGTAATGCTCTTAACAAAGATCCCTGAAGGTTCTAAGATTAGAAACAAGTTTGTTTTCTTTTACTATTTACGAAGTACACTCAAAGAATACCCATCCTCCATTCTCCTAAAAATAAAGTCCTAATTCTGAGTAGATGTAAATCAACAAACCATACAAACAAAATCACTAGTACAAACCTTGGCCACAGAAAAAGACAATGGTTTTGTTTATGTGAAATAAAATATCACAGTAACCTGCACTACTCCAAAGAAAGACTTCCATCAGTTTATCATGAAAATATATCATCAGACACACGAAAATGTATTATATTGATTCAGTATTTCATAAGACAAAGACATCAGAGGCAACTGCCAACATAAAAGAAATAGAATATTAATGTTTAAAAACTACCTAATTTTTTATCTCCAATGTATCCAGCAATAGTAATTCCTAATCCTTGGACATTTTTAGTGAGTTCTACGTCAAATGTCTCACTTTCTTCACTTTTCTGAGTTGAAGCATCAACCTGAAATACAATTTGTAAAAACAAAAAAAAATACATATAAATAAACACACAGACAAACAAAACAAGCTTTTTCAAGCCACACTCTTCATTTAGAAAAGGTATGCTGTAATTAGTTCTAGAGAACTCTGCTAAAGAATTATACTTAGGGATTACTCCTTCAAACTTGACAACTTGGCCTCAGCATCACATTTTTACTCAAAAGCCATGTCAGGAGTAAAGCTAAACACCCTCTTCAGAGAAATACATTATTGGGTTTTTGTGAAAATCATAAAAAATTAGTTTCTTATTAACAGATTCTATTTTCAGGAGTGGCTCCCCTTCCTTTTGGAAGAAGGTCAGTTCAGTTCAGTTCAGTCGCTCAGTCGTGTCAGACTCTTTGCGACGCCATGAATCGCAGCATGTCAGGCCTCCCTGTCCATCACCATCTCCCGGAGTTCACTCAGACTCACGTCCATCGAGTCCGTGATGCCATCCAACCATCTCATCCTCTGTCGTCCCCTTCTCCTCCTGCCCCCAATCCCTCCCAGCATCAGAGTCTTTTCCAATGACTCAACTCTTCGCATGAAGTGGCCAAAGTACTGGAGTTTCAGCTTTAGCATCATTCCTTCCAAAGAAATCCCAGGGCTGATCTCCTTCAGAACGGACTGGTTGGATCTCCTTGCAGTCCAAGGGACTCTCAAGAGTCTTCTCCAACACCACAGCTCAAAAGCATCAATTCTTCGGTGCTCAGCCTTCTTCACAATCCAACTCTCACATCCATACATGACAACTGGAAAAACCATAGCCTTGACTAGACGGACCTTAGTCGGCAAAGTAACGTCTCTGCTTTTGAATATGCTATCTAGGTTGGTCATCACTTTTCTTCCAAGGAGTAAGCGTTCTTTAATTTCATGGCTGCAGTCACCATCTGCAGTGATTTTGGAGCCCCCAAAAATAAAGTCTGACACTGTTTCCACTGTTTCCCCATCTATTTCCCATGAAGTGATGGGACTGGATGCCATGATCTTCGTTTTCTGAATGTTGAGCTTTAAGTCAACTTTTTCACTCTCCTCTTTCACTTTCATCAAGAGGCTTTTTAGTTCCTCTTCACCTTCTGCCATAAGGGTGGTGTCATCTGCATATCTGAGGTTATTGATATTTCTCCCGGCAATCTTGATTCCAGCTTGTGTTTCTTCCAGTCCAGCGTTTCTCATGAGGTACTCTGCATAAAAGTTAAATAAGCAGGGTGACAAAATACAGCCTTGTCGTACTCCTTTTCCTATTTGGAACCAGTCTGTTGTTTCCTGTCCAGTTCTAATTGTTGCCTCCTGACCTGCACACAGATTTCTTAAAAGGCAGGTCAGGTAGTCTGGTATTCCCATCTCTTTCAGAATTCTCCACAGTTTATTCTGATCTACACTGTCAAAGGCTTTGGCATAGTCAATCAAGCAGAAATAGATGTTTTTCTGGAACTCTCTTGCTTTTTCCATGATCCAGCGGATGTTGGCAATTTGATCTCTGGTTCCTCTGCATTTTCTAAACCCAGCTTGAACATCAGGAAGTTCATGGTTCACGTATCACTAAAGCCTGGCTTGGAGACTTTTGAGCATTACTTTACTAGCATGTGAGATGAGTGCAATTGTGCGGTAGTTTGAGCATTCTTTGGCATTGCCTTTCTTTGGGACTGGAATGAAAATTGAGCTTTTCCAGTCCTGTGGCCACTGCTGAGTTTTCCAAATTTGCTGGCATATTGAGTGCAGCACTTTCACAGCATTCTCTTTCAGGATCTGAAACAGCTCAACTGGAATGCCATCACCTCCACTAGCTTTGTTCGTAGTGATGCTTTCTAGGGCCCACTTGACTTCACATTCCAGGATGTCTGGCTCTAGATGAGTGATCACACCATCGTGATTATCCAGGTCGTGAAGATCTTTTTTGTATAGTTCTTCTGTGTATTCTTGCCACCTCTTCTTAATATCTTCTGCTTCTGTTAGGTCCACACCATTTCTGTCCTTTATCAAGCCCATCTTTGCATGAAATGTTCCCTTGGTATCTCTAATTTTCTTGAAGAGATCTCTAGTCTTTCCCATTCTGTTGTTTTCCTCTATTTCTTTGCATTGATCACTGAAGAAGGCTTTCTTATCTCTTCTTCTTTGAAGAAGTTAGAGGATAAAATAGAGTTGAAATAAGTCAGGGTTTGAATCCATATTACAAGCTCAAATCTAGCTTTTCATTGACTTTTTCTAAGCATCACTTTGCTTAGCTGTCTATCAAGAATAAGAAAAAGTCCAGCTAACATTCACTGAGCTGCTGCTGCTGCTGCTAAGTCACTTCAGTCGTGTCTGACTCTGTGTGACCCCACAGACGGCAGCCTGCCAGGCTCCCCCATCCCTGAGATTCTCCAGGCAAGAATACTGGAGTGGGTTGCCATTTCCTTCTCCAATGCATGAAAGGTGAAAAGTGAAAGTGAAGTCGCTCAGTCGTGTCCGACTCTTAGCGACCCCATGCACTGCAGCCCACCAGGCTCCTCCATCCATGGGATTTTCCAGGCAAGAGTACTGGAGTGGGTTGCCATTGCCTTCTCCGATTAACTGAGCAGTTTCTATATAATAGACATTTGATATGTCTCAATTAATTTATTCCTTAGAAGAAGCCTATGAAGCAAGTACAATTACTGTCAGTTTTTATCTGGGGAAACTGAGAAACATAAACTTTTCCAAGGACTCACAGTGAACCATGTAATAGAGGAAGAATTCAAATGCAGAGGCACTGGTTGCAGAGCCCCTGCTCTTAAAAGATGCACAATATGCAAACCCTCCTAGAATGCAAGGGCCACGCTGCCTGCTCAAGACATGCCACTATTTCTGTCTTAACTTGGAAGCTGATTCTAACATCATGAAGGTGAACCTGTCCTCCAGAAAAAATATTAATAGACTGATGGTTATTTTGAAAGCCCGTGAAAGGTACCAAATATTAATTAAAACTGTCCTTGTATTTGCTTTATAAATTCAAACTTCAACATGAATAGCCCTTTAGAAGGAAAGCATGCCTTTCCATGCTGATTTCCTTCACCCAGAATGATATTTGAAAGCATTGTCTCTAACGTGTAGACTTGTTATTATATACTGGACTAAAGGGCAAGGCTCCCTGAATAAAGCATGAATGGACTAGTGCAGTAAGTCATCAACAAGTTGCTGGTATTATATACTAGTGTGGTGTCAGCAGATTCCAGAAAGTACCCTAGGAAGATCACAAAAGAAAGAAGGCTACGGTTTGAATAGACGGGCAAAATGGGGCTAGCTGGTAATGCTTTCTGATTTTCTTAAAGCATACTCTATACCTCACTGATAGTCACCTAAATGAGATATAATTTTATAGTAAAGTTTGATTTATTTTTTTGTTGCACATAATTATCTATGCAAACTTAGCAAAAGCTTAAAGTTTAGATAATTACAAGAAAATGACAGGATGAAATCTGCTTCAATTGTAACAAATGTGTTTTCTATTTTTAATAAGACTTATGCAAGTGCTATTTTAGAGGGTGGCAATTTGACTATCGAATGATTTTAAAAGGGGCACAAGCTTCAGAAATGATGATATGCACAGAATAGATATTTTTCTAAGCTTTCAATTACATCAAGTGGTTTTCGGTATTGCATTCATTTATATATTGCTGAATAAAATGTTTTGTTTACCACAAAAGAATGCCAGTTAAATACTTTCATAAACAGGCTTTCTTTACTTTTTTCTCCTTGCAAAAAATAGCAACCAAACACAATCCTAAAAACAACAGAATCATGGAAATTTCAAGTGTTCTAATAAAGTTGTAAAGGGCTTGTAGAGGAGGTTAGAATAATAAAAAAGGAATTTGTAGCAACTATTTAGAAAAAAACTGTAATAGAAAAAAAAACCTGCTTTTAGATCTACAAGACAGGAATGTAGAACTAGAATTTGCTAGAAAACATATAGAAAGTAAGTATAATTCTCTTCTTAAATATACAAGAAATTTCTCGATAAAATCATGTTGTTGATATTTAATCCATGATACTGCATGACTTTAACTATTTGAGATAACATTACATTACAATAATTTTGAAACATTCTAGCTTTTTGCAGATCAAGTTAAGAACAAAGATGGAATGCTCTGTCTATGAATAAGGCTTTTGTTACAATCCTGAAAGCATAACTTGTGTCTAGAAAACTTATATAACTAGGTCAAGAATAGCCACTTCTCATTACAAATCTTATAACAGTTATATGACATACCTTAAAACAACAATATTGAAAGGTTTTAGTAAGTTTTATTCATCCACCTTGCCCTCAAAAAGACACTAAGACGCAAGCTGTTGAAAGGGAATGATTAGAACTTATAACCCAACTTACAGAAGACCTTCTAAATATGAAAAATATAGAATAAAACATTTTAGGTATTAGTAGTATATAATTCATTTTAACTTATTCATTCTTCAAAACACTTATCCTCATAAAAGTGCTGCTTAGAGAAAAATGCAAAACATTAATCAATCTTTCATTTGTGAGATAGTATTCCTATTTAATAAACTATATTAGTGCTGAAACATTCTATATCTGAATTTTGTTTCATTCTTTAGCAATAATACACTAACATTAATAAATCTAGTTTCTAAATAAACATCACTGTCATCCAAGTGCTCTAGTCTATGATCCTCCCATTAACTTTTTATGTCCTTACCCTCATTTCTGGCGTAGAAGCTGGGGATGAGGAAAGGGTGATGCCCAAAGAGGTAGGTGCTGTTGGTTCTTCAATGGCACCTCTTGCAATCATCAACTTCACTCTATTTCCACACTGTCTGAGGACTTGGGCTACCTGCTCACTGCTCATTCCTGCTAGATCTGTATCACCAATCCTTAGAATGTGGTCTCCACTGCATAATCGCCCATGCTGAATAAAGAGGAACTGGTTAGTCAGCTTGTTATTATTACTAACTTCATCAGAGAAACTCAAAATGAGAGAATGGGAATAATAACAAAAAAGAGCCATACTGGGAATTCTTGGTACGTTAAACATGTGTTGTAGTGTTAACTCTCTTTCAAAGCATCCTAACATCATTCAATGTGATATAAGTAACCGAAATTCATATATATTTAAATCAATAATTGATATGAGCTTTTCAATTTGATTTCCATACACTCGATGCAAGAAAGCACTAGTCTTTCTGTGAGTTTTTAGAGGAAAATAAAAGAGAGAAAATGCCACTAGGTAAAGCTGAAACTCCAATACTTTGGCCACCTGATGTGAAGAACTGACTCATCTGAAAAGACCCTGATGCTGGCAAAGACTGAAGGTGGGAGAAGGGGACAACAGAGGATGAGATGGTTGGATGGCATCACCAACTCAATGGACATGAGTTTGAGTAAACTCCGGGAGTTGGTGATGGACAGGGAGGCCTGGCGTGCTGCAGTCCATGGGGCCGCAGAGTCAGACACGATTGAGCAACTGAACTGAACTGAAAGATGAGGTGTAACTCGCTACACAAATATATATTACTCAAAATACAGTGTGAACCACAAAAAAATCTCTGAGTTAATATCACAACTTTCTGCCCTGCCATTTCAAAGATAAATATCCCTAAAGGACTCACTTGCAGATGAAATCTTTGTAAGATGTAAATTCAGATAGACCAGAGAAGCGAACAGTGATCTGGTAAGCCCCCATACAAGCATTGTCCACAAGAACATTCTGCAGTGGTTAAAATGTTCTGCAATGTCCAATATGGCAGCTACAAGCAACATACTGCTCTGCAGTAGGGATCCCCAACTCCAGGCTGTGAACCGGTACCCCCTATCATATCAGCAGCAGATTAGGTTAGAAATAAACTGCACAATAAATGTAATGCCTTTGAATCATCCTGAAACCATCCCCATCACCCCAGTCTGTGGAAAAACTGTCCTCCACAAAATGGTCCCTGGTGTCAAAAAGGTTGGGGCCTATTGTTCTAGAGCACTTGAAATATAGCTCATCTTATGGAAGAGCTGAGGTGGTAATATTATTTAATTTTAATAAATTCAAATTTGAATTTAAAAGTGGTATGTGCAAGTACCTACAGTATTAGTGCAACTCTATACAGAAGAGAAAGCTTATTCATCACAAGTCTGTCAGTTAGAGAGATTTCACTGGAGAGTGCTTGATACTGGCTAATATTTAAAAGTGAGAAAACACACATGCTACTAAGTTACTCTCAATACCTCTACTGATAAGGCTGCCCATAAATTTGCCTTTTATTTACCAATATGAACAATATTTGATGACCCTGACTTCCTAAGTAAGTTCAAATTCACACGCAGAAGCAAATAGCTTCGTACACAAAACATTATTATCAAGGCAAAGAAGACACCAGAACTTGTCAAATTAAAATATAAATCACAATCAGTAACTTCATAATTTTCTCACATATATTCCAACAACTTTATATAGCATAAATGGCAATGGCTTAATGAACTACTGTAAGTAATAAAAAATAGGCTGTACTCTTGTTTTTCCCAGTAATGAAATATTCTTTTTTCCACAATACCTTGTGGCTATAAAATAGATAAACAGGCTTATAAAAATGACTTACAATCATAAAAAAAGAAAATCTACCTCTAAAATGATCAAAATCACAACCTGGGCTTTACTCTCTGATTTGAAAGTCTTAAGATCATTGAACTCTAAATGAAAATCAAGGTCTCTTCTGAAATGTATTCCACTCCAAGTCAAAGAAAATCATTTTACAAAGAAGCCCAGTAAAACAAAAGAATCTGACCTTATCTAAAGCCAAAGCCTCCTCTTTTTGACGGAAATATACAAGAAGAAGCTGTATTACTGTATAAAACATAAAATACCTGCTGGAATAGCTTACCTGATCAGCTACACCTCCAGGCAGAATGGTCTTCACAATCACACCAGTTGCTTTTCCTCCTACGATGCCAAAGCCCAGACCAGAACCGTCATTAACCAATTCAATAGTTTCCACATGCTGCCAGTGAACCTGCAAACAAAGCCCTCATGTGAATTTGAAAACTAAAATTTTATTGTAGTTGAGATTTCTGTGAATATTATTTTGCGATTAGTATTAAATGACTGCAACATAATAATGAGTTTTAACAGGGTCCCTTTTATTTAGTACACTTCTCTTTCAACAGGTTGTTACTACTGTTGATACAGCCATTCTTGAAATTATCAATACATCATTATAGTGGCTCTATTTAACCAGGTAAAGATACAGACTGGCAAGATCCTTTTAAGAGTTTAAAAGAAGATGATCAAAGAAAAAGAGAAAAAAAAAATGTTAGCTGTTAAAAATTTCTTCTACATAAATCTTGTTTCATGAGATTTCAAGTTAAGTGAGAAAGTGTTAATCACTCAGTCGTGTCCACCTCTTTGCGACCCTATGGATTGTAGCCCGGCAGGCTCCTCTGTCCATGGAATTTCCAAGACAGAAACACTGGAGTGGGCAGCCATTCCCTTCTCCAGTCTATCTTCCCGACCCAGGGATTGAACTAGGTCTCCTGCACTGCAGGGGGATTCTTCACTGTCTGAGCCACCTGGGATGCCCCCAAATTAAATGACCTGTTAAAGTCACTGATAGCTAACTCTAACAACTTAAAAAGTAAAATCAAGATTTTATTTGTTTACAGATCGTCAATCTTTAAGGGACTTTTTCCTTTTTTAGGAATGAATTCAAGTTTAAAAGCTACATAAAAAAATATAAAAGTTTTCTGGAAGCCAGAAACTTAATCATAATTGCATAAAATATATTCTATGCTCAGAAGAGAATAAAGAACAAAAAGGCAAAAACCCAAGAAATACAAAGAACCTATAGGAATTGCAAACCTGTGCAAAACCTTAAAGAATTAGAAAAATATGTTCTGTTCCCCTTGAAAAACTTATGTACTCACCGGGTTAGAATGAGCTGAAATTGTGCTCGCTGCAGATGGAGAACGGGAAACTATGGGGCTGATAAGCTGAGGCAATGAGCCTCTGGCTATAACCAGCTGGACAGTATCTTTGGCTTTCTGCAGGATGCTGATGGCCTGCTGATGTGTAATTGTCTGATCCAGTGCCTGTCCATTAATAGCAAGGATTTGGTCAGTTTCCTTCAATCTTCCATCTCTAACAATGAAAAGGGGGATAAAAGATAACCGATAGATCTCAAGAAAATGACTGCTTCTTTGGAATGCATTTTCAGGTTAAGTTTAATTCTATTTTCTAATGTCCACACTATGTAAGTTTTTTCTCCTGCAATTCTACTCCTAAAATATTTTTATCTCTATTTCTTTAATTTTGTTCTATGTGACATGCTGCTCACAAAACCTACCGTGATAATCACGCCATGATATAAGTCCAATCATGATGCTATACACCTTAAACTTACATACCGCTATATGTCAATTATATCTCAATAAAAATGGAAGGGAAAACCATATATGCTTTGGCACCAGCTGACCTAACCCTAGTCAACCACTCCCATTTAACAGCCATCTTCCTTTTAGCTACTCATTCAACCTATACGTTGTATTTTAGTACTGCTATTATCTTCTACAAATGAATGCAAAGAAGGATATGTTTACTTTTTTGCTTTGAGCATATTAATAAAATACAGCTCTTACTTGTTGTTTTGGGTATGTTAATAAAATACAGCTGATATTATCACAGACCACTTGAATGCTTTTCTATAATTTTTAAATCTAATCAAAAAGAGCCTGTTTAAAAACAATGGGAGTAATATCCTAGTCAAATGTTTATTTCCTTATTAAAAAGTGATTAAGTCATGACTATATTTAAAAGTTACTCTACCTTCAAAGGACTTTCTTGTTATTGTAGCAATGTTAATGATTTCTAAAAACTGATTAATAACATTTTATATTGTTTTTGTTTTTAGGCATTTTTGTTTCTTAAAATTCTTCTAGGGTGAGCAGCACCTTCTGAATGTAGTATCAGAAACAGAGAAGTCACAGTGACAGTCTCACCTGTGGGCCACACTGCCCTCCTGGATCTCCTGCACAAATATACCCAGCTCTCCCCGGTTTTCACTCCTCAGTCCCACCACACTGAACCCAAGGCCTCCACATGGAGGCTTGAGGAGCTCAAAAACCTCTACCTGGCGACCCTGTCCAGAAAAAGAAGCAAGGAATATAATTACATGCCAGCCACTGCATAGTGGCATTCATCTGTTTAAATTTTTTTTTTTTTATTTTTTTCTAAGATAACCTTCATTTAGAAAAATCCCTGAAGCACTTAAACTTACACAAAATCTACATCTTTTTCATTCTAATTTTTTCAATGTTAAAAATGTCTTCATAAATAAGTATATCATAGTATAATATACATTTAAGATATACTTTATATTGTTGTTCAGTAAAATGTAATAAGAATATAAAACAAAATATACTATTGCCATATTTT
Source organism: Capra hircus (assembly GCF_001704415.2). Taxonomy (NCBI): domain Eukaryota; kingdom Metazoa; phylum Chordata; class Mammalia; order Artiodactyla; family Bovidae; genus Capra; species Capra hircus. The sequence continues at coordinate 30,972,957 of NC_030815.1, read as the reverse complement.
CTATTATAATAACATATTTAAAGTATACATTTAACATATGTAATATAAATATGCAAGTATTCTTCAAATTATCCAGGACACATTCTATCATAACTAACAGGAACAAACGCTCTTACCTGGGCCATATTTTTGATCAGTTGATCAAATTCATCACAAGCAGGTTTCCCATTGATGTGTGCAGTAGTACCCAATCCTGTAAGAACTTCCAGATTTCCATTATTTGGGGATGATAAAAATGATTCATTTTGTAGAGTAGGAATTACACCTGGGCTGAGATGCGGAATATGACCATACTCGACATTTGAAATTGTTGAAGTTGCAATGTTTACCTAAGAATAATATGGAGATTATTAACAATTTTGATATTCTAGAAGCTACCTCACAGAAATCATCCCAAGAGGGGTAATAACGAAGTACATATGAAATTTCACAATGTCCATACCATTTTATTCAGCAACTCTATTTCAAGAAGAAAAATTAGAAAAACACACTAAGATGTACATGCAAGGATGCATTATCTTTAGGTGGAAAAAGTTTTAAACACTAATTATGTGAAACAAATTAGCATTCAATTTCAAAGTACTCGTTTAAACACACAAAAATACATACATTTAAACATACATTCTTAAGTGAAAAAGCCTAGTTAATGAACAATAAGCAAAATATAGTTCAATGTACATTCAAAAAATTATAAAACACCTGGAACAATTTATACTAAATAACCAATACAGCAATAGCTGTCTCCAAGATATGGCAATCCAGGGAGACATAGTTGTCCCCAAGATATGGGAATCCAGGGAGACATTTACTTACTATATTACTTGAATTTTCATAACAACTTATGCAGTAAAGAATTTGGTCTTTCCCAAAGAGAGGACTGGCCTTTGTCTCCAGTTCACAGGAAGTAACTTCTAAATCCTCGGAATGTTTCCAGATGACGGAAGTGTCTCTGTTGTTCATGGTGGGCCCCAAGACCACGTGATATCCACTCAAAATCTGAAACTAAGTCATCTCATATGGCAATCAATCATACCTATGAAATGATGTCCCAATAAATACTGTGTACACCAAGCTCATGTGAGCTTCCTGGGCTGGCAATACTCCATGTGAACTGTCACACACCAATTTGGGAAGAGAATACTTCCTGAGGGAATCAGAAGCTTCACATCAGGAATGCTCCCAGACTCGGTGCTATGCATCTTGTTCTTATGCTAATCATTTACCTGTATCCTTTCCCTAGAGATAACAGACCATAATCATGAGTCTAACAGCTTTTAGTAAGTTCAACAGGTCCTTCTAATGAACTGTTGAACCTGAGGGTGTTTTGGGGAACCTCCTCAACATACATGAACTGGTATCAGAAGTGAGAGTGGTCCTGTGTGGACTCTTCCTACCAACTCTGTATTTGGAGCTTAACTCGTTGCTATTTATGTCACAAGTTTGGGCAGAGCTGCCATTCTGAAAGACATGGCTAGCTTCAGGTACAATAACATTAGTATACAACAATAAAAAAGATCATTCCATTTTGGAAAAATATTCTAGTTACTTGCATGTGCCTGTTTGTTACAGAGCTAAATAATCTAATAATAATTATATAGACACCATATTAAAAAGCAGAGACATTACTTTGACAACAAAGGTCCATCTGTCAAGGCTATGGTTTTTCCAGTGGTCATGTACGGATGTGAGAGTTGGAATATAAAGAAAGCTGAGCGCCAAAGAATTGATGCTTTTCAACTGTGGTGTTGGAGAAGACGCTTGAGAGTCCCTTGGACTGCAAGGAGATCCAACCAGTCCATCCTAAAGGAGATCAGTCCTGGGTGTTCACTGGAAGGACTGATGTTGAAGCTCCAACACTTTGGCCACCTGATGCGAAGAGCTGACTCATTTGAAAAGACTCTGATGCTGGGAAAGATTGAGGGCAGGAGGAGAAGGGGACAAGAGAGGATGAGATGGCTGGATGGCATCAGTGACTCGATGGACTTGGGTTTAGGTGGACTCCCGGAGTTGGTGATGGACAGGGAGGCCTGGCGTGCTGTGGTTCATGGGGTCACAAAGAGTCAGACATGACTGAGCGACTGAACTGAACTGATTATTTGATAATATATTCAGTTCAGTTCATTCACTCAGTCGTGTCCGACTCTTTGTGACCCCATGAATCGCAGCACACCAGGCGTCCCTGTCCATCACCAACTCCCGGAGTTCACTCAGACTCACATCCATCAAGTCCGTGATGCCATCCAGCCATCTCATCCTCGCTCGTCCCCTTCTCTTCCTGCCCCCAATCCCTCCCAGCATCAGAGTCTTTTCCAATGAGTCAGCTCTTCGCATGAGGTGGCCAAAGTACTGGAGCTTCAGCTTTAGCATCATTCCTTCCAAAGAAATCCCAGGGTTGATCTCCTTTAGGATGGACTGGTTGGATCTCCTTGCAGTCCAAGGGACTCTCAAGAGTCTTCTCCAACATCACAGTTCAAAAGCATCAATTCTTTGGTGCTCAGCCTTCTTCACAGTCCAACTCTCACATCCATACATGACCACAGGAAAAACCATAGCCTTGACTAGATGGACCTTAGTCAGCAAAGTAATGTCTCTGCTTTTGAATATAATTATACTAAATATTGATATATCTATCAAATTAAATGACAATGATATTAACATATTAATGCTAAATAATAATAAATATCAACAATATTTCATTACGGTAAATAATCATTCAACTAGTACAAAAAACAGATCTAATTTTATATATCTATAAAGTATATGGAATATAACTTTATAATTAATCAGAAGAAAGACTATATCAATGACATTTTTGGATCACTCTCTGAACTCATCAGCACTCTGTCCTTCACACACAGCTTCAGCTATAACTGATCACTATTCCTCAAACCACCAAGCTGCTCTCTCTAGCCGCCAAAGCTAGACATCCTTCCTCCAATATCTATATGCTTACATCTTTACTTCATCCAAGTGCACTCAACATCATCACCCCAGAGAAGGCTCCCTGACAGTGCACCCCAGAATTACACTCCACGAGCTAACTCTGTCCTATTTTTCTTCACGGTGCTTATTATCACCTACATGTTCTCTGTTGTTAAGTAGCTTCCATCCCAATCTGTAGAGACAGACTAGAACATAGAATACTCCAGTGGATCAATAAAATCTGATTATTTTATTCTCTACTGTATCCTCATCCTCTATGGTAGTGTCTTGCATGGAGCTGGCATTCAATATCCATTTGCAGAATAAATGTTTATTCAATTTTTAAGGATCTACTCTGATTTAATCTGCCCAACGAACCTCCAAAAATCACTATTTCTATTTTACACGAGATGATTACACAAAGTCACACACTTAATAAGTAGATTATGACCTATATCTTTTCCTGTCATCTGTGTATTATACACAGCAGAAACAATCATTTAGATATCAATTTCTAGAAAGGAGACATTAGTAAATGGCTTCCACTGACAGAAGCAATCAAAATATTTCACAATATGTCACCAATTGATGCCTAAGAGTTATCTGTCCTGAAAAATAAAACAGGAAACTCAGTAAATCACCATAGTTACCAACAATCCACAATTATTTGGTAGGCTATCTATAAAGGCAAATGAAAAAGAGATCAATGTGTTTGAGGAAGAAGCTTCAGGGAATTCTCTCAAATGCTTCTCTTAAAATCTACAGCAGACACAATCAATTATTGTTTTTTTAAAAGCAAGCTTCTTACTCCTAACCTGATTTTGTTTTAAACCTGAGCATGGCAATTTCAATAAAGTTTGCCAGGAGAAGATATACTGTACAGGTTGAAGCAGAGAGGATCATGAAATCTGTGACAGGCTGAGGATCTCACACACCAAGACCTAATACCTATGGGCTGTTTTCATAGGGAATAAATAACTGGAGCTTTGCTACAGTGAGCTAGAATGAACAAATCATGTTATAAGAACAAAGAGTCTATCTGTGTGAAGTTAACTGCTGAAGAAGCTCTGAAACTATGTTAGACAAGGTGTGAAGGTATTCTAAGAGTGAAGTTATATATACATATAAAGCTATATGATACTGGATATTGACTGTCTTCTCCAAATTTGTTAAAGGCTTAACAAACGACAATGACTCCTCCTATTTCCATCCAGCCACTGAGGTCTATATAAATGTAAAAGCAAAGAGATCACATATGTAAAAACTATAATTTAATTATACCATCATACAAAAGACATGTTTTTTAATTTGAAAATTTATTCCCATAGGGAAAAACACAAAGGCACAGCTACGACTCTGCTACAGTTTTATTAAAATGGTTTTCTTAAATAAAATCTCCTGGAAGGATAGGAATGAACCTTCTTTGACATGACTAGTCAGTTCACAGCACACACAGTACAAATGGTTAATAAAAAGACCTTGAATCCCATCTCGGTTTATACAATATAAAATAAGCAGAAGAAAACACAACTATCTGGTGATTTGTATATACAGATATACAATCTGTATTATTTGGGGAAGTTACTAGTGGATGAAAGAGTCATCAAATAATTATGTTTTCAGTTTAGCTTCTGGCTATTTCAGTCTAAAAAGGTCTTTCATGTTCTTACTAAATAAACATGTATTAATTAAGGGATGTTTCATTAGTGCCAACATCTAAGATAAGTTAAATGAAAATTACATAAGGTATTCAGTTAAAAAGTTGTCAAATTCTTTGTGAACAGTAATACAAAATACCCTCTCAGTATTTAGGACAGAAAGAGGCCACAGTCAGAACCAGCAAAAGGTTCACTTACTCTAAAAGGTCAGATAAGGCAAAAATCATAACAAAGGACAATTATACAACTTAAGCACACTGTTTTAATGCAAAACACATGCACTGCTGCTGTTAAGTCACTTCAGTCGTGTCTGACTCTGTGCGACCCCATAGACAGCAGCCCACTAGGCTCCCCTGTCCCTGGGATCCTCCAGGCAAGAATACTGGAGTGGGTTGCCATTTCCTTCTCCAATGCATGAAAGTGAAAAGTGAAAGGGAAGTTGCTCAGTCGTGCCTGACTCTTAGTGACCCAAGGACTGCAACCTACCAGGCTCCTACGTCCATGGGATTTTCCAGGCAAGAGTACTGGACAGCTATTTACAAATACCTTGATGTATCGGAGGTCCCCATATTCTTTCTTACATAAATCACACTCACACAATATGATTTTTTTTTTCAAATTTAGTCACTCTGTCTTTAAAAGGTGAAGAAAGTACATGGACACATGAGAAATAACTTTAATAAAGAACCTTTAATGAGATCTTTCTTCTTGACAGTTTTATATAACACAACCAAATCACCAACAATTGTTTTATTAAGTCATCTATGTAGTCTTTCGAAAGAATTTAAATAAGTTTTTAGAGAAAAATATTTCATCATATATTTTATACATGATAGAGCCCTACAAATATAAAAATAATGACTGGTATAAGTAACTCTAAAATGACTTTTATAAATCTATACTACAGAACCAAACAAACAAGAAAATACCTGAGTAAATAAGTGTTTAGTTCTCTGAGCATCAGTCAGTATATGTTACAGGAGAAAAAGACAGCATCTTTTGCATCTAGCAAACAACTTATTTGTAGGTGTAGTAAGAGAGCTGCATCTTAACAGTGTTCCAAGAAAACAAAAATTCTCTTTAGTTCTAAATACAATTAAACTCACCCTCTGGAAATAACTATATCAGAATAACCCTTCCTCTGAGATTAATCAGAAAATGTGCACAAAAGCTGTAACCAAAAAAAAAAGCTTTAAAAGATTAAAAGAAAGTGTCAGATCTGCTCTACTCTATTCATTGGAAGTAAATCAGCAAGCCCAGCCCACATTCAAGAAGGTTATCATACAAGAGCCAATTACCAGAAAGAAGAGATTATCTGGTGTCCATCTTCCAGGCTGTCTACACAGTACATCATAGTAAAGAAGCTGAAAGTCAAGACAGGGGGGAAGACCTTAAAAGCTACCGGAGCAAAAAGGGACATTATCTTCAAAGAAGAATAAAGCTGACATCTGACTTAAAAATTTTCAAGAACTGACAACCCAACATTTTCAGAACAACTCCCCCACACACATACTCACACACAAAGCACTGTCTCAGTCTGGGACAAAATAAATACCAAAATAAATTCTCTGGCAGAAAGAAAATGACCTCTGATGGAATTTCCCGAGTGGAGAAAACACTGAAAAGCACAGGAAGGGGTTTAAGATGTGAGTAAAACAACAGAAATTGGTTATGACACATAATCTAAAACTTGTGAAGTTTCAAATTCATGTAGAATTAAACTACATGAACAATTACACAAAATACAGGAGTGAGATAAATGGGGTGGCAATATACTAAATTCCTTTCATTTTCCAGGAAGCAGTGCAAGCACTCAAGTAAAATCAAGGAAGTTAAGGATACGTATATCTGACAAAGAAGTCAGACCTATAATACATAAAGAAAATCCCAAACTCAAAAGTTTAAGAAATTCAATTAAAAATGAGCAAAAGACACAGACACTGCACCAAAGAGGACACAGAACTGACAAGTAAGAACATAAACGTGTTCAGCATCTGATCCATTAAAGAAATGCAGATTAAAAGCACAGTGAGGTTATCACTCTATACCTGAAAGAATAACTAAAACACAAATAATGACAGTGGCACACACTGATTAGGATGTGGAGAAATGTAAAGAATATAAAACAGTAGAGTCCCTTTGGAAAACAGTTTGGCTGTTTCTGAAACAAATGGTATATTTACCATATGATCCAGTAATGGAACTCCTGGACACCTGCTATAGAGAAATGAAAAAAAAGAAAATCTATGTCCACAAAAAACATGTACAAAATTGCTCACAGTACCTTCACTGATAAGAGAAAAATATTGGAAACAAAGTATCCCTGAGTAAGTACATTCATAGCCAGAATAAACCTCAGCAACAAAAAGAAACAAAATATTAAAATGCACAGTAACTTGGAGGGATCATGTTGAGTGAAAAAAGACAATATCAAACAGTCACATACACGACGATTAAATTTTTAATATTCTTGATTAAACTATATACATAGAAATAAACTACATACATATACTATACACATATATAACATTCCAGGATCAGGACTGCTGTGGAATATACGGCTGGATATGAAAGGTAACATAAGGGAGATCTTTGTGGTGCTGGATAGGTCAATACTTAGATGGTGGGTAGTTACACAAATCTACACGAGTAGAAAAATAACACAAATTTGAAAAATTAACACACATTTTATCAATACCAGTTTTGTGATATAATACTTTACCAAGATTGGAACCACTGGAAGAAACTTGATGAAGCACACATACCATACTGAAAATTTTCTGTGAATATATAATTAACTCAAAATAACTTTTTAGGGTTAACTCAGATAAGTCAAGGATACTGACTATATCTTTAAGCTAATCAATGAAAGAATAATAAAATTAAGTATAAACAACATGCTAATACAGGAAGAAAATGATATTAGAAACTAGTTAATACAAAACAGGCATAAAAGAATATGAAAACAAAAATGTCAAATTTATCAATAAATATGAAGGAGTTAAATAGTCAAAAGACTAAAATTGTCAGATTGGATTACACAGTAAAAATCAAATGCATACTGATTACCAAATATATAAATTAATAATAAATAAGAGATACAGTAAAGATGAAGTAGGAAGAAGGAAAAAAAAATACATCACACTTTAATTAACCAACAGAAGTCTAGTATAACAAAACTAGTATCAGACAAGTAGACATCAAGCAACACTACTGGACATAAAATTGAACAATCCACAGAGATAAAGGGTCAATTCAACAGACAGGAAGAAACAATCTTAGCAATCTAAAATGATAATCTCAAAACAGGTAGGCCTAAGATCAGGCACAAGAAAAGGATGTCCCCACTCTCAACACTATTATTCAACACAGTTTTGGAAGTCCTAGCTACAGCAGTCAAGTGAAGAAACAGAAATAAAAGGAATCCAGATCAGAGAGGAAGTAAAGCTCTCACTGTTTGCAGATGACATGATACTATATCAAGAAAATGCTAAAGATACTATCAGAAAATTACTAGAGCTAACCAGTGAATTTAGCAAAGTGCAGTTCACTTGAGTCGCTCAGTTGTGTCTGACTCTTTGAGACTCCATGGACTGCAGCACGTCAGGCCTCCTTGCCCATCATCAATTCCTTGAGTTTACTCAAACTCATGTCCACTGAGTCGGTGATGCCATCCAAACATCTCATCCCCTGTCATCCCCTTCTCCTCCCGCCTTCAATCTTTCCCAGCATCAGCGTCTTTTCAAATGAGTCACTTCTTCATATCAGGTGGTGAAATTACTGGAGTTTTAGCTTCAGCATCAGTCCTTCCAATGACTATTTAGGACTGAATTCCTTTAGGATGGACTGGCTGGATCTCCTTGCAGTCCAAGTGACTCCCAAGAGTCTTTTCCAACACCACAGTTCAAAAGCATCAATTCTCCGAGTGCTCAGCTTTCTTTATAGCTCAAATTCATATGTGACTACTGGAAAAACTATAGCTTTAACTAGATGGACCTCTGTTGGCAAAGTAATGTCTCTGTTTTTGAATATGCTGCCTAGGTTGGTCATAACTTTTCTTCCAATGAGCAAGCATCTTTTAAATTCATGGCTGCAGTCACCATCTGCAGTGATTTTGGAGCCCAAAAAATAAAGTCTGTCACTGTTTCCATTGTTCTTCATCTATCTGACCTGAAGTGATGGAACCAGATGCCATGATCTTAGTTTTCTGAATATTGAGCTTTAAGCTAACTTTTTCACTCTCCTCTTTCACTTTCATCAAGAGGCTCTTTAGTTTTTCTTCACTTTCTGCCATAAGGATGGTATCATCTGCATATCTGAGGTTAATGACCGTTCTCCAGGCAATCTTGATTCCAGCTTGTGCTTCCTCCAGCCCAGTGTTTCTCATGATGTATCTGCATATAAATTAAATAAGCAGGGTGACAATATACAGCCTTGATGTACTCCTTTTCCTATTTGCATCCAGTCTTTTGTTCCATGACCAATTCTAACTGTTGCTTCCTGACCTGCATACAGATTTCTCAAGAGGCAGGTCAGGTGGTCTGGTATTCCCATCTCTTTCAGAAGTTTCCACAGTTTATTGTGATCCACATAGTCAAAGGCTTTGGCATAGTCAATAAAGCAGAAATAGATGTTTTTCTGGAACTCTCTTGCTTTTTCAATGATCCAGTGGATGTTGGCAATTTGAACATAGTTCCTCTGCCTTTTCTAAAACCAGTTTGAACATCTGGAAGTTCACAGTTCATGTGTTGCTGAAGCCTGGCTGGGAGAATTTTGAGCATTACTTTACTAGCGTGTGAGATGAGTGCAACTGTGTGGTAGTTTGAGCATTCTTTGGCATTGCCTTTCTTAGGGATTGGAATGAAAACTGACCTTTTCCAGTCCTGTGGCCACAGCTGAGTTTTCCAAATTTGCTGGCATACTGAATGCAGCACTTTCACAGCATCATCTTTCAGGGGTTGAAACAGCTCAACTGGAATTCCATCACCTCCACTAGCCTATTCGTAGTGATGCTTCCTAAGGCCCACTTGACTTCACATTCCAGGATGCTTGGCTCTTGGTAAGTGATCACACCATCGTGATTATCTGAGTCATGAAGATCTTTTTTTTTACAGTTCTTCTGTGTATTGTTACCACCTCTTCTTAATATCTACTGCTTCTGTTAGGTCCACACCATTTCAGTCCTTTATTGAGCCCGTCTTTGCATGAAATGTTCCCTTGGTATCTCTAATTTTCTTGAAGAGATCTCTAGTCTTTCCCATTCTGTTCTTTTCCTCTATTTCTTTGCATTGATTGCTGAGGAAGGCGTTCTTATCTCTCCTGCTATTCTTTGGAACTCTGCATACAGATGCTTATATCTTTCCTTTTCTCCTTTGCTTTTGACTTCTCTTCTTTTCACAGCTATTTGTAAGGCTTTCTCAGACAGCCATTTTGCCTTTTCGCATTTCTTTTTCTTGGGGATGATCTTGATCCCTGTCTCTTGTACAATGTCACAAACCTCCATCCATAGTTCATCAGATACTCTGTCTATCAGATCTGGCCCCTTAAATCTATTTCTCACTTCCACTGTATCATCACGGGATTTGATTTAGGTCATACTTCAATGGCTTAGTGATTATCTCCACTTCCTTCAATTTCAGTGTGAATCTGGCAATACGGAGTTCATGGTCTGAGCCATAGTCAGCTCCCAGTCTTGTTTTTGCTGACTGTATAGAACTCCATCTTTGGCTGAAAAGAATATAATCAATCTGATTTCAGTGTTGGCCATCTGGTGATGTCCATGTGTAGTCTTCTCTTGTGTTGTTGGAAGAGGGTATTTGCTATTACTAGTGTGTTCTCTTGGCAAAACTGTATTAGCCTTTTCCTTGTTTCATTCTGTACTCCAAGGCAAAATTTGCCTGTTACTCCAGACATTTCTTGACTTCCTACTTTTGCATTCTAGTCGCCTATAATGAAAAAGACATCTTTTTGGGGTGATTGTTCTAAAAGGTGTTCTAGGTCTTCACAGAACCATTCAATTTCTGCTTCTTCAGCGTTACTGGTCAGGGGCACAGACCTGGATTACCATGATATTGAATAGTTTGCCTTGGAGACGAACAGAGATCACTCTGTCGTTTTTGAGATTGCATCCAAATACTGCATTTCAGACTCTTTGTTGACCATGATGCCTATTCCATTTCTTCCAAGGGATTCCTGCCCACAGTAGTAGATATAATGGTCATCTGAGTTCAATTCACCCATTCCAGTCCATCTTAGTTCACTGATTCCTAGAATGTCGACGTTCACTCTTGCCATTTCCTGTGTGACCACTTCCAATTTGCCTTGATTCATGGACCTGACATTCCAGGTTCCTAAGCAATATTGCTCTTTACAGCATCGGACCTTGCTTCTATCACCAGTCACATCCACAACTAGGTATTGTTTTTGCTTTGGCTCCATCCCTTCATTCTTTCTGGAGTTATTTCTTTACTGATCTTCAGTAGCATATTGGGCACCTACCAACCTGGGGAGTTCATCTTTCAGTATTCCTATCTTTTTGCCTTTTCATACTGTCCCTGGGGTTCTCAAGGCAAGAATACTGAAGTGGTTTGCCATTCCCTTCTCCAGTGGACCACATTCTGTGAGACCTCTCCACCATGACCCGCCCGTCTTGGGTTGCCCCACACAGCATGGCTTAGTTTCACTGAGTTAGACAAGGCTGTGGTCCATGTGATCAGATTGGCTAGTTTTCTGTGATTGTGGTTTCAGTCTGTCTGTCTCAGGGAACTCAAACAGGGGCTCTGTATCAACCTAGAGGGATGGGATGGGGAGGGAGATGGGATGGAGGGTCAAGAAAGAGGGGATATATGTACACCTATGACTGAGTCATGGAGATGTTTGACAGAAAACAACAAAATTCCATTAAGCAATTATCCTTCAATTAAAAAATAAATTAATTTTTTAAAAAACAGGGCAAATGAGAAATAGACAAATCCACAATCATAATCAGAATTTATAACATGTCTCTCTCAGATGTGACAGAATGAAAAAAATTCAATAAGGAAACATTCTAAATAATGTTGACTTAATTAACATACATAGAACAGTGCTGCGTGCTCAACAATTGCTGAATGTTAAATTCTTTCCAATTGTAAAAGAAATGGTTATCTAAGTAGACTATAGGCAGTTCACAAAGCACGTGTCAATAAACCTCAAATAGAGACCTCTGAATACAGTAACGTAAGCTAGAAACCAACAACAGAAAGGTGACATGAAAACCAAAGCATGTCCATTAAGCAATACACTCTTAAGTAAACCATGGATAAAAGAAACTATACTGAAAATTAAACATTTTAATAAAATAAGATACAACAAATCAAAATTATGGGATGCAGTTAACACAATGCTTAGATTCAGACTTAACTGAATATATTTAGAAAAATCAAAGTGTAAAACATGATGAGCTAAGCATATTGCTAAATAAGCTAATAGAGAACATATGCAAAACCCAAAAAAGGAAGAAAATAACATAGGTTAGGCCAGAATCGAGGAAAATTTTTAAAAAATACAAATAAGAAAATTCAAGAAAGGCAAAAGTTGGGTCTTTTAAAAGAAATGAATTCATAAAATAGATAAACCTCCAGTAAAGTTTTAGAAATTGGACATTATATACGTTTTTTAAATTTCTGGTCATCAAAAGATACAATTATGGGAGTTAAAATGCAAAACACAAAGCAGGAAAAGACATGTGTGATACATATGTTCAACAAAAAAGTTGTATTCAGAATATATTAAAAAAACTTGTCAGTCAATACGAGAAGGACTGACCATGTCTATAGATGGGAAACAGTGGCAGACTTTATTTTTTGGGGCTCCAAAATCACTGCAGATGGTGACTGCAGCCATGAAGTTAAAAGACGCTTACTCCTGGGAAGGAAAGTTATGACCAACCTAGGTAGTATATTTAAAAGCAGAGACATTACTTCGCCAACAAAGGTCTGTCTAGTCAAGGCTATGGTTTTTCCAGTAGTCATGTATGGATGTGAGAGTTGGCCTATAAAGAAAGCTGAGCGCTAAAGAATTGATGCTTTTGAACTGTGGTGTTGGAGAAGACTCTTGAGAGTCCCTTGGACTGCAAGGAGATCCAACCAGTCCATCCTAAAGGAGATCAGTCCTGAATATTCATTGGAAGGACTGATGTTGAAGCTGAAACTCTAATACTTTGGCCACCTCATATGAAGAGCTGACTCATTGGAAAAGACTCTAATGCTGGAAAGGATTGGGGTCAGAAAGAGAAGGGGACGATGAGATGCCTGGATGTACATCACTGACTCGATGGACACAGGTTTGGGTAGACTCCGGGAGTTGGTGATGGACAGGGAGGCCTGGCATGCTGCGGTTCATGGGGTCGCAAAAAGTTGGACACGACTGAGCAACTGAACTGAACCAACAGAAAAGTGGGCAAAAGACTTATATGGAAATTCCACAAAAGAGGATTTCTAAATGACCAACAAACATGTGAAAAGGTACTCAACATTATTGAGAAATGCAAATTAAATCAATACTGTGATAGTAGAAGTACCCTAGAGTAGTTAATAGGGGGAGGGGGGAAGAAGACTAAAGCTGGCAGTAGCAAGTAAAGACAATGATATGGATGAGGATTTTCATACATTACAAGGAGAGACAGACAACTGATTTGGGAAACAGCTGGACAGAATATACAAATGTTGAATATATACCTTAAGACCCAGAAATTTCACTCTCGAGAAATGAGCACTTGCGAACATCAAAAGATACATGTTAGAACATTAGTGGCAGTTTTATTCATAATACAGTCAAAAACTGAGGGGGAAAGGCAAAATTATAGTCAACAGTCCCTGACAGCTCAGTTGGCAAAAGAATTCGCGTGCAATGCAGGAGACCCCAGTTCGATTCCTAGGTCGGAAAGATCCTCTGGAGAAGGGATAGGCTACCCACTCCAGTGTTCTTGGGCTTCCCTTTTGGCTCAGCTGGTAAAGAATCTGCCTAAAATGTGGGAGATCTGGATTCAATCCCTGGGTTGGGAAGATCCCCTGGAGAAGGGAAAGGCTACCCACTCCAGTATTCTGGCCTGGAGAATTCCATGGACTCTACAGTCCATAGGGTCGCAAAGAGTCAGACACGACTGAGCAACTTTCACTTTCACTTTCTTTCACAGTCAACAGAAGAAAGGAAAAATATATTCTAGTGTACTCATGCAATGAAAAATGAAAGACAGCTACAAAGAACAAAATAAATGAATCTCATAGACACTAAGCGAAGACAAGGAAGCCATGTAGAAAAGTATATATACTCAGACTGTAATATATAAAATTCAAATACTTATCTATGGGATGGAAGTCAAAACAGTGCATGATCTGACTTACATGTGGAATCTAAAAAAGCCAAGCTCATAGGAACAAAGAGTAGACCGGTGGTCGCTAGGGACCGCAGGGTATGGGAAATGGGGAAACGCCGGTCGAAGGGGACATCTCTTTCAGGTAAGAGATGAATAAGTTCCAGCAATGATGACTACAGTCAACAATACTGTACTATATACCTGAAAGCTTCTAAGATAGTAGATTTTTAAAGTTTTTACCACACACACATACAAATGGTTAACTATGTGAGGGAACAGATGTATTAACTGGCCTTACCATTGATAATCATTTTGCAATGTACACGTGTATCAAATATTTCAAATATCATGTTGTACATCTTAAACTTATACTATAATATATGTCAACTGTAATTCAAATAGTCTGGAAAAAATAAGTGAGTCCTTTGGGATTGTTAGGACTGCAGGAACAGAGAGTATTATAGAGTGCTGGTAACTTTCTACCCTGTGATTTATAGAAAGGGTTATACTTCTACATTCAATTTGTGAAAAATCCTTGAGCTATGTAATTTTCCTTTGATTGTACTGCATGTTTTCTTAATATTTTTTAAAGTTTACAAAGTAAGTGTTACAATAAGAGCAGAGAACCTGGGGTGCCCCAGTGAATGGTACAAACAGACTCTTCTCCTAAATGGAGGGGTTAGGAATGGCCTCTATGTATCGAGCTAAATCTTTTTTGACAGAAACTGAAAGTTCAGTTATCTAGCATTCACCATAAACAAAGGAAAATGAAGAAATGGATATCTGAAGATGAAGTTTAGTCCATTACTGTGATAGATTACCTTTCACAGGCTTGATATAGATTCAAGAGGCTAATTCCCATTCCCAAAATAAATTTTTACAAGTGCTCAAGTCAAGATGAATCCTCAGCAAACATGTCTTAACTGCTGAAGCACATTTAAATTTGTTCCTTAAAGATTATAAATCTTTAACACTCATATCATTTAATTGTACATCAAATTTGAAGAAAAAACAATCATTACACTATCATACTTTTATACTAAGGCATTTGACCCACCCTGGTACAAGGCTGATATACTTGTAAGATTTTTAAATTATAAACTGCTTTTTATTATATTTTCAAAAATAAATATATTATTCTTCAAAATAAACATTCCAAAAATAGTCAAAAAGATCAATAGAAAATTTTCAAATATATAGATTCATTTAACTAAAACAGCTTAAAAATGCTGAAATACTGACTTCTTACATTTTATCTATCCCTTTTAGGGTGTTAACTGAAAAGAAGTTAACATTACTAGCTCTATTTAATGGCAAACATCAATCTTTCCAGAAATACTTGTGTAATTGTCTACGAAAATGATTGCTTAGGATCAAACTGAATTTCCCAAAGCATTACTATATAAATTATCCAAACCTAATTTGTGGTCCTGTTATTTTGACTTAATCTGAATTCACAGTACAGCAATGAGAATAAAATCACCTAAACACTTATATACATTTGATGAATATTACATTCCTATCATTTACAAGCTAAAATATATTATTTAAATTAAGCAAGAAAAATGACCATTGCTTTTACAATCCCAGTTTTAGTTAGATTTTAAACAAATTTATAAATATATATTGCTAGTTCAATTTCCCAATTTTCTGTTTGTTACTCCTCCATATAGTGAAAAAGAAGCAAGGCACTCTCTGAGGATTTTGCCGTAACAGGTGCACCTCACAGAACTGCAGCCTTTTTTTTTTTTTAATTCCGCACTTTGTCTTTCCTTCATGCAGAGCAAGAAAAGTGCTTATTTTCTTATGAATTTACAAAAATGCTGTAAAACACTCTCTGGAACTGATCCCAAATATGAAATGCAAAGAGGGATAGAATCCTGAGAGTATTCAATGAAATACAGCACCTAAAATGGCAGATTAGGAAAAAATTTTATATATAATAAAGCTCTATTTCAAGTTTGGAACCAAGAGAGGGGAGGTCTCCTTTTCCATAAATCTTTCAGAGAAATACATAGTAGAGCACAACTCTGATACATTATTGAACAGGCAAACCCTAGCACTGTAATTGATGGTGGCACTCTGATTTAATGATCCTTATTTTTAAAGCTAATTAAAGAAATTGAATTGCATGTTCAAAGCAGATTTGCTTAATGTGACGAGACTATTTTGGACATAAAGTAGCTCACAATTCCTGAACTAAACAAGTTACAAAATGGAGCAGCGAGTTTTAAGGAAGGGAAGGGGCTTGGGGGGAGCGGGACTTTCAGACAAAACAGTGTATAATTTTACATTTTCTATGAGACCTTCCTATCTTTCATTGGAATACTTATTCAGCACCTGAAATGTTCAAGACATTCGGCTCTCAGGGACGGGACAGTAATAAAAGAGGTGTCTGTGGAAGGCTGTGAAAAAATGGCAACAAATCATTTTCAGCTCCTCTTCGCAAGAACAAGTCTATTCCCCTTCCACAGAATCACATACAAAAGTCCTTTTTGTGTGTGTGATTCAAAAGTAATCAGTAGTAAAGTAGTAATAGTAAAAACTATTAATTTTATTCAATATCAAATTAGTAAAAACTATTAATTTTATTCAACATTGATTCTTAAAAGTATGTCTTTTAAAATTCTGTGTTTCAAAGTGGTAAGTAAATATGAAGTACTTCTCATATATTAAAAATACAATCATCACAAGAAAAGCACTATTGTTTGAGTTGCAAGCTAAACTAGGCTTTTTTTTCATGGGCACTGTATTACTTGAAAAAAATGACTTAAATCCAAAAACTGATTATACAGACTTTGGTATATGGCAGACACTTTCTCAAAAATAAAGTATGCCTGACACTTCGAAGAAAACAACTGACAGTAATTGTTGCCAGTAGTGAAATTTGAGCTTTCAAGTAAAAATTAAGAATTTTGAAAAACTTGCATCTGCCAACCTGGGCTTGACACTTTTCCATAATTTAAAGACTCTATTGATAAGATCAGAAGCAATACCAGCAAGTATAATTTTCTGATACTATGTAATGAAAGGTAAAGTGTAATTTTTCTATTTTTCAAATTTTCCAAATGACCAATGTAATATAAAATTATGCGTGGGTAATGAAAGTAAAAATTCAAAGCATAGGGAAGTGTTCCCTACTTTGGTTTCAGATTCCACACTGCAACTAGCTTCTAAGAAACTAACAAGAGTTTTGGTGCCCTATCAAATAAGGATAACCACAATTATCTGAAGGCTATATACACCCCTCTCCTTTTCCATCTACATACTCGTGTGAAACCAGATTTTCTCATATTCATAAATGAAAACAACAAATCCAAACAGATCAAATCCAGAAGCAGATATGAGAATCCGACATCTTCTACAGAGCCATGTTAAAGAAAAATGCAAAAATGTAAAACAATGCCACTCTTTTCACCAATTTTTAAAGGTAATGGGCTTATTACTGTTATTTTCTATGTACTACTAAGTAAATATTTACAAAAGTTCTCAATTTTAATTTCTAACCTGATATAAATACTGATGGATAAAACCACAAAAACAAAAGCTCTTTGAGGTCCTCAGAAATGTTTAAGAATGTAATGGGGTCATGAGAGGAAACAGAGCCACTGCCTTAAAACATTAAATCTCCATATAAAGAGGAAGCAATAAACAGAGAACTGGTATTTACTGAGCTCTTGGTAAACACTGGGCTTAGGCCTTACATTTTTAAAATCCGTGCTATTTAGCTCCCATTTTACAACTAAAGGAGGAGCAAAACAGGGCTCAGTCAAGATTAATATATATATTTTTTCATTTTAAGAAATAAACTCATGCTTAAGATCATTGTTGGTCTCTGAATAACACAACACTGCCAGCATCTGAGAGCAGATAATCAAAACGAAGGCCTTGAGATAATCAGGAATTCCTTAAATGATGTTCATTATACTGTTTACAAGGACAGTGAAAAAAAAACGCAACACAGCTTTGTGATTAAGACCTGAACTCTGGAGTCAGCTTGCCTGCATTCAAATACTAACTCCCTCACCTAACCTCTCTGTGCTTCCATTACCCCTCTGCAAAATGAGGAAAATATTATCCTCTGCTTTATAGTATTGTCGTAATGATGAAACATGGAAGAGCTCCTGGCACATAATAAGAACTCCTTCCAAGTTAATTATGATGATGATGACTGATGAGTGATATATCTATTTAATATGGTTCCTAAGAGAAAAATGAGGGGTCTTCAAAGTAACTAGTTATTTGGCTTGTTTGTTGACATAAAAAACTAGTTCTCTAGCAAGGAAAGACAAATTATTAATGCACAACAGTTCTGAATATTCAAGAACATGTAATCATTAATTACAAAATTGTTTACTGAGTCTGAGTTAAGTGTCGTGTTAGGGACGAGGTATTCAAAGATGAATGTGTCATGGATTTTATCCCAAAAGTGGGAAATGGACTCCAAACAAACCTCCAAACAAATGAATTCTACAGCCCCTCTGCATGCTTGTTGAGAACAAATGGCGCAGTGGCGCGCAGCATATACACCACTAGTCTAGGCATGTGTGTTGATGTGTATTTACAGAATGTCTTCCCTTTATTTAAATCTCAACACTTCTGTGCTTTCTTAACAAAATTTCCAAAGAAAAAGAGGATAAAGAATGTAGCTTGACCAAAAATAATATTCTTATCAAAGTATGCTGGAATTTTCTACATTTAAGGGGCAAAGGTATAAAAATTAACTTTTATTTCAAATGTCACAAATTTTAGAAATTGAAAATTTAGACAAATGACATGTTAGAATGTTTGCAGTGTTTTTTCTACCAGTCCCACATTTCTAGAAGATAAAATTGATTCACTGTTCACAGTCTGCTTAGAGAAAAATAAAAATAAAACCCTCTAGACAAGCATAAATATATGGAAATGGGCACATGAAGACTGATGTTACTTTACCATGCTGCCTCTCCATTTTAGTATTACTCTACCCAGTCCATTTCCCTAATTATAAATAAAAGCAGAATGAAACTTCTGGTTTATATTTAAAAGGATTTCTGATTAAAATTTAGGAGGGATAATTCAAGGGAAACAGCAAATTTTACTACATTTGAATTTACAAAAGATTTAGTTTAAATTCATTTCTCGTTATGAATGCTATTAACTGTTTTCTTAAACTCATTTTTTCCTTTATGTTACAGAACTAAGGATTTAGAAAAAGTGCAAATTAGAAGAAAAAAAAAAAAAAAAAAAAGCATTGGCTTCAGGGTCACACAGACCTAGATTCCTCCCCTAAATCTACCAACGAATAACTGTATGGTCCAGATAAAGTTATATAATCTCTCTTAGCCCCAATTTCTTCACTGGACAAAGTGGGGAGAAACCCCACCTCAAAAAGCTTGATGGACTGAATAAATGAGACAGAGTCCATAGCACACAAGGGCTTCCTAAAAGGAATTGTTCCTACTGTTGCCATACTTCAAATGCAAATCGACCTCTATTGTTCTAAATTCGTGGGTTAAAAAACTTATTTAGATTATACTCAGGAAATTTCTTATTTTTTTTTTCCCTCTTCTCCAAAGACCATTTAACTTTGTCACAAAAACACCATACAATTAGCACCATTTGCTGTTTTAGACACACATGCATACTCAATGGCAAGATGGTGTTGCATTTTAATCCAGCACTGTATAAAAAGCTTGAACATTGCCTTCTTGCCCAGGATAAAACAAGAATTTTAGTCCCTTCAAAGGCTCTATATTTACAAACTTTTAGTTAAAGGAACAAACATTTAAAAGCTGTTATTGTACCAAAAATAAAGTATTTGAAATTCTGACAGTAAATAAACTTTATGGTAAATGCAAAAACATGAGACAACTCCTCTCGTAACTTCTCCTAGATAATGTACATTGAAGTCTTACAGACACTTTCTGTTAGGCTGCTGTAATGCTCAATCATAAAAGTAAAACCATTTTAAGGGTAGGAAAAATACTTTTTTCATTTTCATGGGCACCATCAGCTGGGAAGAATTCTATTTGACTTCTAGATAATTCTTGTTAATGGGTTGAGGCATATATTCTTTCTCTCCATTCCCCTCCCTTCATACCGTCATAATTTAACCTAAGCATTCTTGAGAGACAGTAGTCATTTCCCTTTTCCTGACAGCAAGCTTACAGATGAATCATCTTCATTTCAGTCTCAAATTAGAAACCATCAACACAGGGTTACGTTTTCATCTTTTATATAGGTAATAAATCAGGCTGAGGAAACACAGGCATTTCTGCTCTTTGAGACAAGAATTATACAAAATAGCGGGGATTTATTAATTACCTAAGTCAAAACAGAGCAATCAAGTGCTCAATTATCAAAATTTTCAACTTTTCATCAATCTAAAAATCATAAATGTAAGAAATTGTCAGAGGTGCTGATATTACTGCTTAAAAGCAGCATACCTCAACACTTTGGCTATAAACGTGATTTATCAGTCCTACAAATACAGAAGAGTGGCTCTTTGGGCAGGCCCCAGCATGGTGAAGTTCCATCTAATACCCTCTGCTAATGTCAGGTATTTGAAAGCGACCTTCTGAAGTTACTGTCAGTGCCTGGTGGTCCAGACAGTAAAGAATCTGCCTGCAGTGCAGGACCCAGGTTCAATCCCTAGATCAGGAAGATCCCCTGGAGAAGGGACTGGTTACCTACTCCAGTATTCTTACCTGGAGAATTCCATGGACAGAGGAGACTGGCAGGCTACAGTCCATGGGGTGGTAAAGAGTCGGATACGACTCAGCAACTAACACACACATAAAACTCTGAAGTACACACTGCCTGCCTGCTTCTCTAGGTTCTATAAAGTGTGCTTTTGTTTTAAGACAGAGGATCAGAAAAATATACATGGGGTACATTATCTCATGCATGCTTTAGCAGAAAAGTCATTACTAAATTACTCTGTATCCTTAGTGTATTTCAAACTTCAAAAGATGAAAGAAACAGCCCTTTGAAGAATGATTCATGTATTTTATAACTATATGTGAGGGTCTTATCCATCAAAATGTCATTAAGACCTTTACCTTCATTTTATGTGGTTATGTTTTTCACTACAATCTTTAAAATGTGCAGAAATAAACATAAATAATTGTTAAAATATTGTATTAAATAGTATAGTTAAGAGATAAAGTTGATACAACTTCAACTTGTTACAAAAAAATTGATATGGAAAGCTGAATACAAAAGAGCAATGATGATAAAAAACAGAAAGAAAAACAGAAAACCATACTAAAGCCTTCACTGTCTGGCTCCAAAGTTTCCTCTTCTGTCAACAGCCTCCCATACTCTATTGCTCTGATAACACAGGTATATCTGTGACTCTCTTGTCAAGATTTGTCAACCTCAGCACTGAAGACTCTCTAAACCCAGCAATTCCCTGTTTGACGGGCTGTCCTCTACATTGAGGATGTTGAGCAGCATCCCTGGACTCCATACATCACACGCCTCTAGCATTGTCCCCACCCCTCCAACCCACAAGCTGCGACCATCTAAAGTGTCTCCAGACATTGTTCAGTGTCTCCTGGAGAGAAAGTGTAAAATGACCCAAACTAAGAACAGCTGTACATTTGTAAACACTCTTCCCATTACCTGAAATAATTCCCTCTATCTCTACAGAAAACCTCTATTCATTTTTCAAAACCCATCTTGGATGTCACCTCCGATGCGAAGTTTTCCTCTAGTCAAAGTTAGTAATTTCTTCCTCTCTCTTCCTTTTATACCACTTAGCTTGTTTTCCTATTTAATGACATAAGACTATATATGTTCTTTCCCTCTAGATAGGTAAGAATCTCCATCTTATTCATTGCATTTTTACTTATTTTAAGTGTTCAACAAAGGTTTATTATTAAATGATTATGAGCTTTCTATTAAAAAAAAAAAAACAAAAACAAAAACCATGAGCTCCCATTACCTTCCCATTGCCAAGGGGAAATTTGGTATATTGAATGATGTCTCATATTGAGCAATATACAATCATCTGGTTCTTTTTTGCCTTTGTCCTGGGAAATGAGAATTAAATTATATACTCAATTTTAGCCACCCAAGGGACTTGGTATATCTAGTTCTCTAATATTTTTATTTGATCTTTATTTAGATTTATCTTTGAATCATCTATTAGGATGTTTTGCCCTTAGGAGTTGTCCCAAACTTTTTTTGGAATGTGAACAGATAAAACTTAGAAACACAGAAATATAAAACCATGACTTTTATACCGTGAAGACCATATTTTTCGAGAATAAAAATGAAAAAGGACTGAATTACTCTAATCAACACTGAACAGTAAATTCCAATACTGGTTTTAGTTTAAATCAATGTCTCTCCAATAATTCCAAAACATTTCCAAAGAAAAACCTATAATTGGTCTCTGTAACCATAATTTTAAAAAATCTTAGCAATGACAATTTTCAGTCCTTTCTAATGAAGGTAATAATTTTAATTCATAGTTTTCCTACAAATAACTCAAGATAAAAAGACATTTAACTTAGTACCCTTAGTCAATTCAGAAGGCAAGGCTATTAATTAATCAGGAAAGTAGCATCTACTTATATTGGGCTGGACAAACGTCACAGAATAAATATGCTAATCCAATATCCTCTCGTCTGACAAGTTTCTATTATTAACTTGCTAACGTGTTTATTTCCTCCACAATAGCTGGATTTTTGTCATGAATATGCATTAGGCCCTGCAGTTATTAGCCTGGATGACTCAGTGACAGTGAGGACACTACTTGAGAATTTGCATTTGACAGATCATTGACACAAAGTCACAGTTATCCACCCCGCCCCCCCGACACACACACACTTAAACAGGAATCATGCAATGGGAAATAAACTGGAGCTATTAGAGATTATTCAGGTCTAATAGCACACATCCTTTTAGCTGGTGGTTAGAACAATACACAATGTGGCAGAGTTAAACAGAGGCATCAATTATACTCTCAGACCTGTTAATATTTTTGACAATATTTAAATAGCACATCCCTTCAGGGCATGGCTTTTTTGCCCTCTCAGTTACACACCTGTCAAGTGTTTAATTTGCCAAAGGGAAACAGTTTGATTTGTAAGGGCTGTCTTAATACTGAAGAAGCAAACTGGAAAAATTAAACATTATTGAAAAGAAGTAATGAAAAGGATCTGAGGGGGCAAAAAATAGTAGGTTTAATTCAACAAGGCATGTTAGCATCTGTCATTAATACAACAATATGATCTTGTTCCCCATATGGTGAACACACCTTGGGCTTTTCAATTATTCACTCCCTTTGCTTTTAAAAGGCAGAATGATGGCAGAGAAAAATTAAAGGGGTCAAACTTTCCAGTAACACTAAAAGAGACAGAGACAGTAACTTGCTCCTATCATGCATATAAAATTAAATACTTGAAAATGTAATTTAGGTGAAAGATAATAAACAAAAGCTGGCCATTCATCAGATTTGTATAGCTACTGGATTAAAAGCACAAATTTCACTCCTTAGATGCACTACTTAAATATTAAATTACAAAGAGTAATAAATTAGCAGTTGGCAAATGATATAGAAAATTTAAATCTAACATGATAACACTTAGAATATATACGTTTAACTTTAAAACAGAAAATATTACAAATTTTTAAAAATTTTTCTCTAGTCAGGCAAGGGAAAAAAATTAACAAATTATTTTGAACCGGTACAGAATGGAGAGTAAAGTGAAGAGTCCAAAAACTGTGGGACGTTATCTATGGTTTCAACAGACACTAAACTCATGCCACCCAGGCACTGTTAACCTTGGTCTGGGGGAGCTGTGAGACAAGCTTCAGGGTCAAACAGGGGAAAGGACTGTGCCTTGGGAGCCAAGAAGTCCAAATTCCACCTCTGGCTCTACTCTCTAAACTAATCTGCCATAATCAGCAGGGGGATGAACAGATAGTTTCCACGGTCCCTTTCAGTATGTGAAGAGGTAACCAATGAGCCAAAAACAGGAAACTCGTATCAAACACACCTACATAATTCACGAACATCACAGCCTTGAAATACAGTGGACCCCTGCACAACACAGGGGTGAGGAGTGGGGAGAGACATCAACTATGATGCAGGCAAAATTCCAAGTATTATAGCTTTGACTCCTCCAAAAGTTAACTACTAATAGCCTACTGCTGACTAAAGTCTTATCTATAACATAGTCAATTAACACATATTTTGTATGTTATATATATTATATACCATATTCTTATAATAAAGCAAACTAGAGAAAAGAAAATGTTATTAAAAACATCATAAGGAGGAGAAAATACAAGTTTGTACAGTTCAAACCCAGGTTATTCAAGGGTCAACTGTATAACAGCAATTGTCATTAGTAAAATGAGATCACACTGTCCGTAGTCCTAGACTACGAGGCTCGATAATATTATACTCAATAATTTCCAAAGAAGTTTAAGTTGAATCACATGGGACCCAAATAGTTTTAGATACCATATCCTAGTTCCATTTGGAAAGAGTAAAACAAGCTCAACAAGCAGTCCTTTTTCTCCCGTCCTTTCAGCAGACCTGGTAAGTACAAAAGCTATTCCCCTCACATAAGAGTAGATAGCAGGGACATTTTGACAGCTGCTTCACTAGACTAACAGCATTTCCTAACATAATCACTAGTAATTTTTCTTTCAACTTTCCCTCTCATTCGAGTCATATTTCCACATAATTAATACAATAAGAGGAGAAGATATCTGTAAAACATCTTCACGTTGCTTAAAAACCAGGTAATTTTCTATATCATAATTACACTAATATCCATAATACTGGTTTCTCCAAAAGAATGCCAAACCATTCTGAAAATGAATACCTGAAACCAATTTTTTCAATAATTTACAAAGGAAAAAAAACACAATTATATATAATGAAACCACCTCGTTTTCTTAATTCATGATCATAACTTTTAAAATCATTAGGTACAAATTCACTTGAGAGAAATATTTTTAAAGATTCTTCTTGATCTATGTACTTAATTTGGGGGGGTCATTAAAATAGCTAGATTAAGAAGTTACATGACATTTAACAAATTCCTTCTCTATTGCTACTAATGCTCTTTTTCCACTTGGCAGATTTTGGAGTTTTTGTTGTTGTTAACTGAAGCTGTTCTTCAACTGAATTATGAAACTAGTCTTCAGATTTCATGTTAAACTTTTAAGGCAGAATATTGGCTAGCCAGTCATCCATAACCATTAGATTAATGCTAAAAACATCAGAATGAGAATTAACTTGGACTGAAGACATAATTAGATTAACTTCAAACCTTGTGAGGATAACAACCATTTAAAAACTATTTTTAAAAAACCTGAGAAATGGTGATTACATTAAGGAAGTTCAGTGACCATCTGATTCCAGTTTTCATTCTGTCATTGCATTATGTCTCAATTTTAATATAAATGCGAGGACTTTTTAATGCTCATAATTTTTACAGAAATAAACACTGTGTTACATTTAGAAGTCCTAATGTTTATCACCATCTGATGCTGTCATGGGAGCCATTGCTACTTACACTCTTTTTAGAAGTGAGAATTGCAATTCCTCTAGCTGATGACAATGTAATTACTCCTTCTACTGTCAACAGAGAGGTGATTTCCTTTCCTCACATACATGATTACACATGCAAATCCAGGCTCATCTGAAATATTCTGTGTGCTGAATGTCTGAATTTGAATAAGCACAATCACATGAACCATGAGTCACAGTGATGATGGAAACCAAGGTACAGCCATCCACCCTAAACATATTTGTATCATCTTCCTCTCCTGCAGGAACTCATTCTTCCATTCTCCCACAGCTTTCAACACAGTGTCATATCATTTACAATATACAGCCACAACCATTAAGAAAATAACTGAGGGCACAGCAGAGTGGGGAGCCACAGTGAATATGAAGTCTCACTTGGAGGTTTAAATGACTTCATTAACAATTAATTCACACATACAAAAATCAGCCTTTCAGAAAAAACAGGAGACTTTACAAGCTCTATACCATGCTATGCAGGCCTCCTGTGGGTATACACCATGTCTTACCTCGTCTTTCAGCTGCTGTATGGAAGTCTGAAGGTTCAGAATCTGGCTGAAGAGCGGGCTCTGCAGCACTGACTTGAGAAGGTTCAGTTTGTCTTCATTTGCTGCATCCCCACGTTCCCGCAGCTTGGCCTGCAAGCGCTCTGCTGCCTGCACAGCCCGATTTTTGTCTAAACCAAAGAGCAGCATTAGTCAGGTAACAGGATTCAAAAGACAGGCATCAAACAATGCTTATAGAAATTCTAAAACTATTTCTTGGGAGAGCTGAAAATTGACTTGGAAAAAAGAAGGGACTAAAACATGTCACTCTAAATATATTCTTCAAACCTTGAAGCCTCTAATAAGAAAGTCTGTTTAAAAGCAGCCAACTGGTTATAGTGTATAGTGTATGGTACGTGCAACTGTAAGTATGGAAACAAATTCAGATGATGCGTATCTGATATGCTTCTAATACCAGCTATTTCAACTCTTTTATAAAAACTAATTAAAACCAAACATTCTGTGATCTTATAAATGTTATTTCTTTTTTATTAAAATGTATATATAAGAAAAATTAGAACTATAACTAATAAGTAGAGGTAAATAATGTCACTGATGAATTTTAACAGTCAAATTTTCATGTATTAAGAGGCAATGCATTATATACTTTTGCATTCACTTGAAAATATATTACAATAACACATATTCCTTCAAAAACACAATTTTTTTAATGCTTGAAATGTCTTACCTCCAAATTAAATAGCATATGTACATAAGCATAAAAATGAATACAATTTATCTATTAATCACCTTGTATAAGGTACAAAGGTGCCAAAGTTAGTATTTTCCATAAGTGTACCCTTAATAATCCTAACATCTAACATGCAAGACTCTAGACAGTTAAATGCTACCACAAATAACAGTTAAAAAATATCTCAAAATCCCACTCTCACTCCCTCTCTCCCTTCCATGTAAGTGAAGCTACAATTTTTAAAAAATACTCAAGACTGCTAAGATATATGCCTTAACATATTCTCGATGATATCTATTAAAATATATTGCCATATCGTAGTAATAAAAAAGAGTGAGAACTATCACTAGAGACATTTTTTGATACCAAAAATATGATTACACAGGAATGGAGAAACTAAAATATTAACTAATGCTGACCATGAGTTCATGTACAAAGTTAAACACTCATATGCAGAATTCTAAAAGCAAACAGTAATAAAGATATGCCTAAGAACTGATTTTAGGTTATTTCCCATGGTATCTCAAAAAATAAATCTAGTATGAATTCTCACATCAATTCTTGAAAGGTGTACAACTCAGTAATAACTTACAAAATGAAGATTATCAGGTAACGTTTAAATAATTCTGTATTTCCCCTTTGCTGTCCACTTTCTTAAGAGGAACTTTCCTATGTAAACTATTAGTCTTTACTCTGTGTGACTTTCGTATAAAATAGGTGATATAGGAAATGCATTCTTATTCAGTCACAGTACCAGGAACAAAAGTCAACAGTAATGATCCGCATGATCACAAAATCAGCTCCTCCTTTCCTGCCACCCACTTCCCGCTACCCCTCAAAACCTGCAGGCGTCAAAGCATCAGCCATGATCATCAAGGCATCACAGATACCTTCCAATACCTTCCAAAAATCATGCCCAAAGAGTTCCCTGGAAAAGGTGAAGACTGCAGTGTCAGATAAAGGACCATGACAGACTGGATGTTCCATACCTGACATACCTGAAATCAGTTCTATAAACCAGCTTCTCTAAAACTAAAAAGCAGTACAGTGTGGGGGAAAAAGAAAAAAGATCAACACATGTCTAGAAAATTTGTTGGATATTTCAACCTAAATTATCTACTGCAGAAATTAAACTGCCATAAATTGTCACTCAAGTTTGTCAACCTGTTCGGTATTGTTATAATAGTTTTACCAACTTAAAAGCTCAGTACTATTTAACCTGCCAAGAGTACAGTAAATGTAAGACATAGGCAATGATCTTCAGTATTAAAAATATTGTTATACTTCTGGTGCTACCGAGAAACAAACTTTAACCAGAACTGAGTTCATAAATCAGAACTGGGTTTACATTAAGCTTTCTTAAAACCCATATTTGGTAGAACATCTCATATACTTTTGCTTATAAGTGATGTGTTTTGATAACACTTCATATGAAACCATCTAAATATCAAAACACATTGCCCTAGTACAATGACAGTGGATTAAAAAAAAATTAACCAAATTATTATAGACAGAATCTTAACAAGTAGAACATATTTCAAAGATCCCAACGGAAGAAGTTTAAATCATTATCAAAACAGGAAGAAACAGGTCTTACCTATAGTTTCTAACATTTTTTTTCCAAATTTCAATGTTCTTCTTTAGAATGATTATAAACCAACAACTACAATGGAACTCTAGGGAGAAAAGAAAATGAAATGGTTATGTTTTACAACTTTTAAGTTATATTCTAAAACTAAATATTTTAAAAAGCACTTGATACCACTATGATTCCTCTGACCATTAAGATACTGTGGAGATAAGACAGGTTTCTGTATAGGCAAAAATTTTTTTTAAATGTATTCATTTTAGGATTTATTCAAAATTATCTTATATTTGCAGGTAAAACTTTTATAATAAGGTAAAAGGCATAAAATCTATTTTAATTAACTTGGTGCTCAGTTGCTTAGTCATGTCTGACTCTTTGGGACCCAATGGACTGTAGCCCGCCAGGCTCTTCTGTCCATGGAATTCTCCAGGCAAGAATGGGGTGGGATGGGGAGGGTTGCCATTTTCTCCTCCAGGGAATATTCCCATACCAGGGATCAAAGTAACATCTTTTGCATTGGCAGGCAGATTCTTCACCACTGAGCCACCTGAGAGCCCCAAATAAGTTGGTCAGTCAGTTAGTTCAGTCGCTCTGTCATGTCCGACTCTTTGTGACCCCATGAATGGGAGCACGCCAGGCCTCCCTGTCCATCACCAACTCCTGGAGTTCACTCAGACTCATGTCCATCGAGTCCGTGATGCCATCCAGCCATCTCATCCTCTGTCGTCCCCTTCTCCTCCTGCCCCCAATCCCTCCCAGCATCAGAGTCTTTTCCAATGAGTCAACTCTTCGAGTGAGGTGGCCAAAGTACTGGAGCTTCAGCTTCAGAATCATTCCCTCCAAAGAAATCCCAGGGCTGATCTCCTTCAGAATGGACTGGTTGGATCTCCTTGCAGTCCAAGGGACTCTCAAGAGTCTTCTCCAATACCACAGTTCAAAAGCATCAATTTTTCGGTGCTCAGCTTTCTTCACAGTCCAACTCTCTGGTAGAAGTATACAAAATATTTCCTTTAAAGCGCCTCAACAGAGACCAGTATAACTCTGGATTCACTTACAGATCCTTACCCAAAGTGGAAGGAGCTTACTGGGCTCTGAATGAGAAATTCTGTAGGCAAAAAAATATTTTTAAGATAAAAAGTAGAAGATATGACCCTGCCGTTGACTGCTCCTAGTCTTAATTGGGAAGACAATTCAGACACACCAATTAAGAAATGAACTGTGATGCTCAATCAGCAAGTGAGTGCAAGATATATTAAACCATGGATGAAAAACTGAATAAAGGAGAGCACAACATTCAAAAGACACTTTGCCTTTTTAAAATACCCTCCTGTCAATAATCTTTTCCCTACCCAAAAGACTCCTTCAACCCACACAGGTCTCATCTTTCTCTGACTATACTCATCTAAACTCTTTCAAGTACCGGATGCAGGTGCCCACTGACAATACCCACATCACTAACCCATCTTGAATCTCTGCTGTCCAACAGTTTTGTACAACTGACTCCAAGTTACATTGATCCTTCCCCTTGAAGAAAACCCACAGTCATTAGAAGTCAGTGGGTAATTCTTTCAATGGTGAAGAGGAATTCAGAACCAGACATCCTCACTCTTCATCTAGAAGATGAGATAGGGGACTTCTCTGAGAAGGAACAAGCTGACCCCCTGTTTTAGAAAGAACGCCTTTGGGAGACAAGAAAGAATCTGGTATGCAGGAGCAGATGCACAGACCATCAGTGCCTGCAGTTAGCTCTGTGTAAACTCTGAGAATAATACCTACTGACCTTTCTTAAGCCAGGTCGGATATACAACTTAAAATGACTCCATTTCAAATAGTCAAACAGCTCAAGTACTGACACTTGTATTAGAAAGTCTCATAAAGTTTTGAAAAAGTAAAATTATATACATGAGTGCTTGGTATGCACAATAAAATTTAATTCTATGCTCTTTCCCCTATGAAAACTTAACTCAGAAAGATAAAAAGTCAAGAGAAAAGAGCACTGACTCTAACTTGGAATTAAGAGTGATACAGCCTTGAACAAGGGCCTATCATATGAACCTTAGTTTCCTAGAAAACACACTTACTCTTTGGGTATGTTCTGAGAAGCGAGATAAACACAAATTTCCAGCTCACTGCAAAACACCTACCTCTCTGTTTTTATGATTAATGTTGACCACATGTAGATAAGCAGTTCAAGGCCAAGCCATGCATGGTTTCACAGGGGAAAATATAGGAAGATCTTAAAGGACAATATAAGAATCCTTCATAAAAGTGTATTATTAGGTCCTCTCTCAAAAAAATTATTAACTTCTGACAAACAAACAAATGGAAAGATACTCCCATAGCAGGAAGTCCAGGACTACAAACATGTAGTTAATGCAACTGCTCCGGAGGAAGCGTGACAGTAATGAAAGGGCATCGACGAGAGTGTCTGATGACCTGAGTTAAAATTTCAGCCTGACCCTTTACTAGCTCTACACCCTTGTTATGTCACTCATCTGTCTTTTCTGAACTTGGAATCTATTAATTACAAGTGAATGGCATTCATAAAGTTTTGAAAGAGTAAAATTATTTACATGAGTGCTTGGTATGCATAATAAAATTTAGTTCTATGTTCTTTCCTCTATGAAAAATTAACTTTGGAAGATAAATAGTATTCATTGCTTGGTGGGGGATGGAGGTTGGCCTATGCATTCAGAGGCCCTATTGATTCATGAGGAGCCTTCAGAGAAAGCACAAAGTAGTTCTCAATTGTGAAACACCCTGGCATCCAAAAGCTCACCTACAAGTCAGTTATGTGGAAGTAGAATTGCTTATTCTTTCAGAGAAACCCTTATCACAAATGTTTATATATATATATAAGCCTAGACTATTCCTGCAAGCTTTCCAAAGACACTAGTGGTTGGACGTCAAGAGGTGGAGAACAATAGAAGGAAATTTTGAGCTGCATTTCTTCTGAATTTTAAAATTTTGTATCAGTATACAGTGGTTAGATTTAACAAATAATAATACAGGACACCCAGTTTAATCTGAAATTCAGATAAATGAATAAATTCTAGTACAGGTATATCCCACACAACATTTGGGATATAACTGCACTAAATACTAACTTGTTGATTATCTGAAATTCAAATTTAACCAGGGATCTATTATTGTATCTGGCAAGACTACTTATGTGTATATTAGCTTAGGAAAAATGCAAATTTTAAAAACCATTTTTAACCTAAGAAGTCTATGCTTCCTGAAGAACTTCAATGACAAATCCTTTAAAAATCCTCTTAATGATTTTAGCTGTGACCTTTTGATTCTCCAACAAGTGGTTGATAACACTGGTTCCAATCGAGGATAAAAATCAAACAGCTTCTTTCATTTCTTTTAGAAACAGAAACTGATTAATTAGGAATCATTTTACTTTTCAACAAGTTGTACTGGTAATGTGTAGGCACAGCTTTTGTGTAGTTGAGAATCATTACTTGAAACATAAATCATTCTTGCCCAACGCAGATTATACGGCAACTAGCAAGTGAATACGTCTTATGCTAAAAATAATTCTACTAACAGAAACTGCCCCAAATGCATACAATTTTCTAGATATCTTAACTATTTTGACTGTAAAAGGAGTACATCATTAGAAGAGCTTGCTGCAATGGTTTGCGGCTTGCCAAAGTTGCTCAGCATCTGTTAATGCATTTAAATTTAGCATTCATCTCATTCTTAGCTGCCTCAGCGCTACCTGAAGTTAGTAGACAAATGCAAGGCTGTAGTCATTTGTAGGCAATTTGTCATAAAGTCAATTGGCCATGACAGAAAAACTGACACTGGCAGTCACAATTCATATTCTAGGGTTACTGAACGACTGCTCCAAGAGCACAGAAACGTCCAACTCCCCACCAGCATCATGCAATCATCCAACAGAAAATAGTCAGCTCTTTTTAGCATCTGTTCTGTAGGACTTCTCCCTCATTTTTACAGGCTTGATCAGAAAAGCATTTGTGAACAAAATCTTTCTCTTGAAGTTGACATTTATGAATCTCTCCAAACTCCTTCAATAATAATAGAATTTATTCATTCTTTTTTGCTCTTTCAAATCAAAGAAAATCTAGTATTCAGGAACCTTGCCTATAATGTAAGTCAAATACTGATTGATGGTCTCATCCTTCCTTTATAAAATAGAAAGATAAACTACCTGTCCAAAATGAATATGCTGAGAGGGGTCACAAGCCTACAAAAGAACTCAAATTCTCTTATTTATTGATTCAGCAACTCACAGAGTGCCTACATAATGAGTATGTTTCTGGGTGGGAGAATTAGAGGAATGAGGACACAGTCTGAGAACTCATGGGCCAAGTGAATGGAAGAAGAAAAAAAAAAAAAGTAAACAGATATCGGAAATAATAAGAATACAAAGAGAGATGCCATCAAACCCAAACTGAAGAGAACAGGGAAAGCTTCCTGGAGGCAGCAACCCGTGCATGGAATTTTAAAAAACAGGTGGGAGATAGGACAGAAGGGGTGATGGAAGGGCTGCCCACACAGAGGCAAGAGCGCACAGCACCTTCTGAGCACTGCAAGCCCTTACTTAGGCCTGGGCTGGGCCTGAAGGACAAGGGAAGAAGAGGTGGCGAGGCTACAGATGTGGCTACAGGGTAAATCACTGAGGGTCCTGGGTGCCATTCACGAAGAGTTTATTTAAAATTGCAGCTTCTTTTGGTAGAGTGAGTGATACAGCCAATCTTTGGTTTAGAACGATCACTCTGGTGGAATATCTGTAAAAGAAATAAAAACTGGAAGCAAGACCAGTTAAGAAGCATTTTCAAAGAGACGAAAGTGAAAAGTAAATGAAAATGGGAGACAGATCTGAGGAACAAGAGCTGTAAGCAA
Organism: Capra hircus; assembly: GCF_001704415.2. Taxonomy (NCBI): domain Eukaryota; kingdom Metazoa; phylum Chordata; class Mammalia; order Artiodactyla; family Bovidae; genus Capra; species Capra hircus. The sequence continues at coordinate 30,939,784 of NC_030815.1, read as the reverse complement.
AGGATCTGGTGATGTGAAGATAAGGCAGATGAGTCTACGAAGAACCTCAGCTTTCCTGCTTGAGTTACTGATTGGATGGCAATATTAACACCATCAAGATTGAGAATATTAAAAAAAAAAATAGTGATATGGTTGTCCTGATCAAGAGTTTAAAAGGCTGAGTGAGTGTTACAGTGCCTTATAACACCGCTAGGCCCCCCAAATTCATATGTTGAAGCTGTAATCCTCAATGAGATTATATTTGGAGATAGGGTTTTTAGGAAATAATCAAGTTTAAATGAGGTTATAACGGTGGGGTCCTAAACCAAGAGGACTGAAAACCTTATAAGAAGACAAAGAGATATCTATGTTTCTCTCCCTCCTTCCTTTCCCCCTCTCATCACATGCAAGCAACAAAGAAAAGCCATGCTTCTTCTTTGGAAGAACACAGTGAGAAAGTGGCCATCCACAACACCAGGAAGAGATCTCTCACCTGAAACCAAACCCTGCTAGACCTTGAGGGTGAACTTCCCAGCCTTTAGAGCAGTGGGGAAATAAATTTCTACTGTTTCAGCCACCCAGTCTATGGCATTATTTACAGCAGCCTGAACTAATTACTGCAGACTGCAACCTTCCCGCAGCCCCTGCTCCAAGGAATATGCAATTGCACACTATGCTATGCCCCTCTCCTCCAAGCATAACCAAGGAAGCAAAGGGTGGGCCCCTCACTCAACGGAAGACAATCTAAGTGCTGACCTAAGAGGTAAAACTGGGCTAGCGTCTCTCTCTTGAGAATTTGAAAGAATAAGCCAATTAGTAGTGGAGCTAGAGTTGAAAAGATAGAATAAGCATGAGCAAGAATGAAGAAGCTAAGGTGGGGTACACATAGGCTTGAGTCATGAGAGACAGAAAGGGATCAGTGGACAGAGACAGAAGAACACAGCTGACATTAGGAGACAGGCAAGGACTGCCTGGGAGGCCCAACACAGCTAATGGGCGGAAAACTAGGTAAAACTGGCCCCCAAGAAACAGCCACTGACATCTACTTTTACAGTGCACTCCACTCTGCCAGAGCTAATCTGTATGAGGCTCTCTGTTCCAATCAAACACACCTATTACACTCTGCTTCGGTACAGCATCATACTATCACATCCCAAAAAAACCACTATCTTTCTTAAGATGAACCCTTCCTCCTTTAACTAATTCATGTGGAGACTCTACTTCCAATAAAGATTTGAGGGAACTTACAAGCAAATACAACTTTAATATGAAAACTGAGACAATTAAGAATTTTATGAGAGAGAGTTACTTCAAAAAAACAAAGCATGGGGAACTTCTACTATGGCAGGTAAATAAAATACTTTAAAGGATTCAGTTTTGATCAGAGCCTGAGAAAAGTCATCAGGTTTAAATCAAACAAATCATAAATCTACGGCTGATACAGGAATGTGAGATCTGACTAACAAGGTTTCATTCTATAAATGAAACCATAGTAACTGTGGAAAACATTCACAAGTAATAAAAATATTTCTAGCTAAAATATTCTAGTCAAAGGAGAATAGAAATACTTTCACTTCAAACTCCACTAGAAAAATAAGCCAAACATCTATGTTAAAATTAAAACACTAAAAAATGATAATAATAATTTATAATTTATAAACCAGGAGGATAAAAGATGGAACAAACCATACTCAAGCAATCTAAAAGAGTTTGGGAATACAGAAAATAAAGAAAAAGGAAAAAGCATCATTAAAATAAGAGAAATGAAATAAATTCAGATATCCATATTCACAATAAATATAAATGGGTTAGACTCACTGAAGAACAGGCTCACAATCTGTAACTCAAAATTGAAAATGAGAGTTGTAAACAGTCTGAGGTCAACCTATAATTTTGAATATATAGAATAATAATATATGCTACACATAAAAAGGTATTTATGTGATTTCATCATTAGAACAATGAGTTATTGATAAAAGGACACATTCCAAAATCAATTACAGTTATAGTTACTTTTAGGAGTGGACAGATGGAAGTGGTAGCTTTTGATCAGAGAGAGGTCAAAAGGTGACTTTAGCTTTCTCTACTTTTTTAAGGAAACTATAATTTTAGAATGTTTTAAAGTTATATTTATAAAAATTAATTGAGTTGAAATATTTATGGATAAAGTACTCAAATGCATGGTATTTTCTTCCAAAAAATGGAAGAGGACAGAAGAAACATGACTGGACATGCTATTAAAAGTGAATAATGGATACGTGAGGATTCACTATAATATACACATCATAAAGTGTACATTATAAAGTTTTCATAACAAAAAAAAAACAGAAAAATAAACAACTGACAATAAACATGTGAAAATGTTAATACCTACCTGATTTTGGAGGATGAGACTAGAGCTGATTAGTTCCTTCTTTATTCACAATATTTTTCAAATTCTCCCTATCATCCTGTCCCAACAAAAAAAAGGTTTCACCTTGAACTACTAAATTACTTGGAAAAATATTTTACTATTGGCAAACGCTACCAGAAAGATAATTTCTTCAGGCTAGATCACTTAACCCCCACAAAATGACAGGAAATATTATAAAAAGATTTCTTCAAAATTAGTATTTCATAAGGAATCTGTTTGTACCATTAAAAACAAATTTATTCTGATTTTCTGATGGCTAGAAGTGCTGCTTCTAGCTTTACCGAGCCCTGTGAGATAAGAGCCTTAGAAGCGGATCCATGGCCCCGGATTAGCTAATTCCAGTGAGACTGAGCAGCAGGCAGTAAGTGGTAAATGACTATTACTGCCCTACTTCCGGACACACACACAGAGCAAACTAAAACCCCCACCACTGGAAACGGTGGGTCAACCCAAGACAGTACATAAATATAAATTTGTTTCAGTTGAAAGAAAACTTATCTTTCATGTATATGTAAATGATGATTCAATATTATGAACAGTCACACAATATATTTAAGCTAAAATTATAATATGGGCAAGTGGCGTATTAATCCACATTTGGAAATACATAAATTATAATCATTACTCTGATCAGGAATCTACATATGCAAAACAAATTTGGTGATAATAATCATCTCATTCCTTTTCCTAGGAATTTTCTAATAAGGAGAAAAGAACCTATGGAAAATACGTATCGATATTAGGCTATTTAGTAACTTACAGACACACTTACACAGAAATGTGTTTATACTAACAAACATTAACTTTATTTAATGTTCATTAGCTTTATTTTGGTTTTGAAAGCTACTTCCTTTTATTTTTAAGACTGTTGGCCTGAAGTGAAAGGTTCGTTGTCCTTTCAAGAGGTATAACATGTTCTGTCCTTTACTGCAGATTTCCTAAAAGCTCAAAGATACGAATTTTATACCGACATTTTACCAGATTCATATCCACTTCCAGTAACATGCACATAAATTATATTTTGTGACGCTTTTGAGTCAAGCTCCTTATTTATTGCTCACATTCAAAGATGAAATTAATTTTATGGTTGAAAACAGCCTTAAAAAACACATAGGGCACAGACAAATGCAAGTTTGCTAAGGTTTGGTGAACTACAATTTAAAAAATAACTATAACAATTTAAACAATAAGAAGCAGCAGTGTTTCTGGGATTACAACCTCAGGCTGCTTCATTACTCAACTGACTTTTTGAAAGGCTGGATTTTTTTTTTTAATATACTACAAACCAATTAAGTTTATATTCCATTGTACTATATTCATTTCCTTCCTCCTCCATCATCCATATATATATATATATATATATATATATATTTTTTTTTTTTTTAACAAAAGCCAAGGAGACACACACATACACACTGCTAGAGAACTACAGATTCCAATACCTTCTCTCTGGGCAACCATTTTTATGTATTTTCCATCCATTTTGTTCTCTCTTAAAACAATCATTCCTACAGAAAAGGGACCCTCTCCAAATCAACTCACACCAAATATGGTGACTCAGAAAAAAAATTTAAATGCTTCTGAGAATAAAGATTTAGCCTCTTCTGTTCTCTCATCCCCTAGCTAAACTCAGGAATTTAGGTTGGTGGGCAGTTTGCTCCTGTTTCCCATCACACTGTCAGTATTGAGAGCCAAGCAGCAACAGGCTGGGCACACTTTTTGGACAGAACCAGGGAGGGAAAATGCCTTAGAAAGCATCACTACGAACAAAGCTGGTGGAGGTGATGGAATTCCAGTTGAGCTGTTTCAAATCCTGAAAGACGATGCTGCAAAAGTGCTGCACTCAATATTCCAGCAAATTTGGAAAACTCAGCAGTGGCGACAGGACTGGAAAAGGTCAGTTTTCATTCCAATCCCAAAGAAAGGCAATGCCAAAGAATGCTCAAACTACTACACAATTGCACTCATCTCACACGCTAGTAAAGTAATGCTCAAAATTCTCCAACCCAGGCTTCAGCAATACATGAACCATGAACTTCCTGATGTTCAGGCTGGTTTTAGAAAAGGCAGAGGAACCAGAGATCAAATTGCCAACATCTGCTGGATCATCAAAAAAGCAAGAGAGTTCCAATAAAACATCCATTTCTGCTTTATTGACTGTACCAAAGCCTTTGACTGTGTGGATCACAATAAACTGTGGAAAATTCTGAAAGAGATGGAATACCAGACCACCTGACCTGCCTCTTGAGAAACCTGTATGCAGGTCAGGAAGCAACAGTTAGAACTGGACATGGAACAACAGACTGGTTCCAAATAGGAAAAGGAGTGCGTCAAGGCTGTATATTGTCACACTGCTTATTTAACTTATATGCAGAGTACATCATGAGAAACGCTGGACTGGAAGAAACACAAGCTGGCATCAAGATTGCCAGAAGAAATATCAATAACCTCAGATATGCAGATGACACCACCCTAAAAGCAGAAAGTGAAGAGGAACTAAAGAGCCTCTTGATGAAAGTGAAAGAGGAGAGCGAAAAAGTTGGCTTAAAGCTCAACATTCAGAAAACAAAGATCATGGCATCTCATCCCATCACTTCATGGGAAATAGATGGGGCAACAGTTGGAAACAGTGTCAGACTTTATTTTGGGGGATCCAAAATCACTGCAGATGGTGACTGCAGCCATGAAATTAAAAGACGCTTACTCCTTGGAAGAAAAGTTATGACCAACCTAGATAGCATATTTAAAAGCAGAAACATTACTTTGCCGACTAAGGTCCGTCTAGTCAAGGCTATGGTTTTTCCTGTGGTCATGTATGGATGTGAGAGTTGGACTGTGAAGAAAGCTGAGCACCGAAGAATTGATGCGCTTGAACTGTGGTGTTGGAGAAGACTCTTGAGAGTCCCTTGGACCGCAAGGAGATCCAACCAGTCCATTCTGAAGGAGATCAGCCCTGGGTGTTCTTTAGAAGGGATGATGCTAAAGCTGAAACTCCGGTACTTTGGCCACCTCATGCAAAGAGCTGACTCATTGGAAAAGACCCTGATGCTGGGAGGGATTGGCGGCAGGAGGAGAAGGGGATGACAGAGGATGAGATGGCTGGATGGCATCACCAACTCGAAGGACATGAGTCTGAGTGAACTCCGGGAGTTGGTGATGGACAGGAGGCCTGGCGTGCTGCGATTCATGGGGTCGCAAAGAGTCGGACGCCACCCAGCGACTGAACTGAACAGAACTGAACTGAGGCAGGGGAATCCCTCCAAGGGCTGCCCCTGAAGGCAAACAACACTGGGTCCATATCAGACTGCAGAGGCAGCCAGCTGCTCATACAGCACTCACTCCAGTCTCATAACTGAACTGAGGGAAACTGAACATGGAGAGGGCGATTAACTCTGCCACAGAATCCTCAGGTGTCATTCCACAGCTGGCAACCAATCCACCAGAGAAATTACTTCAGGCGCCTGCCTCCTGCCCTTTGCCTGCCTGGAACGGAGCAATTCTCCAGTGGGCAGGGCCAATGATGTCCCCGGCGCTTAGAAAAAGCACAAACACACAAAGCGTCCCTATAGGACCCTGTAACATGGCCCGGCAGCTACCAGTCAGTTCTGTGTTAAGACTGACCAACTGCAAGAGGAGGTGATAGACGAATCTCTGTGGTTCCAGGCTGCCCTCTCAGAGATGAGTTTGTGAGATCTCAGTTAACAATACTGGCATATAACAAAACAATTGATGGCTTTGTCAGTTGCGACTTAATGATTCCTTAGGGGGAAGCCCTAAAGAAAGACAAACTTTTCAACACAGATACACTGTGGAACTAGGAGATGGAAGGTCAGAACATTACAACCATACTGCTTCAACTTACCTCCCCATCTAACTAGTTCATGCTCTTCATCAAAGGTCATCCAAGGGCTTTGCCCCATAATTTAAAAAATAACTCTATATTCACCATTCCCAAACAGTTCTTCCTGTTCTGGATTCTTTTCTACAAAAATTATGAAGCATTGTCTATCATATCGCCACTTAGCTATCATTTAGCTTTAAGTACTAAACGTAATTAGATATTTTTATTTTTCCCCATCAATCAGTGCTTCCTAAATTCAGTCTGAGGATTTCATGATTTCCCTCTGCTGAATTTGGGTGGAAACAAAGACAATGTTTACAAACTTTAACCAGAAAAGGGCAGCCTCAAATTTCTAAAAGGAAACCCCCTGGGAAGAAAACAGCATACTGAAATGTGATTTAACTTATCTGTTTTTCTTTCCTGGACTATGCTTGTGGTAACTAGAGTTGACTCAGTTTCCATGTTGACTCAGTTTCAACCCTTTGCTGTGCTGAGAAGTACCAGGCATGTGCTGAGAAGGGCTCACAAAAGATCATGCTCTCTTGCTCTGAGTCCATTCTTTGCAATATTTGTCATGGAGCATTTAGAACCCTTAAGTTTAGCTGGCAGAAGAAATTAATGCACTTTTGCAATTATTAATGCTTAATAATTTCAAATATCATATGTAAAGACATCAGAAAAGTTTGTGACCTTTTACCAAAACAACTTGTTAAAACCTTAGTTTGCTGATAAGGAGTAAAAGGTCAAAGAGATTACTAACTTTCCCAAGATCACATAACTCAGACCTTTCATTAAGCAATCCTATTTCTATAGCCATTATTATGCAGGGGCACTGTAAAGTTTATATAATAAAACATCAATAACTATCTGAAAGTTTCAACAAAAGGTAGTCTTAATTCATCTACAAAAGGATATGGGGATAGAAAAAAAGGAAGAAATAATAAGCTTAAAAATCTTACTCTGTTAGATTGGGTGTCTATTAAATTCCTTAAACAATGAACTGTTTCATTTTCCATGTCATTTTGTGGATTTTTTTTTTAAAGCAACTTTATTGCTAAGGTACAAATTAACCACCAAATATTCCCTTAAAGAGCCAAAGGTTTCCTAATATATATTCACCACTGGAATATTTAAAATGTAGGTGTGTTGTAATCCACAACTAAGCCAATAATTTGTCATTTAAGACTGTTAAAACATGCTCTTCAATAACAACTGATAATAAAACTGTATATAAGAATTGGTTTCTGTTGCATCTACTATAATAACTCTTCCACAAGTGAGTTTTTTAGACAACGAACTGGCATTTATTTTTACTCTTTGAAATGAAACCATTTATGAAATAGCTGTCATATATCCCTATCTTCTTAAACACAGCATATGTGCTTCACAAACATGCATACGTTTAAACCTACCAATAGCTCAATATTAGATATACCCACTTTCAAGTAAGAAAACTGAGGCTCAAAGATCAAAGTATTTTCTCCTATACTCGTGAAGTATGTAAGCACCAGAGCTACTAACATTAAAAGCCAATCTGAGTTTGACTGACATCAAAGCCAAGTGCCTTCCACCAAATCATAGCTCTGTGTTCTAATAATAATACTACAGGAAAGAAAATAGCTACTTGTAAGTAGCCTCAGACAGCCATGCTTTCAGAGGTCCTAAACTGCTACTATAAGGCTCTCTTGAAAACACATTCTTACCATTTCACTAGTTGAGATCTTGGGCAAGTCACTTAACTTCTTGGAGCTGCTGTTGTAAAGTAAGCATTAACAATAACATATGCAAAATGCCTAGAAGAAACAGGCATACAAAAGCTATCACTGCTATCACTATTCCGTCTTCTAGTGTCTGCACCAACTCAATGGATATAGGCTTGGGTAAACTCCGGGAGTTGGCAATGGACAGGGAAGCCTGGCGTTCTGCAGCCCATGGGGTCGCAAAGAGTCAGGCAGGACTGAGCGACTGAACTGAACTGAGTGTCTGCTGTTTCCAATTTGAACGTAACTCTTTAACAGGAGTGAAAATTTGATCATTTCTGACCTTGGTCTTGTAAGTTACACCATGTCTTACCTATGTAGTAAATAAAGCATTTAGCTTTAGGACAGCTTTCCCATTGCTGAAAAATACACGTACTTTTTGTACTGTTGAAGATCCTCCAAATCACTCCCTCTAAAATACTTCAAAGAAGTAGAAATGAACCCAAAGAAAGTGTAATCCAAAATTCAGCTTAGTCAAAGAACTGACACTTTAAAAACTGTTAAGTTACCAACCAGAGGAGATAAGACGGAGAGGGAATAGATGTGGTGTCTGACAAGACAGAGATAAATGAACAGGAAGAAAGGAAGAAGAAATATTGAGGTGGGGAAGCTGAAAGGGGGAAGAAATAGAAAGCTGAAGGACAGCAAAGCAAGTTAAAAGCCCTGAAAAAAGTACTTAGCATTCGCCAGGCTAACAGGAGGTGGAGGGCATGCTGACTAAGGTCACAGATGCCCAGAAGAACTGAATCATCTCCCTGCCAATGTGAAATCTGATCTCAAAGGAAGAACTGCAAGGCAATCTTCCTGTACCCAAACACAGTAAAACTCACTACATTTGAGTCACTATCCTTTGAGTCAGTTATCAGAATCTCCTGAGATAAAGTATGTGAAAATGCTTAGAAAATGGGAGGTTATACAAGCATTAGGCATTATGATTACTATCAATGGTATTAGCATCAGAATGGCTAACTGATGCTGTTGTTTCCTATCCCTAACTTAAGAAAATCAATAACCATAAAAAATTATATATACACAGCACTATTTTAGCAAGTTTTAAATAAGCACTTACATTTCCCGAAGCATAAAGCACAGGCAGATTCAGCAGGAAGATACTTGCACCAGATACTTCTGTTCTCATACAAATAAATACACACTTTCACATCTAATTTTCATAATTGTTTTTTTGTTGTTTTTAAGAAAGCCATCCTAAATTCTATAAACTTTAAGCCCCCCCCTCCCCAAAAGAAACAAACTGTACTATCTGCCTCTATCACTAAACCATATGGCAAAGAAAAATAAAGACAGGTACCTTGCTTCCGAGCTCTCAATTTTGTAGAAAACAGTAAGTAATTACACTGCAACAAGATGTGCTAAATTTTGGGAGAATAAAAAGAATCCAATGCTATCAGAATGAGTCAGGAAAAAAAAAAAAAAAAACTGGGAACGTGACATGTGAATCGTCCTGAAAGCCCTGCAACTTGGGATATGAGGGACAGCCAGGAGAGGGAATGGCGTCTCTTACAAATGGAAAGACACCTGCTAAGACAACAAAACCACATTATTTAATGACAATGGTTCTGTAGCACAAGGCTGCCACACTAGACTGGAGAGGAAAGCCATGTTTTCGTGGCCTTCATGGGACTTTGCCCCACAGGGGGAGAGCAGTGAATTTTAGATACATGGGGCAGGGGTGGTAGGAAGAGGGGGGGTTGCTAAAATTTATTTTCTGGGGGAAAAAAACATTCTGGCAATATGCTACACAGTTCATCAAAAATAGAAAAGAACTAGGGATTCCCCTGGTGGTCCAGTGGTTAAGCCTCAGCGCTTCCAACATAAGGGGCCCAGGTTCCATCCTGCAAACCAAGGGTTCATGAGCCTCAACTGAAGATTCCTTACAACATAACTAAGAAAAAAATCCCACAATTCTCAACCAAATTGTGACCTGGCACAGCCAAAGAAATAATTAAATATTTTTTTAAAAATAGTAAAGAACTAATAATAGTACAAACAGATGTTAGGTTGTTAAAAACAGCCCAGTCCGGGGCGAGGCGGCGGGGGATACAGAAATGTGAGCAAGATTAATGCCAAGAAACAAGAGAGGTGATACAGACACACACATTAGAGAGTATTAAAAGGACCAGTGACCACTAGTTGTGTGTTTGGGACAGGTGTAATGAGTGAATGACAGCAACAGAGGTCAACTCTCAGCATTTCTAATCTGGGAAACTAAAAATACCAGAGCATCATTAGATTAAAGAGCAGAAAAAGAAATGTTACTTAGAGAAAGGGGGTAGAAATACATTCCTTTTGGACATATTGAGCTTGAAATGTCTAGAAAACAGGAAATAATAGAATTTAGGCTCCATGAGGGTAGGAACTTTTGTTTTTGTTTTTTTAAACATTGTTGATTTCTTTTTCTCACTGGACTATATCACCAGCCCCAGAAACAGTGGCTGGCCCAAAGTGGGCACTCAATAAATATTTATTGAAAGCATCAATCAATTACATAAGTGAATCTAAGTAGAAAAAAATTTGGAAGTATAAATCAAGGAATCACTGGCCTAAAGATGTTGCTGAAGATAAAGATTAATCAGTGAGAAAACAGAGATTAAGGAGAGAACAGAGACTGGAACTCTGGGAAACGCAGACATTTAAAAACAGAATATAAGAATTACTTTAGGGGTAAAAATCCATTAGAAGTAAGGACTCTTCACGCTTTATCACTCTCAACATGTACTAACAAAACTCCCACCAGCGCCAATACTCTAGGCCAGGTTACTGTTTATTTAGCTGACCCTAAATAAGGATCATCACTGACATCACATTTGACATCACTTTGGTTCCTATACTAATGTGATAACAAATGACTTATGGAAAGTGAAAGTCGCTCAGTTAAGTCCAACTCTTTGCGACCCCATGGACTGTGTAGTCCATGGAATTCTCCAGGCCAGAATACTGGAGTGAGTAGCCTTTCCCTTCTCCAGGGGATCTTCCCAACCCAGGGATCGAAGCCAGGTCTCTGGCATTGCAGGCAGATTCTCTACCAGCTGAGCCATAAGGGAAGTCCTTGACTTATGGAAGATAACCTTAATCAAGTCAAATTAAATATAGAAGATTAAAATATCTTAGACATCAAACAATTATTTGTAAGAAAAATTCAAAATCCTAGTGGAATCAAAATATTCCAGCCAGATCCAAGATGAAATAATATCTACATACATGGAAAATCTGGGCTTCCCAGGGAGCTCAGTGGTAAAGAATTTGCCTACCAACGCAAGAAACGCAAGAGACACAGGTTCAATCCCTGAGGGAAAATCCCCTGGAGCAGGAAATGGCAACCTACTCCAGTACTCTTGCCTGGGAAATCCTACAGACAGAAAAGCCTGGTGGGCTACAGTCTACAGGGTCACAAAGTGTTGGACACGACTGAGCACACACACACACACAAAACATGGGGGAAAAAAAATCTAAAAAATCAGTGATCGGGCTCTCTTATTTACCTCCATGCTGCTGCTGCTGCTAAGTCGTTTCAGTCGTGTCCAACTCTGTGCGACCCCATAGATGGCAGCCCACCAGGCTCCCCCGTCCCTGGGATTGTCCAGGCAGGAACACTGGAGTGGGTTGCCGTTGCCCTCTCTAGTGCAGGAAAGTGAAAAGTAAAAGTGAAGTCACTCAGTCGTGTCCGTCTCTTGGCGACCCCATGGACTGCAGCCCACCAGACTCTTCCTGAAGTACTGGAGTGGGTTGCCAGTGCCTTCTCCGACCTCCATACTAAACCAAAACAAATTCACCTCTAGATCTTCCATTACCTGAACAGGCAAACACTCAAAAATAAATTAAAGTTTGTCCACAGTAATTGAAACCAATGTTTTTCATAACCTGTACTAAAAACTCTCTAGAGAGAATGCTGTATCTCTCTGACAGCAAAGAGATGCCACTCTCTAAACCAGCTGATAAGCTCATCAGGCAGTGGTAATCTACACTGCTCAAGACACACTGAGGAAAATCAGCTGATAATTTCCATCATGCTGGCCAGATTCCAAGTTGCTCAGACAAGGGAAAATTATACAAAGAAGTCAAAAGTAATATGAATCTACTCAAACACAAACCTTAGCCATATAAGATAAGCAAGTGTGGGCCAATTCAATCCCCTAATTACTAATTCAGAAATAATTATAACAGGCTACACTATTTAGTTACCTTATGTAATTCCATAGGACTCACTAAGGCCATCCTAACAACCTAGTATTTTCTCTCTAAAAACAAATTAAAAGATCTTATTCTTTCAATAAACATGACTATTTGCTTCTTAATTAACCCATCTAATATTTAATCACAAACATTAACTGTATTTTACTATGGCACTCAAAGGGCTGTTAAAATTGAGATTGTAAGCCAACTTTCACTTTTGCAATAATCCAGAGAGTGTACCTGCTTTAAATGGTGTTGTTCCGGGGTTTGTAGTTTTTGTTCTTACACATAATTTCAATCAAGTGATGAGAAAGTAGCGACAAACATATAAATGTTAAAAATGGCCTGAGAAATCTGAATGACCCCAGTAAGAGTAACATGTTTTCATAAAATAATGACTATCCCTTCTCCAATTCCTGGTGTGTCCAATGATCATAGGTGTAACATACTTTGGGGGGGGGGGCAATTATTTGGATAATTCGGGCACCAAATTACTCCTTTGTTATCCAATTTATTATATGATTGTTACATAAAGTTGTCAAAAGTAGTAACCAATAAATCTTTCAAAAATTGTAAGAGCTACCAAAAATATGCACAAGGGTCAGGAGAACTAGACAAGCACTCTGGAATAAAGCTTGGGGCTCAATATTAAGAGTGACTTCACAACGTCATATACAAAATCTTGTGGAAAGCCTCAATACTCATGCAACTTTTTTTTATATTACCTGACATCTTCAAATATTAGAAAAATTTAAACCTCCTTATTTTACAATTTACTAGGCTTTTTTTTTAAAACAAAACATAACATATATTTTGAAACTTCAACTAACATTAAATTAGGGTATTCAAATTTTATGTTGATCTAAAGGGACAGGAATTTAAGAAGATAGAATAAAACTATCAAATACAAAAGTCTGACCCAACACAGTTGAAACCAAACAAGCACACTACAAGACAACAAAGTATAAGATAATCCTGAACTATTTAAAAAAAAAAAACTCTAAATGGTATATTCATATAATGAATTAATACTCAGCAATAAACAGTAAAAAACCACGAGTAAAGGCAACACGGATAAACTCAAAATAGAGTCAAAGCAGTCAGACACAAAGAAAGCACTGTATGACTCCATCTATTTAAAGCTCTAGAGAATGCAAACTAATCTATAGTGACAGAAAGCAGATCAGTGGTTACTTGGAGATGGGGAAGTAGGAGAGGCAGGAAAGGATTACCAAGGGGCATGAGAAAAAATCTGCCAGGGATGGACATGCTCAGTCTTGACTGCCAGGATGGTTTCACAAGGGCCAAAACTCAACAAACTATACAATTTCAATACATGAAGTTTATCATACGTGAACTTCAATTATATTAATACCTCAGTAAAATACTTAAACAAGCCCTCCCCACTCCTTGAGAAAAGGGGAGAGCCTAAACATCCTGAGTTTAGCAACCAACAGATTATTCACTGAATTTAACAGAGCAGCCTAGGGAGAAAAATCCAGGCCAGGGGGGACTGTTTAGACAGACAAAGATGTTGATAGATATATGGCTATGGCTATAGACAAATAGCTGAGAAAAGAAGAGAAGCTAAAGCAAAGGAGAAAAGGAAAGATACACCCATTTGAATACAGAGTTCCAAAGAATAGCAAGGAGAGATAAGAAAGCCTTCCTCAATGATCAGTGCAAAGAAATAGAGGAACACAATAGAAAGGGAAAGACTAGAGATCTCGCCAAGAAAATTAGAGATATCAAGGGAACATTTCATGCAAAGATGGCCACAATAAAGGACAGAAATGGTATAGAACAAACAGAAGTAGAAGATATTAAGAGGGGGTAGGCAAGAATACACAGAAGAACCATACAAAAAAGATGTTCATGGCCCAGACAATCACGATAGTGTGATCAGTCACCCAGAGTCACACATCCTGGAATGCGAAGTCAACTGGGCCTTAGGAAGTATCACTATGAACAAAGCTAGTGGAGGTGATGGAATTCCAGTTGAGCTATTTCACATCCTAAAAGATGACGCTGTGAAAGTGCAGCACTCCATATGCCCACAAATCTGGCAAACTCAGCAGTGGCTACAGGATTGGAAAAGGTCAGTTTTCATTCCAATCCCAAAGAAAGGCAATGCCAAAGACTGTTCAAACTACCACACAAATGCACTCATCTCACACACTAATAAAATAATACTCAAAATTCTCCAAGCCAGGCTTCAACAGTACGTGAACCATGAACTTCCAGATGTTCCAGCTGGTTTTAGAAAAGGCAGAGGAACCAGATATCAAATTGCCAACATCTGCTGGATCATCAAAAAAGCAAGAGAGTTCCAGAAAAACATCTACTTTTCCTTTATTGACTATGCCAAAGCCTTTGACTGTGTGGATCACAACAAACTGTGGAAAATTCTTAAAGTGATGGGAATACCAGACCACCTGACCTACCTCCTGAGAAACTATATGCAGGTCAAGAAGTAACAGTTAGAACTGGACATGGAACAACAGACTGATTCCAAATCAGGAAAGGAATACGCCAAGGCTGTGTATTGTCACCCTGCTTATTTAACTTGTACGCACAGTATACCATGCAAAATGCTGGGTTGGATGAAGCACAAGCTGGAATCGAGATTGCCGAGAGAAATATCACTAACCTCAGATACGCAGGTGACACCACCCTTATGGCAGAAAGCAAAGAACTAATGAGTTTCTTGATGAAAGTGAAAGAGAACAGTGAAAAAGTTGGCTTAAAGCTCAACATTCAGAAAACTAAGATCATGGCATCCAGTCCAATCACTTCATGGCAAATAGTTGGGGAAACAACAGAAACAGTGAGAGAGATTATTTTTATGGGCTCCAAAACCCATGAATGATGGTCACCCAGATGGTGACTACAGCCATGAAATTAAAAGACGCTAGTTCCTTGGAAGGAAAGCTGCTGCTGCTGCTGTTAAATTGCTTCAGTCACGTCCGAGTCTATGTGACCCCATAGATGGCAGCCCACCAGGCTCCCCTGTTCCTGGGATTCTCCAGGCAAGAACGCTGAAGTGGGCTACCATTTCCGCTATGACAAACCTAAACTGCATATTAAAAATCAAAGACATTACTCTGCCAACAAAGGTCTGTCTAGTCAAAGCTATGGTTTTTCCATTAGTCATGTATGGATGTGAGAGTTGGACTATAAAGAAAGCTGAGTGCTGAAGAATTGATGCTTTTGAACTGTGGTGTTGGAGAAGACTTTTGAGAGTCTCTTGGACTGCAAGGGGATCCAACCAGTCCATCCTAAAGGAAATCAGTCCTGAATATTCATTTGAAGGACTGATGCTGAAGCTGAAGCTCCAATACCTGGCCACCATTGTAAAAGACCCTGATGCTGGGAATGACTGAAGGCGGGAGGAGAAGGGGACAACAGAGGATGAGATGGTTGGATGGTATCACTGACACAATGGACAGGAGTTTGAGAAGGCTCCGGGAGTTGGTGATGGACAGGGAAGCCTGGCATGCTGCAGTCCATGAGGTCACAAAGAGAAGGACACAACTGAGCAACTGAACTGAATTGATAAGAGGGATAAATACACACACATATATATGTATATTCTGCAGATTTAATAAGTATAAAGAGGCATTCCAGCACTGTACTTTTTCTAAAAGAGAACAGCATGACTACATTCACCACTCCCAGATAAATCATGAATGAAGTAGCCAAGCAGGCGGTCAATGTCAGTCAAAAGCCCACTGACTCCTATAGATGAGGCCCTCCAGTGCTACAGTAGGAAATAAATGTTGCCCAGAGGCAGACTTCATGTTTGACTTACTAAAACAAATTACCTTCGAAAGCCTGGGGTGGATCGGGAGATACTTGACTTAAACCTTTTCAACATTCATCCAGTAAAGCCTTAGACAAACTGGACCTGTTGGTGAAAGGCAGAACTAGCAACATACAAGAGAAGCTAGCCATTCCTTGTATCGGAGGACCTTTTTAAGTGCAGAATAATCTTTAGTATTTATGGTTCTGTTGTCACAGTTTTGTCAGTTTAGTGATGTCCTATGAGCAGTGGATAACAGATTCCCATTATCATTTTCTTCAGCTAGGTCCCTGAAGCAAGGCATACTAATTACATATTGTAAAGTTAATCCAAAATTAACTATAGGTCTATAAGAACATTTAATTTTAAGCCCAGATTAAGATTTAAACATGCCTTCTCCACTGGCATCCTATGTACCACATGATGCTCAGCCATATTATACCTCCTTCAAGAGTCAAGAGACACTAGTTCTAACGGATGCTATTAAAGTCAATTCAAATGCATGGATGTTTAATAATCTCAAGTTATCCGCACTGAGAAGAATGACAATTAGGGAAAACTACTGATCAACAGTTGTACTTGTTCATTTGTATATCAATACAATCTGGGGGTCCTCATTTCACAAAATACTTATTTTCTTTAGGGAGGGATAGCACCTAGGTGGGAGAAGGCACTGGCGACCCACTCCAGTACTCTTGCCTGGCAAATCCCATGGATGGAGGAGCCTGGTAGGCTGTAGTCCATGGGGTTGCTAAGAGTCGGACACGACTGAGAAACTTCACTTTCACTTTTCACTTTCATGCATTGGAGAAGGAAATGGCAACCCACTCCAGTGTCCTTGCCTGGAGAATCCCAGGCATGGGGGAGCCTGGTGGGCTGCCATCTACTGGGTCACACAGAGTCAGACACAACTGAAGTGATTTAGCAGCAGCAGCTAGGTGAGAGAACTATAGCTAAGTTTTCAGCTTCTTTGCACCTGCCTATGTCATCCATATTTTTCAATGTGCTTTCTTGATCATCAAAATAAGTTACTAAAAGAAAAAACTATCTTATGTATTTTACTGTAACTAGTTTTAAAACATAATAGAGTAAATGAAAAGCATTCCTAAACGTATTCTTACTGTCAACATTAAATGATCAGCACAAACGAAATAGGTTTTTCCTTAAGTTTTTGTTTTGGTTTTTTGTTGTCTAGTAACTGATGTTTCTGTTTTTTCCTTTCTTACAAGTGTTTTACTTTTCACTTATAATGAATGCTGATTTTGCAGATGTAAATAAAACTGAAAGGAAGACAAAGATAACAATTCCCTAGACCAAACAAATTTAACTACCACAATCAAGAATAAAAAAAAGCAGGAATTTAAGTATTGTTTTACCTTTTTATAAAAAAAATCAGCTCCCCAAATTTGGAAGAACTGCTTTAACATTTCTCTAACAAATATAATTTCATCACTTCAAAAAAGTTTTTATTTTATGATATAAGATATAAATTACTTTTTAAATTATATTTTTTTCAAATGGAGACTAAATTTCTGGGGGAGAAAAAGACTTTGCCAAATATTTGCCCACAAAATGTGCACAGGATATGCACACAATTGTCAGGTCAATATAATCTAAATAACAAATAATACTGTTTTAATCACACTCCAAAACCATCACAAGATGCTGACAATGCTAATAGTTCATCTTTGCCCAATTTAATGTTTTACTCATTTTGTGAGAGAAGAAATATTTTAAGAAAATTGATGCTTTTATGAAACACTTAAAAAGAAAACTAATTCTGTCTACAAAAAGAAAAGGCCAATTTCCCAGTGAACATCAAAAGAGACAAAATGAGTGGCCTCAGACCAAAGATAAAATACCTTTTTCCTCACATAACAGTTTTCCCTTCTTTCCAAACATCAAATTACCACAGTAATGCTTAGTTACACCACCACAGTAGGCTCCTACAGGACTTCCCTCCCTGACTCCCGTAACAGTCCAATTCTTCAAGGTCTGATGAATTTACAACTTACAGTCTGAGAGAGCCTTACAGTGTCTGTAAGAATTTATCATTGTGCCTCCCCCAAATTTATATGCTGAAGTTCTAACCTCCAGTACTTCAGAATGTGACAGTAATCTTCTGGAACACTGTATTTATTTTGTGCTCTCTCCAGTGCCTAATTCAGTTCCTCATATCTCCTAATCTATTACTATCTACTCAATGAATGACTATCTTAGCCCTTCTTGGGAAGCGTCTCACAGGAAAGCAAGGATATCCGTTTTCTCTATCTAGAAACAGTTCATCTCCTTATTCTTATCCGCCCATGTGGAAAATGAAAGTGAAGTCGCTCAGTCGTGTTCCACTCTTTCTGACTCCATGAACTATAGCCCACCAGACTCCTCATCCATGGAATTTTCCAGGCAAGGAATCTACAATGGGTTGCCATTTCCTTCTCCAGGGGATCTTCCCAATCCAGGGATCGAACCCCAGTCTCCTGCACTACAGGCATTCTCTTTACTGTCTGAACCACGAGGCAAGCCCTCACCCATGTGGAATCCACTATAATTATTTAAGCACAGTATATCAACTTTACCATACTACATGTCATTTCCAATTGTATTTATACTGATGCTCTTTTATGCAAGAAACTAATTTACAAGAAAAATAACTGTCTTCTTGTTATAAATATGGGGTTGATAATGTTATGTAACAATGTACTAATAACAATATCAAATGAACTGCTTCTTTAGGCCAAATGTGTTTTAAGAGCACATGTGACTATTTAGAAAATAATATCATTCACATACACCATCAAGCCGTCCTGAATTGTACGGGAAGGTGTTTACTTCTTCACTCAATTACAGAATCTTCGGCTGATAGACATGTAGCTTGCTCTAATAACATATAGGAACATTTCCAATCCAATATGTTATCTCTGCCCAAAGATCTTTTGTGAAAAGCATAGAGGGCTTTGTTCAGTTCAGTTCAGTTGCTCAGTCGTGTCCAACTCTTTGCGACCCCATGAATCGCAGCACGCCAGGCCTCCCTGTCCATGGAGTCCATGATGCCATCCAGCCATCTCATCCTCGCTCGTCCCCTTCTCCTCCTGCCCCCAATCCCTCCCAGCATCAGAGTCTTTTCCAATGAGTCAACTCTTCACATGAGGTGGCCAAAGTACTGGAGTTTCAGCTTTAGCATCATTCTTTCCAAAGAAATCCCAGGGTTGATCTCCTTCAGAATGGACTGGGTGGATCTCTTTGCAATCCAAGGGACTCTCAAAGAGTCTTCTCCAACACCACACTTGAAAAGCATCAATTCTTCGGCGCTCCGCCTTCTTCACAGTCCAACTCTCACATCCATACATGACCACAGGAAAAACCATAGCCTTGATTAGACGGACCTTAGTCGGCAAAGTAATGTCTCTGCTTTTGAAAATACTATCTAGGTTGGTCATAACTTTTCTTCCAAGGAGTAAGCGTCTTTTAATTTCATGGCTGCAGTCACCATCTGCAGCGATTTTGGAGCCCCCAAAAATAAAGTCTGACACTGTTTCTACTGTTTCCCCATCTATTTCCCATGAAGTGAGAGGGCTTTGTGCATATTGTAAATATACAAAATGGAGCAACTCAACCTGAGTCCAGTCTATGATATCAGACTTCAGATGTAATCTGGAGAAAATCATCTGCTCTTAACGCAGGACAGTATCTTCCAGGCAATTAACTGCTAGTCTCCAGCTTCAAATCCCTTAATCTAAAACCTAGACAATGGGTGCATTTCTTTGGAAAGCAGAGAGCCTCCACCACAGCAGCTAAAGACCTGAATCAATGTGAAATTACATTTCAAGGCCTTCCATAAATATCTCAGAGCACCAAGCCTTGCAGACATGTAGTCAACTCTGGGGACAGCCTCTACTCTGACAACACATTTATGCGTTCAAAAGTTACCTGACATGCAAAGAGGACTGCAGGGACAAAACAGGGCACTGCCTACATGCCAGAAATTTGGAACACAACAAAACCTGACTTCCGCCTCTCCCTTCCCCAGCAACAACCACCACTGGGCTCAGGCACTACAATGAAGCAGTGTGTTAAAGGAAGAAAGGAAACCAGAAACAAGTGAAGGGAAAAGAAATACTGAAAAGAGCCAAGGAAATGGGAGGGAAGGTATTACATGTGAGCAATCTAGTAGTAAAACATTGAGATAAACATCGATTTTTTGTTTGTTTTACAAATAAGGTAGGCAAGACAAGCACTGATGAGTCAAGGAGCCCCCCAAACTACCTTTGTGTAGGTGACAACTTGCCTGTGGAAAGGAACTTATGACACCCCCTAACCTCTGCTTCTCTCTACATAAATAAACAAAAATACAGTTATCAAAACTGCTCAGGTAGCAGAGTAACTAGATGTCACCAGAACTCACTGCAGAGCACCTTGAGATATAGCTATCTATATTAAACATAAGATAACTAAATATATAGTTTCTGCTAATCAGAAACCCCACTTTAGGCTAGATTCTAAAAAAGAAAGATGCCAAAAAGTTAAGAAAACTTTTTGAGAGTGAAACGTGGAAATGAGAAAATCCAGCACATTAACTTGCCCAACTACTGGGGAACAGTCTGCCATTTCCTAGGATACCAGAAACAGGACTTAAAAGGCAATGAAATTAAACAATACACTCATCACAAGAGGGAGTATGTAAGCAATACTTCTGAAGCCTGATCTTGGTTGGCAACTTTTTCTGTAGAGTAAGACAGTAAACTTTTCAGACTCTGAAGGCTATCCATCTCTATCTCAACTATGCAACCAATCAACTATGTCACTGCTTCTGTGAAACCAGATACCAACAGTAAGAATGCACCACGGACAAAAGGAATGAGTGCGGCTGTGCTCCAATTAAACTTTATGGGCACTGAAATTTGATTTTCATGTAATTTTCACGTCATGAAGTGTTAGTCTTTTGATTGCGTTTTTCGACCATTTAAAAGTGTACAAACCATCCAAAGCTCTTAAACTTCAAGGGAAAAAAACAGGCTGTGGCAGAAAGATTTGGCCCATGGCCCTTAAGTTTACAAATCTCTGCTTTTAAGGATTTTCCTGTCAACTGTGAGGAGCAGAGTGTGCAGTACAGCCCAGTCTAGATAAATGTCGCCCATTTATAAACTAGCCCATTAGCAAGCAGGAAATCTGGGCATCCCAGACAAAATTATCTCCACCACCCTCCAAAGCTTCCAGCCCCTCCCTCAGGCAAGGGTGCAGGTGCAGTCATCTTGAGCTTTGCACTGCATTAGAACTCTAGCCAAGGAATTTCAAGTTTTGGGGGGGGGGCGTTTAATTCAACTGCCTAATTCTACCAAGGGCTAAAACAAGTATTAAGCAAATTTAGATGATGCAATTCTTGTATAAAGTTCACTTTAGTCACCTATACCCAAACGTACATGTAATCCTGAAATCCCACTGCATCACCTTGTTAAGTTTTTCACACTAGATGTTATTTATTCTTAAAAGGCAACCTAAATGAGAAATGTCCAGAGAAAAGGGGTGTTTACACCATGGCTATCCAACAAAGCTGGATGACAAGTTTGGCCACTTTTCAGATTATTCCCCTCTCGACATCAAAAGAACTTGGAGAGGTTTCCTTCTAGGAGAGGTTTCCTTCTAGGAAAGTAAGGTCCTCTCATCTGGTATCTCTGAAACACTAGCTGCCACCCGCTCCCATTTCGCCCAAGGCACATAGCGCCCATACCCAGGTTCTGCCCTAGCAGAGCGACCTCAGCACCCCCAGCCGCGGAGATGGAGGGAGACGTCCCGCCGCCCTCGACTCGCCCGCGGACACTGAGGAGCGGCGGCCGCCTCCGGCCTTCGCACGGCCCCTCCTCCTCTCCGCAGTCCCAGCTTGAATTTCCACGCGAGCTACAGGAAAGAATAGCCCAGCCTTTGTGCCTCTGTAAGAACGCAGGCAAGAATTTACACCATCACCACCGGTGAAACAAACACACACACATACACGCACAGCTTATTCAGAGCAGCGCTTCCCTAGAAACATCCGGCATCCCGAGGGCTGCGAAATTGCAGACAAAGGCGCCCCACTGGCGCGGGCTGGGGGGCGGGGGGGGAGGGCAGAGAGGGGGAGGCGAGAGAAAAACGCTCCCACCAACGCGGACACGAGATGTTAAGGGCACGGGCGCTAGGGGGAGGGGTGAGGAGTGGGGGCGGGTACCAGTGAGCCGCCCGTTCTGGGTGCCCCGCGGCAGCCGAGGCGAGGATCGCCAGTCTAGGGGCGCATCCCCATCCCCTGCCGACCCTCGCGGAGCGATCGAGTGGGCGGCCTGAGGCGCGGCCAACAGCAACAGGCGCCCGTGCCAGGCCCGGGGCTCCCCTCCCTGCCACCCTTACTATGCCCTTCCAGGCGAACGAAAAGATGAAACTTTTCAGCCTCTTAAGAGTCAACAAGAGCAGAAGAGGAGGGAAGTGGATTAAAGAACCAGGACGACCGCTCGGGAACCCGGCGAGTCGCAAAGGAAACTTCCAGACTCCCATTCTTTTCAAGAGCCAAAGAAGCAGCGACTTCTTGGTAGCGCGTGGTGGGGCAAGCTCACCCCTCCCGCCGCCCGCGCCGAGGGCCCAGCCCCCGGCACCCGCGCACCTTCCCAGCCGGGGCGCGCGCAGGCCGCGGGGGCGCGCTCCGGCCTCCCGGCCCGGGCCCCGGCGCCGCTTACCCGGCTCGCGACGGCCGCCCTCGGCGGGAACGCTAAAGGGGCAGGGGGTGGGGACGCGGGGAGCCTCGCCTCGCCCACGCTTGCTCTCTTCTGTCGCGAAGTAACGGCCCGGCGAGGAGCTTCGGAATGAACGCGCACAGACGCTCCCGCGCGACCGAGAAACTTAATCCCGCCCGAGCACCGGCGGCCCGAAGCCAGCTTCAGCCTCCGTCGCCCCCTCCCGCTGCGTGCGCCGCACTTGCGCCAACCGGGGCTGCCGCGGAGGCGGCGGCGTTGGCGGCGGCGAGGCTCGGGCCGCCCGGGCTGCGTGACGCCTGCGGCCGGCGGGGCGGCGGGCGCGCCTCGGCCAATCAGGGGGCGCGGCCCAGCCGGCCGGCCCGGGGTTTAAACCAGCTCGGCGGGCGCTCGGCTGGGGTGTGGGGAGTGGGCTACGCGAGGTTGTTGGGAAGCCCCGTTTAATTCCAATGTCAAATTTAAAAAAAAGAAGCGTTCATTTGGACAAGTCTGCCCCATGCAATATTTGGGATATTCTTCTACTCTAAATTCTTATACACTTCCCTGGTGGTTCAGATGGTAAAGCATCTGCCTACAATGCGAGAGACCTGGTTCAATCCCTAGGTCGGGAAGTTCTCCTGGAGAAAGAAATGGCAACTCACTCAAGTAGTCTTTCCTGGAAAATCCCATGGACGGAGGAACCTAGTAGGCTGCAGTCCAGGGGGTCGCAAAGAGTCGGACACGACTGAGCAACTTCACTTTCACTTTCTATACACTAAAAAACTGCTTATCTGAAATTCGGATTTAACTGAGCAGCCTTGATTTTATTTGCTGAATCTGGCAACCTTTGGGAACTAGTAGGCCTTATTTCTGAGAACCTCTTTTTTTTTTTTTTTTTTTTTTTCTTTTAATCCCAACGGAAAGGGCCACCCACTCCAGTATTCTTGCTTGGAGAATTCCATGGACTGACTACAGTCCATGGGGTCACAAAGAGGTGGACACGACTGAGCGACTAACACACACTCTCTCTCTCCCTCACACTCTGTCACTGTCTGTCTGTCTCTCTCTGCTTGTTAAAGTGATGAGAAGCACTTTAATGAGGATGCCTGGGCGCTAATCTCACTTTGTAAAAAAGTAACTTTTAGCGCATCAGTGTCCATTTTTGACAATAATCGAACTAAAAGACACAAAGGAAAAAATGTAAGAAGGCTTCAGAATTACAAGGTGCCAGAAAAAGCATGTTTATTTCTATCTTGTGCCGATTAAGATTATCTTTCTGAAATCCTCGATACATGAGTCCCAGGAATCTTGTCTGGGAAAGAAAATTGCTCCCTTTTCAATACATAAGTATAACATTAGGGCATACACCAAAGGATACGCAGAAGCCCAATTAAAATGTTTAAAGAATGTATTTAATATCCTGAATTAAAGATCTATTTTTCCTTGGCAGAATTGTAATTTCTGATTTGTCTTTAAAAAGCGATCTGTATATATTTCTACAATATTCACTAACTATTTGAGGGGAAATAGGTTATAAAATAGACAAGACTTCAAGGGGAAATTGGTTTGAGTTTTTAAATGGATATTTTCAGAAAGCTACAAAATAAAACATTTGCCTGCAAATGACTAGGAATTGAGTAAAGTGACCTCAGTGCTCTGGATGGAGTATCCTCAGCCCAAGCACACTTGTGCTTTTATAAACATGAATCCGCCTAGTTTTTTCCACCAGTGAAAGAAAAATACTGACTAGATTTCTTCATAGTATATGGATATTCATTTCCTCTGAGTCTTTTGAAAATAAAAGTTGAGATGTAGTAAGTGGAAACTCATCCCAGCTTAAGGTTTCCCCTTGTCTCTTCCGCACACCTCTGCATTGTGTAACCTTTCAATAAGCACTCTCAGGCTTCACCATTCTGAAGAAGAGACAGAAGAGGAGGAAAGAAGAGGAGAGAGAGAGGGAAGGTGGGAGAAAGGAAGGAAGGAAGGAGAAAGGAAAGGAAAGGATGGAGGGACAAAGGAAAAAAGAAAATAACCTTCCTGAGCATCTCCTTTCTCATCAGCTACCACACTTTCCCCTTTTCCTTCACAGTTAAGTTTGTTGAAACCAACTAACCGAATCTGGCTTCCTGGTCCATCAGGGCACTAAAGGGACTTTACTAGGGACACAGTGATCTTCCATCCAGTAAATCCAATGGACATGTGTCTCGCCTCCTATTCCTGTCTTCTCAGGTGCATCCATAGCTGTTGCACATTCTCTCCCTGAACTGTTCCCCTCACCTTGTCTTTCCATGCAATCACCTTCTCTTGGTTTTACGCCTTCCTCTTAGGGGCAGATGTGTGAGTCCTGAAGCTCATACAATTTGAGACTCTGCTTTAAGAAAAGAAAAACAAAGATATCCTTCTTGTGAAAATTTTTCAAAACTACGGTACCATGTAAACCTGTTGCTAGGACTTTTCCCAGACAAAAGAAAGACCCAGAATCATCACCTTTATTAGCTGCAAAGCTGCTCTGCCTTTGTCAGACCACTCTTCAATATTCTTTGCCAACTAATCGCTCCTTAATCTGTAAATGGAATTCCTCAAGACTCAATTATAGGCCCTGTTTTCTTTTTAACTCTATCTCTAAGTCAGTTCATTCTCACCTCTAGTTTATCGTTTATTGGTTAAGGATTCCTAAACTGTTATCTTCAATCCAGACTTCTTCATCTATCTGAGTGTTTATTTGACTTTCCTGTATATATCTGTCTCAAACCTAGATTACTCAAAATGGAGCCGTGATATTTCTGCTCAGGCCATCTTTCACAGTTCAATATTTCGGTGAATAGCACTGCCATGGACTTTACTCCATGTTTCCCATAATTAGGATAAACCCATTGAGATACATTCTCATCTGTACGCTTGTTCCATAGTATTCATCCTACTCTATACATTTAGTTTATGCATTTAGTTATATATGCAATCTTTCCATTCTCTCTTAGACCATAAACTACTTGAGAGAAGTGCCTGCATCACCATTTTATCCTCAGAGCACAGAAAAATATTTCATATCTAAGTAGTGTTCAGTTGACATAGGCTAAATACACGAATGCAAAAATGAATGATTTATCTACGTAACTTTTGTCTTGTCGTAGAGTCATCTCCAGGCATCCCATTTGGAAAGAATTCTCTTATTGCTTAAAAATTCCAGATGATTCCTCCTCTTTGAAGAGCAAAGCCCTTCCATTTGTCCTTTTCCAAATTTGGTTATTCTCAGATGTAAAGAAAGTGCATGAAATACTAGTTTGTAGAAGTACAGAAGGAAAATGATGCCATAACTAGCTACTAAAGGTATTCTGAGAGTCTTGAGAGGCAAAATGGCATTTCAAGCGTACACAAATTTAATATCTTGGTTTGTCGCAAATCTATACATGAGATTAAAATAATGGATTGGTTTAAAAGACACTGTTGTTCTGGTCTCATTTAGCAAAGCAAATTGTACATGCCCACCTTAAATGGTAATACATCAGAGGTCAAAAAAGCATTTTGTTTCCATTGCTTCTTCCATAAAGCTATCCAGCACTGGGATGATTCCATTCAGGATCATCTCCTTTCGAAGTAAACTCGTATTATTACTGCTGTTTTCTCTTACACTTGTTCTAACCCAGACACAAGCTTTGTGGTAGTAACAAGACAGTGTGGTTTATTGCACTGGTTTAAAAAATGTTTTTTTAATTAAAATAAAATCTTACAGAAAAAGCCCAAGTATAACGCAGATAAAGTAGAGCTGCTCTCCCCCGTGAGGTGGGTTTAAACTCACTCCCTGTGTATAGATTAATGATTCTTTCTATTCTTTCTATTTCATGTAAAGCACAGTCTTCGGATCTAATGATGAGGGAATTAGGCACATTGTCTGCATCCCAGTTGTTTTGCTAGGGAAGCATTCTGCACACTAATTTGTTTCTATCAAATCTGAATAATGTTCAGACCAATTTTGTAAGGGAAAAATTCTGTGGACTCCCAGTATTAGCTAGATTTTTTAAAAATAATTTAACAAGTATTGATACAAATATCAATTAAGTATATAAAACTTGGATACTGGCAAAAGGTCCAATTTGTCTACTCAAAACCCTTAGTGTCTGCCAGAAAGAAATCCTGGAAATTCCATGTACGATCCATCAAGATAGAAAGTTGCCTCCCAGGCAAAAGAGTCTTTGTTCTGCTTTCGACAGCGATCCAGTCCTTCCCTCACTTGGTAGATGTTACTACAGGGCCCCCAGGTCAGTATTGTGTATGAACCAGATCCTTTTCCCAGGACCAAATGACTTTGGAGGAATTCTAATTGTAGGCCAATGGTTTATTTCCATATCTTTAAACAGCTGTGTCTGTTATTAACTAATAATGCTCCATTTAAATGCAAACTAGATGATGTGTTTACATCTCTTCCTGCCTAAGGATTAGCTAATATATAACAAATATTCATTTTTTAGTTATTATAGTTTGCAGAAAGGTTTTTATATTCAGTGTTGGCTGGATAACTTTATGATTTTAAGTGGCCTCTAGCTGGAGAAGGAAATGGCAGCTCACTCTAGTATTCTTGCCTGGAGAATCCCAGGGACAGAGGAGTCTGTTGGGCTGCCGTCTATGGGGTTGCACAGAGTCGGATACGACTGACGTGATTTAGCAGCAGCAGCAGTTTCTCAACTAAAAGAAAGGAGTTTGGATACTCTTTTTTTTTTTTTTTTCTGTTTGTTCAATGTTAGAAAAAAAATAGGCTATTTTAAACAAGCTTTAACTTCTTTTGATAATTGAAAACAGACAAGATTGAAAAAAGAAGAATGTTAAGATAATAAATATATGTCTACAAGAAATCCATTAGGAGGAAAGAATGGCTGAGAGAGAATCCCAGGCATGTGAAAAATGTAAAAATTATATCTCTTTTGAGAACATGTAGAGTAATCTGTCTCTCTTCATATAACAAACTGTTTATAGAAGAATAGAGGCACTGCATACTGTGTGTGTGACTGGGTCTTATCAGAGGAAGAAAGAAAGGGCATTGGGAGGTCATGACCATCTGACCTTGACTCTGCTACTCATGGACCCACAGAATTATGGTGCAGTGAAGAAAAGCTAGGAGAAAGCTTTAGGATAAGCTTGTTTTTTGGGTGGAACACATCCAAGTAATCTGAGTCGAGTTTATACCAGCTAGAATGACATTTGGAATCTCTCTCCTGTAAAGTATTTCCTCTGCATCATGTATGCTATTAGAGTATAAATCAGTTGTCCAAAAAAAGGTCAAAATAAATAAGCAATAACCATAATGAGAACTTGCTTAAGTCATATCGTAATTTTTAGGTAATACACCTCCTTTGCGATGACAGAAAGAATAGGGAAAAGAAATTGTGTTTTTGAGAGTGCCACTGGGTAACTAGATCACACTTTACCTGAAGTCCATGCCCTCATTTCTATTTTCACTTACATGAGACAAAAAATATCCTTTAGTTCTTAAACTAGTGTGAATTGTGTCTTCTGTTATTGGCAACTAAAAGCTTTCAAACTGGTGAAACATACATATCAAGCCATTGACAATGATCTAAACAGTACTTTCAACTTCCTGGGAACACACTGGGTTCCATCATCTAGTGGGAGTTGTTAAAGAATAGCTAGGAATATGGCAAAGACAAGAGTTTCCACAGGTGAAACTCACCAAGAAATGTGATATATTTCTGATTATACTACAAACGTGCAGGGAAAACTATAAGCTTGTTTCAGAGGATGTAGCTCTACAGACCAGGTTTTCTTTGAGTCTCTGCATTTCTACCATAATTATGATTCACTGTAGTCCTTTCCCTATTTCTCTTGCTTTCCATCTTCCTCTGAAAATATTTGTTTAAGTCGGTTCCTTGAAAGTCTGGTGGTCCTTAATGTTCTGATCTATTTAATAAAGAGGCAATAAACAGTTCTAGTCTCTATCCTTGGAAGCCTTCTTGACCCATGTGCTTCACTTTTGAGGAAATAACATGTAGGAGGCCCTAATTTCCAGAAGGAGGAAGTCTCGGCTTATAGGCATTGAAATGTTTACAAAGGACGTCTCTGGGTGTTTATCTGAGAAATAGATGATAGATGCCTGGCTGTCAGTTCTGTATGGAAGCTTTGTGTGTGTGTGAGTGTGTGTGTGAGTGTGTGTGTGTGTGTGTGTGTGTGTGTATCTGTCTGTCCGTCTGTCTTTATGCATGTGTGTGGTGATAATGGTAATGTTGATTGTCCTAATCCCCATATTTTGGACCTGACATTTCATTTCTATTCTCCATCATACCTTGTTTCCAGCTTCTTTGCAGTTTTTTTAGCTTCTTCACAGTTTCCAGCTTCTTAGCAGTTATAGAAGATAATTCAGTTCTTTCCAGCTATAGCATTGTAGGCTCTCAGGTAGTGTTTCTCAAATTGTCTATGCAGAGTCCGATTTTGCATTTTAAACTCCCAGTGTATGTCTGCCCATTGTGCTTAAAATGGATTACTAAAAAAGTGATTACATGCATGGATGTTGCATGGATGTTAAATTAGTATAAAGATTTTCAAAGCAACTTGAAATGTCAGTGTGGACCAAGCTGTAGACCACATTTTGGGGAGCAACTCTGCAGGGCCTTGCAACTCCAAATATGGTCCATAAGCCAGAAATATTTGCATTGCTTGGAGCTTGTCAGAAATGCAGAATCTCAGTTATCACCCCAAAATTCTGAATTTGCGTCTTCAGTTTAACCAGACCTCCAAGTGCCCATTAAAGTCCTTAGGAAGTTTCCACTCTCACTCTTTAATCTCTTTCTTGTCTTCTGGGAATGTGCTGCTGTGTCTTTACCTGAAAAGATGTCTCTTCAGAGCTTCAGACAGCTCGCATCTCCTCCTCATTCAGGTCACAGGTCAAATGTCACCTCTGTGAAGAAGGCCTCTCTTCTGCTCCAACAGAAGCAGTAGTCTGTCTCATGCCACATTACCCTGTATTCAGTTCAGTTCAGTTCAGTCGCTCAGTCGTGTCCGACTCTTTGCGACCCCATGAATCGCAGCACGCCAGGCCTCCCTGTCCATCACCATCTCCCGGAGATCACTCAGACTCACGTCCATCAAGTCCGTGATATCATCCAGCCATCTCATCCTCGCTCGTCCCCTCCT
Source organism: Capra hircus (assembly GCF_001704415.2). Lineage (NCBI taxonomy): Eukaryota > Metazoa > Chordata > Mammalia > Artiodactyla > Bovidae > Capra > Capra hircus. The sequence goes on along the minus strand of NC_030815.1, from coordinate 30,909,966 downwards.
CCTCCTGCCCCCAATCCCTCCCAGCATCAGAGTCTTTTCCAATAAGTCAGCTCTTCACATGAGGTGGCCAAAGTACCGGAGTTTCAGCTTTAGCATCATTCCTTCCAAAGAAATCCCAGGGCTGATCTCCTTCAGAATGGACTGGGTGGATCTCCTTGCAGTCCAAGGGACTCTCAAGAGTCTTCTCCAACACCACAGTTCAAAAGCATCAATTCTTCAGTGCTCAGCCTTCTTCACAGTCCAACTCTCACATCCATACATGACCACTGGAAAAACCATAGCCTTGACTAGACGGACCTTAGTCGGCAAAGTAATGTCTCTGCTTTTGAATATACTATCTAGGTTGGTCCTAACTTTTCTTCCAAGGAGTAAGCATCTTTTAATTTCATGGCTGCAGTCACCATCTGCAGTGATTTTGGAGCCCCCAAAAATAAAGTCTGACACTGTTTCCACTGTTTTCCCATCTATTTCCCATGAAGTGATGGGACTGGATGCCATGATCTTCATTTTCTGAATGTTGAGCTTCAAGCCAACTTTTTCACTCTCCACTTTCACTTTCATCAAGAGGCTTTTTAGTTTCTCTTCACTTTCTGCCATAAGGGTGGTGTCATCTGCATATCTGACGTTATTACTATTTCTCCCAGCAATCTTGATTCCAGCTTGTGCTTCTTCCAGTCCAGCGTTTCTCATGATGTACTCTGCGTATAAGTTAAATAAGCAGTGTGACAATATGCAGCATTGACGTACTCCTTTTCCTGTTTGGAACCAGTCTGTTGTTCCATGTCCAGTTCTAACTGTTGCTTCCTGACCTGCATACAGATTTCTCAAGAGGCAGGTCAGGTGGTCTGGTATTCCCATCTCTTTCAGAATTTTCCACAGTTTATTGTGATCCACCCTGTATTACTTCCTTTTAAATGTTTATCACTATCGAGAATGCTTGCTGTCCTCCCTCCTGTCTCCCAACCCCAGCTAGACTCTAAACCCCATGAGAGCAGAGATCTTGTCTGTCTTGTGTCTTGTCTTTCAACCTGTGCGAGCACAGTGCCTGGACAGTGGTAGGTCCTGTTGGCAATGCTAGGTGTGTTACTTCTGTTGACTCATGACTTAGCTTGCCCACCACTGGCTCCTCTTGCCTCCTGTTTCTGTATATTGTTTTCATTGTGTGTCTCTCTGAATTTGTAATAGAAAATCCAACATAAACTGACTTAAATAAAATGGATGCTGGTTCATGTCCAGAGGAAACCCAGTAATCAGGCATAGATCAGTTAGGACTCTGGCCCTTTTGCCTCTGACTCTTTTGACCCTACCCATCTCCATGTGTCAGCTTCATATTAAGGCTGGCAGCTAGGTAACCAGGGCAGTCCCAGATGTCACATACACACAAAATGCTGTTCACAGATCATCTAGTGTGCTCACTTGCTTTTAAAACCCAATTAAACTCTGTCCTCACACCTTCTGCAGCATTCCTTTAACACTCCTTAGACTGAATTAGATTACATGTCTATTCACAATTCAAAATACTTATACACAAACAGAGAGTTGTATTATCACAAGCAATAAAATGTACACATCTGAAGTGTGCATTTCAGTCCATTTTGATAATTATATAGACACCAACAAATCAAGATGTCAGATATATCACCCCACAAAGTTTGCCTTGGGCCCTTTGTAGTTAATCAGATGAGTACCAGCCTTGCTGGGTGAGCCATACTGAAGTTGGAGGAAAAAGGAATATCAGGAATACTGATCCTGTCCTTATTTAAAATGCTGATGTTTTATTCATTATTTACCTCAAATTTATTTTTTAACATTGCATTAAAATATGATTTATTTTGATCATTAGGTGTTTTTGGTACCCCTCCTTTAAATTTTGTGCCAAGGCAAATGCCATACTCTCTTCACTCACCTCTTCTGTTGCAACCCTGTGTTCAATGAACCTCTCTCTGTCTAGCTATCTCTGTCTCAATATGATTTCTCCACGTGACCTGTCTACATGATGACCTCAGGATGGCCAAACTTCTTCCATTGTAGCTGAAGGCTCACAGTGTAAGTGTCCAAGGTAAGCCAAAAGGCCAGGGGCATTCCCTATCTGATTTAGGCTCAGAAGTCACCCAGAGCTACTTCTGCCATGTTTCATTCATAATGACAGTCACAGAGACTCACCAGGTACAAGGAGAAGGGACAGATACTCTATCTCTTTATAGGAAGAATGTCAAAGAATTTGAAGACATATTTTAAAACTGTCATGGAGCCTGGTGGCTTTTATGGCCAATTTGAAGTATTAATAAATAGACCTTAATTTCAAGTACTAAAATTTCCCAACCAAATGAATTTTTAAAAATTTTACCTTACATTCAATTTAAAGTATCCTCTTTGCTCCAAGGTGTAGTTGGATGGTTTTGGTTTTATTCATTACTTCCTTTCCATTCACTCACTGCTATTTCTGGCTCTTCCAAGTTAAGGATAAGAGAAGCTGGGAATCAGACAAAAAAGAGCACAAACGTATTTTTTTTTACTTGGCCAGATGTTGAAAACTCTCTTCCATGGCAGGTAGCCAAAGGCAAACTCCATCTCTTAAGGGGTGATTTAGTGATCTGAAGACCTCTTCCACTCTGGCTCCCTGGACCTCTGCCCAGTTTAGAGATGATGTACATTCCTGCTGACCTCCTAAGACTCCCAGTCAGCTCCTGCTTTCCTGGCACACCCTTTACAGCCCCTTCCTCCGAGGGTCTGTACATCCAGGCATGAAGTTCTTTGGAGAAAGCCTTTCAAAATGGGGCCAGTCTAGAAGCATTACTTTCCAAGTTCTCTTTATGACAAACCCCCAATCTATTCAAATCTATAAATTGGTTTTGGACCAACCATCTCAGGCAATTCAAACTTCAAACTGCCACATTCAAACTTTTCTAGGGGAGAATCAGGCTCTCATCTCTATGATATACTTCTCATTCTCTGGAGAACCTCAATTAAGTTCCCTAAAAGATTTTAGCACCACACTCTGTTTTAATAGCACCACCAGATCAGACCTAGATTTTCACAGCTCAGAAACATCCAGTCTGTGTGAGGAAATGCCTCCCCTCCACAGACTTAATTTTCTTGGGCTCCAATATCACTGCAGATGGTGACTGCAATCATGAAAGTAAAAGACACTTGCTCCTTGGAAGAAAAGCTATTACAAGCCTACACAGCACATTAAAAAGCAGAGACATTACTTTGCTGACAAAGGTCCGTCTAGTCAAAGCTATGGTTTCTCTAGTAGTTATTTTGGATGTGGGAGTTGGACCATAAAGTAAGGTAAGCACTGAAGAAGTGATGCTTTTGAACTGCGGTGTTGGAGAAGACTCTTGAGAGTCCCTTGGATTGCAAGGAGATCCAACCAGTCAATCCAAAAGGAAATCAGTTCTGAATATTCATTGAAAGGGCTGATGCCGAAGCTAAAGCTCCAATACTTTGGCCACCGGATGCGAAGAACTGACTCCTTGCAAAAGACCGTGATGCTGGGAAAGATTGAAGGCAGGAGAAGAAAGGGACGACAGAGGATGGCGTGGTTGGATGGCATCACCAACTCGATGCACATGAGTTTGAGCAAGCTCTGGGAGTTAGCGAAGGACAGGGAAGCCTGGCGTGCTGCAGTCCATGGGGTGGCAAAGAGTCAGATATGACTGAGCAACTGAACTGATTTTTGTTCACACAAATCAGAATTGGTGTGTAATTCTCTTGAAGTTCCATTCACTTTGGTGGAAGATTTTGAAAAAGCATGACTTTGCCCAGTATGAGCAATAGAAGAGAAATGTGTAGTATTTTCTACCAAGGGTACAATTTTCTCCAAAGAAAGCCTCACTCTGAAAAACCCCTATGAATTCCTACTTGATGGCTTTGAAAATAGATGATAAGTGAAGCATATCAGGATTTGTGTTGATTTCTTAGTAAGTGACATGGGAGTGTGTCTAGCTCTTCTGTTTAGAATATGTGAATCAGATATCCCTAGGGTCCAGAGATTGGGATTTCATCAAAGTTTCAAGACAACAAAAATATCCCAGTTAACACTGATACAGATCCTCTTATCCCATATTAAGGGTCACATCTTACAGTATATGTTGCTTTATCATGTCCCATTTGTCTCATTTCTTGCATCAATATCAATGTGTTTTAACTGATATAGCTTTATATTGTATTTTAACAACTAGTACCCTCCACTACTATTTTTTTCCTCAAAACTCTCATAGATTTCCTCACCTGATAGAATTTTTAAAATATATACCTTAACTCATGGAAATCAAGAATATTAGAAAATCCAAATGGAATTTGTATTTTATTTTTTCTTTTAATAGAGTCTAAAGTTATTTGCATCTCTTTTAAAACTGACAACATAAGCAGATTTTATGAAATCTATATTTTAGAGGCAAACAGAAAAAGCAGTAGTGGCTTTGAGATGTAGTTCTCTACCCATCCTGCAATTTCCCTTTAAAAATGTAATGTCAGCCAGAGGTCAACTACCAAGTTAATTCACTATATAGATATTAAGTGAGTTATGAGCTCTGCTTTGTCATTTATAGTTTAAAAATACATGCTTACCTAGGGAAAGTTGGAAATTGAAGAACAGTGATGAAGAGGAGAATAGAAAAGCGAAACACTTTTAAACTACATGCTGTATCTATATTATCATCCATACCTTTTAAAGTCTTTGCTTCCCAGTATTAGTTCTTAATCTTCTCAGCGTGGTAATGATAACTGAAATTTAAAAAATATTTATCATGGATAAAGCAAAGGATTTAAATTATCTGTAGACTAAATAATTCACCTATGAAAGGTCTTATCTTTGTTTTCAGGAATGATGCAATTAATGAACACAGAGATTATACTTTCTAAAAAGGTTTATAAAATGAATGAACATGGAACATTCTTAGTAATCTTGGTTCAGTAATAAGATTGTAAAATTGAAAAGAGCAAGGTGAAAAATTTGACAAGAGCAAACTAACCCATCAGTAACATTATCTCAAAGGAATAGTTGAGATATTTCAAACTTTGCAGGGCTTTACCTCTTCATAATGTTCTCTGAATTTCGGCTCTTTATCTCTGTGATAAATGCCATAGTCTTTATGAAATAGGTCAATGATTGAAGAAAATTTGGTCTCAATAAGTACAGGTTTACTTATATTTGATATCAATTATAAGTTTGAGGGTTTTCTCTTTTATCTTATATTGCAATTACATATATGATTGACAACATGTGAAGACAAAGCTTACATGAACAATATTCAGTACATTTAGTATATTGTTTAACATTTTTAGAATAAGAAAATTTTAAAAGATTAATTGGCACATGTGTGGGAATGTGTATTATATGATGATTATATATGTGTAGCAGGCAAGTTCACTGAAATATTCTGAAGGGCTTTTGGCTTAGACATATCAGGTAAACTTGGAAGAGAAAGAAGAACTAGATTAAGAACTGTTCTGTATTCACTTGAAAGACAAGTTGGATATAGAGCTCAGAGAAATTTGGTACTAGGTCATTGGACAAAATGCCTCATTTTGTTTAAAGTAGACATATCTTTTGCTCTGTTGTTTTACTTTAATGAGGTAATGAATATCCTTGATCACAGTAGGGACTAGATGATAGGTGGATGACTGCCATTCATTATTTAGTAAATGATAACTAAGTACCTGGTAAGAGCCCCACTCCAAGTTCCTTACAGGAACAGAGACTATGTAGGTCCTGCTCCCAAGACACTCATATCGCAAAGGGGAAGGCAGGTAGGACGACAGCAATGTGCATATATTGTCCATGCAGACAAGGCCTCATTAGCATTTCTGTAATGGCATTAGTCAGAGCAGGCAATGGCACCCCACTCCAGTACTCTTGCCTGGAAAATCCCATGGACGGAGGAGCCTGGTGGGCTGCCGTCCATGGGGCTGCTAAAAGTCAGAAACGACTCAGTGACTTCACTTTCATTTTTCACTTTCATGCGTTGGAGAAGGAAATGGCAACCCACTCCAGTGTTCTTGCGTGGAGAATCCCAGGGACAGGGGAGCCTGATGGGCTGCCGTCTATGGGGTCGCACAGAGTTGGACACGACTGAAGCGACTTAGCAGCAGCAGCAGCAGCAGCAGCAAAAGCATTAGAGGGCTACCGAAGGGCTTTAAGATGGACGAGAACATTATCAACTTGATAAATCTCAGAGACCAAAAAAGTAGAGGGAAATTACCTTTTCAGGACAAGACCTTCTGTCTCTTCTTTTTGAGGTCAAGTGCAAAAGGCTTTTTTTGCACTTTGTTTTGAGGCTTTTTTTTTTCTTTTTGAAGTCTTTGGATAGACCCAGACTTAGGGTTCTGAGGCAAAGAGGGGAAGGAATGCACCTGCCAGAGAGAGCTGACTGCATTCATGATATGTACCTCATGTACATATAGGGTGATATGTACATCAAAAAAGCACAGGAATATTAGTCCCTTTCTATGGCCATGTCAGGGCTTCCCTGGTAGCTCACTTGGGAAAGAATCCACCTGCAATGCAGAAGACCCTGGTTCTATTCCTGGGTCAGGAAGTTCCCCTGGAGAAGGGATTGGCTACCCACTCCAGTATTCTTGGGTTTCCCTGGAGGCTCAGATAGTAAAGAATCTGCCCGCAACGCAGGAGACCTGGGTTTGATCCCTGGATTGGGACGATCCCCTGGAGGAGGGCATGGCAACCCACTCTAGTATTTTTGCCTGGAGAATCCCCATGGACAGAGGAGCCTGGCAGGTTACAGGTCATGTGGTCACAAAGAGTCAGACGTGACTGAGCGACTATGCACAAGTACATGGCTATGTTCATAACAGTTTTCAGCAAAAATCTGGCTTCCGCCTATCATGTGCTCAGTATCTATCTGTTGCTTATAAAACTTGTCCCAGTTCCTAACTGAAAGTCATCTCTACAACCAATGATCTATTATCTCAGATTTCTGGACTTCTCAGGGTCCCCACCAATGATGTCCCAATACCTACACACACTACACGTACTACTTACAGCAAGGACTGTACTGTGAACACTTTCCTATACCACCTCTGCTATTACCAATGCCACAACTACTACAATTTCCACAATCATCTCCACTACCCTGCGCCCTTATAATCAACACCAATGTCATCCTAACAACCAAAGTAAAATTTAAATGTATACATTTTGCTACCATTCAAATACCCTGGAAGGCATGAGTTTTATTGGGGAATGCCCTTGGGATCAACATCTGGATGAGGGGGTCTTGACAGAAGTAGGGCTGGGCAAAGGGAGGTGGTGAATGTTATAGAAAGTCAGGTAAACCCTCAGTAGATTATACAGGCTGCTCTGAAACTAAAATGGCCCTTTAGAGTGGTCCCACCTTGAAGAAAGGGGTCTGGTCTTTTATAAGTTTATGGAAATTGCCTAAGTTGTTAACAGTATTCCCAAAGATTGTTTCAACATCATCATCCTTGCCTGTATCTTTGTGGGCTTTGCTTTTGTTTGTTAATGTTTTTCAGATATTTTCCTAATTCTGTATTTGTTCTCCAGTAGGGTCTGCCCAATTGCCCTTCTCTCTGGACACAAAAGTATAGTGCAAAAAATGCAATGCTGAGTACAGCAAGATCAGAGTACAGTCAGCTCATTGAAGTATCCTCAAGTGGAAGGAGACAAATACCAATACCACGACTGATTCAAGCCCAAGAAAGCAAGTATAATGTGAAATCCAGAGGCAGAAGCAGGGTAACAAACAGGAAACAATTGGGTATCAGGAACAGGATAGAAACTGGAGCAGGGAAGAAATTGGAACAGAGCAAGAATAGGTCAGAAACAAAGCAGTTGCTACAAACAGCACCCAGTTACCACAGTGTGCTTTTAATGGTCAATTAGTCCTCATTATGTGGAGAAACGGAGTTGTTAGCATGGCTTAAAAAAGACACAGAAAGGAGTGATTTTAATATTTGGGTTTATTTCAGGAGAAATGGATGAGGGCTGAGTTATGAAGAAATAAAAAACCTAAACAGCCCTATTACTAGTGAGGAGATTAAATCAAGAATTAAATAAAAAACCTAGGGCCCAATGGCTTCACTGGTGAATTCTATCAAACATCAAAAGGAAAATGAAAAACAATCCTTTTCAAATTCTTCCAGAAAATACAAAATGAGGGAATACTTCCAAACAAGGCCAGCATTTCCTTGATACCAAAACCAGACAGGGACTCAACAAGAAATTTACAGGCCAATATTCCTGATGGATATAGATGCAGAAATTCTCAACAAAGTATTAGCAAATCAAATGTAACAGTACATTAAAAGGATCACACACCATGATCAAATGGGACTTATTCCAAGTATGTAAGGATGGTTGTACATCTGTAAATTAATCAATGTGATATACCATATCAACCCAAATGAAGGATAAAATGATATGATCCTCCCAATAAATGCATTTGATAAAATTCAACATCTGTTTTTGATAAAACCTTTCAACAAGTGAGTGTAGAAGAAATGTACCTGGGTGTAATAAAGGCCATATATGACAATCTCACAGCTAACATAATACTTACTCAACAGTGAAATATTGAAAGCTTTTCCTCTAAGATCAGAAATAAGACAAGGATGCCTACTCTCATCACTGCTATTAAACATAATATTGAAAGCCATAACAGAGTAATTAAACAAATAAAAGTTACCCAAATCATAAAAGGAGTAAAACTGTCACTATTTGCATATGACACAATATTATGTAAATAAAACTATAAAAACTCTACCAGAAAACTATTAGCATTAATAAATGAATTCAGTAAAGTTGTAGGATACAAAATAAATATACAAAATTCAATTGTATTACTATACAGTAATAGTGAACTATCAGAAAGAGAAATTCAGAAAACAGTCTCATTTATAATTGCATCAAGAAGAATAAAATACCTAGGAAAACATTTAACTAAAGAGGTAAAAGACTGTTACTGAAAACTCTAAGGCACTGCTGAAAGAAACTGAAGAATACACAAACAAATAGAAAGATACTTCATGCTAATAGATTGAAACAATATCATTAAAATGTCCAAACCACTCAAAACAATACATATTCAATGTAATCTCTATCAAAATTCCAATGGCATCTTTACATAAATAGAACACATAATCCTAAAGTTTATATGCAACTGTAAAAGATACATTTCTTACCCATCTCTCCAAACAATATTTTTTAGGTTCCTTGGTTAACTGGATACCAGCTCAATTCTAGAATGGAAGGAAAGAAAAAATGGGAGAAACCAGGTTTTTGCCCTCTTTCTCTTTGCTTTGGACAGCCTCGGGCAGTGCCTTTTTTCCTTGTAGATTCCTGATCCTTCTGGATGGATACAGAGGTTGCCATTCATCATGCTCTCGAGTTCTGGTAAACACTGCCTTATCCTTCTTTCTCTTCACCCTTAGGCACACTAGAGACGTACTATTTTAGGTTTGAGAGGTCTCACCATCCCCACCTTGGTTTGTCTGCTTTTCCAATATACTTGTAACTCATATCTCATGCAAAAGTCTTTTTATTAAACCAGCTGGCGTAAGTTCTGTTTCCTTTCCGGACCTTGATAGACCCTCTAATTTTTTCTGCTCCCTTGTGCAAAATGAGGATTGCATTGACTTCTAAGGTCATTTCAGCTTTTTTGCAGATTACTGCCAACCGACCCTTTCCCAGCAATCTAGTACACCTGCTCATGCATTCATTTAACAAACAGTGATCTTTTGACTACCAAATGTGAGGCCCTATTCTAGTTCCTGAGGAAGCAAACAACAGTGAAAACAAAGTCTTGCTCTCAAAGAGCATGCATCCTATTGTGGGGGAGGATAAACAAGTGTTACAGTTTCATTAGTACTGAGGTTTTATTTATTTTTCAACTTTAAGTACACAGTTTTTTGTACTGTATTTTATACAAATTGTTAAGTATATACTTATACATTTCATAAATTTCCCACTGATAAGACCCCATGTGAAATTTCCTAAAACATATGACTAATCTAATTCATACCCTTAATCATCATAATAAAATATGTTAATAAATGGTTGCCCATTACAGGTGTGTCTGAAAATTTCACACATGCGTTTTAATTATCACTTTTGCAAAGGACCAAATTCAAGACATTTTAAAAAATACTGAAATCTATACATTCTAATATCAAATAGGAAATCTGTTCTCAGAAAATAAACTAAGATATTGATGAAATATGAAGTCACATGATCAGTGCACCCTTATTACAAATAGGAAAAGAATTAGAACCTAACAAAACATCCAAAGGTAAGGAAGTGCTGAAGTAAATGTTTTGTCCATGCAAGAGAATATTCCACAGCCATCAAAATTTAAGGGCTTCCTCGTTGGCTCAGTGCTAAAAGAATCCACTGACAATGAAGGAGATGTGGGTTCAATCCCTGGGTTGGAAAGATCCCCTGGAGAAGGAAATGGCAACCTGTTTCAGTATTCTTGTCTGTAGAATCCCATGGACAGAGTAGCCTGGTGGGCTACAGTCCATAGGGTCTCAAAAGAATCAAACACGACGTTAAGCGACTAAACAACAATGGCTGATTTGCACTTTTGTATGGCAAAAACCAGTACAACATTGTAAAGCAATTATCTTCCAATTACAAATTAAATTTTTGAAACTGGAGCCTATTGTACAGAGTGAAGTAAGCCAGAAAGAAAAACACCAATACAGTATACTAACACATATATATGGAATTTAGAAAGATGGCAATGACGACCCTGTATGCAAGACAGCAAAAAAGACACAGATGTGTATAACGGACTTTTGGACTCAGAGGGAGAGGGAGAGTGTGGGATGATTTGGGAGAATGGCATTCTAACATGTATACTATCATGTAAGAATCGAATCGCCAGTCTATGTCTGACGCAGGATTCAGCATGCTTGGGGCTGGTGCATGGGGATGACCCAGAGAGATGTCATGGGGAGGGAGGTGGGAGGGGGGTTCATGTTTGGGAACGCATGTAAGAATTAAAGATTTTAAAATTTAAAAAAATAAATAAATAAATAAAAAATAAAAAATCCCTGCTGTCATGAACTCAGTGGTGGAATCATCTAATGTGTAAATACATATAGAGCCTCAGTTATCTAAAATCTAATGAGTACATTTCCTTTCAAATTTATTAAATGAACTGGTAGAAATAAGAAAGGGATGGGATGTGATAATAATGGGTAAATACGAGGAACATATCAATGACTTTCAGTTCAGCCTCCAATTATTTCCTTCATTAATTATTTATGCCATCATGTTTGTAACATTTTACAATATCTTATTGGTCATTAAAAATTGAAAATACTACCTTTATAGTGTCTACAAATAAGATCAAAGTTCAGAGACTATAATCACTTCTGCACATACCTTTGATAACCAAGACCCTGCTATAATAATTGCTCGACAAAATGCTTTAACTGTGGCTGCAATTCACCTACTCTGCACCTACACTCATGCTGGAGAACAGTCACACAGATAATTGATGACCATGAATGTCAGGTGAGCCACTCTTTCAGTACTGAGGTTTTTTTGTTTGTTTGTTTTGTTTTGTTTTTGATACAGAACTTTCAGTACTAAAACAGGGAAAATTCTAGGTAATTGGGGCAAGTTGGTCACCTTTATGTGGGGAGATAGTTAAGAAATATATTGTTGTTGTTCAGTCTCTAAGTTGTGTCCAACACTTTGAGACCCCATGGACTACAGCACGCCAGGCCTCCCTGTCCATCACCAACTCCCAGAGTTTACTCAAACTCATGTCCTTTGAGTCGGTGATGCCATGCAACCATCTCATCCTCTGTTGTCCACTTCTTCCGCCTTCAATCTTTCCCAGCATCAGGGTCTTTTCAAATGAATCAGTTCTTCGCATCAGGTGGCCAAAGTATTGGAGTTTCAGCTTCAGCATCAGTCCTTCCAATGAATATTCAGGACTGATTTCCTTTAGGATGGACTTGTTGGATCTCCTTGCTGTCCAAGGGACTCTCAAGAGTCTTCTCCAACACCACAGCATCAAGTTAGGCTAGGTGAAGCCTACCTTGGAGAATTTTGAGCATCACTTTGCTAGATGTGAAATGAGATGGTCAATACAAAAATCAGATTGATTATATTCATTGCAGCTGATGATGGAGAAGCTCTATAGCATCAGCAAAAATAAGACTGGGAGCTGACTGTGGCTCAGATCATGAACTCCTTATTGCAAAATTCAGACTTAAATTGAAGAAAGTAGGGAAAACCAGTAGGCCATTCAGATATGATCTAAGTCAAATCCCTTAAGATTATACAGTTGAAGTGACACACAGATTCAAGGGATTATATCTGATAGACAGAATGCCTAAAGAAATATGAATGGAGGTTCCTAACATTGTAATCCAAGTAATCCAAGTGATCCAGTAATGCCAAGGAAGCTGAAGTTGAATGGTTCTATAAGACCTACAAGACCTTCTAGAACTAACACCCAAAAAAGATGTCCTTTTCAACATAGGGGACTGGAATGCAAAAGTAGGAAGTCAAGAGATACCTGGAATAACAGGCAAGTTTGACCTTGGAGTACATAACGAAGCAAGGCAAAGGCTAATAGAGTTTTGCCAAGAGAACGCACTGGTCATATTAAACACCCTATTCCAACAACACAAGAGAAGACTCTACACATGGACACCAGCAGATGTTGTTTTTTAGTTACTCAGTCATGCCCAACTCTTTGTGACACCATGGACAGTGGCACACCAGGCTTTCCTGTCCTGTAATAATTACTTGGATTACTATGCCCTGGAATCGAACTGAGATCATTCTGTCATGTTTAATATTGCACCCAAATGCTGTCTTTTGGACTCTTATGTTGACTATGAGGGCTAATCCTTTTTTTTTAAAGGAAATCTTACCCGTAGTAGTAGATATAATGGTCATCTGAATTAAACTTGCCCATTCCCATCCCTTTAAGTTCACTGATTCCTAAAATGTCAATGTTCACTCTTTCCATCTTCTGTTTGACCACTTCCAATTTACCCTGATTCACGGACCTAAAATTCCAGGATCCTATGCAATATTGTTCTTTGCAGCATCAGACTTTACTTTCACCACCAGACACTTCCACAACTGGACATTGTTTTTGCTTTGGCTCAACTTCTTCATTCCTTCTGGAGCTATTTCTCCACTCTTCTCCAGTAACATATTGGGCACCTACTGACCTTGGGAGTTCATCTTTCAGTGTCATATCATTTTGCGTTTTCATATTGTTCATGGAGTTCCCAAGGAATCCCATCAAAAATAAGACAAAAAATATAGATCTTTAAAAAGTCAGGTGGTGATAAGTGGGATGACAAAAAATGAATGCAAATATAAGAGAGGAAGGGTAGAGTTTCAAGAGGTCTCTTTCAATAGTGTGGTCTAGGAGACATTTTGGATAAAATAACATTGAACAGAGATCTGAATAATGTAAGAAAACAAATACTACAGATATCCATGTTGAGAGGTCATCCAAAGGAAAGACCCTGGTATTGAAATATGTTTGACATATGTAGTATCAGTCATAGTTCCAGCAGGAAACAAATGGCATAAATAAATAAACAGTAGACAGGAAGTAGGAATACCTTGAAAGATAGAGACTCTAAACCAGTTAGTGAGGCTGGGTACATGAAGAGATGCCATCTCAGTTTCTCTATGATGTTTCTCAATATTTCTATTAAGTTTCTCAATATCTCTGCTCTGCTCACCTCAAAGGCATCATCAAAAACAATCCCTTCCCACAAAATAAGGGGAAAATATAGGCACAAAAACTTCTCACCTCAAATTTTATACCTCCAGGATCAAAAGGTTTTTAGGGAACTGATATCTTTCATATATTTATTCAAAGTATCTGGGTACCATTTAAAATCTAGCCATAATTCTAGATTATAATGAAATACTTTATTATAATATTTTAGAATATATTGGGTTATTTAAAGCTTTGTTCAAATAAATATTACCATATAAAATAGCTATCTCAGGAAACAGGTTGTACTATAGGCATTACTTATTTGTATCCAACTTTATTCCTCCCTTCTCCATTGGCGACAGAATTTTTTCAGGATGGTATTGTTTGTTGAGAGAGGCAGTCCACCATGAGCCTTGCACATTCTTGCTGGGTATGCCAAGAATGTAAGGTCCTGATAGCTCTTGACCTAGACCATTTTTCAGTGCTGCTTTTGCAGCAAATAGGGTCAAGAGCAGGCTGGCTTACTGCTTGCCATAAAATGTTGCATTTTTTCAAACCTCATGCTCTTCTCCTGTAATAATGCAACCCATGGCTCAGTCATCCAAGCCCATGGCACAATTCCCATGGGACTTAAGGACTAATATTCCGGTATTCTACAGGGAAATGCTGTGCAGTGATTAATAAAACCCAAGAGTTTCTTGTCTTCTTTTAGCCACCATGAAACAGTAACAGGATAACGTAATAGGTTGTAGGTTATTAAGTTATAAAAATCAAACTTACAGACCTGACTTGTGAAAAAGTAGATCGCAGCTAGTGTGACCAGGTGTCTACATTCAGGGCAAGGACCTGTAAGTAAAAATTACTGGGAGGAATTTGTGCAAAGAGTGCTTAAAGGCAGATAGATATCTAGGGTATACTTGCTTTTTGTAATTTATCTCCTTTTTATTTCTATTGTGAGAAAAAAGGTAAGCTGGGGGGAGACCTAGCAGCCATCTTGGACCACACATGACCTGGAGGATGGTAGCCTACACCAGTGATGGCAAAGGAGAAAGAAGAGCCTCGGGTCTTCATACCTATTTTAGTCTACTTCCCTGTCTCTAGATGGCTATTTTTGGTAAGAGAATAAAGGAGTATGTCTCTGTTAGTCCTTAGGGCTCTTCTACTTTCTAGAATTATTAAATATTTTTAAAATTATAAACATCTAATAAATGAGAGAGCAGTGGATTTAAGTGTCTCAAGGGCATTAACAATTTCTTAGAAATACCTCATGGACCCCTCTGAAAAAACAACTAATAAAATTTTTGGAGTCACAGTGTTTTTTTGGGTAGTCCTCTATTTTATATCAGCTGATCTTCTTGCTAAACTTTTATTTGAAGTAAGGGTCCACCTCTATAAGAAAGTTTGAAAACTACTGTGTTAGAGAAATAGTTTATGGAATACTATTCATGTTATTATGTGAACTTTAAATTAGGAAAATTTATCTTAAGTTTGCTATTTGGACTTTATTTGATATTTTTATAATTGTGTCTGCAAGAATAGAAATTAGTTTTAGTTGTGATGAAATGTGTTTTGGCAATTCTAGTGCATGGATTTCCATTTGTAAGCAATTTTAAAAGGTTGTATTCTTCCCTGAGTACACATTTTCAAGTACTATTCTACTTTATTCATTAATATCTTGGGAAGAATATGGCCCTTAATGTAGGACCAGGGATTATAATGCTATCATTTTTGAGATTTTTAACAACTAAGAGGACTCTGCAATTACAACACATTAAAATAGTTTTACTATTGCACAAAAATAATCTTATAATAACTGCTTCAGCATTTATCATAGTAAACTCAGCAAAACTTCTGATAAAATACATAGCAGGTTAAATAAGCACAAAAGGTTTTTTAAGGTGCTAACTTCTGGAGTAGAATATGATTTTATTCTTTTTTATTTTTAAGTAGTCATGTATTTATTTCTTTTGAATTCAGATCTAATATGCTATAATGAGAAGGGGGAAGCAGCTACATAATAAACTAGCTAGTCTCAAGAATGTGCCATGAGGTCTTCTGGATAGTAAGAATTTTTCAAAAAATTACAGTGGTGTTTCTAACAGTTGGCCTAGTAAAATAGTAATAAGACCATTTGTCATCTAGATGGCCATCAGAAAAGATGCTATCATGAAACATTCAAAATGGCTCCATTTCCTTCCACCAAAGGAAGATTATGTAGCAGAATGATCCAGAATCAGCAACTGATTGAGGATGAACAGTAGATTGAGAAGGGGCCTATTCTAACTGTTTAATAATTGGTATGACCTGAACACTAGGGAGACAGTGAAAAGAGACTGCACCTCTTTATGGGAAGGGTCATGTATTCATTCATGTATAATGTTACACGATATGAGAGGGACTATTGTAATTTCCTCAGCTTTTGTTGCTCTGATTGGTTTGTATCTGCAAATAAAAAGGCTATCACAGATGGGCTAGGAGAAGAATCATATTATTCTCTTGTGGAAATAAGAGATAGTCTTAAGATTCCACATGAGCTATGGTAAAATGCCTGAAAAGATCCGAGAAAACACAAGCCATAGTCCCCCCAGCAAGTAAGAACCAAGAAACCACAGTGGAATTCTGAGACTGAATTCTACTATCTTTGACTTAGCATTATAAAGTGTGGTAGACAGGAAAACTTATAATGTGATCCCTATGACTTGTCTACCATTTCTCAGGTGTCATCTATGTTGTCTTTAAAATGAGAGTTTCTCCTGCCTCTTAGGTGAAAATATTCCTGTTGCTGAACAAAGCTTCATAAATAGCATGATCAAATACAAAATTAATTTCCCAAACTCAATCTCTTAGTAAATACTATGAAAGATACTGCTTATAAAATCAATCAAAATTATTAAAAAACTAGGAGTAAGGTTTTATAAACATAACACTATATATTTAACACTATATTACTTGACTGATATACATTAAAAGACGAATAAATGGAGAGTTATGCTTTCTTGTTAAATAAGAAGACTCAACATCATGTCTGTGCCTACATTAATTTAGAATTTAAATGGAATTCCAATAAAGATTTCCATATTTCTAAGAGCAAAGTTGATAATGCTAATGCATATACGAAAGGATAAATATATGGAACTTCTAATTTAAGACAAGTGATAAGAACATGCATATTTCACTCCATTTCTGAAACACACAAAAATGAGAGTAAACAGATATGACCACATTAAAATAAGTCATAAATACTTCTTTAATATAATGGAAGTAAATATATTGTGGGTAATTAGGAGATGAGACAACAATAACAAAATTCTGTAAGTTGAAAAGAGATGGTAAGCTATAAAAAAGCTTGATTTTTCTTGCAGACTTGGGCACCTGGGAATTGTGGAGAGGAAAACAGCATAAAAATAGTAGGAAAGTATCTTGTAGCAGAAGCAAGCTCCCATCATCTGCCCCACTCCACAAAGCTGGGATTGTTGCCTCTTTCCCATCATGGCAGAAGACAGGCAGTTTATTCTTTGTGGAGAGTAGAACCAAAGGGCTCTGGCCTGGGCAAGGGGGGGCAGAGCTGAGAGACAGGACACTGTACTGAAAATAGGGATATTAAAGTGAAGGCTTAGAAAGTAACTGTTAATACACAACAGTCTTCTCAATTCAGCTTCCAGATTACTAATAGCCTGACCTATTAGAGTACTAATATTAAAATTCTTTATTGAGAACTCCAATCAATCCAAAGTAAATTCCTAAAGATATTGATATTGTGTACTCTCTAAATTTTTAATAACAAAAATTAAGACAAACTATTGTAGATGCTCAACATCACCAACTGCTAGAGAAATTCAAATCAAAACTCCAGTGAGGTATCACCTCACGCGAGTCAGAATGATTATCATCAAAAAGTCCATAAATAACAAACGCTGGAGAAGGTATGGAGAAGGAAATGCAAATTAGTACAGCCCTGTAGAGAAGAGTATGGAATTTCTTTAAAAAACTATAAATAGAGTTACCATATGTTCTAGTAATCTCACTCTTAGGCATATATCTGGAAAAGAGGAGAAGTCTAATTAAAAAAAGATACATGCAATCCAATGTTCACAGCAGCATTGTTTACAATAACCAAGACATTGAAGCAACCTGAGTTCCACCAAGTGGATAAAGATGTTTTATATACATATATAATATATATATAAGATGTTTTATATATATATAGGATGTTTTATATATATATGATGGCCTAAGGCCACCTTAAATATATATATATATGATGCTATATATATATATATATATGATGCTATATATATGCTTTTGAACTGTGGTGTTGGAGAAGACTCTTGAGAGTCCCTTGGACTGCAAGGAGATCCAACCAGTCCATCCTAAAGGAGATCAGTCCTTAATGTTCATTGGAAGGACTGATGCTGAAGCTGAAACTCCAGTACTTTGGCCACCTCATGCAAAGACTTGACTCACTGGAAAAGACTCTGATGCTGGGAGGGATTGAGGGCAAGAGGAGAAGGGGACGGGCTGGATGGCATCACTGACTCGATGGATGTGAGTCTGAGTGAACTCCAGGAGTTGGTGATGGACAGGGAGGCCTAGCGTGCTGTAATTCATGGAGCCACAAATAGTCGGACACAACTGAGTGACTGAACTGATAGATAAGATAAAATTCTAAAACACCAAAGCCTACCTCTCATACTTATTACTTATTATATATAAGATGTATTTATATATATACACACACACACACACACACACACACACATGCATACCTACAATGAACTATTGCTCAGCCACAGAAAAAAATAAAATAATGACATTTACAGTAACATGGATGGACCTAGAGATTATCATACTAAGTGAAGTGAGACAGAGAAAGAAAAATATCATTTGATATCATGTATAGGTGAAACTGAAAAAACGTAACACTAATGAACTTAATTACAAACCAGAAATAGACCTACAAATACAGAAAACAAACTTATGGTTACCAAAATGGAAGGGAGAGGAAGGATAAATTAGAATTCTGAGATTAACAGATACACACTGTTATATATAACATAGATGAACAACAAAGACCTCCAATATAGCAGAGAACTGTATTCAATACCCGGTAATAATGTGTAATGGAAAGAATCTGAAAATGAATATATATGTGTATATATATAGACACATAGCTATATTCCTGAAACTAACACAATATTGTAAATTACTCTACGTCAATAACATTATGTGTATATATATCTCACATCTTCTTTATCCATGTTGATGGACCTCAGGTTGCTTCGATGTCTTAAGGCCTGCATCCGAAACTGCCATCACATCTGCTGCATGACGTGGGTCAGTCTTTTTTGAGGGAGGAGATGTAGACAGCAATGAGAGGAACTGCTGGCAGCTGCCACTGCAGGCCATTTATTCTACTTACTCTTAACAGGTGGGAAGACAGAATTACTTGGTGGCTGATCATAATATTTTTCACTAGAGAGATACAGAAATCAAGTGTCTGAGGAAACCTCAAACATGAGACAGAAACCTAAACACACTGAACGAGAAAAACAGCTTGGAAGAAACCACATAGAAATAGGAAATTGTGAAAACAAAAACAGAAAAACCCACTTAAAGTTCAAAGGAAAAAAGAAAGATTTCATCCATAAAAAGATAACATGATTTTTAAAAAGAGAAGGCAAAAAGGGTTTTGGAATTTTAAAACAATGGTAGAAATGAAAAACTGCATTAGACATTTTGATTATTAAGATATCTGCCAGGAGATAAGGCACATATAAAAAGTGGAAAATAATTGGAAAAAGATAAGAAAACAAGAGCACCAGTCTGGGAAGTCCAAATTTAGAGTAATCAGAGATGCAAAGATAGCGAACAAAAGAAATAGAGGGAGGAAAATCACTAAATAAATAATCCAAGAAAATTTCCCAGAACTAAAGTTCATGAGTTTTCAAACTCTAAAGTCCCCTGACAGTAAAATGGATCAAAACAGACTTAAACTAAGACACACATTATGTAATTTCAGAAATTTAGAAGATAAGAGTCTACAAGTTCTAAAGAGGAAAAGATGTTTCATATAAAAGATCAAGGATCACAATGGCACGGAACTTATGCATTAGTGATTCTGTGTGGGAGAAGACAAAGGCAATTAGCCTTCAAATTCTAAGAGAAAGAGATTTCCAGTCTATAATTCTAAACTCAATTAGCTATCTAACTGATCCAAGGAATGATTAGAAGGGTATTTAACAATAGTTTTCATGTGTGCAGTGTCTCAAAATATTATCCTCCATTGATCTTATATTTAAGGGAATGAATCAGAAAAGAGAAAGAAATGGGAGCCAGAAAGTAGAAGACTGATTCAGAGGCAAAAAGAGATCCAAGATAAGGTCTGACTTAAAAAGACAAACAATTCAGAAGAAAAAAAAAGACGACTCATTGAAGACAATATATTTGAACAGAGAAGATAAAGGCTTCTAAGAGAGAGTTTGTGTGTGAATTAAAAACGAGTACTTACATTGCTCATGTCTGAATGGCAGTTACATAGCTTGCAGAAACCTTGAATATTAAACTGTACTGCAAAGTACGAGAGAGGAAGCATGAGAGAGGAGCACAAGGAGGGCTGGAAGGGAAAGAAATTGGTGATAAACTAAGTCCTCATCTTCCACAGTGGAAAGTCAATAGATAAGTCCTACAGCCAAGACATGAGAACTGAAACTACTCATGTTATTTAGAAGTAGGAAGCGTAACCCAGTCAGTTCAGTTCAGTCACTGAGTTGTGTCTGACTCTTGCGACCCCATGGACTGCAGCATGTCAGGCCTCCCTGACCATCGCCCACTACCGGAGTTTACTCAAACTCATGTCCATTGAGTCAGTGATGCCATCCAGCCATCTCATCCTCTGTCATCCCCTTCTCCTCCCACCTTCAATCTTTCCCAGCATCAGGGTTTTTCAAATGAGTCAGCTCTTCATATCAGGTGGCCAAAGTTATGGAGTTTCAGCTTCAGCATCAGTCCTTCCAATGAACATTAAGGAATGATCTCCTTTAGGATAGACTGGTTGGATCTCCTTGCAGTCCAAGGGACTCTCAAGAGTCTTCTCCAGCACCACAGTTCAAAAATATCAATTCTTCAGCACTCAGCTTTCTTTATAGTCCAACTCTGACATCCATACACGACTACTGGAAAAACCATAGCCTTGACTAAATGGACATTTGTTGGCAAAGTACTGTCTCTGCTTTTTAATATGCTGTCTAGCTTGGTCATAACTCTTCTTCCAAGGAGCAAGTGTCTTTTAATTTCATGGCTCCAATTACCATCTGCAGTGATTTTGGAGCCCAAAAAATAAAGTCTGACACTGTTTCCACTGTTTCCCCATCTGTTTCTCATGAAGTGATGGGACCGGATGCCATGGTCTTTGTTTTCTGAATGTTGAGCTGTAAGTCAGTTTTTTCACTCTCCTCTTTCGGTTTCATCTATAGGCCCTTTAGTTCTTCTTCACTTTCCGCCAAAAGGGTGGTGTCATGAGGTTATTGATATTTCTCCCAGCAATCTTGATTCTAGCTTGTGCTTCATCCAGCCCAGCATTTCTCATGATGTACTCTGCATATAAGTCAAATAAGTGGGGTGACAATATACAGCCTTGATGTGTTCCTTTTTGTATTTGGAACCAGTCTGTTGTTCCATGTCCAGTTCCAACTGGCTTCCTGACCTGCATACAGGTTTCTTAAGAGGCAGGTCAGGTGGTCTGGTATTCCCATCTCTTTAAGAATTTTCCACAGTTTATTGTGATCCACACAGTCAAAGGCTTTGGCATAGTCAATAAAGCAGAAATAGATGTTTTTCTGGAACTCTCTTGCTTTTTCAATGATTCAGCAGATGTTGGCAATTTAATCTCTAGCTCCTCTGCCTTTTCTAAAAACCAGCTTGAACATCTGGAAGTTCACTGTTCACATATTGTTGAAGGCTGGCTTGGAGAATTTTGAGTATTACTTTACTAGTGTGTGAGATGAGTGCAATTGTGCGGTAGTTTGAACATTCTTTGGCATTGCCTTTCTTTGGGATTGGAATGAAAACTGATCTTTTCCAGTCCTGTGGCCACTGCTGAGCTTTCCAAATTTGCTGGCATATTGAGTGTAGCACTTTCACAGCATCATCTTTTAGAATTT
The DNA here is from genome assembly GCF_001704415.2 of Capra hircus. Taxonomy (NCBI): domain Eukaryota; kingdom Metazoa; phylum Chordata; class Mammalia; order Artiodactyla; family Bovidae; genus Capra; species Capra hircus. The sequence goes on along the minus strand of NC_030815.1, from coordinate 30,888,116 downwards.
GAAATAGCTCAATTGGAATTCCATCACCTCCACTAGCTTTGTTCGTAGTGATTCTTCTTAAGGCCCATTTGACTTCACATTCCAGGATGTCTGGCTCTAGGTGAGTGATCACACCATTGTGATTATCTGGGTTGTAGAGATCTTTTTGATAGTTCTTCTGTGTATTCTTGCTACCTCTTCTTAATATCTTCTGCTTCTGTTAGGTCCATACCATTTCTGTCCTTTATTGTGCCCATCTTTACATGAAATATTCCCTTGGTATCTCTAATTTTCTTGAAGAGATCTCAAGTCTTTCCCATTATTGTTTTCCTCTTTTTCTTTGCATTGATCAGTAAGGAAGGCTTTCTTATCTCTCCTTGCTATTCTTTGGAACTCTGCATTCAAATGGGTATATCTTTACTTTTCTCTTTGCTTTTAGAAAACCACTAGACCATTCAGGTATGACCTGAGTCAAATCCCTAACGATTATACAGTGGAAGTGAGAAATAGATTTAAGGGTCTAGATCTGATAGGCAGAATGCCTGATGAACTATGGACAGAGGTTCGTGACATTGTACAGGAGACAGGGAGCAAGACCATCCCCAAGGAAAAGAAATGCAAAACAGCAAAATGACTGTCTGAGGAGGCCTTACAAATATCTGTGAAAATAAGAGAAGCCAAAAGCAAAGGAGGAAAGGAAAGATATACTCATCTGAATGCATAGCCCAGTAGAAACATCTAAAAGAGTAGACTATTTAGTTATGTAAATTAATAAATCTCCCTCCTTTTTTTTCTTGTCAGTTTGAGTTGCAGTTTCTATTTTCTTTTTATATTTTGTTTAAACTTTTTGCTTTTTGTTTCTGTTTTATTTTTTACACTGAAAGAGTCCTGTTCAATACCTATATGTATATTCTCAGATTCCTCATCAGAATTTTTGGAAAAAGGTATTTTGAAAAACTTTCTGGGCAATTCTGATGCACAGCCTGGTTGGGCATCAGCCCTCTGAAGAACAATATTCTTAGCAATGATCTGTATTATTAAATAAGGATTCTAGTGAGCTCATCTTTCAAATTCAGATGGAAATGATAGCTCATGTTCCAGTACAGCTCTTGACATTTCTTCTTATCTTCAATTCAGAGGTAAGATTTTATCTTATGTATTCAAGTATGAAATAGTGATGATGGCGGTAGCAAGAAACACATTGCTTTCTTAGGGGAAAACACAAAAAAACAAAGAACTTGAAGAAATTAGGAATTTTGTTATCTGATAAACTTATAAACTGCCTAATAGTCTTTGAACTTTTCTGTTTTCCTAATACTCTTTCACCTCCCCTGCCTTCACCCTGGAGATATGTCTTTGTGTTTTGTTCTGTTGTTCTGTATAAATAAATAAAATCCACCCTTTATTTATGAACTTTATTATGAACTTTCACCCTTCATTCTATGAAGAATCTATTTCTTCTGTCAGGAGATATTTTTTCAGTTGAAGTGACTCTAAATTCACTTAATAAAATGGCAAGCTGGACTTTCTTTAATTCTACTTCACCTGATGAACCAGTGTTTCTGCACCCCAATTTGCTCTGTTGAAGGTAGAATTTTCATGAGATCTACCATATTAGAGTTGCTGACATTAAAACGGTCATGAAGTGCTTAAAGACTAAAACTATCAAACTTCTTCAGTGAGAGAGGAAAGTTCTAGTTATCAGTTGCTGTATAACAAACTATCTCCAAACTTAGTGGCTTAACCAACAACCATTTCTTACTATCTCATGATTTTGCAGGTTAGGAATTCCAGCTGGCTTGGATGGCTATTCTGTTCCACATTCTTGAGTACTGAGTACTCGTAGTCCTCAATGAGTAGGATGGTCTGCAGGGTTTAAGGTGGCTTCACTTGCATGTCTGACACCTTGGCAGAGATGACTGGAAGGCAGAGCTCCCCCAGCAATGCTGCCTGAACATCGACACATGGAATCTCCAGAATGGTGGTCTCAGGATAGTCAAGGATTTTACCTGACTAGCTAGGGGTCCCAAGGGGGATTGTGCCAAGAGACTTACTTGCATTTTGCTAATATCTGAGAGACAATTATTCCAATGATGTTGACAGAATATGTGTTGAAGTACATAGGAAAAGTGCATACAGCTCTTTTTCTTATGAAATATAAAATGATGTTGGTGTTGACCCTGAACGTTCTGGGGTGTAAGAATATCTGACATGTTAAGAGATTGAGTCTCTGAGACTGGCAGGTGTCCCATGAAGGAACTGTATTTCAGGAATAAAAAGGGGAAATGTCACAGTTTTTAATACAGTAAATGGAAAAGGAGAGAGCAAGTTGTCAAATATGATTATAAATCAGGACAAATTGATTTTTTAAAAAAAAGAGACTTTCCTGGGTAGTGATGGATAACTTTACATAACTTAGAATTGGGAAACAATGGTCATACTTTAGCTTTCTGAGAACTATTATAAATTTGCTCTGTATTGCTAATAATACTAGCGGTATAGTATGGTGGGGGATGATACATACTGGAGGCAGGCCAGGAATAACCAAATGAATGGTTTTTATTTATATAGAATTACAATTATGCAAATTAACACTTAGATATAGTTACTCTTGCCTTGTTGTTTAATGGACTATAAGCACAGATCTTAGGGAAGACTGGAATTATGTTTTTAATGATGTATATAGCACCTGTATGGGAGAAGGCAATGGCAACCCACTCCAGTACTCTTGCCTGGAAAGTCCCATGGATGGAGGAGACTGGTAGGCTGCAGTCCATGGGGTTGCTAAGAGTCAGCATGACCGAGGAGCTTTACTTTCATATATTGGAGAAGGAAATGGCAACCCACTCGAGTGTTCTTGCCTAGAGAATCCCGGGGATGGGGGAGCCTGGTGAGCTGCCCTCTATGGGGTTGCACGGAATCGGACACGACTGAAGCGACTTAGCAGCAGGAGCAGCAGCATAGCACCTGTATACCAGGAAAGGGCTTGAAGTAAAAATGTAGAAATAAGCGTGGCTTTGGTTGTCAGATAGCTCAGTTGGTAAAGAATCTGCCTGCAATGCAGTAGACCCGTTTGATTCCTGGGTTGGGAAGATCTCCTGGAGAAGGGAAAGGCTACACACTCCAGTATTCTGGCCTAGAGAATTCCCTGGATTGAATAGTCCATGGGGTCACAAAGAGCTAGATACGACTGAGCGATTTTCACTTACACTTTGGTTATCAGAGTAGGTTCAGACTCTGCACTTTTTTGTATTAGTAGCATGACTTCTTGCTGCTGCTGCTGCTAAGTCACTTCAGTAGTGTACGACTCTGTGTGACCCCATAGACGGCAGCCCACCAGGCTCCCCCGTCCCTGGGATTCTCCAAGTAAGAATACTGGAGTGGGTTGCCATTTCCTTCTCCAATGCATGAAAGTGAAAATTGAAAGTGAACTCACTCACTCTTTCCGACTCTTAGCAACCCCATGGTCTGCAGCCTACCAGGCTCCTCCATCCATGGGACTTTCCAGGCAAGAGTACTGGAGTGGGGTGCCATTGCCTTCTCCGAGCATGACTTCTTAGAAAGACTGAAATATCTTTTACCCAGGGAGGATCGCTCAGAATTTTGTTCTTAACCTAAATATGTCTATGCTTTTGATTCTAAAATTAGTATTTTCATACTGAAAGAAATTTGGAAATTTTCCAAGAGTAAAATGAGACACGCAATATTTACCACCTCAGGATAGCTGTCATTTACAAGTATCTGCTTTTCCTTTCAATGTCTCTTTTTATATATCTGTGTGAATACTCTCAATATTTCAGAAGTTAGAATAGCACAGTGGTTACAAGTACAAGAAGTTAGTATAGCATAGTGGAGCCAAAGTACTTGGATTAAATTCTAGTCTCAGCTTTTTATCTACTTGATCTTATATGATGCCTCAGTTGTCTCATTTGTATGAAAAGAGAGATAATAATTATTACCTAGAGTTTTTGTATAGGCATTAAATGACATAATCCTCATTAGAGCTCTCAAGAAAAAGTTCATACCCTTCTCTCAGCCCACCCTTATTAAAGAGGGCCAGGTTGTGGCTCACTGAATGGAAGAGAATGCTCTGTAGTGACACACTGAAGTATCGGCAGAAATTGCCAGGAATCTGCCCTCTAGGGTCCACTGTGATCATGTAAGATTTTCATAGGAAAATGTCTCACAGGAAGCTTGGCTACAAAACTGACTGGGGAAAGGGCAGGTATCAAGGGATGCCACTGGTCAAAGGTATTGCAGGACCCAGGTGCTAGAGAAACCTATGAAACAGGAAGTAAAACCCTTTTCTCCAGCAACCTCTCTCTAGCAACCTCTCTCTAGCACCCTCTACTGCCAAAGCTTAACACTGTGACAGATGGTAAAGGAAAAAATGTTTAAGGGCCTAGTCCCTTTTTCACAGAGCAGACAAAAAGGGTAAATTTGGAGCTGAGAGGCAGTATATTGATAACTGACAGACTGTGAAACAGAACAATGACTAGAATATTGTAAATGCTCAGGAACTATTAGTTTTCCTTTTTTCAGTCACATATGCATACATGTGTGAAAATATGGGATCACCTCTGATGGACACATATTTTGAATCCTGAATTTTCATTTAGCATCTTCTATAGCTATTTTCATGAACATTTCTTGGAATCTCAATTTCATGTCTAATTATCCATCATGTTGAGATATCATAATATATTGTTATTTTATTATTGTGCATAGTGTGGACATTCTAATTTTCAGGCTGATAAGTAAAGCTAGGTGAATGGTCATGTTTTAATGTATATTCAATAATTCCTATGGTTAATTCCCCAAGATAGAAATCAAAGAATGGATGTTCTTAAAACTTTATGTACGTTGCCACCTTTCTTTGCAGAAATGCAATTCGTTTTTATACTTTCTCTTGAAATTAGTTTCTGCCAACATACATGTTACATTCTATATTTTTTAACTTTTGCTCTTTGATAAGAGAGAAAGTATCTTATGTGTGTTTAAGTTTCTAGTCTATTAATGAATTTTTACATTTGTCATTTTATACCATATATGTGTCCATATTTTATTGGATTATTAGAGTTCTTACAATTTTGAAGAATTCTTTACACATAAAGGATAATAGTCCATTATCTATTAGATTTGTAATAAATGGATTTCTTTTTTTAACTTTACACTTGAGATTTCTATGTTCTTTTAAAAAGACAAACTTAAATTTTGTAATTCCTATATATTTTCCTTGATGATTTTTCTAATTTTTTCATGACAAGAAAGAAACTACTTCCATGTCCTAAAGATTTTTGTACATATTTACAGTTTCTCTTGGTTTTTGATTTTATCTATTTGATATTTAAAGCACCTGAAATCAAGTTTGGTGATCATATAACACTGTGTTTTTTCAAAGTAAGTTATCCATCATTATTTGCTTAATAATCTAACATTTTCTGATTGGCTTGCAATATCCCCTTATACACGTACATTTTCTTTCATCGTTACATTTATAAAATTTATGCTAGTCACAGATATTTTTAAATGTATGCTTTGTGAAAATAGCTTTTTATAATTTATGCCAGTGACCTTGCACCAGGAGAGTGTTATTGCTTATTAAATAGCTCCCTTATTAATCAGTTCCCATTTTCCTATGAAAAAGAGTTGAAGGAACTTGTGTTCCTATATTTGTGAAATTTTGTTAGGTAAAATAACTCTGTCTTGCTGTTATCTAGGGGATAGTTAACAGAATTGACCTTATTTAAAACTACTGAAATTTTGTTATCTGCATAATTTTTCTCCCTCTAATTTAAATTCTTTCTTCACTTCAGGATCTACTTTATCCTTACTTTTATAAAAATATATGCATTGGACATCAGCAGTGTATAGTAACACTATACTTTAGCCTGAATGAGTTTTAATTTTAGCAGTTTAACATTAAAAATTAAATATTTTCTAAATCATACACACACACACACACACACACACACACCTCCTTCTGATTACATAATAATTTGTGAAGACAGAAAATCTAAGCAACACAAAGACAAAAATGAAGAAAATATACCGTTATTCAAAACTAACCACCAGGGAAAACTGGATGTTAATATTTTGGTACATCTCTCTGCCTTTGCCCCACAATTTTTCTGTGACTGCTTAGTTAAAAGAGACAATTTTTTGAAACAAATTTGTTCTATCCAATATTTTTCAATAAATGCCTTTAGAGTTTATGTAGCATTTTAGTACATAATAGTTCCATAACTTACTGAATTCCATATTATTTAATATTTATTTTGTTTACTTTACAAAGCTATTAATGCTATGAATATTTGTCTATAGATCCCTATGTGGTCTAATTACCTTCTGAGGATAAAATGCTATAAACTGAATTACTGGGTCAAAGGGTATGGACATATTTAAGGTTCTATTCCATATTACTAGATTACACCTCACAAAGTTTACACAAATTTATGCTTTCAGCAGCTATAAAAATGATCTTTTCTTTACAGCTGACTTTGCACCAGATGTTTAAAACAGAGAGAGGTGGAAACCCTGTTAATTTAATTAGTAAAATGTGTATTTCATAGTTAGAAAATGATTTTATTTTATCAAATTTCCCAATTGAGTGGGTGAGTACATTCTTCAATAATCTTTAGAAAAACCTTAGGTCTTTTTTTTTTTTTGCCAGTTTTCTTTCAAAACAATTTAAAAATAAATTTTAATTTAAAAAATTTTATGAACTTAATTGGGATTAGGTCAAGTCTAAAACTGATTTGGGTCAAAATGATATCTTCACAATATTCCAATTGAGGAATATGCTATCCTTTCCCTTTTATTCAAGGAATGGTTTTTATTTATTCTATATATCTTAAATTTCATGTACTTTGGTATTTTATGATTTTTGCTGCCACTGAAATTGGAATCCTTTTTTCGCCTTGGATCATCTAAAGGGCCTTTTTGAGATTAGGGAGAAGCAGTAAATGTGGTCACTGAAAGCTCGTGTTCTGTATCTAGATTTCTCATCTGTGTCTATACACACATCTTAGAATATAACTTGGCAAGCTGGTATGCTGAATGTGTCTCTTAAATCTCTTCCCCACCCTCAGAGACCTCTCCCAGCTCTGCACCCTGCTCCATGTCGAGGGAGAGGGGAAGCCTGCTCTGACTAGGGCTCCCTTGCTTCCTGGCTTCCAGGTAGATTCAGCCAGTGAGGGCACTGGCAGGAAACGAGAGTGGCAGGAAAGAGAGGAAAAGGTGCGTATTTCCACACTCCCTTTCTGCTTAGTTGTTGTCTGACTCATGTCTTGCCAAAGGCAGCAGGTCCTGCCAGGAGTCCTCTCCACACTGTTACCCTATCCCAGTCTGAAAAAGCTTCCCTCCACTAGCCTCTTCAGCCTTGTCAGGGGCCTCAGGCTCACTGCTGCTGCTCATTTAGGATGCTGCAGAATCCTTTGGCGTTTCTCTAGACCTGTTATCCAGCCTGAGTGTGTCATCTGTCTCCTGGTAGGAGCTTGACCAAGAGGAAAAAGAGGCACATACTCTGGCCCTTTTTTCTCATATTATTGAGAATGCCTCTTGGTTTTCATCATAAGGATAGTTTTGGCAATTGCTGTAAGATAGGTGTTCTACATTATGTTCAGAAAATGCCCCCTTCTCCTTGATTTTTTTGTCAGTTATATTTTATATTCTGCATATATGTGATATATATTGAGTTTCTTTTGGATGTATTGAGGTATTCTTTTATATTGTGGAGCTTTTATTAGTCAATTAAATCCTTTTATTCCTGGAATAATAAAATTTAAATTCACTTTACTAATATTTTATCTTAAATTTAAAACAACATCTTTCACCTGGCTACCACAGGCACCTTCATGGATCACAGACTTGTTGTGGAGAAGGGGCTTGCATAACTCAGTGAAGCTATGAGCCATGTCATGCAGGGCCACCCAAGATGGACAGGTCACAGTGGAGAGTTTTGACAAAACATAGTCCACTGGAGGAAGAAATGACAACCCACTCCAGTATTCTTGCCTGGAGGACCCCAAGGACAGGATGAGAAAGCAAAAAGATATGACACCTGAAGATGGGCCACCCAGGTCAGAAGGTGTCCAATATGCTACTGGAGAGAGGGGAGGGCAATTACTAATAGCTCCAGAAAGTGTGGAGCTCCAGTGAGAAGAGAGTGAAGTGGCTTGGCCAAAGCAGAAATGACGGTCATTTGCGGATCTGTCTGGTGGTGAGAGTGAAGTCTGATGGTTTAAAGAACAATATTGCATAGGAATCTGGAATGTTAGGTCTATGAATCAAGGTAAATTGGATATGGTCAAGCAAGAGATGGCAAGATTGAACGACACCTTACAAATCAATGAATCAATGGATGGCAATGGGCAAATTTCATTCATATGACTATCATATCTACTGCTGTGGGCAAGAATCCCCTAGAAGAAATGGAGTCGTCCAACTCTTTGTGACCCCATGGACTGCAGCATGCCAGGCCTCCCTGTCCATCACCAACTCCCAGAGTTTACCCAAACGGATGTCCATCAAGTTAGTGATGGCATCCAATCATCTTACCCTCTGTCATCCACTTCTCCTTCTGCCTTCAATCATTCCCAGCATCAGGGTCTTTTCTAGTGACTCAGTTTTCTCAACAGGTGGCCAAAGTATTGGAGCTTCAGCTTCAGCATCAGTTCTTCCAATGAATATTCAGGACTGATTTCATTTAGGATGGACTGGATGGATCTCTTTGCAGTCCAAGGGACTCTCAAGAGCATCAGTTATTCAGTCCTCAGCTTTCTTTATAGTTCAATGCTCACATCCATACATGACTACTGGAAAAACCATAGTCTTGACTAGACAGACCTTTGTTGGTAAAGTAATCTCTATGATTTTTAATATGCTGTCTAAGTTGATCATAGCTTTTCTTCCAAGGAGCAAGCATCTTTTATTTTCGTGGCTATAGTCACCATCTGCAGTGATTTTGGAGCTCATAAAAATAAAGTCTCTCACTGGTTCCATTGTTTCCCCATCTATCCACAATGAAGTGATTGGAGTGGATGCCATGATCTTAGTTTCCTGAATGTTGAGTTTTAAGCCAACTTTTTGACTATTCTCTTTCATTTTCATCAAGAGAATCTTTAGTTCTTTGTTTTCTGCCATAAGGGTGGTGTCATCTGGATATCTGAGGTTATTGATATTTTTCTTGGCAATCTTGATTCCAGCTTGTGCTTCATCCAGCCCAGCATTTCTCATGATGTACTCTGCATATAAGTTAAATAAGCAGGGTGACAATATACAGCCTTGACGTACTCCTTTCCTGATTTGAAACCAGTCTCTTGTTTCATGTCCAGTTCTAACTATTATTTATTGACCTGCATATGGATTTTTCAGGAGGCAGATAAGGTGGTCTGGTATTCCCATCTCTTTAAGAATTTTCCACAGTTTGTTGTGATCCACAGAGTCAAAGGCTTTGGCACAGTCAATAAGCAAAAGTAGACGTTTTTCTGGAACTCTCTTGCTTTTTTGATGATCCAGTGAATGTTGGCAATTTGATCTCTGGTTTCTCTGCCTTTTCTAAATCCAGCTTGAACATCTGGAAGTTCATGGTTCATGTACTATTGAAGGCTGGCTTGGAGAATGTTGAGCATTACTTCACTAGCATATGAGATGAGTGCAATTGTGCGGTAGTTTGAACATTCTTTGGCATTGCCTTTCTTTGGGATTGGAATGAAAACTGACCTTTTCCAATCCTGTGGCCACTGCTGAGTTTTCAAAATTTTCTGGCATATTGAGTGCAGCACTTTCACATCATCATCTTTCAGGAGCCCTCACAATCAACAAAAGGGTCTGAAATACTTGCGTGCAAACTCAAAAATGACAGAATGATCTTGGTTTGTTTTCAAGACAAATCATTCAATATCAGATTAATCCAAAACTATGCCACTAACTCCTGATGCTGAAGAATCTGAAGTTGATCAGATCTATGAAGATCTACAACACCTTCTAGAACTTACCCCCCCCCCCCAAATATCCTTTTCATCATAGGGGATTGGTATTGAAAAGTAGGAATTCAAGAGATACCAGGCATAACAGGCAAGTTTGGCCTTACAGAGTTTTGTCAGGAGAACATGCTGATCATAGCAAATACCCTTTTACAACAACCCAAGAGACCACTCTACTCATGGACATCACCAGATAATACCAAAATCAGATTGATTATGTTCTTTGCAGTCAAAGTTGGAGAAGCTCTCTACAGTCAGCAGAAACAAGACCTGCACCTGACTATGGCTCAGATCATGTGCTTCTTATTGCAAAATTCAGGCTTAAATTGAAGACAATGGGGGAAACCACAAGGCCATTCAGGTATGACCTATATCTAATCCCATATGATTATACAGTGGCAGTGATGAATAGATTCCAGAAATTAGATTTGGTAGACAGAGTACCTGAAGAACCATGGATGGGGATTTGTAACATTTTACAGGAGGCAGTGACCTAAACCATTCCCAAGAAAAATAAATGCCAGGAGGCGAAGTGGTTTTCTGAGGCGGCCTTACAAATAGCTGAGAAAAGAAGAGAGGTGAAAGGCAAGGGAGAATGGGATACACTCCACTGAATGCAGAGTTCCAAAGAATAGCAAGAAGATAGAAGACCTTTAAATGAATAATGCAAAGAAATAGAGAAAAACAAAGTCTGACACTGTTTCCACTGTTTCCCCATCTATTTCCCATGAAGTGATGGGACTGGATGCCATGATCTTCGTTTTCTGAATGTTGAGCTTTAAGCCAACTTTTTCACTCTCCACTTCCACTTTCATCAAGAGGCTTTTTAGTTCCTCTTCACTTTCTGCCATAAGGATGGTGTCATCTGCATATCTGAGGTTATTGATATTTCTCCTGGCCTAGAGCCAAATGTTCTGGAATGTAAAGTCAAGTGGACCTTAGGAAGCAGTATGAAGAACAAAGCTAGTAGAGTTGATGAAATTGCAACTAAGCTACTGAAAAATCTAAAAGATGATGCTTGTAATGTTCTGCATTCAATATGTCAGTAGCAGCCACAGGACTGGAAAAGGTCCATTTTCATTCCAATCCCAAAGAAGGGCACTGCCAAAGAATGTTCAAACTACCATACAATTGTGCTCATTTCTTATATTATCAATGTTACGCTCAAAATCCTTCAAGCTAGGCTTCAGTAGTATGTGAACTGAGAAATTCCAGATGTACAAGTTGGATTCAGAAAAGGCAGAGGAACCAGAGATCAAATTGCCAACATTTGTTGGATCATGGAGAAAGAAAGGGAGTTCCAGAAAAGCATATACTGCTTCATTGACTATGCTAAACCCTTTGGCTATGCAGATCACAACAAACTGTGGGAAATGCATCAGGAGATGAGAGTGCCAGACCACCTTACCTGTCCCTTGAGAAACCTGTATGCAAGTCAAGAAGCAATGGTTAGAACCAAACACAGAAAAACTGACTAGTTTCAAATTAGGATAGAAGTACAACAAGGTTGTATATTGTTACCCTGCTTATTTAACTTATATGCAGAGTACATCATGCAAAAATCTGACCTGGATGAGTCACAAGTTGGAATCAAGATTGATGGGAGAAATATCCACAGCCTTAGATATGCCGATGATATAATTCTAATGGCAGAAAGTGAAGATTAACTAAAGAGCCTCTTAAGGAAAGTGAAAGAAGAAAGCGAAAAAACTGGCTTAAAACTCAACATTCAACAAACTTAGATCATGGTATCTGGTCTCATCACTTCATGGCAAATAGAAGGGGCAAAAGTGGGCGCAGTGATAGATTTTTATATTCTTGGGCTCCAAGATCACTGCAGACAATGACTGCAGCCATGAAATAAAAAGATTCTTGCCCCTTGGAGGAAAGGCTATGACTATCTTAGATAGCATATTAAAAATCAAACACATCACTTTGACAGCATGGTTAAGTGTTGGTTTACCATGGTTTTTCCGGCTATGGAAAAAGCTATGGCTTTTCCAGCAGTAATGTATGGATGTGAGAGTTGGACCATAAAGAAGGCTGAGTGATGAAGAACTGATGCTTTCAAAATGTCATGCTGAAAAAAACTCTTGAGAGTCTCTTGGATTTCAAGGAGATCAAACCAGTCAATCCTAAAGGAAATCAGCTGTGTATATTCTTTGAAAGGACTGAAGCTGAAGTTGAAGCTCTAATACTTTAACCATCTGATGTGAAGAGCTGACTCATTGGAAAAGACCCTGATGCTGGGATTGAGGGCCAAAAGGGAAGGGGACAGCAGAGTATGATATTGTTAGATAGCATTTCCAACTCAGTGGACATGTGAGCAAACTCTGGGAGGTAGTGGAGGACAGAGGAGCTTTGGATGCTGCAGTCCATAGGGTCGCAGAGTGGGACATGACTTAGCAACTAAACAGCAACTACTGCAGGTCATTCAAGTAGTAGATGAAAAAGTAACACACTTCAATATACATTTTGCTTAAGCACAAACTGCTTTGAATGACTGAAAGTATTAGAAGCCCTTTATCTTCCAAAGTCCTTTAGTGTGTTTTTCAGTTTGGAGTTCAGAATCAAGTTGTTTATCCAAGTTTTCAAGGTACAGTGTTTTGGTGGGATACAGTAGGAGTGGTGGAAAGAAAGATGAAAAAAGAAAAATGAAAAAAGGAAAGAATAAAGCAGACCACAACATATCTAAAAATTAAGTCTGAAGCAGAGAGAAGAGGATATGAAATGATTAGAATGTCTTCTCCCCTTCCTTCATTTTTTTCCTCTAGAAAAAATTACTGTATTCTTTCAACTGTGTTTCTATCAATCTTGGATTCAGAATGTGGCAATAGCTTGAAAGCCTATGTAATAAAAACCTTTCCTAGGTAATTACTGTAATGTATATTAGATCATAAAATCTAGAACATCAACTTATAGCAATTGATAATTCCAATATTTTATACCTGTTATACCATGCTGTACCATACCATTTCAAGCATGAATTTTAATTTTGATTCCCATAAATCAGTTCCATCACAGCAGAATTCTGAGCACAAAAATCTCATAGGGATACAAATATTTTATTTAAGTGTTTAATAGTGCTTATAAATTTTTTGCCTAGCCCTTGAAACATTAGAATCAAAACTGATATAATGCTGAGTCACTGATATAAGGAAATATGGGCTGTTTAGTTCTACTTGAAGAGTTTGACATTGAAAACAGAAGTTAGCTTATGCTAAGTTAAATAAACCAGTGTAAGATAAATACTGTAGAATATTACTTATTTGTGGAATCTGAAAAAGACAACAAGCTAGAGAATGTAATGTAAAAGAAGTGACTCATAGCTAGAGAACAAACTAGTAGCTAGTGGGGAAAATGGGAGCTACAAAATATTGGTTGTAAGATCAGCTCAAGGAAGTATTGTACAACATGGGAAATATAGGTAGTATTTTGTAGTAACTGTAAATGGAAAGTAACCTTGAAAATTGAGCAAAAAAATTTTAAAAAGGAAACAGAAGTGAGACTACAAAGATTCTACCTGAACTTCTAGATGACTATCTGACTTGGTCTAACTTAAGAATAGAATCTGTAATTACTAAACTATACATATTCATTTCAAATTTTATCAGGCAACTCCCTAGTAAAGACAAAATGTCATTATTTATAATCAAAGATAGTTGTAGTTGTCAAAGAAATTTTAGTATTTGTTTGAGAAGGGGCAAGTTGCTAAATTCCAAGTGGAGAGTTTACTTTTAGAAGTGTTTTCTTGGGAAACTTTCTTGAGAAGTGTCTCTCCTCAGTTCCCACTCCCCACTTATGGGGCTGTTCCCTCACTCTGAACACATTGGGATTTGAGCATTCCATTCCCACAATCTACTTGATTCACAGACTTTCCTTTCCAGGACTCTGTTGTGGTTTAGAGCTGAAAAACCAAGCATGAGAACATACAATATCCAGTAAATGCCAGGATTACTGAATGAAATCATTAAAGTCAACTGGGAATTGCAAACTCTGAAAATTAAAACATGGGAACATCTGTTAAAATTCAATTTGTGCTTCTTTGAGAAAAATAATAAATCTGATTAACTCAGTGTAGCATCATAAAAGAATAAACAGAAGATCTTGATAAGTAAAATTTACTTGGCAGATGGTTCAATAAGTTAGGATCTGGGATAATTCTTGGAAAGTTTCTTTCATTTCTTTGAAAAGTGAATATAAATCAAGAAAATTCCCAAGCAACAATAAAGTGAGCCTGAGAAATTGCAGTCACATAAGTTTTAAGAAGTGATGGAAAATGATGAAGATCAGCCAGATTATTTGCAAAGAAAAAGAAGAAAAATCAACTGGACATGCATTTCATCAGCAAATATCTTAAGTTACCAGGAAAGTTAAAAGCTTGGTCTTTAATTTAAAGTTGTTTGTTTACTTAAGCTTTATTTTTATAAACTACTTTCCCCCCACTCTAAGAATGGCTTTGTTAACTTACTTTTCATTCCTCTCCTCAGCATTCCCTTAGGCTTTATGGTTGGCTTTTTCTCATAATGACAAGATGAAATCTTTGCAGGATTTCACCAAAGATCAGGTTTCTATACAATATATATCATGTACATGCAAAAAGTATCACATATTCCAGTACTGGTGTAAACAATATGTTTAACTTTTATAGTCTTTGTGTGTGTGCTCAGTTGCTCAGTTGTGTCTGACTCTTGGTGACCCTGTGGATTGTAATCTGCCAGGTTCCTCTATCCAGGCAATTTTTGCAGGCAAGAATACTGGAGCAGGTTGCCATATCCTGCTCCAGGGGATCTTCCTGACCCAGGGATCAAATCCGTGTCTCTTGCAACTCCTGCATTGGCAGGAGAATACTTTACCACTGTACTACTTGGTAAGCCCTTTTACTTTCTAGGAACAGTCAAATGCCTGACAGTCCTATCATAATTATTTATCATTGATCTTTCTCTGACTTCCAAATTAAGGTGTGATATCTCTCTTCTCTACTCCAGAAATTCTTATTTTTTTCCTTGTAGTGGCAAGTTTAAAAACAGTAAGAAAGAAATATATGATTGATTTTGCATGCTTTATTATGGAATATGATTTCATTACTGAAAGTACTGTTTCCCTAAGCCATGCCAGCATAGGTGTCAGATGGTATCAAGTACCCCTTCTGCAGCTGACTCTTATCGTCTAGGGTCCTGAAACATCAGCTCTATGCCACCCACTCTCATCGCTTTCACTTGAAGCAGAACAAAGGGAGTTGGGATGCTCACAAAATTCTCCTTGGCCTTTCATTTTGTTCTCCGTGATATCAGGTGCTGCAAATAAGGCTATTTGGTGTCCAGTTTCAAGCCCTCTGGTTTTGAGCTCCTAGCTCTAGATTTCTCAAGGATGCCTGGTATTTTTGTTGAAACCATCTGGAAACATAAAGACCTCTGCTACAAGTCATGAAACAAGGCTCTCCATGAGGATACCTCCACTTGTTCACTTTTACCCAGATGCTATTTCCATGCCTGGTCAAGTTGCAATGTTGTTATCTGTCTTTCCTTTTTTTTTTTTTTTTAAGCTATCTAGGCTCTAGGCTGAAGTTGAGACAAATTCCTGGGAGATTTCACTGTTCTCCCCATTTACGTCTTCTCACACAGGGAAAGCTCTAGCCCTTTTTGCTCCACCTTCCTGGGTTACCCCAGCTCCAACTAACTTCCCCAACCTCATTCTAGACAACCTCATTCTAAACTCAAAGCTGCTGCTGCTGCTAAGTCGCTTTAGTCGTATCTGACTCTCTGTGCAATCCCACAGACAGCAGATAAACTCAATACATTGCCAGTATTTTCCCAGTCTTACTTTTGGAAGGGAAACAGAGCAGTGCTGACTTTAGATACAGAGTACTTCCATGTAACATTTAAACAAATAATGATACTATGTGCAGTTGTGTACAAGTGGTGGTTGTTCTATGTTTTTAATTTTGTACGTAGTTGACTCAGCACATGGTAAACACTGAAAGTAATAAATAAGTATAGTATTAAAGGTGCATTTTCCTCCCATCCTTGGTCTCTATTTGTGTGCTTCTTCACCTCAGAGGACACTCCTATACTTAGTTTTCTATGTGCATTTCTAGAGATAGATAAAAGATATACATATAAAAAGGAGAAGGAAATGGCAACCCACTCCACTATTCTTGCCTGGAAATTTCATGGACAGAGGAGCCTTTCTTGAGAAATTTCATGGACAGAGGAGAAATCTCATGGGACAGTCCAAAGGCTCCCGAAGAGTCATACATGGCTGAGCACGCGTGCACACACACACACACAGACAAGCATATTTATGATTTTCATACAAATGCTAGGATGCTTTATATTTTCTTTCTCATTTTGCTTTTTAAAGTTTGTAAAATACAATAGAAATAATTTCATATCAGTATCACAGGTCTGTTTTATTCTTTTTAGTAGTTAGAGAATTCTGTTGCATGAATGTACCATATTTTAAAAACAATCCTTCGCTAATGATCATTGATGTTTCTTTCCAGTCTTTTTTAGCACTACAATGATGTAGTCAGTATCTTCGTGCATTTGGTATTCAATAAAAGCTGAAAATGAGAAGGGAAGTTACTGGGTCAGAAGATATGTGAATTTTATATCTGGGTAGAGAGTGTTAAATTTCCCATGCTAAAAATCATACCAAATTATACTCCTTACAATGAGTGGCTAGCTTCTCTAAACGTCAGCGACATCATGCATATTTGAAAATGAAATAGTTGGTTTTTGTGCGAGTCATAAACGTTGTTATTTCATTGTTATGCACTAAGAGAGCAAACAGGTAAACTGTGATCTTCCTAAGACTGTATAGGCATAGTCAGTTAGTCCTGATTGCTCCTAATTCCACTCCTCACTAGTTTTACTAGTATTGCGCATTCAGGCGTGTTTTTTTGCCTCTCTAAATCTTATTTCCTTGTTTCGAGTCAGTAATATTAATAACTTACTATGTGTAATTACTATTATATACATCAATTCAATCTTTACAACAAATCTATAAACAAGCTATTAGCATCTTCATTTCACAGATGTGAATAGTTTTCTCATCTTTAAGACTGTGATGAAAGTGTATTTTTATAGGATATTATGAGAATTAAATGATAAGCTTCATGTAAAACAATTAGCAAAATATGTGGTCATAACACAGTATACATTATTATTTTTGTATTAATATAGACATAGGAAAAGGGTTTATCACTATGGGTATGAAAGAATAGATCTTAAAAATATGCTTAGCACATTTAATTTTATTATACTAAACTTCCAAAAGCTAGAGTGAAATGTTTAATATTAATTTCTAGCTGATGACTTTTCAGCCTCTATTTCTTAAGTTATCCCTAGGGTTAGTCTCTAAGTCTCAGCAAAATTAATTTAAACGTACTGATTTAAAAAACAAAATGCTGAAATTGCTCATCAGAAGTAGGAGTGCTGTTGCAAAATAAGAATTAAATATATGAAATCCATAGGAAGATATAAATTTTCCACTTTCTTTCTGGAGGGCATAATCTAATACACCTTTAGTCATATCCAGAGTTAACAAATGATGATAATTTTTCCATTTTGCTTTAGTCTAAGTGATTCCCCATTACAAAGATGAAACCTTACTTCTCCCATTGTGGAGAAAAATTCTTGACCTGCCCCCAAAGCTAACCTGTCATGAATTCAAAACATATTCAGGTTCTGTTTTCATATATTCACATATATTTCATCCTATAAACATATGTGTTTTGAGATGTGAATTGCTTATTCACTTTCAGTTCAGTTCGGTGGCTCAGTTGTGTCCGGCTCTTTGGGACCCCATGGAGTGCAGCACAACAGGCTTTCCTGTCCATCATCAACTCCCGGAGCTTGCTCAAACTCATGTCCATCAAGATGGTGATGCCATCCAACCATCTCATCCTCTGTCGTGCCTTCACCTTCTGCCTTCAATCTTTCCTAGCATCAGATCTTTTCTAATGAGTCAGCTCTTCGCATCAGGTGGCCAAAGTATTGGAGCTTCAGCTTCCACATCAGTCCGTCCAAAGACTATTCAAGGTTGATTTCCTTAAGGTTTGACTGGTTTGACCTCCTTGCAGTCCAAAGGACTCTCAAGAGTCTTCTCTAAACCACAATTCAAAGGCATCAGTTCTTTGGTGCTCAGCCTTTATGGTGCAACTCCCAGAGCCACACATGACTACAGAAAAACCATAGCTTTCATTATATGGAAATTTGTTGGCAAACTAATGTCTCTGTTTTTTAATATGCAGTCTAGGTTGGTCATAGCTTTTCTTCCAAGGGGCAAAAGTCTTTTAATTTCATGGTTGTAGTCTCTATTTACAGTGATTTTGGAGCCAAAGAAAATAAAGTCTCTTATTGTTTCCATTGTTTCCCCATCTATTTGCCATGAAGTGATGGGACCAGATGCCACGATCTTTAGTTTTTTATGTACTCTGCATACAAGTTAAATAAGCAGGGTGACAATATACAGCCTTGACATATTCCTTTCCCAATTTCCAAAGAGTCTGTTTTTCCATGTCTGGTGCTGCTTGACCTGCATACAGATTTCTTAGGAGGCAGGTAAGGTGGTCTGGTATTTCCATCTCTTGTAGAATTTTCCTCAGTTTGTTGTGATCCATACTAAAGTCAAAGGCATTAGTGTAGTCAATGAAGCAGAAGTAGATTTTTCTGGAGTTCTCTAGCTTTTTCTATGATCCTACAGATATTGGGAGTTTGATTCATAGTTCCTTTGCCTTTTCTAAATCCAGCTTGAACATCTGGAAGTTCTTGGTTCATTTACTGTTGAAGCCTAGCTTGGAGAATGTTGAGCATAACTTTGCTAGCATGTGAGATGAGTGCAATTGTGCAGTAGTTACATGATTCTTTGTCTTTGTCTTTCTTTGGGATTGGAATGAAACCGGACTTTTCCCAGTCCTGTGGCCCCTGCTGAGTTTTCCAAATTTGCTGGCATATTGAGTGAAGTACTTTAACAGCATCATCTTTTAGAATTTTAAATAGCTCATCTGGAATTGCATCATCTCCACTAGTTTTGTTCCTAGTGATGCTTCCTAAGGCCCGCTTGATTTCACATTCCAGAATGTCTGGCTCTAGGTGAGTGACCACACCATTGTGGTTATCTGAATCATTAAGATCTCTTTTATACAGTTCTGTGTATTCTTGTCACTTCTTCTTAATATCTTCTGCTTCTGTTAAGTTCATAATGTTTCTGTTTTTTATTGTGCTCATCTTTACATAAAATATTCCCTTGGTATCTCTTATTTTCTTGAAGAGCTCTCTGGTCTTTCCCATTTTATTGTTTTCCTCTATTTCTCTGCATTGATCACTGAGGAAGGCTTTCTTATCTCTCCTTGCTATTCTTTGGAACTCTGCGTTCAGATGGATGTATCTTTCCTTTTCTCCTTGCCTTTTGCTTCTCTTCTTTTCTCAGCTATTCACTTTAATTGAGATTAAATTTATTTGTCCTGGCTGGTAATATTAGAGATTTGAAGCATTTCCAAGATGTACTATTATAAACAACATTATACAAATATGAAAGTGAAAGTATAAGTTGCTCAAACATGTCTGCCTCTTTGTGATCCCATGTGATCACCATGCAATACTGAAATGGGTCCCTCCTCCAGGGGACCTTCCTGAGCTCAGTCAGTTCAGTTTAGTTGTTCAGTCGTTTCCAACTCTTTGCAACTCCATGGACTGCAGCATTCCAGGCTTCCCTGTCCATCACCAACTCCCAGAGTTTGCTCAAATTCATTTCCATCAAGTTGGTGATGCCATCCAATCATCTCATCCTTTCTCATCCCCTTCTCCTCCTGCCTTCAATCTTTCCCAGCATCAGGGTCTTTTCCAATGAGTCAGTTCTTCACAACATGTGGCCAAAGTATTGGAGCTTCAGCTTCAGCGTCAGTCTTTCCAATGACTATTCAGGACTGATTTCCTTTAGTCTAACCTTCCCAACCTACTTAGGCTTATTTCCTGTTTATGGAGAATATTTACCTAGAAACCAAATTGCTAGGTCATAGGGAATTTGTTTTTCACCTTTACTAGATAGCGATAAATTTCCTTTTATTTATTTGAAGTGTAGTTGATTTACAGTGTTGTACCAATCTTTGCTGTACAACAAAGTGATTCAGTTAAATTTAAATGGTTGAATTATTCATATCTTTCATGAAATACATGATAGCTTCCATTTTTCAACAAATTCATCAGTACTATGTATTGTCAACTTTGAATTCCATGTCAATCTGATGAATATGAAATGCATCATGCCTAAATGTGAATTTTTTGATTACTAGAGAAGATGAATATTTTGTATTTATAGGCTTTGGGTTTTCTTTTCTCTGTGTGATCATTTTCCTCTTTGGCTTTTTATTGTTTTGTTCTTCTTATTATAGACATCATGTGGTCTAGATACTAAATATGATTCATCTGTCACATTTTTAAGTTTATCATTATATCCTGGGTAGTTTTCAGTTTAGAAGTCATAAATGTTTTTGTATACCAATATTTTCTTTAAGGTTTTGGTTTTTTTTTGTATCTTGGTTAATAAACCATTCCTTGATCCAAATAACTAAGATAATTTTCCTCCTGTAGTTTTAAAAAATGTGTATGTATCTTTACATTTAGTTGTTTTTTTTTTTTTTTTCTCATTTGGAGCATTTTGTTTTGCTCTTTGTGGTAGAGAGTTACTCTTGTTTTTAAATCTGTATGGCAAGCTGATAGTCCCAGTACTGCGTATTGCTATATCTGTGTTTCCTGTACTGCTTTGTAATATTTTCATTATATATTAAGCCTCCTTGATAATTCTAAGCTTTCCACTGTTTCATTGACCCATTTGTTTACAGTACTGTATAGTACTGAGAGTACTATTTATTAAACAATATAGATTTGTATGTCTCAATGTAAATGTTCTACTTTGTCAAAGTATATTTGGCTAGCCTTAGGCTTTGCTTCCATAAAACTTTTAGTAAAAGTGTGTCAAGATAGATTATTTAATAATTTTTATTAGAACTTGGGTGTATTTGTCATCTTAATATGCCAAGTATTTCTGCCTATTATTTCTTGTCATTAATTCCAAGGTTTTTAATGTTTCTCTCTAACATTTTGTAATTTCCACATTAAGATCAGGCATATATTTTATTGCATTTATTTTTAACATATTATGTTTTGTTGTTATGATAAATGAGATGTTTTTTCTATTAAATTTTCTATTTGGTTAGTGATAGTGATTAGAAGCATCATTGATTTTGTCTGCTGATCTTATATTCAACAATGTTGAACAATTTACAAATTCTATTAATACCTATAGATTTTCTTGAATTTTCTAGGTAGACATTCATGTTGTCTACAAATAATGCATTTTATCTTTACTTTTCTATTATTTTCATTTTGGTTAGAAATTTCAGTATATTACTGAATAGCTGTAGGGTCATCTTTACCTTTTCCTGATTTATGTTAAATGTGATGCTTGCCATGGATTTTATTCTCTATTAGACTAAGGAAGTCTACTCTGAGTTTTCTGAGAATTTTTATTGTGAATGTGTGTAAAATATTATCCACTGATTGTTTTTGCATCAGTAGAGACAATTGAGGTTTTTTTCCCTTTACTCCATTAATACAAATCACATTTATTGATTTTATCATATAAAGGCATCTCTATATAGCTGAAATAAACCAGTGATAAAGAATCTGCCTACCAATGCAGGAGACTCTAAGGATGTGGGTTTGATCCCTGATCAGGAAAATTCCCTGGAGTAGGAAATGGCAACACACTCCAGTACTCTTGCATGGAAAATTTCATGGCAAGAGGAAGGGTCACAAAGAGTTGGACATGACTATGAATGCACCCATATATATTATATTATTCTGATAAACTGTTATTATTCTTAGTTTACTGTTGGGTTTTACTATTATATTAATGTGTTTATGTCTGTATTCATAAGTGGGATTAGTTTATTATTTATTACAACTGCCTGTTTTTAACATTAGTCTCATGAAATGAATTAGGTAGCTTTACCTCCCTCTTTCATTCTTTCACACTTTTCCTTCTTTCTTTTTTGGTTTATTAAAAATACTGAAACAGATTACCTTGCAACAGTACATGGTAAGGCAAGAGGATTTGACTACTAATTGTTTGGTAGTTGATTATTCAGGGTTTCCGAATTTCTTTCTAAGTCAACATTAATAAGTATTGTGAAGAGAACTTCTGTTTCCATTGTCTGACGTTTTCTTGACATAAAATTGTTCATTGTATGTGAACCATGTTTCTTTTAACTACTAAAATTTGTCATTTGTATTAAACTATTTTTCTTGGTTGATTTACTGAATTATTTTCTGAGTGCACTGACTTTTTCAAATATATTCTCTAATATTTGCTTATTTGGTTGACTCTTTATTAGTTTATCAGTTTTGCTCTGTTTGTGATTGTTTTGCTCTTTTATCTTCTATTGGTTTTCTTTCTAGTTTTTCAATTTTAATTTTTGCTATTTATTCTATATATTTTACAATTTCCACTTTAATTTGTCAGTTATTTGTGGATGTGATTCATAGTTTCAAAATATATGTTCAAACAAAAAAATAATTTATTGCTAATTTAATTGCAGTAATGGCTAGAATGCTTTCATTTAATATTTTTCTACCTAGCTTCCCCATTAATGTTGCCAACATTGTACTTTACTGTCTCCTTTAACAATATTTTACTTTTGTAATCAACCATTATTTTTTCCATGCATTTTCCTATTATTTCAGAGCATTAGTTTTATGATTTTAAAAATCTGCTTCAAAATTAAAAATGTAGAAAAGGGCCTATGGTGAATTTCTCCATCATTTTGTTCTATCTAACCAGTTCCCTTCTCCTCGGAAAGTTTCAAAATTATCAATTTCTTAAATATATGGAGGTAGTTAATCGGGGAAATATATTTCAATAAAACCCTAAATACATGTCATTAAGGGCAGAAAAAAGTGTATATGTGCAGTTAATAACCCCCAACTTGAGGGGATATAAAGATGAAATAAAGTATTGTGTATAAATATGAAAGTACTTAATATAACAGACACAATACATGTTCAAGCAATGAGAAAAATACATACAGATTGTATTTTTTTTTGGCTTATTGCCATTTTATTGAAGAAATATAAGTGAATTACTAGCAGAGCTATTAGTTGATCACTCATCCGTTGACAACTTGCATCATTTATTCAGTGATATATTAAACAGAGTATTGGAAGACAGATTAACTATTAGCTCCAAGCCTCCTAACAATTTAAATGGAAGTTACATGTTTTGAGACCCTATTTTGGAATACAAAGGGTGTTTGACTTCTTATATCCATTTGCTGTAGAACAAGAACAGTTCATTCCTTTATTGACATGCATAAAATACGTCATATTTTCTGTTCTTCTGATGCTACAAATTCAATATCAGTTCTCCAGCCACATCAGTTATGAGTGTAAAGTATATCATGTAACCTCAAATCTCTAACCATGGAAGGCTTAAACCAGAATGGATGCTACTAGAATAATGCTGCTTCCTTTGATGTGACAACTCAGAATTCATCTCCCTCCCTCTCAGATGATTCTTCAGTATGTTAGAGCAGTGAGGAATGGTTTTAGTCTCATAATCAAGTTAGAGTGAAGACATTGGCCACATAATACACATGCTCCATTTTAAAAAAAAATTCTGAATCTTGGGCAACTCTTCTCTTGTAACTACGTTACAGTTTCTAAAAGCCAATATTATCTAGAGCTGGAAGAACTTAAGTCTTCTCAGATGAACATGTGAATGAAAGGAGAAAGGTAAACAAAAAATAAAATTAAAAAAGATGAGGTCTGATAGGGGAGCAGCTGGATAAGAAAATCAAAAAAGGAACAGTAATTTAAAGTTTATTCCAGCTACAAGGCAGGTTATTCTGACTTTAAGGAAGCATCACATGGCATACTTCTGAGTCCATCCCCTAGATATTCTGTTGTACTTATCTCTGTCTGTTTTATAGATCCATGCAATCTCTGGCACTAGGGGGTCATCTGGGTTTGGATCACTTAGCAGTGAACAAATGGATAAAAGAACTTTAGAAATAGATAAAGCAGGAGACCACTGTGATCTTAGACTATTGAAACAGATGCTGCCATTACTGCTAATATTTGGATGATAAATTCTTGTTGTAAATGCAACCTGAGGTGGTTTGAATGGGTAGTCGGGTAGGAAAATGAATTGTCAAAAAGAATACACCTCCTTGATCTGGGCTGTCACTACGTCCCATAATTGTGGCTTGCCAATGAAACATATCATCCCCAACTGGACCTACAGAACATTGCGCTGGAGGGTGACGGGCCAAATCACTAAGTTCCTTATTAATCCGTTTCAGCGCCATAGTATGCTTTTTGCCTGGCTCCTCACTATCTTGGTTTGTGCTCGAAGGTCCAGCCAAAACTCTTTATTATTCTGGTGGCTTGGAAGGATTGTCTCAGTCTCACACTGGCTCTGCCAGACACAGGCGCTTGGTATTGAGGAGGCGATCTCAGGAGAACCTTGAGGTTGGTTAACAGGAATTGTCTGTATTAATTATTATTAGGGCAAATTTATGATTTTTATGGGAGGCAGAGAAGGCAATGGCACCCCACTCCAGCACTCTTGCCTGGAAAATCCCATGGTTGGAGGAGCCTGGTAGGTTGCAGTCCATGGGGTCGCTAGGAGTTGGACACGACTGAGTGAATTCACTTTCACTTTTCACTTTCATGCATTGGAGGAGGAAATGGCAACCCACTGCAGTGTTCTTGCCTGGAGAATCCCAGGGACGGGGGAGCCTGGTGGGCTGCCATCTATGGGGTCGCACAGAGTCGGACACGACTGAAGCGACCTAGCAGGATAGTCATTAGGAAAACAGGTTCATCATCAGATACTCCTGGTTTAAAGTATCTGCTTTGCCACTTTCTAATTGTGTTGTCCTGGACAAGTAAGTTTCACCTCTCGAATTCTCAGATTTACTATGAAATGCTTATCACAATTATTAAACAATATTTTACCTATTAGAATTTTCACAATTAAGTGAAATCATGGATACAGAGTATAGACACCTAAATTATGATATTGCTTGTAAGATAACAGGCTCTTCTTCTTCTCCATCTCCTCCTTCTCCCCACCATTACCATCATCATACTAGTGATAGTAATTAGTGATAATTATAATTTTAAAAATTATGCTCTTTATTTGAAGGACCAGAAATTGATCGAGTTTAAACTGGTAAAATAGGCTGACTTTAGGAAATTTCAAGACTGACAGTGTGGCTCTCCCAGCCTTAGGGCATTCAAACAGTTGTATTCAATTAGTTTATTGGGTGGAGGAGGCAATGGCACCCCACTCCAGTACTCTTGCCTGGAAACTCCCATAGACAGAGGAGCCTGGTGGGCTACAGTCCATGGTGTAGCCAAGAGTTGGACACCACTGAGAGACTTCCCTTTCATTTTTCACTTTCATGCATCAGAGAAGGAAATGGCAACCCACTCCAACGTTCTTGCCTGGAGAATCCCAGGGACAGTGGAGCCTGGTGGGCTGCTGTCTATGGGGTCACACAGAGTGGGACATGACTGACGCGACTTAGCAGCAGCAACAGCAGCAGCAGCAGCAGTTTACTGGGAGATTTTAAATTGTGTAATATAAAATATATTTGTGCCCATTTTACAGAACATGAAAACAGAACTATGTAAATGACAGACAGTCAATCTGTGGATTCCTAGGGGACCTTCGCGATCATGAGGGTTGCAGCCATGTTAACAAGTACTGCCTTATACAACTTTCTGTGTCTCCACAACACTAGTTCCAGGCAAGACTACAGCTTTAAGGTATGCATATGGTGGGTGGGAGAAGACTGGGGTAGATGGGGAAGATTGATCTAGGTAGGAGGTAGGCTGATTGCCAGATTCCCCAGGGTGATAGAGAAAGCTTTTTGTTATAATTTAATAGAAAGTCTTATGCCAAAAATGTTCCCATAAATAAATACATATGTTGGTTCTTGTTGGAAAATGCAAATCAGATGGTTTCGATGTTTTAATGCTTACTTGAAATACCTTAAATAACAATCACAAACATTTATGTGTGTACATATATACATTTCAATGTATACCACATTAGGCACATAGAAAGTGTTTTATAAAATGGCATAGTAAGACCCCACCAGTGTCCTGACATCAGGCTGAAATTCAAATCAAATAATGCAACCCTGGAAGCACTGTGGGAACTTTCATCACCATAGCAAGTATTCATCAGACTTTACCTTAGGCTGTATTTAAAAAATCATAGTCAGAAACAGACAGAAACAAACATCTGGTTTGTCTGGCTGCATCATTCCTATTCTAAAATGTTATAGTCTTATACTTAGAGGGCATCAAAACAATCTAGGACATATGAAATACACCAGTATTGGATCCAAACCCTGACTCTTCTGTATCTAGTAGAGCTGACTTGATCTTTCTTTTCTATTGTGAAGCAGAAATTATAAAAACTGTCTGAGAATTAGGGTATTGGCATAAATTATGGAAATCTGGTAGTTAAACTGAACTAAGATTGTCCATTCTTCATAAAACATCTGTAG
The DNA here is from genome assembly GCF_001704415.2 of Capra hircus. Classification (NCBI taxonomy): domain Eukaryota; kingdom Metazoa; phylum Chordata; class Mammalia; order Artiodactyla; family Bovidae; genus Capra; species Capra hircus. Next base: position 30,861,563 of record NC_030815.1, on the reverse strand, counting down.
AACACAATGGTGCTCTTTGGATATTAGTTGATTGGCATAGATGACAAATATATACAATTTGCTTTATTGAAACTTTCCTGACATAACCAAAATGTTTTCTGAGCTATGGTGGCCCATGTACTTCTGAATAATGCATTCATGGCAATGAAAGATCACTTTTTAAGGCTACTGGCTGATCAGCAAGTTGCAAATTTTACCAAATACAATGTAGATTGATGACAGATTTTATCTTTGAATTATAGGGTAAATCAACATTTAACTTTTTATGGAGAAGTGACTAAAATCAATAATAATGATGACTATAATGATTGTCATTATTGTTACATACATTGTAACTGGTACATAAGTCTTAGTACAAAAAAATATGTACTAATTACCCCACAATGACACCATTAAGTAACTTAGAAGTGGTCAGAGAGCTAAGAAATAGTCAAGTTGAAACTTAATAATGGGCACTATGTTCAGCCTTAAGAAAAGAACACCTTTTCCTATTGGGGAGTAATTTATCATCTATTCCCAAATCAAATGAAGCGCTCAATAAAATAACATATTATGACCCTCTGGTGCACATTTTTATTGCTTAGGATGAAGTGCCAATGACACCAAATAGTTTATGTAACTATCTCACAATCTGACTTTTCTCAAAAATGTTCAAGTGAAGCACAGGAATAACTTAGCAGAAACTCTCATAATCACAAATTGGAAAAAATAGCCCAAGTCCATATTCTAAAAATGGCAGAAGGTAGTGTCAGCTCTCTAAACATATTTCAGAGCCTCAGGAAAGAAATATGAAAGATTATTCATTTACAATATTTGAAGAGTGCATGGGTGATCAATCATGTCTGACTCTTTTGCCACCCCATGGACTGTAGCTCACCAGGCTCCTCTGTATATGGGATTTCCCAGGCAAGAATACTGGAGTGGGCTGCTATTTCCTCCTTCAGGGGACTTTCCTGACCCAGGGATTGGACCTGCATCTCCATTTGCTGACAAAGGTCCATGTAGTCAAAACTATGGTTTTTCCAGTAGTCATGTGTGGATGTGAGAGTTGGACCACAAAGAAGGCTAAGCACCAAAGAATTGATGCCTTCAAACTATGGTATTGGAAAAGACTCTTGAGAATTCCCTGGACAGCAAGGAGATCAAACCAGTTAATCCTAAAGGAAATCAGCCCTGAATATTCATTGGAAGTACTGATGCTGAAGCTCCAATCCTTTGGCCACCTGATGTGAAGAGCCAACTTATTAGAAAAGACCCTGATGCTAGAAAAGATTGAGGACAAGAGGAGAAAAGGATGACAGAGGATGAGATGGTTTGATGGATCATCAACTCAGTGGACGTGAGTTTGAATAAACTCCAGGAGATAGTGAAGAAGAGGGAAGCCTGGAGTGCTGCACTTCATGGGGTCTCAGAGTCGGACATGACTGAAGGACTGAACAACAACTTCTCCTTTAGCAAGTGAATTGTTCACCACTGTAGCAATATTTAAATATCTATTTAGATGTAATAGGTGCTGTATTAAGTGATAGAGATGAATAAGGTAAGCCTTTTGCCCTCAAAGAGCTTTTAGTCTAGTGAAATGAAGTAGGACTGAGTATGCTCACCCCTGTCTAGGAGTGTACAGGTGGGGAGGGGGTGCGCTCAGAGGTCTGTGTCGTCTTTAGCACCAAGGTCCATGAACACTGTCATGACTGGTAAAGCTGCAGTTAGTATTTACCAGGTTAAGAGTCCAGGAAGCAGCATGCTCAGGGCTCCCCTGGGCAGGGAAGAAACGCTGCAGAAGTTCTTGATTTCTATGAACACATGTGAATACACACAAGAAGGAAAAGTATGGCAGGACAGCAGACAATAGCTGCAGGTCTTCAAGGGCAAATCTGGGGCCAGAACTCAAACCACAGTGTAGAGGTTGGCAACTCCAATCTCTGAGTGGGAACCAAAAAAAAAAAAAAAAAAAAATCAGACATCAGGGCCTCTGGGGCAAAGACTCAGAAGTGAGGTGAGTGGTTGATGCTACGTTACGTGCATACCTGGTCACCTACTAGAGACACGTATTTTCATATATATATATTTAAATAAAATATGCGTATAGAACATATTTTATAAAAATACACACACGCTTAGTATATATGTTCCTGTATATATGATTACATTATTTTTATATATCATATATTGCTTCCTGACTGAGAAATCACCATGGGGACGACTCTAGTGTGTCTGTGATTAGAGTGAACTCAGCAACCTGAGGGCCAGAGGCATGCCAGATACACAGAAGACACAGCACAACAGTTTTTAACCCTGGCTGCATGTTAGAGTTCCCTGGGGAACTTTAAACAGATAATAATGTACAGATCTGACCCCAGGAGACCCAAGTTTAATCCCTGGGTCACGAAGATCCCCTGCAGAAGAAAATGCAACCCACCCCAGTAATCTTTCCACGGACAGAAAATACCATGGAGAGAGGAGCCTGGTGGGCTACAGTCCATAGGGTCACAAAGAGTTAGCAACTAAAGCACAACTAACCCCTAGAGATTCTGAATTTATTGTGTGGAGTGAGATGAGGCATTGGCAGTTTTTTTTTTTTTTCTCATTAATACACTTTAATTGTAGAGCAGTTTTTAGTTCACAGAAAAATTGAACAGAAAGTACAGAGATTCATTACATATAGGTGGCACTAGTGGTAAAGAACTTGCCTGCCCATCCAAGACACACACAGACTTGATCCCTGGACTGGGAAGATCCCCTGGAGGAGGACATGGCAACCCACTCCAGTATTCTTGCCTGGAGAATTTCCATGGACAAGAGGAGCCTGGGAGGCTATAGTCATAGGGTTGCACAGAGTTGGACCCGACTGAAGCGACTTGGCGTGCACACACACACCTCGTTCATATGCAGGCACAACCTTCCCTTCTATCAACATCCTGAACTACGGAGGTACCTTTGTTACAGTCAATGAGCCTCCACTAACACATCACCATCACCCAAAGTCCACAGGGTGCACTAGGTCTCACCCTTGTTGTTGTACATTCTATGGATTTGGGCAAATATGTAATGACATTGTAGTACCATACAGACTGGCTTGGCAGCTTTTATAAAGGCTCTTGGTCAACCACTGCACTACCAGTAAGGAGCCACAAAGACAGGTATGACATTCAGAAGCTGCCATATGACACTGTTAACAAAATTACAATAGGTCTGTCACCCTCTATTAGCTTTAATTTTTAGGCAAAAGCAAAAGAGTTTTTCTGAAACTCCACCAATTGATGGAGGGTGAAATGACTTGCTAGAAATTTATCACTCCTTGTGGGAAAGAATGGGGACACCCTGCAGAGGATGGAATGGTCCCAACAGCCACAAGGGCTGGAGGATGGGGGCGGGGATAGGACTTATAGACAACACACATGAGTCATCACTGAAGAAGAAGTTTGAAACACATGACAGATTTGGTTTTTAATCCTAACTTTGTCTGATGTGTCAACTGGAACAGAGGATCTGACTCCTCTGAGCATCAGTTTCTTCATCTGAGGAATGAAGATGGTAGTACCGAAATTGAAGGGTCATTATAAAATTCAAGTCATTCCCTCTAGTTTAGCATATTTCCAGAACTTTATGGATCAACTATACATGGATTCTATTGTAAATATTAGTAGTAGTGATTAAAGAAGAGTATGCAAGCAATTTCTTAGTGGTGCAATACAGACCGGAGAATATGAGAGTTCAAACTCAGGGAAAGTATGGGTGGTAGAACAGTCAGGAAAGGCCTGTTAGGATTTGAATACTTTATACAGCTTTACAGAGGAGTGAGGGAGAGAAGGATATGACTGGATGATGTGTTTGGGGGACACATGTGTCGTGCGAGACAAAGCTGCATGCAGCAGGCTTATGGGAAATGCAGGGCCACAGAATTCGCGGAGATCTCAACTTGGCCTTGAGGAGCTGATGCTTATCAGGTGGGCCAAACCTCTGTGGAAAGACCACATTGTTAAAAGGGGATATGGGTTTTATTCACGGGCCCGCAGAGATGATGGTAGTGAAGACTGTCCCATAAACCTCTCGTTCATGCAACGGCCTTCGTTTCCCTTCATCTTCTCAGTTTGTCAGAAACACTATCTCTCACGGGCAGCTTGGCTAAGAAGAGACATCTGGTTTTGCATAGGCATAAATGAAATGATTTGTGATGATCTGTTACCAACATAAAAGGGCATGTCTTCATCATACTCAAAAAGATAACACAAACTACTGCGTGCCAAATCCTCACTCTCTAAAAGAAGATATGATTTGCATGCATTTTCTGTTACCAAAAAGCTAATCAAGTGAGTTTTCTGATGAAAAGAAAGAATTTGCTGTGGATGGTGAATTTCGGCCCTGAGAATGAAAAGTATGGGCCTGTGATATTATTACTTCAAATATTTTTAAGAATTAGGTGTACTTCATTACCAGTAGGTGTCACTGCAGGCATTAAACACAGTCTTTGTTTCTAGAGAACTCTGTCCCATAAATGTTGGTGTAATTTAATTGGTAGAACATAGTTATGATAGGCATAAAGGATATGCATTCTGAAAAGCAATATATTTTATCATGGTCATGAACTTGTAAAAACATTGGCTTAAGGAAGCTAAAGTGTGTACTTTAAATGGGCTTACTTAATACAATATACAGCATAAGTAATAGAATCTTATGAGGTTTTAAATATATACAGTGGGTTTTCCTGGATAAGATAAGGCTTGCTTTTCAGAGTTATTCCATAGAGTCTGATTTATGGAGCTAATTTAATGAGAATTCATAGACCCAATTGCTGCCTTCTAAATCTTTGGGCAATTGACATTTTTTTTCCCCCTTAACAATGTTCTTGTAAGTTTTTCTAGACAAGGGAAGGAAATTAAGAATTTTAACTTGAATTATATTAGCTACCATCTTTTAGGTTTCTTAGACACTTTAAACATCTGATCTGATATCATCTAGTATCTGATATCAGGAAGTTAAACTCAGTAAGGTCTTTTAGAGAGGCACAATTTAGTGGCTTCCAAGCAACTTACATACAGAAATATTGGTCATAACCAAACAGTGATCTCTGTTTCATTTCCACTGTGGCTTTAGAGCTGATTCATTAGTAGAGTCATGCTGGCATTGTGAAGTTGAACTTTTGAACAGAATAGTCTCAATAGAAAAATCTTTGCAATCTGAAATTAATTTGCCTGCTGGAGGTGGTGGTGGTTCTTATTTATGCAAAATTTAAGGGCTAGGTGTGTAAATGTGCCCCTAGCGACTATTTCATTGGTTCCATTTTACAAATTGAAACTGATGATGGTGGTTATGGTACTTTTCAAGTGTGGCTTGAGGGCAATCTAATTTACGTAAGCTGTTCAAAGGTGAACTCAATCTTTTCAATCATAAATTAAAAATTTATTCCAGTTTTCAAATCAGAGACAGCAGCACAAAATACATATCTGCAGGCCATAAGGATTCTTCTGCCCTGGCCTACCTCTATTGATTTCATTAGGCTAGACCAGACATTGCCAGACACCTTATATTTTAACATGTCCCTATAAAATCGAAAGTATTTTAGGAACATCCCATTGCCTTCTTCTCTGTGTATACTAACAGGGACTTAGTGAGCCACTTGCCTTTTCTTGTCTAAGTAAACCATCTATGGTAATATTTTTGACCTGTTAGATTACTGGACTTTTGTAATGTGAACAGGGTTTTACTGAAAGATGTAATATTTTAGAATAAAAAATCCAGACCACTGGAAAATACTTAGCAATATCAACTATGTGTATCTTCTTAAGACATAACAATACATCCTTGCTAACTACAAGGTGAAGACACTGCTCTCTATAGAAGCCTACATTCTGAACCTATATCATAGATCATACAATGAGGACTGAGGACAGAGCAAAAAGTTTTGTCAATCAACTGTATGACTCACAAATCATAGCATTTGCAGGGTTTTTTTGTAGCATTCTTATGTGAAGTTTGTTGCATGGTAGTTTCAAAAAGCCAAACTTCCAGATATTCTAAAATTAACATCTAAGCTAAATTGGGCTTCAGAGATCAATATACTTCAGTCATATCATTGTGGTACCTAGTGCCCTTCTTTTTACTTAATTCATTCTTTGAGATGACTCTGGCTTTTTTTGAAAATCAGCATAGGAAATAAATTTTTGGAAACTCGATGTGCTAAAAGTAAGGACATTGTTGAAAATGCTGATTGTTATGTTTCGTGGGGTTCCAGCTTTCAATCTTAGTGTTAGTAGAGTTTTGCTTCTTTGAGCCATTTACAATTCTTTTTTATTTAATTTTATAACATAGTAGATTGCAGCCATGAAATTAAAAGATGCTTACTCCTTGGAAGAAAAGTTGTGTCCAACCTAGATAGCATATTCAAAAGCAGAGACATTACTTTGCTGACTAAGGTCCGTCTAGTCAAGGCTATGGTTTTTCCTGTGGTCATGTATGGATGTGAGAGTTGGACTGTGAAGAAGGCTGAGCGCCAAAGAATTGATGCTTTTGAACTGTGGTGTTGGAGAAGACTCTTGAGAGTCCCTTGGACTGCAAGGAGATGCAGCCAGTCCATTCTGAAGGAGATAAGCCCTGGGATTTCTTTGGAAGGAATGATGCTAAAGCTGAAACTCCAGTACTTTGGCCACCTCATGAGAAGAGTTGACTCACTGGAAAAGACTCTGATGCTGGGAGGGATTGGGGGCAGGAGGAGAAGGGGACGAGCGAGGATGAGATGGCTGGATGGCATCACGGACTCGATGGACGCGAGTCTAAGTGAACTCCGGGAGTTGGTGATGGACAGGGAGGCCTGGCGTGCTGAGATTCATGGGGTCGCAGAGTCGGACACGACTGAGCGACTGAACTGAACTGAACTGAGATGGTCTTCAGAATCCTCTCTTGCTCTTCCTTACCTTTGGCTTATAAGTAAGCATAGAGCCAAAATTATGGGCCTATATCAAGTATAATGACGTTTATGGTTTACATTTTTAGAATAACTTCATTCCTAAGCACTCTTTGTTTTCATTCTTTCTTTGATACTTTTCCTCTCATATTGCTATATATTATTTATCCTTTTAGGCTCTGGGAATTTGGGGACAAAGTGAGGAATAGTGAAAAAAAATACAATAAAAATAAATAGGATATGTTTCCAGAATAGACCTTAACCTAAAAGTCATACAGCTAATCACACCCTAACCTCTAGAGTTTACAATAAAAATATGAGGGGATACTCCCCATAGCTAAAAGAAAAAAATAAGCAACACTCAGAAAAACACTTACATTTTTATGCTCTATAACATTGTACCAAGAATGGAGGTTATAGGTCCATTAGACGGGGAGTTGGAATCCATGCAATAATTATTTTTTCCCAGTAATTTGAAAGACATACAGTAAGACTTCCTCAGTTTAAAGCAAGAGCATCTGTTAAACTGGAAAAGGAGCTTTTGAGATTAGTAATATATTGTTGGAGTTTAAGAAGTAGGCGTAGGTATTTCAAAATAGTTTAAAAGTGTGAGACTGAAGTTTACAGCATCTGCTGCTGCTGCTACTAAGTCTCTTCAGTCATGTCTGACTCTGTGCGACCCCATAGACGGCAGCCCACCAGGCTCCCCTGTCCCTGGGATTCTCCAGGCAAGAACACTGGAGTGGGTTGCCATTTCCTCCTCCAACGCATGAAAGTAAAAAGTGAAAGTGAAGTGGCTCAGTCGTGTCTGACTCCTAGCAACCCCATGGACTGCAGCCTACCAGGCTCCTCCGTCCATGGAATTTTCCAGGCAAGAGTACTGGAGTGGGGTGCCATCGTCTTCTCCGTTACAGCATCTATGAATTATAAAAGCAAAGAACTTCACTGAGTCAGAAAGGAGTAACCTTCCTAGGCTCAGTGTATGTGTTGCTGGAGAAGCAGCAGCTGAACAGGGGAGATAAAGGCAGGTCTGGATGGAGAGGATTAGACAGAGGACTAGGGGAAGGGTAAGCGACTCATTGAGGTCCCTTTCAGCATTATGGTTTTGTTACTTGACTTTGGATTCAGGGTATTTTGGCAAAACTTGCTAAAGATGAGACAGGAAATTAGTCTTCATATACAAAGCATTTGAATGACTTTGGAAAGGGGAAAGACATTGTCAAAATAGAAGGAAAAGATTTCTTTGAATTTAGTAATAGAGTGAGTAAGTAGTAAGGATGATGGATAGATAAGTGCTCTTAATAGTGGATTTCCTATTAAATATTTATTGTTCTATTGACACGTTGGACAACTGATTGATAGGAGCCTTCATCCCCAGGAACGAATTCTATATTTAAAGATCTTTTCCTCCACATCTCAATAATTTTACATGATCAGCTTTTATCTTTATCTTTATAAATTCCCTGAAGTTCCTTCCATCTAGCCTACATGGATTTCTCTAGAATTGACAAAGGAAAATTTTTTTTAAAAATGCTACTTGAAAAATTAAATTCTAAAAGAGTAAGAAAAATAGTACCATACATAAAGATTTGAGAATTTCTTCTGAAATAATATGCCCCCACTTTGCTAACTCTGTAGATACAATATGGTAAAAAAAAATGGACAAAAACACATATTTGTTATTTAGATTTATATACCAAGTGGACACAGGAGAAATTATTATTTTGAATTTTGGTTTTGTCTTGAAATATGTTTATCCTTTTGGCATATGGATAGGTTTAGTCATTATCATTTGTCATCTTAGAAGAGATATAAGCAATCATTATATTGGAAACCATACATTTTCCAAATGACCAATCTAAATTTTCTGTTTTGTTGTTTCTATAAATGAGAAAGCAGAGGCCACTCTGTTTAAGTGACTGAGACACTATTACTCACTGAATCAACAGCAAAGTTGAGGTTGTATTATCTCATTTCTTTATGTCCCACAGTCTGATTTCAATAACAGGATAATTATAATTGTAATTATTCATGGGAACACAACACAATACATAAACACTTACGTTAGTCAGCCGTAATAGAATACTGGATCTGGAATTAGATCTAGATTTGAATTTTTAGCCTCAACTTCCTAGATATGTAATTTTGGGAGAATTATTTTATTTCTCAGATATGTCCGACTCTTTGCAACCCCATGGACTCTATAGTGTCTGTGGGATTCTCCAGGCCGCTGGAGTGGGTAGCCTTTCCCTTATCCAGGGGATCTTCCCAACCCAGCAATCCAACAGGTCTCCTGCATTGCGGGTGGATTCTTTACCAACTGAGCTATCAGGGTAGCCCATTTATTTCTCTAGATTTCAGTTATCTTTTCCATAAGGCTATTACGGGAACCCAATGAGAAGGTTTATGGAAAATACCTGGCAATTTTAAATGTTAAGCAAATGGTAACCTCTTTCCTGTTCTGTTCCCATCTATTACCGTCACAGTGAATCTTACCATTTTTAACTGTGACTCATTATTTTGGTAAGATTACATTTATGCAAGCGGAAGTGTCAGGAGTCTAACCTAGATAGCTGTTTTGTCATTGTTCATCCTGCATGTAAACAGTGCACAGTTGACACAACATGTTGAGAGATAGACGCATAAACTTGGAATCTAAAAATCTGACTAAATGGTTTTAATTTACTCCAAAATATAAAGTTTTTGAAGTTCAAACTGTCAAATTAAGAACTTAATTGTAACACTTTTTATTGCTATCATTTTATGTAATTCTAGTTTCTTCATCTAGATTGTGAAGTCAAAAAAAAAAAAGAGAAAATAACATGCTTCAAAGAGAAGTCTACATTCCTTAACTTATAGTTTTATCCTCAGTAAATACCTGAGACTGATTGTATGAAAAGTTTGATAATTAAGTTTTTAATACTGAAAGAATAGCACTGAAGCTAATAGTATTTTTAGAAAAAAAGTCTATTTCCCTAGATTTATTTGATTCATTTTTTGAATTTTATGGAACATCACTATACATAATTGTTCATACATTTTGCAGCACTAGTCTCTAAAAGTACTTACATGAACAGAATTAGGTATCATTTGACTTGTGTGGCAAAGAGAAAAAGAGCCATCTTAGTTTTTGTTGTCTTTACGATCTTAAGAATTCACCAAATCATATGAAGGATTGGGGCATATTAGATTCACAGCAGTACATTTTATTTTAAGAATATGAAGATGCCATAAAAATCATGCCGAAAGAAAGCAATGATATTTCTAGTCCCATTAATCTAAAAGCTCTCCTATTAATTTCAGGTCCAGGGAACTTAGCTAATACATTTTCCATTGATACGTACTCTAAATCGTTTTCACATGTATATTGCACGAATGAACGTTAGTCCTTGGAAAGTGGTAGAATTCTAGAGGTAAATGAAAAAGCCTCTTATTTTTTTCCTTTTTGGAGCAAACTGAGGACTCTTAAGACCTTTTCAGTGTCTTTTTATTTTTTGCCCTATCCCCAAAGACCCAACCAATCAATTACTAAAAATTAAAAATATTATAAAAACTCTATCTTCCAAACAACAAACATGACTAACTGAACAACATTCGATAAAAATGACTTTACTTCTTGGGTTCCTAATCACTGTTTATCTCTCTTCCCCCATGCTGGACAGAGCTATCTTCAATCCACTGTCAGCTATAAAGTGGAGCAAGCAGAGGATCTCTAGGCCTCTTTCCAGGTCTGATATTCTCAATGAGTTAGTTCACTTATCCATAATTTTCCAAACATTTCAATAAAAGCCCAAAGTAGAATGAGTATGCAGCTGTTTGGCACCATATGGTCAAACATCTGGATATTGGACTAAATTTTTCAGTCTTTCAAGGTGTTTAATTTTTTTTTGAAGATACTGTCTGCATCTGAACTTCTGATTTAATTCCAGAAATGTGAAATGGTACTGTTAACAGCTCTCTAAGGAATGCAGCTCACCTGAGCCACACCGAATTAACAAATCAGAAACTACTTCAACCTCTTTTCATTATCTTTTAATAGCAAACATCTAAAACTAGTACCAAAGGTTAAGTATCGTGATTCACTTGCAGTTCTGCACAGCTGCTCGCTCCACTTCTTACCCATCACTGTCCGGTCATAACTATAGCAATAGAGTCTGGCTTTTATTAACAAAATGAGAGAAACCTGTGCGGTAATAAGAAGGTAGCCCACCTCACGCTTAACAGTAGTTGTAAGGCTCAAATACCTTACAGGCTTTTTCCTTTATGTCGACTTTCTTGCTCTGGTACACATAAACAGGACTGCATACCAAAAACATAGAGTCATCAGCTACATTCACGAGATCGGAATTGGGCCTACAGCCATACCACCAACAGACTGCAAACTTGCCAAGGCTCACAAGGAAGAGTCAGGCCAGCTTTTCTCCGGATAAGTTAACTCTGAAATATCAGGTCAGGCAAGTAACAGGATGTCAGAATAAACAGATTCTAGACAACTGAAGTCTCTAAGATATAATCATATTGTGTGGTCACAGTCTGAAGAGGTCCCACAGGGGCCCCCATCTTTCCTAAGATAATTTTTTCCAGACAAAATCCAATTCAGTAGCCTCTTCTAGCATGGGCATCTTTAACCTGGGCTTTGCTGCTCTACACACAGATTGCTTTTAAGAGCAATCTTAAAATTTAGTGAATTTTTCTTAGAATTTTAGAAATCGGGGATTGCGTTTGCTTAATCAGCTTATCAACAATTCATCTTCTCAACCTTCTATGATATTTATTTTGCCCACCACCCTATATCATTCTCTCACTTCCAGAAGCTCTCCTGGTACTTCTTCCAGGAAAATTTTTAGATTGATACATCTTCCATTATGAAGCTTTCTGAAGACTCCATTTCTTACCTGTACTAAACTGGAATTCACTCCTCCAATCATACAGTACAGGACCCCAAAACTAAAATCATCCAGAGCAAGTGAACATTATACTTAAGAAAAAAAATTAGATTTTTCCTAAAAATATGATTTTTAAAACTATTCAGATGTGATTTTTCAATACTAATGCCCATGGTTATCACCATGATGGTTATCACATGATGCTGATATTCAGCTGCATCAAACCTAACTGAAATGATCACCTAGCTCTATTACTTCACCAGCTGTTTCATTCCTGTTATTTTCTTCACTGTTATCTCATGTTCAAACCTTTTTCCTAGAAGGAACCAATGATCTTTAGGTTGTCTACCTTCTATCTCCCTTCCAGCTCTCTCTCTCTCCATCCTGCTTCCAGGTGACCCAATATAAGTTGCAAATGTAGCTATTGTCACTAACTTTCAGTGACTTTCAACTGCTTTCTGATGAAGGTCCGATCCTTAGTCTGACATTCAGTAGCTCTGGCTATTCTCCCCAAAGACACTTCTACTGCTCTTCACTTCTTCAATTCCAGTTGAATCAGATAATATAGTGTTTTTTAAATATGCTGTGTGCCTTCATACCTCTTGGATCACATTATTTCCTCTACCTTGAAATACCCTTTCTGAAATATCAGAAATTGAAGTCAGGTTTTCAAAATTCTACCCAGAGCTCTTTCAACAATTATATTCTATCTCTCTGTAAACACAGTTTATGTCTCATGTGCATAAAGTGATGTTCTGCTAGGAATCCTGGTGTAATAGAAAAGAATATTGCCCTCTCCCCCACCCATGATGTCCATATCCCAATCTCCAGAATCTGTGAATATGTTACTTTACATGGCAAAAATAACTTTGTGGACATGATTAAAGTTGTGTGGGTGCTGCGCTCAGTTGCTTCAGTCATGTCCAACTCTTTGCAGCCCTATGGACTGTAGCCTGCCAGGTTCCAATGTCCATGGGATTCTTCAGGCAAGAATACTGGAGTGGGTTGCCATGCCCTCCTCCAGGGGATCTTCCTGACCGAGGGATTGAATCCACATCTCCGTCATTGCAGATGGATTCTTTACCACTGAGCCACTGGGAAAGCCCAAGATTAATGACTTGGATCTGCCTGCAATGCAGGAGGCCTGGGTTTGATCCCTGGGTCAGGAAGATCCTCTGGAGAAGGAAATGGCAAGCCATCCCAGGATTCTTGCCTGAAGAATTCCATGAACAAAGGAGCCTCGTGGGCTACAATCCACGGAGTCACAAAGAGTTGGACATGACTGAGCAACTAACACTTTCTTTTCTTTCATGTTGGATTATCTGGGTAGGTGTAATCTAATTCTGTGAATTCCTGAAAGTGAAGGATCTTTGTCTACTGCAGTCAGGGAGAGATGTGAGGACAGAAGGTGGCTCAGAGAGATGAGACATTGTGGCTTTGAAGATAGAGGAAGGGTGCCACAAAGGAAGTGGCCTCTAAAAAAGTTGGACTAGCAAGAAGGTAGATTCTCTCCAGAGACACTACAAAGGGGCAAAGTTTTGTGTAACCTTGCTTTTAGCCTGTGAGATCTCTGTCAGACTTCTGGTCTCCATGGCTGTAAGATAGTAAGTTTGTGATGCTTAAACTACAAGGTTAGTGGAAAATTGTTACAGCAGCAAGAGAAAGCTAATATATATAGGTTCATATTCTGGAGTTTACTGAAGTAACAGTAAGTCAAGGAAATTGGAACTCCAAAATGGCTATCCTAGCCTAAGCTATCTTTTCCTTCCAGATCAGGACACTAATTAATTAATATAATATCAAAGTGAAAGTGAAAGTTGCTCAGTCGTGTCTGACTGTTTGCAACCCCATGGACTATACAGTGCATGGAATTTTCAAGAACATTTTCGTTTTTTAAATTTCTTTATTTTAATTGGAGGTAAATTACTTTACAATATTGTATTGGTTTTGCCATACATCAACATGAATCTGCCACAGATATACACGTGTTCCCCATCCTGAACACCCCAAGTGATGAAAAAAAGAAAATTTTTAAGAGTGCCCAAGTACATCATTTAAATTAAATCAATTAAACTGATGTGGAAAGATACTTAAGGTAGAGGATTAGGTGCCTTGTATACATGAGGTGCCAAATGAAGATTCACTAAACTCTTATGTAACACATTGAAAGTGAAAGTGAAAGAGGCTCAGTCGTGTCTGACTCTTTGTGACCCCATGGACTTTACATTCCATGGAATTCTCCAGGTCAGAATACTAGAGTGGGTAGCCTTTCCCTTCTCCAGGGGATCTTCCCAACCCAGGGATTAGACCCAGGTCTCCCGCATTGCAGGCAGATTCTTTACAGCTGAGCCACAAGGGAAGCCCAAGAATACTAGAGTGGGTAGCCTTTCCCTTCTCCAGGGGAATCTTCCCAACCTAGGGATCGAACCCAGGTCTCCCGCATTGCAGGCAGATTCTTAACCAGCTGAGCCAAAAGGGAAGCCCAAGAATACTGGAGTGGGTAGCCTATCCCTTCTCCAGTGGATCTTCCTGACCCAGGAATCAAACCAGGGTCTCCTGCATTGCAGGTCGATTCTTTACCAACTGAGCTGTTAGGGAAGCAATGTAATTAAGAAGGCTCAGAATATTAACCCACCCTGTCATAGTCACTGAGTCAGTAGACTCATTCATGATTTCATTTATTCAACAGCTATTAAGTATCCAGTATTAAGTATCAAGTTATTAAGTATTCAGCTATTATCATCCAGTTGTAATTAATTGAAGATCAGAACTCTAGACTATGTCTGGTGCTAAACAAAGGTAGATTTAAAAAGTAAACACAAAATTATAATCCCTGGGCAGCATAAAGTCTTGAGGAAGTCACGCAGGCCTGAGGTTATGGGAGGTTTAGGGGAGCAGAATGTTTTAATGAAAGGAAAATCACAGAACTAAAATGAAGGAATCACTAAAAACAGTTTTACATAATGAATGGCTATTATTTAGGGTTGGCCTTTAGAGACTGAAGTAATCTCCTTGGAAGTTTACACTCAGCAAAAATTACACAAAACTTTATGCTGGATGTGGTATAACAAACATATAATCTATAATTCATATTATGTGAGTTATAGCCCCTGCTTTTCTGAAGATTACAGTCATGCTGCTGGTAAAGAATTGAAGGCATTTAAAAATAATGGTAAGTTACGTGCTGGTAAAGAAACAAAGACATTTAAGAAATAATGGTAGCTTACGTGATACTTAATGAGGGCAAATAGGCCTCTCATCAAATATCCTAGATTTGGGGGAGCAGGGCTATATACACTGACATCCAAAGGATGAATTACAGAAGGTAAGATTCTGTTTATGGAACATTCTTCATAGAGAATATTTCCCTTAAGACATTTTTTCCTTTCTGAGGACTGATTTCCTCAATGAATTAGTGTGCCAGTTGCATCACTTAAGAGGTTTTAAACTACAAGATACCAAATAATCCCAAGCATATCCTTTATTCTCCAAAGAAGTAGGTAAGAGGTGGGAAATTCAGGGTGGATGACTTTAGCAGTTTAACAAAGCTGTCAAGGATCTAGGATTTTCCATCCTTCTCAAGCACCCTCAGCAGGCTGGCCTTTCTCCTCAGGTCTGCAGTCATAAGATGACTGCTTGTACTCCAGGTTTCACACACAGCCTCCAAAGGCAGGAGGGAACTGGGATGCAAACGTTCTTCTCTTTTAAATTAGGAAACAAAAATCGTTACCAGAAGCTACTGGTAACATTCTCTGCCCTGCCCCTAAGAATATTCCTTTTTCTATGGAAGGCTGTGACCAGGTCTTTTATAGGCTACATGGTGCAGTGAAAAACAGAACGTGGAGATGATGCAGAAGGGAATTGTCTTATAATGCAGTAGGTGGACCCTCTAACCAGCATCCCATGTAATCGTGGAAAGTACTTGAAACTGCAGTTTTTTTGGCACCTCAGAACCACTGGGTTTCTCATTCTATGTGGATTCCACTAAGCACTGACTTCAGAGAGGCTCTGGAAGCTGCTTGAACACTTTCTTACTTATCTAACATATGTATTAGATAAGTCTAATGTATGCTTGTTTCCTCGTTCAGGCATAAATCAAAGTAGAAGTAAACTTGAACCCAGTCCAAATCACTCTTCTCATCTATATCTTCACCTGAACCAGTCCTTTGTTGTCTGATCCAGACTGCTGCCTAGAAATCATATGACTACCCTTACCTGCAAAGAAGTTGGGAAAATGAGTATCTGGCATTTTAAGACTATATTTTTATGTATTGAGGGGGAAGAAATTGACAGGCAAACCAACAGAGTCTTGGACCCCATATAGAGTTTCAGAAACCAACGAAGAAACATTATTTCTTCAAAGGAAAAGGCTACCAAAATGATAGGATGGAAAAAGTCTTGACATTTCTCAAGACAGTGATTTAAGATGAGAGTTCCTTTAGTTTTGTAAGTGCAGATTCTGTTTGCTACTTAGGGTTTCTCGGGTGAGTTCTAGGTAGTCCAAGCTGTTTTGCGGCTTGCCAAGCCTGTCATAGATTAACTCAGGCCTAGAGAAAATTTTATTGCTCTTTTTTTTCAAGGACAATGGATTCTCAGCTTAAGACAATTGACACTGAGGCCAATTTCCAAATATCAACTGAAAAACTACAGACACTGAAGCAGAGTAGTTTGCATTCTGTGTGGTAAGTGTTGCAACTGCCCACAGACCATCCTGTGTATGATTCTGGGATTACTGGATGCTCAGCATTAATGAAGCTAAGGTCGTGGGTGATCCACAGTTATGGGTCAGTTCCTGCATTGCAGAGTAAGGTGTGGGGATAGTCCTGTATGCAGTTCCGTGTTACTAAGTCTGTCTTAACTCCTTTTCCATATCATTTCTTCAGAAGAGGGATGCTGTCAGTTTTATTCCTGTATCTCTCACAGGGCATGGATTCAAATCCTAGCTTCATTACTCAGAACTAGTGTGACCTTGGGCAAGTTACTTGATCTCAGTTTCTTCATAGATCATAACAACACTTGCCTTGAGGGCTGAGTGTGTGTGTGTGTGTGTGAATATAATATGGAAATTTGTGTAAAGAATTTAGTGCAGTGTCACTTGAAGAAAGTGTCCGATACATATTAATTATTATTAAGAACCAAATATATTTATTGAATGGACATTAAGTCTTACTTTTCACATTAGCTAGCTGTGTGTTTTTAGGTAAGATGCTAAACTGAGCCTCATTTTCCACTTCTGTTAAAGGTGGGGGGTGTGCTAGAATCTTGGAGCTCACTTGAAGCCTTAAAGATCAGTGATATCCCTGGGCATGCTTCAGTGGTCTAGGAAAAGAAAAAAAGAAAGCTCAAAACCCACCAAAGAAGAAAATTACTATACTTAGGCAATGTGGAAACCTCATCATGCAGCTTCATAACCAAATCTATCCACTCATCATTGTGTTACCAAGGACAGAGACAAAATGTTGACTGTAATGGGTAGAATGTTCATTAAGTGGCAGGACCCTTTAAAGAAAGAGAATCTTTTCTCCCTCCTGTCACGTGGGAAAAAGGATCCTTCCATGGCATTTTGTAAATGAGCTCTTGGCTATTGCTGGGTAGTGAGTTCCCAAGTTTAAGGTTTACCATTTATTGGCATCCAGCAGAGAAACAGAGTACTTTTATTTGGAAATACACTTGGAAAGGATTCCAGAAAGCCCAGGCAGCATTAATTGTACTCTAGTTTGAGAGATTTTCACTTTTTCTGTGCTCTGTAACTAGCTGGCAAGCTTCCAACTGTAATTTAGACTTACCATGAACTGTGTGTGTGTTTTTTTTTTTAATGTGTGCAGTGATTTTTAAAAAAATCCAATAACTTCTTTTATTTGTTGTTCTAAATTTTAATTTTGCATCTGCCTTTCTTATTTTCCAGCACTCTCTAGCCCTTGTAAGTTTATTCTCATGAAAGTGTATATTTTATCTATGGTTTTTAGTGATATTTTAAAACTTTGGCTATTTGGTGAATTTGGGTTCACTTGTGAAACCTTTACTAATCCCAATTTGAGCTCCCCTCAGTATGTCTCTTACCCCAAGCCTGCTTTATTTAAATTACAATAGGAAATGCCTCTGAACCTTCAGATATCCCAATTTACGCTCTTTTAATCAAACAACTGCAAGCCAGGGTGACTCTCCTAGTGAATTCATTAAGGGAACCGGATTTCATTTGGGCAGGACTTTTATTTTCTAGAAGATTAAAAATGTAGAAGGATTCTATGCACAATCTGATCTTATAGCTGCCTATGTGTTATGACCAACTAATCTGTGTTATAATCAACCAGTCAGCATGAGCATTATTTGCACGAACAAGTGAACAGACAGATGCATTTTGAATTGGAATCAGATCCATGTTTAAATTCTTATTTTGTTAATATGGACTCATGAAAGTGATGGTTAATGTTAGGTTATATATATATTTTAAAATCTAAGAATGGACTCTACTTTGGAAAAGTGGAAGAAATATATGAGATTATATATAAGATTATAGAACACTTATCTTATTAGGTAAAGATTATGTTTTAGTGAGCATGGATATAGCAGTATTTGCCTCATATATATTCAATTAGAACAGGAGACTGACTCAAGGACATTTTTTAAACATTGGTTTATAACATTATATGCATTTCATATGCACATTATATTTCTACTTCAAAAGTAGAAATATATTGTACATGTGAAACATATAATACACTGCATATACTATTAATATATTCAAGTGGTGCAGTGGTAAAGAATTCACCTGCCAACGCCAGAGACAGAAGAGACATGGGTTTGATCCTTGGGTTGGAAAGATCTATGGAGGAGGAAAGAGCAACCCACTCCAGTATTCTTGCCTGGAAGATTACATGGACTAGGAGCCTGGCAGGCTGTAGTCCATGGGGTCCCAAAGAGTCGGACATGAGTGAGCATGCATGCATGAGTATCTACCTATAGCGTGCTCACCACCAAAAATTCAGTTTCCATCTTCTACGCTACAGGTGTTCCCCTTTACCCATTTCATTCTCCTCCACCCCTTCCCTCTGGTAACCACTATTTTGTTCTCTGTATTTTTTGTTTGTTTGTTCATTTATTTTGCTTTGCCTTTTTTTTTTTTTTGTATTCCACATATGAGGGAAAGCATATGGTATTTGTTTTCCTCTATCTGACATATTCATTTAGTATGATACCCTCAAGTTCTATCCAAGTTGCTGCAAATGGTAAGATTTCACCTTCTTATGGCTGTGTAGTATAACTTTGTATGCATATACACAGTATTTTCTTTATCCATCCATCAGTTGGTAAGCACTTAGGTTACTTGCATGTCTTGGCTATTGTAAATAATGCTGAGATGAACATAGGGGTGCCTGTATCATTTCTAATTAGTGTTTTCATTCTTCGGGTTAAACACTCAAAAGCGAGAGAGCTAGAACATATGGTAGTTCAATTCTTAATTTTTTAGGAATCTCCATACTGTTTTCCGGAGAAGGCAATGGCACCCCACTCCAGTATTCTTGCCTGGAAAATCTCATGGATGGAGGAGCCTGGTAGGCTGCAGTCCATAGGGTCACTAAAAGTCAGGCAAGACTGAGCAACTTTACTTTCACTTTTCACTTTTATGCACTGGAGAAGGAAATGGCAACCCACTCCAGTGTTCTTGCCTGGAGAATCCCAGCGACAAAGGAGCCTAGTGGGCTGCTGTCTATGGAGTCGCACAGAGTCGGACACGACTGAAGCGACTTAGCAGCAGCAGCATCATACTGTTTTCCACAGTGGCTGCACTAATTTACATTCCTACCAACAGTGTATGAGGGTTCGCTTTACCTCAAATTCTTGCTAACACTTATTGTTATTTCTTGTCTATACCAGCCATTTAAACAGGTATGAGGCGATTTCTCATTGTGGTTTTAATTTCATTTTCCTGATGATTAGTGATGTTGAACGTCTCTTTATATCCCTTTTGGCCATCTGGATGTCTCCTTTGGAAAAATGTCTGTATCCTTGGCCCTTTTTTAAATCAAGTCTATTTTTTTTTTTTAAATGTTGAGTTGTATGAGCTCTTTTTATATTTTAGATCTTAACCCCTTATCAGATTTTTGTTTGAAAATACTCTCTCCCATTCAGTAGGCAGCCTTTTGGTTTTGTTGATAGTTTCCTTTGTGGTGCAAATATTTTTTCTTTTGATGTAGACCCATTTGCTTATTTTTTCTTTTGTTTCCTTTGCCTGAGGAGACACAGGCAGAAAGTAATTGCCAAGACTAATTTCAAAAAACAAACTGCCTCTGTTTTCTTCTAGGAGTTTTATAGTTTCAGGTCTTACATTCAAGTCTTTATTCCATTTGAGTTGGTTTTTATGTAGAGTATGAGATAGCAATCTAATTTCATTTTCTTTTTTTTTCATGTGACTGCCCCATTTTCCCAACACCACTTATTAAACAGAATATCCTTTTTCCATCATATATACTTGGTTCTTTTGTTGTAAATTAATTGTCCATATGTGAATGAGTTTATTTTGGGGATTTCAGCCCTGTTTTATTGATCAAAGTGTCTGTTTTTCTGTTAATATTATACTGTTTTGATTACTACAGCTTTGTAATATAGTTTGAAATCAGGGAGTGAGACATCTAGCTTAAGGACAGGTATTTTTAAAATTAATTAATTAAATTGGAGGCTAATTACTTTACAATATTGTGGTGGGTTTTGCCATACATTGACATGAGTCAGCCATGGGTGTACATGTGCACCCTGGTTCCAAACTCCCCTCCCACACTCCCTCCCCATCCCATCTCTCTGGGTTGTCCCAGTTCACCCAGACTTTGAGTGCCCCGTTTCATGCATCGAACTTGGACTGGTCATCTATTTCACAAATGGTAATATACATGTTTCAATGCTATTCTCTCAAATCATCCCACTCTCACCTTCTCCCACAGAGTCCAAAAGTCTGTTCTTTATATCTGTGTCTCTTTTGCTGTCTTGTATATAGCGTCATGGTTACCATCTTTCTAAATTCCATATATATGTGTTAATGTACTGTATTGGTGTTTTTCTTTCTGACTTCCTTCACTCTGTATAATAGGCTCCAGTTTCATCCACCTCATTAGAACTAACTCAAATGCATTCTTTTTAATAGCTGAGTAATATTCCATTGTGTATATGTACCACAGCTTTCTTATTCATTCATCTGCTGATGGACATCTAGGTTGCTTCCATGTCCTGGCTATTGTAAACAGTGCTGCGATGAACATTGGGGTACACGTGTCTCTTTCAATTGTGGTTTCCTCGGTGTGTATGCCCAGCAGTGGGATTGCTGGGTCATAAGGCAGTCCTATTTCCAGTTTTTTAAGGAATCTCCACACTGCTCTCCATAGTGGCTGTGCTAGTCTGCATTCCTACCGACAGTGTAAGAGGGTTCCCTTTTCTCCACAACCTCTCCAGCATATATTTTTTGTAGGCTTCTTGATAGCAGCCATTCTGACCAGCATGACATGGTACCTCATTGTGGTTTTGATTTGCATTTCTCTGATAATAAGTGATGTTGAGCATCTTTTCATGTATTTGTTAGCCATCTGTATATCTTCTTTAGAGAAATGTCTGTTTAGTTCTTTGGCCCATTTTTTGATTGGGTCATTTATTTTTCTGGAATTGAGCTGCATGAGCTGCTTGTATATTTTTTAGATTAATTCTTTGTCAGTTGTACCATTTTCTATTATTTTCCCCCATTCTGAAGGCTGTCTTTTCACATTGCTTGTAGTTTCCTTCATTGTGCAAAAGCGTTTAAGTTTAATTAGGTCCCATTTGTTTATTTTTGCTTTTATTTCCATTACTCTGGGAGGTGAGTCATAGAGGATCCTGCTGTGATTTATGTCAGAGAGTGTTCTGCTTATGTTTTCCTCTAGGAATTTTATAGTTTCTGGTCTTACATTTAGATCTTTAATCCATTTTGAGTTTATTTTTGTGTATGGTGTTAGAAAGTGTTCTAGTTTCATTCTTTTACGGGTGGTTGGCCAGTTTTCCCAGCACCACCTGTTAAAGAGATTGTCTTTTCCCCATTGTATATTTTTGCCTCCTTTATCAAAAGTAAGGTAAGGACAGGCATTTTAAAGTATGCCTTCTGTCTGAGTCAAGATGGGTTCAGGAACTAGGAAGGCTGCAACTAAAGCAAAAGACTTTAGAGCCTACAATATGTGTCACTGGGGTCCTCTGGCCCATTTGTGTAGTGGAAACCAGCATAGGGTGACTGTGAAGCTGGCTTGTAAGAGGAATAATCTCTTCCTTTCTCATGAATCTTCAAGAGCTAGCCATACTCCATTTCTATACCAAGGTTCTTAAAGAAATTTCCATTGCTTTTCCTCAAATTTTATGAATTATATTTTTACTGTTAAATATTTAAAAACATTTAAATCTTGGACCTGGATGTGACTGCTGTGGGGAAGTGTGGTCTCCGCCTCCAGCCACGGACCTCAGGACAAAACCTCAATTTAGAAATAGGTTGCCAGCTCCAGGCCAGGAGGTTTGGCTGACACCCCCTCCCCTGGTGGCCGTCACGGATGGACGGCCATGGGCGTGATGAGCCACTTGCTGGGGGAGCCACGTGCTGGGGAAGCCCCAGCTGGAGGAGGAGGATGAGCTGGTGGGGCTAGTGGACTATGGAGACGGGCCCCCTTCCTCAGAGGCCAAGCCGGACTCCAGGGCAGAGGAGGGAGTTCTGGAGTTCAGTGACACCCTTAGCACAGAAGTCAAGGCAAGGATCCTGTGCAGAGGCCTAAGAAGGAGTGGCAAGTCATCCATCCAGAAAGTCGTCTTTCATAAAATGTCTCCCAGGGAAACTCTGTTCTTGGAGAGCGCGAAGAAGATCTGTCGGGAGGACGTTTCCAACAGTTCCTTTGTTAAGTTTCAGATTTGGGACTTTCCAGGACAGACTGACTTTTTTGACCCCACTTTGACTATAAGATGATCTTCTGAGGGACAGGAGCACTGATATTTGTCATAGACCCCCAGGGCGATTACATGGAGGCCTTGGCCAGGATCCGCCTCACAGTGACAGGGCCTACAAAGTCAACAGCAACATCAACTTTGAGGTGTTTATTCACAAAGTGGATGGTCTATCAGATGACCACAAAATTGAAACCCAGAGAGACATTCACCAGAGGGCAAATGATGCCCTTGCAGATGCTGGGCTAGAAAAAATTCATCTTAGCTTTTATCTGACAAGCATATATGACCATTCAATATTTGAAGCTTTTGGCAAAGTGGTTCAGAAACTGATTCCACAACTTCCCACCCTGGAGAATTTGCTAAACATCTTTATCTCAAATTAAGGAATTGAAAAGTTGTTTCTCTTTGATGTGGTCAGTAAGATTTATATCACAACAGATAGTACCCCTGTGGATATGCAAACCTAGGAGCTCTGCTGTGACATGTTGATGTGGTCATTGATATTTCTTGTATTTGTGGCCTCAAAGAAGATGGAGCAGGAACCCCCTATGACAAGGAATCAATAGCCATTATAAAGCTGAATAATACAACAGTTCTTTATTTAAAAGAGGCGACAAAGTTTCTGGCTCTTGTTTGCTATGTTAGAGAGGAAATCTTTGAAAGAAAAGGGCTGATTGACTATAATTTTCATTGCTTCTGGAAGGCTATCCATAAAGTTTTTGAGGTGAGAATGAAAGTGGTGAAATTGCGAAAGGTTCAGAAGGGCTGAGGAAGAAAAAAGGAGCCACCCCCAACAGGACGCCTAGGGTGCTGCTGTAGGTGAGCTTTCAGGAACATCTTTTGAAATCAGATGTTTCAGTGAAGCTGCTGCTCTGTATTGCACTAAAAGAAGAGGAGGAAGGAGATTGGGACACAAGACATATGCTTGTTGTAAAAAATAATTCCTGCCACCCTTTCTTTTAATCTTCTCTTTTTTAAATAAAGTAAGCACTTTGAAGCAAAACTTGTATATTAACAATGAAGTGAAATCTACTCTAACTTCATTACACAAATGTAAAATGTTATGGTTTGTAGTAAGAAAAAATCCTGTGTGTGTACTGCCAGGGACTGTGTATATTTTGCACTTTTTCATGGTTTCGTTTTCTCATGGAACTAAAGTTTGATAAAACAACTTTTCTAAGCTTTGTTCGGTCCTTGGTGCCTAGGACATGCACACTGAGTCCATAAATATGGGGCAAATGGAAATTAATCAAAAAGTGTTGTGTTAGCAATGACTTTTTTAAGCACGGGAATCTTTGCTACCAATTGTTGAGAAAAATCAGTTTTCCATGGAGGAACAGATTGGGGCGGCAAGCTCCAGGAGCAATAAGACCTGTCCCCTGTTTATAAAGAATATAAATAGAAGTTTAATGGAATAATATTAGCATCAAACTTATCCAACACTTCTATAGTTGTCAGAGTGCTTCCCTACCTGACAGTTTTTTACAAAATTCTACCTCAACAGACATCTCTAAAATCATTTTATACAGAGAGGTTATTTCTTTCTGCTGTGTTATTGTTGCCCATTGGGACCATATTTCCAAAATTGTGACAATCACTGGAGAGAAATTGGAATGTCACTGAACTGCAGGGTTTCTGAATGCTTTTCTGTACCTGCCACTGAGGCTAAAGTAACATCAGAAGATACATGGTTTCCCAAATCGAGGTGACTGGCAATTGCAGATTTAAAAATATATCTTATATGCTGCTGCTAAGTCGTTTCAGTTGTGTCTGACTCTGTGTGACCCCATTGATGGCAGCCTACAAGGCTCCCCCATCCCTGGGATTCTCCAGGCAAGAATACTGGAGTGGGTTGCCATTTCCTTCTCCAATGCATGAAAGTGAAAAGTGAAAGTGAAGACACTCAGTTGTGTCCAACTCTTAGCGACTCCATAGACTGCAGCCTACCAGGCTCCTCCATCCATGAGAGTTTCCAGGTAAGAGTACTGGAGTGGGTTGCCATTGCCTTCTCTGTATATCCTATATAGTCCTATACAATTTTTCACCTCTGTGGAATGGGCCTCTTGCCATGTAAGACTGGAGATGTTTATTTAGGACCAGTTTCTGTTCTTCACTTTTTTTTTTTTTTTTTTTTGCATTACTCCACAATGTAAAAAGATAATATTTCAGTTCTCTGCCACAGAACTGAATCCTGGTGGGTACATTTGTCTCTGGGTACCTCTGAGTCCCCTTCTGAAGCTGTGACAGTGTGCCTCATGGACTCTGCTTGTTTCCACCTTATGATTGAACTAGAGCTCAGCTTGCCAGCAGCATGCTCTGAATGGCTAAAAAAGTGGCCCTGAAAACTGCTAAAGGGCAGTGAGCAAGGATGACCAGAGGAGGCATTATAGTTAGCTATGTGTCTCTTTCTATTAAATTCTTCCTCTTATGTTTACTTTAGACCAACAGCAAGTGAAGAGATTCTAAATCTACCCCATCCCAAACCATTTCAAGTAGATAATTCTAGGTCCATCCCAAGGCTCAGTGCACTAAAGCATGTTGGCAGGTATTAGAAAATATTCATATGTATATATATATTTTTAGCAGAGCCTCATAGGGATAGCAATGCTGAGCCTAGCAAAAATGGATAGTTCCTAAAGCAACTTTTCCTTAAGACTATCTGTGGCTTCTTTCTGTCCTCTCCTCATCCATTCTTCTCCAAGTCCTATTCCTTTGAGGCTGGAAACTGCAGTTTAAGATGGTAGCTGATTTAAGGTTTGAGCCCTCCCAAGGATCTGTGCATTTTGGAGGGAAATTTCTAAAAATCATGAAGGTGCCCTAACTCCCCTCTTCATGATTCCTGCTCAGAAGCATTGTGTAGGAACCCAGGGCTCCAGGGAAGTCTTTTTCCTAATTTCCAAACCTATAACCTATGGGACATTTGCCAACATGGTACCTGGAGGCTATTCTTACAAATCTAATTCTTTAATATTTTTTGCACAATGTTTCTTTTTGAATAAGCAAATAAAGAATAACTTTTCTAAAACAAGTTTATCCTCAAGATAGAGACATTTGCCTAACTGGTAAAACATTACTTAGATATATATATATTATTGTAACCAGGTGCAGCTTCCATTTTTAAGCTAGGTATATGATGGGTTTTTGATAAAATGTGCCTTGATGGCTACTACTTCAAATGCAAATGATTGTTTGGGGGAAAGGCAAAGTTAATGCTATTGTATCAGACCCAAGTTTGTGGTAGTAAATGCACTCTTCGATTAATGACACACTGATAAATAGACTACTGCCTCAAAGCCTTCAGCATGACGATGACCTCTTAGTTAAATAAAAATGGAATTACATCTAAGCATTCAGTTTCTGAAGTCTGCTATTGGAATCACAAAATCTCTTCAATTCCTTTTTCATTTTGTTTTTGATATGGGACTTATCTTTCTTGTGTGTGGTCACTTTATGTCTCAAATTCACCACTATAAATACATATAAGTATACAAAATAATCTGTAAATAAGAAGCCCAAATACATGGCTATGATGACTTCTCTGGAATATTTCTGCTCATTTGCAAAGGTTGAGAACTTGAGCTACAGGTTTTCAGGGCAATTAGAACTTCTGTGTGGGAGTGAGACTTTGAATTGTCATCTTTGGTTAGTTTCAGTAATATAGATTAGTGTATATGGCCAGAATGGCATATTTCTTTTTTCTTTTTTTTCAGAGTGGTATATTTCTGATGGAACAGACATTAAAAACTGGTTGATGTTCATTGACAGTACTATTTTGTGAATATAATATATTTTGGACCCTTAAATATAAAATGAACAAAAACACAGCAATATTGTTATGTACGGGTTATTTGCTAACTCTGTTTGAAATATATTCAAGAAAAATAGCTGAATTGTCTTGATTGTTAAAGTATGGTATGCAGAAAAATTTAAAAATCTTATATCATTGTTAACTGGCAGCATTGTGTTAGTTTCAAGTGTACAGCAAAGTTATTCAGTTATACATATACATGTATCTATTCTTTTTCAAGATTTTCAGTTTATTACAGAATATTGAACAGAGTTCCCTATGCTATATAGTAAGTTCTAAGTTGGTTATCTATTTAAAATATAGAAGTGTGTACATGTCAATCCCAGCCTCCTAATCTATCCCTCCTCCTCACCCTTCCCCTCTGGTAAACATAAGCTAAATTTTTGATTTATTAAAAATTTACAAGGGCAGTCCTAAGATGGCAGAGGAATAGGACAGGGAGACCACTTTCTCTCCAACAAATTCATCAAAAGAACATTTGAAAGCTGAGTAAATTCCACAAAACAACTTCTGAATGCCGGCAGAGGACATCAGGCACTCAGAAAAGCAGCCCGTTGTCTTTGAAAGGAGGTAGGAAAAAATATAAAAGATAATAAGAGAGACATATATATGGAATTTAGAAAGATGGTAACGATAACCCTGTATGCAAGACAGCAAAAGAGACACAAATGTATAGAACAGTCTTTTGGACTCTGTGGGAGAGGGCGAGATTGGGATGATTTGGTAGAATGGCATTGAAACATGTATAATATCATATGTGAAATAAATCACCAGTCCAGGTTCGATGCATGATACAGGATGCTTGGGGCTGGTGCACCTGGATGGCCCAGAGGGATGGTATGGGGAGGGAGGTGGGAGGGGGGTTCAGGTTGGGGAACACATGTACACCCATGGTGGATTCATGTTGATGTATGGCAAAACCAATACAATATCGTAAAGTAATTAGCCTCCAGTTAAAATAAATAAATTTATATTTTAAAAAAAGGAAAAAAAAAGGTGGGGGGGCGGAGCGGCGAAAGAGAGACAAAAGAGGTAGGGATGGAGATCCATCCAGGGAAGGGAGTCTTAAGAAAGAGAGAAGTTTCCAAACACCAAGAAGCACTCTCACTGCCTAGTCTGTGGCGAGTTTTGGAGCCTCAGAGGGCAACATAACTGGGAGGAAAAATAAATAATTAATTAAAACCCACAGATTACGTGTCCAACAGTAACTCCCAGCAGAGAAGCAGCGCAGATGCCTGCATCTGACACTAGTGAGCAGGAGCTGGGCAGGGAGGCTCGTACTGCACTGCTTAGAGTAAGGACCTGGCCTGACTGCCCTGAGGACAATCTGAGGGAACTAACTTCAGATAGCAAACCAGACTGTGGGATCGCCACCCTGTGAAAAGCTCTAACCTAAGACACCACCAGGCTCACTCACAGAACAAAGGGCTGTGCAGAGCTAGCTGACTGTGTACCGGCCCATTCCCCACTGGCGAGGGCAGCCAGAGCCAGAAGGGGCAATCGCGGCCCCAGGGAGGTATCCTATATCAAACTGCAATCAGACTTCATTGCTAACCAAGACTTCTTGGGATTCTGGGCGGTCAACATCCACCTGAGAAGGTGTGCAGGTTTTACAGCCAGAAAACCGAGCGGCAGAGATGGGGGAAGGTGCTAAGTTGCAGCGACCATGCTCTCCAAGCACCTGGTCACTTGAGCTACTCAGACCTGGAAAAGGCACAAAATGCAGGCCCAACTGAGTCTGCACCTTTGAGGAGTACCCGAGTTCCTGAACCTGAGCGGCTTAGACCTGGAAAGTGCATACAACTGAGGGCTGGCCTCAGACAGTTCCCTGCAGAGCAACCTAGAGCCTGTGCAGTGTAGACTGGGAAAGCACACTTGCTGTGAGTGGGGGCAAACCCAGTGCGGTGGAAACACTGCGAGCACTCCCCACACAGGCCAGTGATATTGGTTTGCAGTGTTCCTCTCTCCCCACAGCATGACTAAACAAGTGAGCCTAAAAAAGTGTCCACCACCGCCCCCTTGTGTCAGGGTGGAAATTAGACACTGAAGAGACCAGCAAACAGAAGAAGCTAAAAAAGAGGGAACCGCCTTGGAAGTGACAGGAGCAATAGATTAAAATCCTGTCATTAGTACTGACTACATAGGAAGGGGCCTATAGATCTTGAGAAATATAAGCCAGACCAACGAACTATCTGAAAATGAACTGATCCCACACTGTCCACAACAACACCAGAGAAAGTCCTAGATATACTTTTACTATTATCATTCTTAATATTTTTAAAAATTAAAAAAAAATTTGTAAGTCCTCTGTTACTCCTTTAATTTTCATGTTTATAACCTACTATTACTTTGCAAAAAAAAGACCCTATTTTTTTAAAGCAAACTTCATACATATATGTTATAATTTTTGTGACTTTTTTTTCTTTAATATTGTATTTTTGAGAATCCAACCTCTACTCTAGATTGTTAATCTTTGCTTTTTTGTATTTGTTATCAATTTTGTACCTTTAAGAACCCAATCTTCAGTACCTATTTTTGCTTGGGAGAGAGATTACTGGCTTGACTTCTCTCTCCCCCTTTGGACTCTCCTTTTTCTCCACCAGATCACCTCTATCTCCTCCCTCCCCCTTCTCTTCCCTACCCAACTCTGAATCTCTTTGTGTGTTCTGGACTGTGGAGAACCCTTAGGGAACTGATTACTGGCTGGATCTGTCTCTCTCCTTTTGATTCCCCCCTTTATTCTCTTGGCCACCTCTGTCTCCTTCCTCCCTCTTCTCTTCTGTGTATAACTCTGTGAACACCTCTGAGGGATCCAGACTGTGGAGAGCACATAGGGAAGTGATTACTGGCTAGCTTGCTCTCTTCCCTTTTGATTCCCCCTCTTCTATTCCTGGTCACCTCTATCCCCCTCCTCCCTCTTCTCTTCTCCATGTAACTCTGTGAACCTCTCTGGGTGTCCCTCCCTGTGGAGAAACTTTTCATCATTAACCTAGGTGTTTTATAATCAATGCTATATAGATGGAGAAGTCTTGAGGCTACTGCAAGAATAAGACTGAAAACCAGAGGCAGAAGGCTTAAGTCCAAATCCTAAGAATGCCAGAGAACTCCTGAATCCAGGGAACATTAATCGATTGGAACTCATCAAACGCCTCCATACCTACACTGAAACCAAGCACCACCCAAGGGTCAACAAGCTCCAGAGCAAGACATACCACACAAATTCTCCAGCAACACAGGAACATAACCCTGAGCCTCAACATACAGGCTGACCAAAGTCACACCAAACCCATTGACATCTCAAAACTTATTACTGGACATTTCATTGCACTCCAGAAAGAAGAACTCCAGCTCCACCCACCAGAACACTGACACAAGCTTCCTTAACCAGAAAACCTTGACAAGCCACCCGTCCAACCCCCCACACAGTGAGGACCCTCCACTATAAAGAGGAACCACCAACTGCCAAAATATAGAAACACCAGCCTAAACACAGCAATATAAACAAGATGAAGAGGCAGAGAACTACCCAGTAGGTAAAGGAACAGGATAAATGCCCATCAACCAAACAAAAGAGGAAGAGACAGGGAATCTACCTGATAAAGAATTCCAAATAATGATAGTGAAAATGATCCAAAATCTTGAAAACAAAATGAAGTTACAGATAAAAAGCCTGGAGACAAGGATTGAGAAGATGCAAGAAAGGTTTAACAAGGAACTAGAAGAAATAAAAGAGAGTCAGTATATAATAAATAATGCAATAAATGAGATAAAAAACACTCTGGAGGGAACCAACAGTAGAATAACGGAGGCAGAAGATAGGATAAGTGAGATAGAAAATAGAATGGTAGCAATAAATGAAACAGAGAGGAAAAAAGAAAAACGAAATAAAAGAAATGAGGACAATCTCAGAGACCTCTGGGACAATGTTAAATGCCCCAACATTCAGATCATAGGAGTCCCATAAGAAGAAGACAAAAAGAAAGAACATGAGAAAATACTTGAAGAGATAATAGTTGAAAACTTCCCTAAAATGGGGAAGGAAATAATCACCCAAGTCCAAGAAACCCAGAGAGTCCCTTATAGGATAAACCCAAGGTGAAACACCCCAAGACACATATTAATCAAATTAGCAAAGATCAAACACAAAGAATGAATATTAAAAGCAGCAAAGGAAAAACAACAAATAACACACAAGGGGATTTCCATAAGGATAACATCTGATCTTTTAATAGAAACTCTTCAGGCAAGGAGGGAATGGCAGGACATACTCAAAGTGATGAAAGAAAATAACCTACAGCACAGATTACTATACCCAGTAAAGATCTCATTCAAATATGAAGGGGAAATCAAAAGCTTTACAGACAAGCAAAAGCTGAGAGAATTCAGCACCACCAAACCAGCTCTCCAACAAATGCTAAAGGATCTTCTCTAGACAGGAAACACAAAAAGGGTGTATAAACTCAAACCCAAAACAATAAAGTAAATGGCAATGGGATCATACTTATCAATAATTACCTTAAATGTAAATGGGTTGAATGCCCCAACCAAAAGACAAAGACTGGCTGAATGGATACAAAAACAAGACCCCTATATATGTTGTCTACAAGAGATCCACCTCAAAACAAGGGACACATACAGACTGAAAGTGAAGGGCTGGAAAAAGATATTCCATGCAAATAGAGACCAAAAGAAAGCAGGATTAGCAATACTCATATCTGATAAAATAGACTTTAAAACAAAGGCTGTGAAAAGAGACAAAGAAGGACACTACATAATGATCAAAGGATCAATCCAAGAAGATGATATAACAATTATAAATATATATGCACCCAACATAAGGGCACTACACTATGTAAGACAAAGGCTAACAAGTATGAAAAGGGAAATTAACAATGACACAATAATAGTGGGAGACTTTAATACTCCACTCACACCTATGGATAGATCAACTAAACAGAAAATTAACAAGAAAATACAAACTTTAAATGATACAATAGACCAGTTAGACCTAATTGATATCTATAGGACATTTCACCCTGAAACCCTGAATTTCACCTTTTTCTCAAGTGCACATGGAACCTTCTCCAGGATAGATCACATCCTGGGCCATAAATCTAGCCTTGGTGTATTAAAAAAAATTGAAATCATTCCAAGCATCTTTTCTAACCACAATGCAGTAAGATTAGATCTCGGTTACAGGAGAAAAACTATTAAAAATTCCAACATGTGGAAGCTGAACAACACACTGCTGGATAACCAACAAATCACAGAAGAAATCAAAAAAGAAATCAAAATATGCATAGAAACGAATGAAAATGAAAACACAGGAACCCCAAACCTGTGGGACACTGTAAAAGCAGTGCTAAGGGGAAGGTTCATAGTAATACAAGCATAGCTCAAGAAATAAGAAAAAAGTCAAATAAATAACCTAACTCTACACCTAAAGCAACTAGAAAAGGAAGAAATGGAAAACCCCAGGGTTAGTAGAG
The DNA here is from genome assembly GCF_001704415.2 of Capra hircus. Lineage (NCBI taxonomy): Eukaryota > Metazoa > Chordata > Mammalia > Artiodactyla > Bovidae > Capra > Capra hircus. The sequence continues at coordinate 30,829,538 of NC_030815.1, read as the reverse complement.
GAAAAGAAATCTTAAAAATTAGGGCAGAAATAAAAGCAAAAGAAGCAAAAGAGACCATAGCAAAAATCAACAAAGCCAAAAGCTGGTACTTTGAGAGGATAAATAAAATTGACAAACCATTAGCCAGACTCATCAAGAAACAAAGGGAGAAAAATCAATAAAATTAGAAATGAAAATGCAGAGATCACAACAGACAACACAGAAATACAAAGGATCATAGGAGACTACTATCAGCAATTATATGCCAATAAAACGGACAACTTGGAAGACATGGACAAATTCTTAGAAATGTACAACTTTCCAAAACTGAACCAGGGAGAAATAGAAAATCTTAACAGACCCATCACAAGCACAGAAATTGAAATTGTGATCAGATACCTTCAAACAAACAAAAGCCCAGGTCCAGATGGATTCACAGCTGAATTCTACCAAAAATTTAGAGAAGAGCTAACACCTTTCCTACTCAAACTCTTCCAGAAAATTGCAGAGGAAGGTAAACTTCCAAACTTATTCTATGAGGCCACCATCACCCTAATACCAAAACCTGACAAAGATGCCACCAAAAAAAAAAAAAAAAAGAAAAGAAAAGAAAAGAATACAGGCCAATACCACTGATGAACATAGATGCAAAAATCCTTAACAGAATTCTAGCAATCAGAATCCAACAACACATTAAAAAGATCATACATCATGACCAAGTGGGCTTTATCCCAGGGATGCAAGGATTCTTCAATATCCACAAATCAATCAATGTAATACACCACATTAACAATTGAAAAATAAAAGCCATATGATTATCTCAATAGATGCAGAGAAGGCCTCTGACAAAATTCAACATCCATTTATGATAAAAACCCTCCAGAAAGCAGGCATAGAAGGAACATACCTCAACATAATAAAAGCTATATATGACAAACCCACAGCAAACATTTTCCTCAATAGTGAAAAATTGAAAGCAGTTCCCCTAAAGCCAGGAACAAGACAAAGGTGCCCACTCTCACCACTACTAGTCAATATAGTTTTGAAAGTTTTGGCCACAGCAATCAGAGCAGAAAAAGAAATAAAAGGAATCTAAATTGGAAAAGAAGAAGTAAAACTCTCGCTGTTTGCAGATGACCTGATCCTCTACATAGAAAACCCTAAAGACTCCACCAGAAAATTGCTAGAGCTAATCAATGAATATAGTAAAGTTGCAGGATATAAAATCAACACACAGAAATCCCTTGCATTCCTATACACTAATAATGAGAAAATAGAGAAATTAAGGAAATAATTCCATTCACCATTGCAACAGAAAGAATAAAATACTTAGGAATATATCTACCTAAAGAAACTAAAGACCTATATATAGAAAACTATAAAACTCTGGTGAAAGAAATCAAAGAAGACACTAATAGATGGAGAAATATACCGTGTTCATGGATTGGAAGAATCAATATAGTGAAAATGAATATACTACCCAAAGCAATCTATAGATTCAATGTAATCCCTATCAAGCTACCAGCAGTATTTTTCACAGAACTAGAACAAATAATTTCACAATTTGTATGGAAATACAAAAAATCTCGAATAGCCAAAGCAATCTTGAGAAAGAAGAATGGAACTGAAGGAATCAACCTGCTTGACTTCAGGCTCTACTACAAAGCCACAGTCATCAAGACAGTATGGTGCTGGCACAATGACAGAAATATAGATCAATGGAACAAAATAGAAAGCCCAGAGATAAATCCACACTCTTATGGTCACCTTATCTTTGACAAAGGAGGCAAGAATATACAATGGAGAAAAGACAATCTCTTTAACAAGTGGTGCTGAGAAAACTGGTCAACCACTTGTAAAAGAATGAAACTAGAACACCCTCTAACACCATACACAAAAATAAACTCAAAATGGATTAAAGATCTAAATGTAAGACCAGAAACTATAAAACTCCTAGAGGAGAACATAGGCAAAACACTCCCCGACATAAATCACAGCAGGATCCTCTATGACCCATCTCCCAGAATACTGGAAATAAAAGCAAAAATAAACAAATGGGACCTAATTAAAATTAAAAGCTTCTGCACAACAAAGGAGACTATAAGCAAAGTGAAAAGACAGCCTTCAGAATGGGAGAAAATAATAGAAAGTGAAGCAATTGACAAAGAATTAACCTCAAAAATATACAAGCAAATCCTGCAGCTCAATTCCAGAAAAATGAATGACCCAATCAAAAAGTGGACCAAAGAACTAAACAGATATTTCTCCAAAGAAGACATACAGATGGACATACAGATGGCTAACAAACACATGAAAAGATGCTCAACATCCCTCATTATTAGAGAAATGCAAATCAAAACCACAATGAGGTACCATTTCATGCCAGTCAGAATGGCTGCTATGCAAAAGTCTATAAGCAATAAGTACTAGAGAGGGTGTGGAGAAAAGGGAATCCTCTTACACTGTTGGTGGCAATGCAAACTAGTACAGCCACTAAGGAGAGCAGTGTGGAGATTCCTTTAAAAACTGGAAACAGAACTGCCATATGACCCAGCAATTCCACTTCTGGGCATACACACCGAGGAAACCAGAATTGAAAGAGACACGTGTACCCCAATGTTCATCACAGCACTATTTATAATAGCCAGGACAAGGAAGCAACCTAGATGTCCATCAGCAGACGAATGGATAAGAAAGCTGTGGTACATATACACAATGGAGTATTGCTCAGCCATTAAAAAGAATGCATTTGAATCAGTTCTAATGAGGTGGATGAAACTGGAGTCTATTATACAGAGTGAAGTAAGCCAGAAAGAAAAACACCAATACAGTATAATAATGCATATATATGGGAGATGGTGTTGGACAGGGAGGCCTGGTGTGCTGTGATTCATGGGGTCACAAAGAGTTGGACACAACTGAGTGACTGAAATGAAATGAACTGATGGAATTTAGAAAGATGGTAATGATAACCCTGCATGCGAGACAGCAAAAGAGACACAGAACAATTTTTTGGACTCTGTGGGAGAGGGTGAGTTTGGGATGAGTTAGGAGAATGGCATTGAAACATGTATAATATATATGTGAAATGAATCACCTGTCCAGGTTTGATGCATGATGCAGGAATGGCGGGGCTGGTGCACTGGGATGACCCAGAGGGATGGTACGGGAAGGGAGGTGGGAGGGGGATTCAGGATGGGGAACACATGTACACCTGTGGCAGATTCATGTCAATGTATAGCAAAACCAATACAATATTGCAAAATTAAAAAAAAAAACCACTTATTTGAGAATAATTAAAGCTTTGAATATATATTAAATAAATAAATAAATTTACAGTTGGTGTAAAGTGTCCTGTATGTATCCAGTTTGTTTTCAAGTGACTACAAAATTGTCTCAACACTACTTACTGAATATTATTGATATTCTCAACGGGATTGAGTTGCCCCTCTTTTATATTCTAAATTGCTATATGGTTTTGAATTTATTTCTGGGTTCTCTGTTGTACATCCTTGCCCCCATGCATCTGTACCATGCTGTTTTAATCATTAGAATTTAAATTAAAAAAAAAAACACAACAACTTAGATGCTCCTGGTGGTACAAGAGATGGAGTTTCAGTCCCTGGTCTGAACAAATTCCACAAGCCTCAAAGCAATTAAAGCCCATGCATCACGACTACTATGCCTGCACCACAACTATTGGAACCTGTGCGCCCAGAGCCTGTGCTCTGCAACAAGAAAAGTCACTGCAATAAAAAGCCTGTGCACTGCAACAAACAGAAACACCCCCATCATTGTAACTAGAGAGAGCCTGTGTGCAGCCATGTGGACCCAGTTCAACCAAATACATTAATTAATTAAAAATAAAGTAATAAATCTGGTATCACTTATCTCTAGATCATCACTGCATCTCATACTCTTAAAAGAAAAATTCTTTATTATTTTTCATATTTTCCCCTAAAGACAATTAGTTGATTATCATCATCTGTTTCTCCACAAAAGCATTTACCCAGGACACATTTACTGTAAAAATTGGGAATTGCCACAGTGTGCTTTATCAAAAGACAGATGTGGCAAGAAGCAGCCCTGCTGTAGAAAAGAAAAAGAGAAACAATTCTATCATATGAGAGAAATATTTCCAGAAATATAAGCTCTGTTTCCAGAAAGTTCCCTCCACAAAAAGTGCGTCATCATTCTTTAGCAGTGACATCAAGAAGATAAACAACTTTTATACTTTAGAATATATTAATAATAAAGTTTGAATATGAAATATTTGAAGCTCTTTCTAGAAGTAAACTATTCTGTCATTATGGTATATAACATCATTTTCACTCAGTCATATTTCCTATATAAGTCTGTTCATGGTAGATAAGTTTATATGCAATGCAGTGGATGCAAAGTACTTTTTCTATTGTTTCTAGTTTTAACAAAACAGTTACATTTTTTAAAAGAGGTAGTTTTTAATTTATAAAAACAATGAAAATTTTTAAAAAATCAGGAAAGCTTTCTATAAAACAAGACATTGATAAATCTTTGTTCAATAAGCTACCACTGTTTTGTATTTAATAAGGCTAGATCTTTATTTTTCTAAGGGCAACATATACAGTCATAACTGTAGCAAATGCTATTTTCTATGTATTGCAGAATTTTTTGGAACTTCTAGAAAGAAGGGAAACATATGGATCGAGTAATGATGCAAGAGAGATCAAAACAGCGCCTTCTGTCAACAGTAGCAATCCATGCAAATCTCTAAACATTGCAGATTCCATATAGCTAAAGAAAAGTCCACCAGAGAGATCAATGTGAAAAATTCATCCTACAAAGTGGTATCATTTTCTAAATTTTATGTTGTAAGTAGATTCTGCTTAAGGGCAACCAACCTTGCTGTAGGAGAAAGGAAGTAGAACTCAGATTTACTGGGCACTCAATGTGGTACTTTACATGCCTGCTGGCAGGACTTCCATATGTGTTCCACTAAGGTGTGGTTGCAAATAGTGGACTCCTGAGCTAAGCTGACTAGGATGTGAATTTACTCTTGGCCACTTACTAGTCACATGGCTTGGGTGCAGGTTGTTTGAGCTTTCTATGATAACATTTTCATCATCATGAATAGTAAAATTAAAGTATTGTAAATATTAAAAGAGTTAATTAATATTATGCATTTATAACAGTGCCTGGCATAGAATGCTAATTAATATTATCATAATTTCCACTTTACTGACAAAGAAACAGTTTAGAGGTAAAGACATTTACCTTAATTCATATGCTGATTAAGTGGTGGAGTTTGGTTTCTAGTACTATTCTCTCTGAAGCCCTGGTTAATGATTTCCTCTAGACTCTTGCTACTCAATGTGTGGTCCTTGGATCACAGCAGCATCAGCATCACCTGGGAGCTTGTTAGAATGCAGAATCCTGGGTCTGTTTCAGACTCCCAGAGCCAGAATCTATAGGTGAACAAGATCCCAGGTGATTGCTATGCACAAAAAGTTGAGAAGTACCACAGAACTCACCACCGCCCAATCAAAGCTCTGCTAAAGATTCATCTACATACGGTCTTTTGCTATAGAAACCTCCATTATCCCAGAGAAGGATATATCTTCAATACTTTAGGCTCTATTTTCTTCTTTGTAAAGTGTACAGCCTAGAGGCTAACTCTCAGGACTGGTGGCTAATTTGTCTCCAGTTGAACTGTTTCTACTATTTTCTCTCTCTCTGTCTCTCATTTTTTTATTCCTATATTTATATGTTGAATTTATTTACCACTGCTCAAGGTTAGTTGTGCTCCATGGTTCTTAGCAAAGTTCCACTGAATCATGCATAGTTAGGGGCAGGATTTTATGAAACTAGAATAGATTAGATAGATTATGGAATTAGACAAAACTGAGTCCAAATGGTAATCCTTTAACTTAAAAATGATACAAATGAACTTATATACAAAACAGAAATAGACCCACAGATACAGAAGACAAACTTATGGTTACCGAAGGGGAAAGGGAGAAAGGATAAATGAGTTTGGGATTAGCAGATACAAACTACCATGCATAAAATAGGTAACCAAGGACTAGAGTACAGCAAAGAGAACTATATTCAATATTTTTAATAACCTATAAGAAAAAAATGAAAAAGAATGTACATATCTATGAAGTGAATCACTCTCTATATCCCTGAAACATTATAAATTAACTATACTTCAGTTTAAAACCAAAAGGTCATGACAGCAAGAACAACAAAACATAGAAATAAATAAATATAATTTGTCTCTAACATTTTATTTAACCTCTGTGATTTTTTGTTTCCTTATCGTTAAACATGGAGATATTAATAGATGTATCTCAGGGTTGTAAAGATTAAATAAAATCAAGATACGAAAAAGCATAATAGGTACTTAACAGATTTAAAACTAACTGACCTACAACAGGATGTTTCCTGTCAAAAGTTAAGGAAACTCACACAGAAGACCCACTGCATTTAAAGGGATGGGAGACAATGGCTGCCTTCAGGGAAAGCAGGGTGCTCAAATTGTATTTAAAGTAATATCTTCTATATTTAGAAGACTTGGAACAAGCCCTAGGAGGGCTCTGTTTCTTAAAATCATTAGTTTCATTTTGGGCCATACAAATATTATTTTAGGAGGATATTTTTCATGAATTGAAAGAAATCTTGTCCTTTTAATCATATCATTTTTTTGAATGTTGCCCCAATCTTAAGAGGAATTTTTATTTCATATCAGAGTTAATTCTTTACTTGGGAGCATAGCACCAAGTGTATTAACAAAAAACTGAGGTCAGTGAGCAGAAATTTTCCTTCTGTTGTTAAATAGGAGAGAGCGCTCCTTCCTCATGGCAGGAAGCCCCAGAAGTGTTTGTGAGGCCTCTTCTATCCTCTGGTTCTCAGGGCCACTGTGCGGTACACAAAGAACAATAGAAATGCTGGTTAGGCATACAGCTCTTTTGCTCTACGAGGCACCCAGTGAGTTAAAGGACATGGACTCCAAATATATGCGAAATCCTCAGGTTCCACAGCTCAGGTAAGTCACTGAAATCTATCAAAAATGATAGAATCATGCATATAAAAGTGTACATATAGTTTAAAATAAAAAAGAGTTTAAAAGTAATTTGAAAAAGCTATTATATATCACACAATGCTATTACCTTCTTTTCACACTCCTTAAACATTAAACTTAAAAGCAACCTAAACCCTTTGCCTCACAGTTCAGCTGAAGTTATTTCAGGGTTCTGTGTAGTTTGGCACACTGGAAGTTAGGTTTCATTGTGATTTGCTGTTAGCACACATCAAATAGGTACACAGTTTCTGCACATTTTTTCTTGATGCTGTTTCCTTTTTTTTAAGAAAGGAGAAAAATTTATAAAAGAAAAATGTGAAGAATCTGCTCAGTTTGGGGGCAACTTTTTAACTTTCTGCTCACATAGGTTTATGGAAATTTGGCGGACTATGTAAATGTAAGTTGATTTAGTCTTTTCTTCTTCACTGAAGTATTCAAATATGAAAGTGCTGGATATGAACAGCACTTCTATAACGTCTACAAAATTTAGAAGAATTTTGTTTCTAAAAAGTATATCCTGGAGAGATGATGTGCTAAAATTTCCTTCCCTTCAGAAATCTCATTTATTACTGGGAAGTGAGAAGAAGGAGCTATTTAAGAATGCTGCTGCTGATTGCCTTGTTTCTCACCCTGTAGAACAGCGCTTGTACTGTGTGCATGCTCAGTCCTGTCTGAACTCTTTGGTATCCCAGGGACTTTAGCCTGCCAGGCTCCTCTGTCCATGAAAATTTCCAGGCAAGAACTCTGGAGTGGGTTGGTGTTTCCTGCTCCAGGTGATCTTCTCAACTGAGGGATCGAACCTGCATCTCTTGCGTCTCCTACATTGGCAGGGGGATTCTTTACCACTGTTCCACCTGGGAAGAGAATAGGGCTTGCCCATCTCCAAACATGCTGCTAAGTCAATTCAGTCATGTCCGACTCTGTGCAACCCCATAGACAGCAGCCCACCAGGCTCCCCCGTCCCCGGGATTCCCCAGGCAAGAACACTGGAGTGGGTTGCCATTTCCTTCTCCAATGTATGAAAGTGAAAAGTGAAAGTGAAGTCACTCAGTCGTGTCCAACTCTCAGCGACCCCATGGACTTCAGCCTTCCAGGCTCCTCCGTTCATGGGATTTTCCAGGCAAGAGTATTGGAGTGGGGTGCCATTGCCTTCTCCGTCCAAACATGCTAGAAGTATGGAAAAAGGTTCTCAGATTCTTGTATTATATCTACAATACATTCAAATAAACTTCATTTTCTTCCTTTACCACTAGTTGTTAACACTCTTGTTTCCATGACCTGTTTTGCGTGTGTGTGTGTGTATGGCTCTTTTACTCTTGTCAAGCTAGCCCTCGAATACTCAACTATTTGGACGAACTGTCTTGATTTGAGTTTTCCAGGTGGCACAACTGGTAAGGAACCCACCTGCCAATGAAAGAGAAGTGGATTGGAGGCCAGGGTTGGGAACATACCCTGGGGGAGGACATGGCAACCCACTCCAGTATTCTTGCCTGAAGAATCCCATGGACAGAGAAGGCTGGTGAGCCACAGTCCATGGGGTCACAAAGAGTAGGATATGACTGCGGTGACTAAGCACACTGCACAATCCTTTGGAATATGGTTTTCAGTATTTGTTCTCCATCTCCCTATCCCCCATAGTACATTATACTTGTCCCAATGTGGCTTAATGAATTAAAATGTGGCTGGTGGGAAAAAGGGAGATTTGAAACATTCACTTGCCTTGAAAGAACAAAACTCTCATATGGTTCCAGAATATGAAAGCCTATATAGGTCATGGTTCTTCTAAGATATCAGTGATTTATCATTCTTTAGACCTCCCTTTGTAATACCTTTATAAGTAATTTTACCTAAATGAGAATTAGAATTCTTTTTTGAATCTTCTTTGTGCAAAAGTGGCAGGGGACATTCAAGCATCCAGTCTTGTAAGCTGTGAATATTTTCTTTGCTCTGGAATTTGCACTGGCAGGTAGAAGAGAGTGAGTGGTGAAGATCTCTTGAACTTCTAGGGTACAAAATCAAGGATCTATTTCATAGAGTAATTCTAAAGCATCCATAGTTATGTGGGAGCTCCTTTATGCCTCCTGAAGTAATCAAGTTCCCTGACTATCTCTATATGTGGTTTTCTTTGAATGCTTCTGAGGTGATGTGGCTACATTTTATCATGGAAACTACATATTTTGTCAATCTAAGCTATTCATATTTTCACATTTTAACTTCTCAGAAATTGACATGCAATAATTGATGGTGCATCATAATTTGATTGCTAGTATATTTTTATTCTTAGTGGCACATATGTTTGAGGTTCCATTTTATAATCAAAGTCATTTTAGATTCAGTGATTTACAGTCACTCCTTTAAGTGCACCTTCAAAGACTGTCTACCTTTCAAATCTAGAATTACAACAGGAATCACAGTCCTGGCAATCTCTGTATTCTATTCCCCAAAGAAGAGCATTTTAAAACACACTTTAAAATAAAACAAATTTAAAAACTCACAAAATGTTTAGAAAACATTTCATGTTTCAATTTTTGTCATTTACTGTAAGTTGTTGTTCTGAAAGCTGTTTTCCTTTTAAACTCAGTGCAAGTGTCCATAATAAATGAGGCCTTCATTTGAGAATGGTGAGCCATGTTAGTAAAATAACTACTGCTATATCATGTATCTTTACTTCCAACAAAAGAACATCCTGAATTGGATCCATGCATTTGATCTTGTCAATTACTGTGATAGTGAAAGTGTGTACAATTCTGAATCAACTGTCATGAGAGATTTAGTTATACTAGAGTCATGTCATGATATCATTAAACCTTAAAGTCCTTGTTCCAAAGATAGCTTATATATTAGATTATCTTCAAATATGCAAGACAAGTTTAATATTGCTCTCTAATGATTTGCTGTGTTCTCTAGATATTTAATCTTGGTTCAGATTTGTGCTTAGTTTTGAATAAAGTTAGGAGAGGAGGATAGGGGACTAGAGGCATTTATAGAGTGAAATCACCCTGAATCCTTCATGGCTACTGACCAAGCAGTAATGGAAAACGTGAACCAAGAAATAAAAACCTCAACAACACAGCAAAATCTGTTCTCTGTCTATATATAAACCTTATGTGTTGGCTTTGGCAGCAGTTTGAACTTTGTCATTCCAATAAAGTTCCTGAAATTCACTAGATATCCCTTCTTTTTACGGGAAAACATCTGCAAGTGTATTTATCTGGTTATAAACAAGAATATGTTTTACTTTTCAAATGACATAGCAGAAATATTTATTTGTTACTAACAATATATATCATTAGCCCATCACAAAAACCTGTGAGCACATGCCCATTATGAAAATAGCATTCATAAGTTTAAAAATATACTAACTAGAGAAGCACACAGAGTGCTCTGTCCCTTAGAACATTTTGATTGTACTGTTGAAAGAATTTCACTTTGTTGGACAGAAAACTGCTCTTAAACTTTCTTTGGGACAATTTAGTTAAAACTAAATGATCCAGTTCAGTTCAGTTCAGTCGCTCAGTTGTGTCCAACTCTTTGTGACCCCATGAATCGCAGCACGTCAGGCCTCCCTGTCCATCACCAACTCCCGGAGTTCACTCAGACTCATGTCCATCGAGTCTGTGATGCTGTCCAGCCATCTCATCCTCTGTCGTCCCCTTCTCCTCCTGCCCCCAATCCCTCCCAGCATCAGAGTCTTTTCCAATGAGTCAACTCTTTGCATGAGGTGGCCAAAGTACTGGAGTTTCAGCTTTAGCATCGTTCCTTCCAAAGAAATCCCAGGGCTGATCTCCTTCAGAGTGGACTAGTTGGATCTCCTCTGAAGTTTAAATCTTTGAAAACATACACACACACACACCTGTACTGTATTTTATGTACTTAAGATGAAAGGTTTTTTTTTTTCACTTTGTTAAAATTATTGAATTTGATGCATCTTATAGTCAATGGCAAGGCATGGTTGGATTGAAACCTTATCCTTTCTTTATGGTATAAAATAGGAAGTATTACAACCAATGCTCTTATAGATAAAATTTAAAACTTTGATAATGATGATGGTAATGTAATAAATACCAGTTATTATTTATACTGGTTTAGGTACTATTTGAATACCTTATGTGATTTATTTAATATTCACAACTATCCTAAACAGCAGATATTGTTAGATCATTTCTATAGGTGAGGAAACTAAGGTCTGGAGAATTTGAATCTAACTTGCCGCTACCACTAATAATACATGTTGAGGTTAGGATCTGGATTCAGGTGTGCTGATGTGAAAGCTTGATCTTTTAAGAGGGGCGCAATAGACCAACTTAAAAAAAAAACCAACTCATGTTTGCTTTTGTCTGAAAGCTTGTACTTAGAAAGTATTGTACTTTCTGGGGCACTCACAATGATAATAAAGCTCACTTAATGATGTCATAATTAGGTGGTAAAACCCATCTTACTGTATCTTTAAACTTTCAGCTATTCAGGCAGAAAAGCTTGTTGTTTTCTTTCAATTTATGTTTTCTGTAGACCTTCTTTGGGTTAGACACAGAGCTGAGTAAATACTGGAGGCATATGATAAGGAAAGAGACTCAATTTAAATAAAACTAAGGAGCAAGACCTGGGTCAAGATTGAGGATCAGTAGCTCTGGGTTCTATTGTGGTGATCTTCTATCATTGTCTTGCTGTGAACTAGGACCTCTAAGTCCTTTCCCGTGACTGGGCTTTTGCATAATAATCCCTGACTTACATTTCAAGATTGTGATCATAAAATGAGATTAAATAAGAGAAAGTAGTTTACAAAGCACAAACAGCAGAAGATATATTTGGCACTATTCATTTCTAATGGATTCATAGGCATAATCACTGACCAGAGATTTTTTTCATGTAGGTATTGAGCATCACAATAGAAGGTATGTGGGGGAAGTAGAATTATGCTCTGATAATCTCAAATAAAACATTTCAGAGCTCTATATAGCCATTTCATTAGCATCCATTAAATTAGTATTGCTTCTATTTTGAGTTGCTGCAGAAGTAATTGCAGTTTTGCATTGTTGAACTTTGCTGTTTGTGATTGGAATACATTATTAAATAAATGCAGTTATGTTATACATCATTTTAATGCATATTTCTGGTTTTATGTTTTTCTGCTAATGACTTATTAACTGCTATTTATTTGATATTTATTTTAGACTAGGGAAATTATGTTAGATCAAAAGCATATTTGAGCGATTTTCTTATTCAAGTTCAAAATGGGTTGTAAAGCCAGCCAAGAATGCAACAACAACACATTTGGCCCAGGAACTACTAATGAACATACAGTGTGGTGGTGCTTCAGGAAGTTTTGCAACGGAGACTAGAGCCTTGAAGATGAGGACTGTAGTGCCCAGCCATTGGAAGTTGCCAATGACCAATTGAGAGGATCATTGAAGCTGATTCTCTTACAACTATATGAGGAGCTGCCCAAGTACTCAACATCAACTGTTCTATGGTCATTCGGCATTTGAAGCAACTTGGAAAGGTGAAAAAGTTTAAGTGGATGCCTCATGAGCTGACTGCAATTAAAAAAAAAATCGTTGCTTTTATTCTACACAACAACAAACCATTTCTCGATCTGATTGTGATCTGTGATGTAAAGTGAATCGTATATGACAATTGACCACACCCCACTCAGTGTTTAGACTGAGACAACCTCCAGGATACTTCCTAAAGCCAAACTTACACCAAAACAAGGTAATGGTCACCGTTTGGTTGTTTGCTCCTGATCTGATCCTCTACAGCTTTCTGAATCCTGGTGAAACCATTACATCTGAGAAGTATGCTCAACAAATTGATGCAATGCACCAAAAACTGCAAGTCCTGTAGCCGGTGTTGGTCAACAGAAAAGGCCCAATTCTTCTCTACAACAACACCCAACTGCAAGCCGTACAATCAGTGTTCCCAAAGTTGAATAAATTGGACTTTGAAATTTTGCATCATCCACCATATTCACCTGACCTCTTGTCAACTGTCACTTCTTAAAGCATCTTGACAATATTTTGTAGGGAAAAGACTTCCACAACCAGCAGAAGGCAGAAAATGCTTTTCAAGAGTTCATCAAATCCTGAAGCATGAATTTTTATGGTACAGGAATAAAGAAACTTGTTTCTTGTTGGCAAAAATGTGTTGATTGCAATGGTTCCTATTTTGATTAATAAAGATGTATTTGAGCCTAGTTAAAATGATTTAAAAATTCACAGTCTGCACCCGCAATTATGTTTGCACCAACATAATACATCCAGGTTCAAATGTTCAGTTCTGTCTCAGTTCTGTCTCTCTTGGTCTGTCTCTGCTAAGTTGCTGCTAAGCTGTGTCAGTTGTGTCCGACTCTGTGCGACCCCATAGATGGCAGCCCACCAGGCTCCCCCGTCCCTGGGATTCTCCAGGCAAGAATACTGGAGTGGGTTGCCATTTCCTTCTCCAATGCATGAAAGTGAAAAGTGAAAGGGAAGTCACTCAGTCATGTCTGACTCAGCGACCCCACAGACTGCAGCCTACCAGGCTCCTCCGTCCATGGGATTTTCCAGGCAAGAGTATTGGAGTGGGGTGCCATTGCCTTCTCTGGGTCTGTCTCTAGTATGGTGGATAATATATTACCTTAGGTTCTAGAGGCAAACAAATTGATTTGAGTTCCAGCTTTACTATTTATTTCACCATGAACCTGTTGTATAATTTCTAAGACTCTCAATTTTCTTATTTTAAAATGGGAATAACATTTTCCAAATAAAATCTTATAAAGGACTGAATGGCATCAAGCACTTAGAGGAAGGCCTAACACATAGTGAAGATTTAATAAATATTGACTATTATTTTCCTAATAGGTTGCAACCATCCATCACTATTTTAATTGCACTGTAAATCTCATGTGAACTCAGCAATTCTGATATGAAAAATGTGAAAATCCTATGCTAGGCTCAATGTATAATATAGAAATAATTAAATGCTGTGTATATTCTTGAAGAAATTACATACAGTTTAATTTCTGCCAAATCTATCACTTTGCCCATTTAGTTCAACCAATTTAATATATTATAGAAAACAATGAGCTAGCATTTTTATTTTTAAAAATGTATAGGCTGCCATTATATAACCTATAAAACCAACTTGGTCTAAGTAATTGTTCTGGACTAACCCCAGACATCCTTTTCTCTAGATGAGTCATCATTTTATATCAGCAATTTGTCCTTGCAACACTGGTTGAATGCTCAATTTCATTTCTTCTATTCTTACATGAAGCCAGCTGTTTCTGAGCCTCTAGAAATCTTCTTTGTTTTATCCATCTATCACTGGCTTCCAGATGGTTTGCCAGACTAAATTCCTATGTCTGCTATATTACTGACCATCCTGGAAGTCTCTTCAAATTTTCCCTGAAAATTTATTCAAAGCACTCTAAGATGACTTCTTTTATTTTTTTTTATTATTTTTTTTTCATTTCTTTTTTTTTTTAGAATGATCTCTTTTTTTTCTCTCTCTTTTTTTTTTAAAATTTTTTATTTTTTTTTAAATTTTAAAATCTTTAATTCTTACTTCTTTTAATTTTATACCCACCCACACCATCTTCATCTTTGGAAGGTAGTTAAAATCTGACTTTGGAACCACACCCCCTAAATTCAAATCCTAACCAGATTTATGAACTTAGATGAGTTACTTCTTTTTGCTTCAGTTTCCTCATCTATAAAACAGAATTCTTAACTATGGTACCTATTGTAGAGGGCAGTTGGAACAATTAAATAATATGTGTAAAGTAAATTGTGCTCGACACATAGTAAATACTATGTAAATGTTTGTTGTTTTTATTACTATTTGTGGTCAGTCACCATGGGCTGTTGATACTGTCAGATGTCTTTATAATTTTATAATTTCAATCTATTAGATGATGTGAAGTAAGAACCAATCTGAAGATGGAACAAATATAGAAGAACATAGATCCAGATTAAAAATGATAAAGCTACAGTGAGGTGGGAAAGTTATGGAAAGTTAGACAGGACAGCATTTCCAGTAGATGGAATCAAAAGTCTCATAAATCTGAAACTATGTAGCTAGAAAGATATGCTGGAAAACAAGCGTTTAAGCACACATGTGTGCCCAGTCTTTGTTTGACTCTTTGCAACCCTGAAAAGGTTGCAAATGTTCCTCCTCTCCTGAATTGGCAGGCAGATTCTTTACCACTGTGCCACCTGGTATTGTGCTGTGCTTAGTTGCTCAGTAATGTCTGACTCTTTTGTGACCCCATGGACTGTAACCAGCCAGGCACCTCTGTCCATGGGATTCTCCAGGCAAGAATACTGGAGTGGGTTCTCATGCCCTCCTCCAGGTGATCTTCCTGACCCAGGGATTGAACCCAGGTCTCCCACATTGCAGGTGGATTCTTTACTGTCTGAGCCACCAGGGATGTTCAGTTTAAAACATAGCTGGAAAGTTATCAGTAATCAGCATGGTGATGGGGATTTTCATAGAGTGATGTACTGAAAGAGAGATTTCCAAGTCCTGAGGATGGATTAGGATGCAAGGCACCAGTAGGGGTTTGGGACAAAAGGGAAGTGAGAATGAGTTTAAGCCATGTTGCTCAGGAGATTACCAACAGGGAAGATGAGCTTGCCTATTGCTTCTCAAAAAAAAAAAAAAAAAAAAAAAAAAAAGGAATTATAAATGAGGGAAAGGAAATAAAAGAGACAGGAGAAGGAGGTCATGGAGAGTCTCTTGGATGGGAGTCCTGGCTTTCCCAAGGACCAAGGGCATGATCTTAGGCCTGTCTTTGACATTACTGAACTAGATATTTTTAAGATCCTAAAGTTCTTTTTGGGCTTCACAGGTGGCTCAGAGGTCAAAAAATATCTACCCGCAATGTAGGAGAAGCGTGTTCAATCCCTGGGTCGGGAAGATCCCCTGGAGAAGCAAAAACTCTCTGGAGAAGGAAATGGCAACCCACCTCACTATTCTTGCCTGGGAAATCTCATGGACCGAGGAGCCTGGTGGGCTATACAGATCATGGGTTCGCAAAAGACTCGGACATGACTTAGCGACTAAACAACAACAAAAGTTCTTTTTGCCTCTAAATGCTGCTGATGATATATTCTGAGATGAAGCTTGATATAGGGAAAAGGTATAAAGGTCAAGTAACTTTTGTTCTTATGAAAATGAAAGTCAAGGTCATCACCATGCACCAGTATCACATACATGCACTTGGATGAATCTCATATGCTGAGCGAAAGAAACCCAAAGCAAAAACCTCACACTGTATGCTTTGGGTTATATAGGTTCAAAAACAGGCAAAACTGACTTTCCATGTTAGAGGTTAGAAGAATTATTACCTTCTAGAGATGATGTTGACTTGGAAGGAACATTCTGGGGTGCTGAAATGTTCTCCAGTGTCACCTATGTGGGGAATACACAGGTATGTTCATAGGTAGGTAACAGGGATAGAAGTGTACCCTTGAGATTTGTGTACTTTATAAGTTGTAGCTCAATAACAAAGAAAAATCAGGGAAAGTTCTACTGTTTTTAAGTGAAAAGTAAGGTGAGAAATTGAGGGGCAAGTCAATTTCTATGGGAATAGTGCCTAGGTTACAGAGAGATGAATCAATTGTCTTGTAGCAGGTACATGGATACATTAACTGCTTTCCATAGTAAATAGCTGCTATTACTCAACTATCCGTCATTTGTACTAATTTTACAGATGTGTTCCATGTGCACTCATGGTATATTGCAATAATTATGCACAACATATATATACAATATAAATACAATATATGCATATACAGGGATTATATATGCACACATAAGAGTAAAGGTATTAGAACAGTAATATTCCAAGAACTTTAAATCCTGATGCTTCATGGAAGATATTCAAGGTCACTTTATAGGATAAAGGAAAGGTGATCCAGCAGTCTGAGCTTTCTGCCTATTTTATTTATATATATTTTCATTTTTTCACCTCACAGCACAGCATGTGGGATCTTAGTTTCCTGACTGGGGATTGAACCTGTGCCCCCTGCAGTGGAAGCATGGCATCCTAACCTCTGGACCACCAGGGAAGTCCCTCCCTGCCCATTAGTGGTCAGTGCAGTTCTACTTTAATCTGTTGTGTAAACTGTGGTTTGGCCATTAGAATTAATATGTAAACAGATTCCACTGCTAAAAATGTTTGAAAATATTGTGGGAAGTTGCACATAAGGTATACATAACTTACCTGTGATTTAAAATCTCATTAAACACACACACACACGCACCAGATGGTGGGGAATTTTGATTGAAGCCCTGGTAGGAACTCTGAGAATCAGAAAATTCAAAGTATGTTGTGTCCTCTTCTAACTAAATGCCCTATGCTTGCTTTGGGGCATTGGTAACCTGAATGGGTAAAGTCCTTATCCTTAAGTGGTTCAAAAGCCATGATAAAAGGCCCCTTAAGTCAAGTCACAGTGTTTCTGATCTTCCAGCGGTAGAGATTCAGGATGAAAGAAGTGTGGCATTTATTCTGTTTTGTGTGTCTTTCCTGATTTCTCATTCCCTGATAAAGAAAAAGCTTTTACTCTCCCTTCTGGCAGAAGAAATTTTGCTCTTTTGTTGAGTTTCTAGAGCAGGGTATACATAAAGAAAGCTGGAAGGACAATGTATTTTATGAGAGTTTTATGGGGTGATTGTTGCAGGGGAGGAGGAAGGAGGCACCTATAATGAACACTGTTATTACTATATTCCTAACCATGTATCCTACCAACTGAAGCTTCCTGTTTTCACCACCTTTGGCAGCACCTCTGCCTCCCCACCCTGCAGGTTCATTCTTCTTTCCATCTGTTCAGCTGACACTCATGACATTCATCAGGCATTTGTTTTCATATCTTTCTGGATTTAAACACTGTTCATTGTTTTTGTGCTTACTCAGAACTCATGTCCATCATCGGCATGGTAACTGCCTCTAACACGCTAGATTTTATCCTTAGTAAGTTTCCTTTTCCAGGGACCTACTGGGTATTTAAAAGTTCCTCGTTGTGAAAGCTGGCAAAGACTTTTACCAAGTCTTTGTCTGCGTGTGTATGTGTGTCTGTGCATCTGTGTGTGTGAGAGAGAGTCAAACTGTGTTCTAAAATACCTATATACCTTGATTAATGAGGCTGGCCACATTTTATGTTTATTCCTTTTCATGTACCTTGGCATCTTTATGTACAAACACTGCTTCAATTAAAATAAATGGATTTAAAATATTTTAAAATTGTAAAATCATTTCAGTTGCAGCGTTTTATTTTCCATTAAAAATTCCCAATGTGGGCTGTATGAGCCAATGGATGCTTTGGCTATCGTCTTATTATTTTAAGTATTTCTGTACTTTATGTTAAATTTTTGCTCAAAGGTTTGATTCTGGCTAACCAAAATCAGGGAAAAATGTCTCTACTTTGTACCTTCATACCATGATTATTTTCCAAAAGGTGAACATGTTTTTAATCTGTGATGATATAATTTATGTTCTAATGAGCATGGAGTCTTACAGGATCAGATTAGTGAAGCATTGAGCAGTTGGAATGGCAGATCACATTCCTGGACTTCCCACACAAATGTTTCCATGTACTTCAGTCCTTTCCAAAACCTCAGATTTCCTATAACCTCATGAAAAGCCTCCCGCTGCTATTCTTTCCTGATAAGCTCCACATATATTTATTTTACTGTCTCACCTTCTCCATAAAATGGAATTAGAAGGAAACAAGGGGCTCTTGGCTTTTACAATTTATTACTCTTCAGAGAATTAATGTTTGTACTTTTGAGCCACAGCAACCTTTGTTCAGACAAAACGTTATACTAAAGCGAAGGATGGAAAACAGATAAAACTTAGCTGCTCCAGGTGAATTAGGGTGGGAGCCCACAGCCCTGGCAACTGGGTCCATTCCCATCCAACACAAGTTCCAGAAGAGCTCCCCTGAGCAGTATAGAATCTGTAGGTTCTGTTGATTGGGCACAGTGGTCCTCAATCCTATTGGCCTGTTAGATTACCTGAGGAACTTGTTAAAAATATCCCTGTTCAGAACCCACGCTCAGATATTCTGATCCAACCGATATGGGTTAGGGAAGACAATCCCCCAACCCCCCTTCCCTCCTCCCGCCCCCCCACCCCAGCCACCACCAGGGCTCCAGATGTTGTACTTAGCAGCTATGGTTAAGAACTACTGCTTCAAATCAGTGCTGCTCAAATTTGAGTGTGTATTAGCATCACCTCGGAGCTTGCTCAAATACAGCTGGCTGGACCCCGCCTCCACGGTTCCTGATTGGGTAGGCCTGAAGACCCCAGGGGATACTGATTTCGCTAATCACGGAATCCATTGAGAACCACTGCTTTGGAGAAGTGGTAAAAATTGGTCAGGATTATATCACTTCTGCTAGTGTTAGGTCACTTCAGTCGTGTCCAACTCTTTGAGACCCCATGGACTGTAGCCCGCCAGGTTCCTCTGTCCGTGGGGATTCTCCAGGCAAGAGTACTGAAGTGGGCTATGCCCTATGCCCTCCTCCAGGGCATCTTCCTGATCCAGGGACTGAACACTGGGTCTCTTATGTCTCCTGCATTGACGGGTGGATTCTTTACCACCAGTGCCACTGGGGAAGTCCAAAAAACTACAAGGAAGTAAGAGAAAATCAGTGGTGGCCAAGGGTGGGATGGGGGAGGGATGAATAAGTGGGATAGGTGGGCTACGTGGCTGCCACCCAGACTCAGAAACCAGGACCATATGGCAACAACCCTGTGGGCACACAGTCCACTCTACTCCTCAACACACTCCTCTCCTTCTGGCCCAGGCAGGTGCTGGGAAGCTCCTGAGCCGATCTACACCCGAAGGGGAGAGCGCAGATCAGTTGAGCTCTGTCCCCTGGTCACAGGTGCTCTGATTCACAGACATGGGCCCCACTGCCCCAGACAGGTGGTCCTGAGAGGGCATGCGTACCCCTGAGAGGGGTCCAGGGGCCCCCGGACAGAACACCATTCCCTTCTCGATGGTGTCCTTCAACTGAGGAGTGAACGTAAGGTCCAAACAATGAGAAGGTTAGGAGCCCCAGGCCAGGCTGGGCCACTGAGAAGTTAAAACACACTCTGAAGACTGGGTCTGACAAGTTTAAGGACAACAAAGAGAGCACAGTTTTTTTTTCTTTTTTTTTTTTACCATCACTGACATGTCTCACAAAAACAGTGCAGACTAGCCTGGCTACCTTTGCAGGACTTGGCGATGATTCAAGACTGGTTGAAAAATAAAGACTATGTTTTCTAATCCGTTTCTAAGGTCTCCAGGAGAAGGTTTGAAATCTACACTCTGGTAATAAGCAAGCAATTCAGGGCCAATATAGATCTAATCTTAAATTATTATTTTCTATGTTACTCAACTACATAGAAAGTAAGAAAAAAAAGGGTTAATTCTAACTTGGACCCAAAATGTATCAAAACCCACTGCCACCAGCCACTTCTGCCAGGACTTGAGGAAAAATCAACTTCTATTGTGTTTTCTCTTCTCTACCCTTTTAGGAGTTGAAAACTGTAAGTCTTATGTCCAGAAGTGCTATTATATAAGATAGAACTTATTCTGGGCAGGCACATGGGGTCTGGGGTTGTGATTCTTTCTCTTTCTCAGTGAAGCCTCAACCCTCAAATCTACCACAGTATTTTACAGAACAACAAGTTATACTGGAATCAGCTTTCCAAACTATCAGACACTGAGACAATAAATTGAAAAGAAGACTTAAAGTTAAGAAATGGATAAACATGATAGAATCGGCACAGAGTGAATCATATAAGTCCATGCATCATGTTGGGCAACCCAGAACAGATGAAGAGCTACATTTGCTTTGAGAGAGTTGACCAAAGCATCACTAGGCTTCCACTTGCCATTGTTATATCTTCCCATGCCCTTCTACTAGTTTCTGGACAGATGAGGTCTAAGGAGTAGGGTAGCAAAAAATCTATTTCATGCTAATCATTGGAAGGCAACAAGATTTGGAAAAATTCATTAACAAATATGAAAGGTTAAACAATTTAGGGACTCAAGTATACTCCCCCCCTGAATATCACCTTGGATGCCTGACAAGCTCAGTTACTTAGAATCATAGAGCAGGTAAATTCAAGCTAGGTGTCTATAAGGCATCTCTTTGAACTGAGAAGATGGATGGTTACAGAGCCTTGGTGCTGTATCCTACCATAAACACAGATGTAATAAGGCAGGAGTCAGTGAGAAGGGTCCATCCTATGAGCCCCCTCATTGCCTGCAGTGTGCACACTAACAGAGGCAAGAGCTTGGAGACAGGCTGGTTGGCATGGAATGACTGATGTTAACCCCTATGGGTTGAATGGTGTCTTCCTGAAATTTATATATTGAAGTCTTAACCATCAGTATCCTAGCATGCAACTAAATTTGGAAATGGGGTAACTGCAGATGTAAACAGTTATTAATATCATGAGATCCTTAGGTTAGGCCCAAATCCAATATGATTAGCACCCTTATTAAAGGAGGAAATTTGGACACTGAAACAAATACACACAAATGCCAGGTGAAGATGAAGACAAAGATGGAAGTGATGCTTCCACAGGGTAAGAAACCATCTTGTAAATACCTTGTTATTAGACTTGGCTAGCCTCCAGAACTATGAGACTGGTGGCAATAAAAGCAATAACAACAACGATGTTGCCCAGCTAGTATTTCTTTTGCAGTTTACATTATATTCTGAGCTATTTACATGTGTTATATTTGTTAATTCTTATGGAGCCCCAATGAGATAGGGGATAAAATATTACATAGTAAGAAACCGAGTTTCAAAGAGGACAACTTGTGTAAGGCCACTAAGCCAGCAAGGGTGAACAGCCAGGTATGAACTTCTGCCCAGGAGACCCACAAGTGCCTGAGCTCTCCATGGCACTACAGGGCCCCTGGATGCTTTATTTCTAAACTTCAAAGCATTTGCCTTCCACCCAAGAATGGGCTCTTCTAGGGCCTTCTAGGAAGTGCTCAGTTAGGTATGTGAAAGAAATTGCTTAAGACATGCAACTAAGAGATATGGCCACTAGAGATGAAAACAGTCTTCAGATACTAAGATGGTTTTCAGTCTTTCTCAGAGTTACTGAAAGCAAATGCTCAATTTTACTATTTCATCTGAAAACAAAACAATAATCCTCATTCCAAGGAACAAGTCAACCCACCTTGATTCTGGTTAATATGGCCTTAGTCATGACTTGACACTTCATAAAAGAATGTTAGATTGATGGGAAAGATATAATTGTCACCCATATTAAGCAAAATATAGTACATCAGACTATAACATTATGCATATGCCACAGTTCCAATCAATCTCAAAAGAAAGAAATGATTCAGAACATTAACAATGGTTATTCATGGCTGATACAGTGAGCAATCACTGTTTATTTTTTTTATCCCTCTGAATGTTCCAATTTCCTTAAAATGAGCACATATGTCTTTTTTAACCAGAAAAATAGATTACCACCAGGTACTGTAGGTCCTACCAAATATCTCAGCACAGCAAAATGGTTACCTCCCTGAATTTCAGTGGCTAAACCTTTCCTGGTCTCATCAATATTCCTGTAACACATTTAATCTTTAACAATTACATTTCTGTCCTTTTCCATCATTTTCAAAACATTTTATCTCCTTTGTCTCTGTTATTATTAGTGTGGGCATATAGTATATTATGATTGAATGTACTAAAGGAGATTTGTGGCTTTGATTTCATTTTTGGTGAGCGAGTAAAAACAAAATTGATGATTTTTCCTTATGCATAAAGTATCTTTCATGGTGCAGTTGGTTTTAAAGTATTCTCAAGTTCCACTCCAAACCCCACCCGTGTGCTGAAATTTATGAGAAAAGGAATTATCTGAAAGCTCTGAATAGAATAAAGTTACTGAGTAAGAAGGGGTTTGCTGACCATCTAGTCCAGCTTTCTTTACAACTGAGGGGATAGATACCAGAATGACTTGTCCACAGTCATTCAATCACCGCAGGCTAGAAATCCAGTCAGATCAGGTATAAATGAGGGGCCCACAAGGTATTGTAGAAGGTAATAGTCATCTAATTGGTTGAAAACTTGTTTTATCAGCTGATACCAAGGGTCTTCCTAAGGAAGAAATTGTTTGCCTTAGGAAAACGCCTTGAAAACCTGCTTAGGGCTAAAGTTGAAGACTTAGGGCAACAGGAGACAGAACTATCCTGCTCTGTATGAGAAATGAGCATGGCTTTAGTGTGGAAACTGGAGCTCATTCAGTTGAAATAGCCAAGGGTATTTTAAGAACAGAGATGCCCAATATTTGATTTTATGTTGTTCCAACAGTGGGACAACTGTTAATCTAAGCTATAGAGTAAATAAAAATTTACTAGAATCAGGAAATCACAGGAAATATCAACTGCTAATTAATTACAGAAATATGGGGGACAACATTGACTTTGCCATAGGGCAAATAATGGAGTTTTGATACAGCTGTCTCTACATTTTTGGTCCCCAAAAATCTTATGAGGTATATAGTATAATAACTATTAGCAATTATACAGCCTTTAATGCAACAGGCACTGCTATAGCAACTTTTCATCTATTATTTGTAATACTTAGACCATCTCTACAAAGTAGGTGTTATTATCCCTTATTTTTAGATTAGGACATACAGGTTCAAAGAAGTACAGAATTAGATGCAACTGTTGCCTTCTCCATGTACTAGCAGGGTAATCTTGAACAGGTCATGTAATCTCTGAGCATTTGTTTTCTCACTTATGTAATGGGGATAAGAAGTACCTGAAGATTTAACATGTAACCTACTATGAAAATCACTTAACACAATGTCTTAAATATAAAGAATGCTCAATAAATGGACTAACAAGTGGACAATAGGACAAACTAAACAAGTTCGTAAATGTTTCTTAAAATAGAATGGGGCATAGTTAATAGAACTAAAATACAATACATTTTCTATTCATTCTTATTGACATGATGGATGAAAAAGTTAAATGAAATAACCCATTATGACCAACACATTTTCTTCCATTTCTAAAATTTAATTTGATATAGACTGGGATTACATTATATTTTATACTTTTTACTTCCCTCTGTTAGTTCCTCTCATTTTCAATCTCCTTCCCTGTTCTTCCTTAAAAGGTTTTTGACATTAGACAATGGTTTCAAATAAAATGAATATTATTTCATAATTCAAAGCAGGTTCCCTGGACTGTAGTCCTTGCAGAAAGATGTGAGGTTTATGTTCTTTACAGCTGCAGTGTAAGGTTCTTTAAAGTAGAGATTTTGGTTTTGCGCATTGATGTCTCTCAAGTGCATAGGATGGTGCTGGACGTGTAGGAGACCTTCAAAGAGTATTTATAGAATGAGTGAAAAAGTTTCTAAAAAATTCAGTGTATCAATTCTTCTTATCTTGTTATACCATGGAATTGTACTGCTGGTAATAGGGCTCTAAAATAAGTTTTTGCTGATGAAGCTCAACGGTTGTTTGAAGTGGAGCCTCTAGGGGTGATGGGAGGCAGGATGCTCCTCCATAGGGAGAAAACACCGCCTGCTCAAGAGCTGGTCCCAAACACAGGCAGTGAGCATCATAATCTCTAAGATATTAGTGACCAACTGTAGCTTCATTTCCTGGATGAGGAAACTGAGCTGTAACAAGAAAGTTATAGAATAAAGTACAGAAGTCCTTATATCATTTGTGGTTTTCAGACCTGTTGACCAAAAAGACCCTATTTATTTCAACAAGTGTTTCAACTGTCTGACATTTAATAGCCTGGTTACTTTATCTGCTCATGGGAAAGAACAAAGCCTGAATTCTGATTTATCTCTTCTTCTTTCTTTATTCCTTACCCTACTTCCTTCTTCTTCTTCTTCTTCTTCTTTTTTTTTTTTTTAATAATCCGGTAATTCTCCCCAGAGACTAATTTAACTTTATGGATTTCTAAATTAGAAGGGTTTACTGAAGATTTTCTCTGAAGACTCCATGCAGGTTATCTGTGGCACTCTGACAACAAGAATTCGATTTCGTGTCATTCATGGGGAATGCTTAAGAAGCTGGCAATCCCAACATCTCTGCTATCTGCTGTGTTAAAATTTAAAGAACCCTCACTACTACTTTTGTAGCCCCTGAAGTAGACACCCTGACCTTGAACTCTGACTTTCCAGCTCTCTCTGCTCACTTTAGAGAAAGAAATGCTTTTCCCAGAAATGCTTCTTTAGAGAAGTCAGTTGTCTTAATAACTTTTGATAAAAGCCCAACAAGTCTTGATTACTCTCACATAGGTTTTAGTGGAGGTAACCTGGGAGAGACTATGGCACCACAAAATCTCAGCACCAGTAAGAAAGCGTCCTTGGATGGACAATATCCTATGCCATTGTTAAGAGTATAGTAGGAAACCTGGAGTCTCCTTGACTCGATCAGGCAGCTACAGGGGCGTTCCCAGAACCCCCATCAGAAGATTGTTGCATTAACACTGGAGTCAACCAGTCTCTCACAGATGATCTCTGGGGGCTAGAAAGCTAAAAATATATCCCTAAGACACTGATATTTTATAGAGAACAGACAGGAAGATCTGCAAGTTTTGCCATATAAACATCTGTGAGATTAATAATGAATTTTAGAAACAGCACACATAAAGATGATATTACAAGGATTTGTAGGTAAGAAATAAAGCATATCAGCTTCTCAGTCCAATCTCCTCCAAATCTTTTCTTTTCTCTGTTTTTCATCAATCAGTTGAGGTCACACAGCTGTGATTCAGACTCTGGTGACACAGATGAATCAGAGATGGCACAGGAGTCCAGAATTCTTGGCCAGCCTTACAACAGATTGTTCATCTATCAACCAGAAATGATGCTGTTCTCTGATTCAGCTATGGTGGGCCTAACTGTGGGCTAGTCTATTTTGGAATTATTCCTGTTACTCAGGAAAAACCTTTTATCATCTTGCTGTTTCTCCACTTAATACTTATTGAAAAAAAATCAATAATAAGAAAAGCGTCCATAATTCTTCAAGTGTTCCCCCAAATGCCTAGGTTCTACCATGTTATTTTCCATTATATAGCTTTGTGTATGAAACATTTCTCTCAGTTCAGGTTGAAAAAATAATATCTGATGTCCCCAGAAAAAAAGTAAAATAGGTGTTTAGTTCAGTTCATTTCAGTCGCTCAGTCGTGTCCGACTGTTTGTGACCCCATGAATTGCAGCACGCCAGGACTCCCTGTCCATCACCAACTCCCGGAGTTCACTCAAACTCACGTCCATCGAATCAGTGATGCCATCCAGCCATCTCATCCTCTGTCGTCCCCTTCTCCTCCTGCCCCCAATCCCTCTCAGCATCAGAGTCTTTTTCAATGAGTCAACTCTTCTCATGAGGTGGCCAAAGTACTGGAGTTTCAGCTTTAGCATCATTCCTCCCAAAGAAATCCCAGGGCTTATCTCCTTCAGAATGGACTGGTTGGATCTCCTTGCAGTCCAAGGGACTCTCAAGAGTCTTCTTCAACACCGCAGTTCAAAAGCATCAATCCTTCGGCGCTCAGCCTTCTTCACAGTCCAACTCTCACATCCATACATGACTGCTGGAAAAACCATAGCCTTGACTAGATGGATCTTACTCAGCAAAGTAATGTCTCTGCTTTTGAATATACTATCTAGCTTGATCATAACTTTTCTTCCAAGGAGTAAGCGTGTTTTAATCTCATGGCTGCAATCACCATCTGCAGCGATTTTGGAGCCCCAGAAAATAAAGTCTGACACTGTTTCCACTGTTTCCCCATCTATTTCCCATGAAGTGATGGGACTGGATGCCATGATCTTAGTTTTCTGAATGTTGAGCTTTAAGCCAACTTTTTCACTCTCCTCTTTCACTTTCATCAAGAGGCTTTTTAGTTCCTCTTCACTTTCTGCCATAAGGGTGGTGTCACTGCATATCTGAGGTTATTGATATTTCTCCCAGCAATCTTGATTCCAGCTTGTGTTTCTTCTAGTCCAGCGTTTCTCATGATGTACTCTGCATCTAAGTTGAATAAGCTGGGTGACAATATACAGCCTTGATGTACTCCTTTTCCTATTTGGAACCAGTCTGTTGTTCCATGTCCAGTTCTAACTGTTGCTTCCTGACCTGCATACAGGTTTCTCAAGAGGCAGGTCAGGTGGTCTGGTATTCCCATCTCTCTCAGAATTTTCCACAGTTTGTTGTTATAAATTATTAAATATTTTCTTGAGCCCCAACTTTAGACATAGGTTTCCTTACTAGCTATGTACTAGGTCCTGGGTATCTCTCAAGCAGGCTTCCAATCAAGTTAATTTTAATTCACTTTCACTTAAAAAATTATTGGTTAAGAGTTGGACTTTAGAGTTTACCTGTCTAGAGTCCATTAGCAGTTGAACCACTTATTTGTTAGAAATATATGTGCCTTAGAAAAGTTGTTTAACTTTGAAGAATCACTTTCCTCATCTCTAAAAAGAAGAGAATAATATTTTACTGGTTGGTTATGAGAAATAAATGAGATAATGTACATCAAATGCTTAGTCCCCAAGGCAAATGGCAGTGGGCCTAATAGTTTCATGTTAGAGGCCTAGGACTTGACTTAGAAAATGAGGCTCACAGCTCAGAATAAATCAAGCATTGAGAATCAAATAAGTGCTACATATTCAATGTTTAGAGCAGCAGTGTTTGTAGAGGACTGCCAGCTCTCATTCAGCAGTTAGGAGAAGCAAGTCCACTTCTGGATGGAAGTGGGTGACAGGGGAGGAGCTGAAAGAGTCAGTTGTATGTTGTGGGAGTACAGTGCTGGTAAGGAAAAGCCAATCCTTCATTTCATTTCCTTGTAGAAGAGAGGAAAGTAGTATTTCCCCTTATTGAGAGGTGCCTCCAGATTTGGGGGAGCTATAATAGGGCATCCCACATGCTTTCTGTCTAGCTGCCAGCTTGGCTACCTTAATTTTCCTTCTAATGTAGGGGTAACAGTATTGGAGAGAGACATGGAGATTTCTAAGTGGGAAAGGGGGTTCTGTAGGAGCACATACACTAAATGGGAAGGAGGAACTCATAGGTCAGATGAAGTCAGAGGACCAGTGATGCCGGGAGATCAAAGGGAGCACTGGGGTCCCTTGGAGGAAGAGAAGGAGTTTCCCAAGGAATTAGTAATGAATGCTCAGAGAGAAGATGGCTTCAAACAGAATATGAAAGTGAATCTCTTAAATGAATGACTGAAAAATAAGAACAAAATAAAGCCATTTTAATAGCTGTCATGCAACCAAATGTGTAACATTTTAAGCATTTGTGAGGGCCAAATAGGATCAATCTATTTATAGAGCATCCTATCCAACAGCAGCAGATTATACATTTTTCTCAAGTGCATATGGAACATTCTCCAGGATTGACCAGATGCTGGGCCACAAGGTAAGCCTTGGCAAATTTAAGAAAATTGAAATCATATCAAGCATCTTTTCTGATCACATGCTATGAGATTAAAAATGAACTACAAGGGAAAAACTCTAAGAAACACAAACATGTGGTGGCTAAACAAAATGGTACCAAGCAGCCACTGGATCACTAAATAAATAAAAAAAGAAATTTAAAAAATTACCTACAGACAAATGATAATGAAAGCACAATGGTCCAAAACTTATGGGAAGCAGCAAGAGCAGTTCTAAGAGGGAAGTTTAGAGCAATAAAATCTTACCTCAAGAAAAAGAAAAATCTGAAATAAACAACCTAACCTTTTACCTTAATAAGCAGAGAAAGAAAAACAAACAAACAAACAAGCAAATCTAAAGTTAGTAGAAGGAAGGAAATCATGAAGATTAGAGCAGAAACAAATGAAATAGAGACAAAGAAAACAATTATATAGATAAATGAAACTAAAAGCTGGTTCTTTGAAAAGATAAACAAAATCAATATATCTTTAGCCAGACTCATCAAGAATAAAAGGGAGAAGACTCAAATCAGTAAAATTAGAAATAAAAATGAAGTTACAACTGACTCCACAGAAATACCAAGGCTCACAGGAGACTACTATGAACAACTATATGCCAATAAAATGGACAATGAGGAAGAAATGGACAAATTCTTAGAAAGTTACATTCTCCCCAGACTGAACTTGGAAGAAATAGAGAATGTGAACAGACCCATCACAAGTAATGAAATTGAAACCATGACTAAAAACTTCCCCAAAACCAGAAGTCCAGGACCTGATGGCTTCACAGGCAAATTTCATCAAATATTTAGAGAAGAGTTAATGCCTATCCTTTTGAAAATGTTCCAAAAATTCACAGAGGAAGGAAAACATCTCAACTCATTTTATGAGGCCACCATCACCCTAATGCCAAAACCAGATGAAGATACTACAAAAAATAAATAAATAAATAAATAAATAAATAAAATAAAATTACAGGTCAGTATCACTGATGAACAGAGATGCAAAAATCTTCAACAAAATACTAGCAATCCATATCCAACAATACATTAAAAAGATCAGACACCATGAGCAAGTGGGATTCATCCCAGTGATGCAAGACTTGTCAACACTTTCAAATCAATCAATGTGACACACCATATCAAAAACTGAAGAATAAAAACCATATGATCATCTCAATAGATGCAGAAAAAGCTTTTGACAGAATTTAGTATCCATTTATCATAAAAACTCTCCAGAAAGTGGGCACAGAGAGTACATACCTTAACATAACAAAGCCCATATATGATAAGCCAATACTCATACTCAATCATACTCACCATCATACTCAATGGTGAAACACTGAAAACATTCCCTTTAAGATCAGGAACAAGGGAAGGATGTCCACTCTTACCATGTTTTATATAACATAGGTTTGGAAGTCCTAGCTTCAGCAATCAGAGAAGCAGAAGAAGTAAAGGGAAACCAAATTGGAAAAGAAGAAGTTAAACTCCTCACTGTTTGCAGATGACATGATACTATACATAGAAGATCCTGAAGATGCTGCCAAAAAACTACTAGAGCTAATCAATGAATTTGGTAAAGTTACAGGTTACTAAATTAATACAGAGAAATCTGTTGCATTTCTATGCACTAAAAATGAAAGATCAGCAAGAGAAATTCAAGAAACAATTCCATTTACCATTGCATGAAAAAGAATATAGTACCTAGGAATAAACACACTTAAGGAGACAAAAGATTACACTCTGAAAACTATAAAAAGCTGATGAAAGAAATTGAAGAAAAAATAAACATATCGAAAGATATACTATGTTTGTTGTTTGGAAGAATCAATATTGTCAAAAGGACTGTACTACCAAGGCAATCTACAGATTCAATGGTATCCCAAATTACCAACTGTGTTTCTCATAGAACTGGAACAAAAAAAACTCAGAATTTGTAGGGAGACACAGAAGGCCCTGAATAACCAAAGAAATCTTGAAAAAGAAAAAAATGAAGCTGGAGGAATTGGCTCCCTGACTTCAGACTATACTACAAAGCTACAGTCACCAAAACAATATGGTACTGACCCAAAAATAGAAATACAGATCAATGGAAAAGGACAGAAAACCCAGAAATAAGCCCATGCACCTGTAATCAATTAATCTATGACAAAGGAGGCAAGACTACACAATGTTGGAAAGACAGTCTTTTCAACAAATGGTGCTGGGAAAACTGGACACCCACATGCAATAAAATGAAATTAGATCATTCCTTAGCTCCACACAAAAGTAAGCTCAAAACAGATTAAAGGTCTATATGTGAGACCAGACACTATAAAACTCCTAGAGGAAAACAGGCACAACACTCTCTGGCATAAATCGCAGCAACATCTTTTTTGATTCATCTTCCAGGATGATGAAAATAAAAGCAAAAATAAACAAATGCAGCCTACTTAAACTCAAAAGCTTTTGCATAGCAAAGGAAATAGTAAACAAAACAAAAAGACAACCCACAGATTGGGTGAAAATGTGTGTAAATGATATGACCAATAAGGGATTAGTCTCCCAAATTTACAAACCGCTTGTGATCCTTAATATCATCAAAACAAACAACCAACTCAAAAAAGGGGCAGAAGACCTGATTAAACATTTCTTCAAAGCGGACATACTACAGATGGCCAATAGGCACATGAAAAGATGTTCAACATTGATAGTTATTACAGAAATATAAATCAAATCTACTGTGAGATATCACCTCACACTGGTCAGAATGGCCAGAATCAAAAAATCCACAAACAACAAATGATGGAGAGGGTATGGAGAGAAGGGAACCCTCCTGTACTGTTGGTGGGTATGTAAATTGGGACAGTCATTATGGAGAAGAGTATGGTGATTCCTTAAAAAAAACTAAAAACAGAGCCACTATTTGGAATTACAATCCCTCTCCTGGGCATATATCCAGAGAGAAACATGGTCTGTAAATATACATGTACCCCAATGTCACTGTGGCACTGTTTAAAATCACCAAAACATGGAAGAAACCAAAATATCCGTCGACAGAGGAATGGATAAAGAAGATCTGGTACGTCCATACAATGGAATAATACTCAGCCATTAAAAAGAACGAATTAAGGCCCTTTGCAGCACAAGGAGGAGCCTAGAGTGTCATACGAATGAAGTAAGTCAGACAGAGAAGCAGAAATATTATATGACATCCTTACATGTGGAATCTAAAAAGAAAGGATACAAGTGAAAATGAAAGTCACTCATGTCTGACTCTTTGTGACCCCATGGACTGTGTCCTCCAGGCCAGAACACTGCAGTGGGTAGCCATTCCCTTCTCCAGGGGATCTTCTCAACCCAGGGATTGAACCCAGATACAAGTGAACTTACTCAAAAAACAGAGAGAGATTAACAGACTTAGAAAATGAACTTACGGATGCTGGAGGAAGTGATAGGAATTTGAGAAGGTCACATACACACTGCTATATGTAAAACTGATAACTGACAAACATCTATTTAGCACATGGAACTCTGCTCAATGTTATGTGCCAGCCTTGATGGAAGGGGAGTTTGGGGGAGAATGGGTATATATGTATGCATGGCTGAGTCCCTTTGCTGTTCACCTGAAACTACCACAACTTTGTTAACTGGCTATGCCCCAATGCAAAATGTTTTTGGTGTTAAAAACAATAAAAATAAAAATTAAAAAAGGATCAGTCTAAAATATTGGTATGTTTCCTCTGATTTTGCGATGTGTATTGTTTTCATGAAATTTCTATAGGCTTAGACCAGTGTTTCTCAATCCTAAATTTTCTTTTGTCCTCATAGAAGATATTTTAATTTTCACTCTCTTATGAAATCTTAATACCCAGCTATACTGTATGTCATTTAATGTACTCTCTGTATATCTGTATTTTATACATGATAAGACTTAGAGTTTTTTGCCCCTCAAGAACCAATGTTTCACTCTGGGGGAAACATTATCTCAGTTGAGAATGCATGAGTTACATTGATAGAAGGAAGACAAGTTTCCAGCCAGAATGGGCCTGAGTTTCCTCATCTTTATAATTGAGATCAATTCAATTTAACTAATGTTTTTCATGTTCCAGGCACTGTTCCAGGTCTAGGATACAAAAATGAAAGAGACATGGCTGCTATCTTTAAGGAGATGGTTGCTGGGTGTGCTACACAGAACATTTTCAATATGTAATATCTGTGCTTTCTAAAGTAAGTTCTAAGATAGGCATGCTAGCTTTCCTTGGATGGTGACTTTAAACATTTTGTTATTTTCTGTTTTATTAAAAAATTTATTCTAAAATAAAAATTTTAAATTTTATTTTTGATTGAAAAAAGACTTCTCAAAATACTAGCATTGAAAGAACCCTAGAGATCATCTACCACATCCAAACTACTTGGGTCCTCAGACACATGGAAATGTTGCTGCTGCTGGCTACTACACAAGCTGCAATTATTCAGCCGGTGCCATGGTTTTAGCCCCAACTCTGCTGCCAATGAACTAAGTAACCATAGTTGAATTACTGACACTTTCTAGGTCTTAGGATCCTGATCGATAAAATTTAGAGGTTAAGCCAGAGAACTTCCCAAAGCTTCTTTCAATAAGAACATTTTAGGAATCTAAGATTTTTTGTATGTGCCTGACAAAGTTGTGCCACTATTCAACGTAAAAACTCAATGTAACGTATTATTTCATAAGATAGTACAATATCTTCATGTTGGGAATGAAAACTACAAGTAAGCCAGTGTGTTAGCCAACAATACTGAGTCTTCATTTCATTCCTCACATATTTTCCTAGATCAGTTGAAATCATTATCTTAGTTCTGTCAGTATTTTTGGGTGCTTGCTTTCTCTACCTTCAAAAAGCACAATTGAAGTCCTACCTCAACTGATTTCTTAATTATGTTTGAACTTTGATTTTGAATATACTGCCTAACACTTTTCCAAATTTAATGACTAGCAATTTACACAACTAACAACATTATATTGAACTACCATTATTGGAAAATTATTGGCAATAACCTGTTCTGCTCCCTTCTGGATCTCATTTACCTTTGTGATACTGCTTAACATCTTCTTTTTGTCTATAGGATTCAGGCCAAGACTGGATATTTCTTTGTCATGATTTAGCACTGAATCATTCTGATTATTCTCTGATGTATGTTCTTAGACTCAGAACATCCTACTATATCATTTTAGGCAGAAATGCACATAACTGCATTCCCTAGTGAAATTTCATCATTATTTTATGTGAAGCCAAAATAACATCATCACCATAAAATATACTTCATAATAATCTTACTTGCTTTATTTTCTCAACCGTCAAAGATCATACAGATGGTTTGGTGAAAAGCCCACACTGACTCCCAGAGAGTACTCATCACATTTCTATTTGATAATAATTTTAAGCTTTCATTCCTAATCATTTTTTAGAAATGAAAACAGTTTTGTTTTGAGAAGTGGGATACAAACAATTTTCTCCAGATAAGAGGATGGTATGCCTTTCCTGGGAGGTGGAAGGAAAGATTCATCACAGCCTATCAAAGTATTTTCTGTGGATTAATGCTGGTTTAGAATATTGTAGGGAATGGAAGAGAAAGTTGACAGCACCATCAAAGGAAAACCAATGTCCTAAGGCGGTGATGTCTAAAGAATTTTCTGTGATGTTGGAAGTGTTCTATCTGCACTATAAATTACAGTAGCTATTGCATGCTTGAAATGTGGCTACTGTGATTAAGGAAATGAGTTTTAAGTTTAATTTTTGATAATTTAAAAGAGCCACACGTGGCCTAGTAGCTACTGTATTCATAGCACAGTCCCAGGAAGTAATATGACCAGAACTGGGGCTCAGAGACTTGTTAAAAGTTGAAAATACATCTCTAATTGACTATTTCATAGATCTGTTCCTGGGGGATATTTTACCACATCTTTATAATGCAGGACAATCACTGTACCTTCTTCTTAGGACTCTCGTGGTGAGAAAAGTAGATTATACTTCAAAACCCTTGGCATGTTGCCTTTGACATTATACTTGTTACACATATTAGGTATTATTTTATTCATTTTTAAAAGAGATTTGATTTTTTAAAAAATATGATTTAAACACTGAGTCAGCACGCTAAAATAATGTATGCAGAACCTGAGGGAAGTCCTCCTCCAAAAAACTGGAGTTCTCCTCCATTTTCCTGTCGGAGGAAACACCTTCAGTTCTATAAGAACTGAGGAGGCAGAAACGTCCTTCCTAAGCAAACCTTGGGTCTCAGGGGGCCTTAGCTTCCTTGCATGCATGTTACGTCGCTTCACTCATGTCCAGCTTTTTGCCACCCCATGAACCATAGCTCACCAGACTCCTCTGTCCATAGAATTCTGCAGGCAAGAATACTGGAGTGGGTTGCCATGCCCCCCTCCAGGGATCTTCCCAGCCCAGGGACTGAACCCACATCTCTTGCATCTCCAGCATTGGCAGGCCGGCTCTCTACCGCTTGTGCTGCCTGGGAAGCCCCTAAGCTTCCTTAAGTTAGTATTATTTCTTCTGAACACTGTGTGCTTCTTCTCAACATTTTTCTTTCTTTCTATTTCATTTTGTGTTATTGTTAAAATTTTTTAAATGTGGAAATTCTTCATAGAACACTTTGCTGGCAATATTCAAATTTCTTCTGTTTTTAACTACATGTTCCCTTTAAGAATTTGAGGAAATGATTAGATTTTTAGAGAAACCATCAAAAGTCAGTTTGATGAACAACAACACTCTTCGTGGGTTCATTTTGGGAAGAGCTTGTGTTTGTACCCATTGATCTGTGCTGTCAATTCTTTCCAGCCTCATCAAAGAATTAAAGCAGTCACTGAGTGTTTAGTTGTATGAATAGAGATGTTCTTAGAATTGTGTGCCCAAGTGGGAAGGGCAAATTTACCTTCTTACTGACCATCATGATTCAGCTATCTTTCATTTGATGTTTTTGATTGTGCATTATGTAATTTTATAAACCTTGTCTTTGGAAGCTGCAGGGGGATCTAAAGGGCATTTAAGCAACTGAATTGTTTTGAGTGTCAATGAAAGCTTTTCTAGCATCTATGTTAATGGTAGCTAAATTCATAATCAGTGATATGACAATCAATACCTCATGTTGACATTATTTCTTTTCCTCTTAAGAGTCAGAATAATAAGAAACAGCTTTCTCCTTATCTTGGGCTTCTTTTTTTGCTTTCCATTTTTGTCTGCTGTCAATGTAAATGGAAAAGGATGTTTGGGCTTTTCTCCCCCTTTCTCCCAGAATTAAAGCTGACTTCTTTATTCTGCATCCTGCTTCAAATTGTACAGGGTCTGATGTCTACTACAGTTGTGCCCATCTCCTTTTAGTAACGTGTGAACAGATGTTTCCTGACTCCTCATTTGGAGCTGAGTGTACTCAACGCCTATATACTTCAACTTTTAATGCTTTTGTAGGTCTAAGCGCATAAGCAGGGGTGCCAGAGTATCGTGAGCAATAAAAAAAAAAAGAAAGAAAGAAAACCTGTTGTGTCTGGCTGAACACGCTGTCCTTCTGCAGAAGATAATTTATAGTTTGTTTTCTTTTTCTTGCTGAACTGCCATGCTCTACCTTTTGACCTCTTTTTTTATGGGAATGTGGGCAGTTCATACCATTCTCTATTTTCCTAATGATTCTCACTGATAATGAGAAAATGAGATTCAGATATAAATTAATTAAAGATTTTCATTAAATTTCAATCCTGAAACATTTTAATAGATGAACTATCTCAATAGTTTTTGTTTTAATTTCTGAAACACAAGGCTTCTTGAATCACGAGTCCTAATATTTTCCTAGGAATGAGGCCACATTACAATCTTAATTAGTCCCTTAAACTTTACAGACGTTATTTTATTTTTAAGTCTGATGCCAGTTTAGCACAAAGTACTTTTGCAGCAATTTTCCTTTGGAATTCTATTTTTAATCTTTGAGGTTAGACTTAGAGGTTTATGGAGAATGTGTACAGGAGAGGGTAACTGTTATATCAATCATATTTAATCAGTCCATTTATTTTGAGTTTTATTTTGAGTTTCTTTAGTTTAAAAAGGATATTTAAACTAAAATAAGAATTATTACTAAGATCATTTTTTAAAACAATATATACATTTGACTGTGGAATACACAACAAAGAACTAATTTATTATTAATATTACATGAATGCTGTTCACTTTGCTACTCTTGGATGTTTTTCAATAAGATGTGGTGTGTTTTCATTAAACAATATAGACTAGCTTATTTTCACTTGTCACTTCAAAATTGTTAAAATACAAGATAGGAAAGAGGCCTTTGTCTTGTAAGTAAGACTTTCTTGCTTTTTTCAAGACAATTCAGACTAGTGCTAGCTTCCTGAGGCTGTCCCGATGGGATATTTATATAAATCAGTTTGACTCTATTAATATACTGTATTGATCTACAATTCATCTAATTGTTGAAAGGATATTAATGGATTCCATTAGTCCATTTTCTAATTTCCACATGTTCTGAGGACAATAAATCTTTAGTTTTTTTACTTGTAAGAAAGAGCTAATTCTAATAGAACCAGATGAAAATAGGACAAAGGATATATCTCATAAAATTCATTAGCACAAGTAAGATCTATTAAAATATTCTTAAAGTTGCTTTTTTACAGATGTCAATTCCTTACAAAAACTACTCATAGCAGCATATTTACAAATTTGAATTTGGGATGGTTGCACAATATCTTGCTGTGACTCTATGGGTTACCATCTAAGGAAGAATAGAACCTGTCCATAACCCCTAATCCCAGATGACCACCAGCACTCTTTCTTGTGATTATTATACTTATTTCAAGGAATGTTGCCACTGAAACAATGAGGCTTGCTTCTCAGGATTGCCTGTGTGCCTGCTCAGTCACTTTAGTCATGCCTGACTTTGCAGTCCTACAGACTGTAGCCCACCAGCTTCCTCTGTCCATGGGATTCTCCAGACAAGAATACTTGAGTGGATTGTCATGCCCTCCTTCAGGGGATCTTCAGAACCCAGAGACTGAACCCATGTCTCCTGTGTCTCTTGCTTTGCATCCATATTATTTATCCACTGAGCCACCTGGGAAGCCCACTTATCAGGATTATTATAAGCAAAAAAGAAAATGATTTTTTATGACCAGCACAGTGCCTAGGACCCACAGTAAACACTGAATGTACAATAGCTATTATTGTTACCGGAGCTACATCACCACCTCTGGTCATTTAAACAACACAGGGAGGGGGGCTGCTTCCTAGGTGGCACTAGCGGTAAAGAACTCGCCTGCCAAAGCAGGGGATGTAAGAGAAGCGAGTTTGATCCCTGGGTCGGGAAGATCCCCTGGAGGAGGGCATGGCAACCCATTTCAGTATTCATGCTTAGAGAATCCTGTGGACAAAGGAACTTGCCAGGCTATGGTCCACAGGGTCACAAAGAGTCGAATGTGACTGAAGCTTATTATGCACACACCACATGAGTTGTAAACTAGTGCTTTTCATCACCCTTCTTTCACAGTATTATCTCAGCTGTTTATCTTAAAACAATAAACAGTGGGAAACCAAATATAGACTTGAAGAACTCTAGAGTAGAACTGATGGAATTCAGGGCTACACAATGTTCATAAAATCTATGCCCAATAAAATTCCCTGGAAACTTATAAGTGTACAGTGTTGGACTTAGAATGTTGGACAGGCAATGAGAGATAATCCAGTCAATGCCCTTATGATCCGGAGAAGGAACGAGATTCTACGAAAGAGAAAGAACTTGCTAAAGGTTCCAAAACCATTGAGTTTAATAAGCCAAGGAGTGTAGCTGAGATGTTTTCATGTCAACAGACATATATTCTTTCCAGCATGTCACAATGCTTCCAGGTTAGTAAACACTAGTTTGCGAACCACACTTATTTGTGTGACTTTAGTGAATATTTATTGAGTACCTGCCGTAAGCAAAATACTATGCTTGGTGTTGTGGAAAATGTAAGGATAAATAAGAACTTGGCATTGAAAATAATATGTATATACATATATAAAAACACCTTCCTATATATAAATTTGCATCTCATATAACACCTGAGGCGCCATATGGTCTAATCTTTATGTGGCGAAACATATAAAGAAACAGCAGTGTTTACTGGCTCTTTGAAGAAAACTTAAATTTTAAAGATTCATTGAAGGAGTTTTAGACAGCCCACATGTACATTAGAAACCTTTCCCGCTTTCCAAATCTCCCACTCCTGATACGCACTGAGCCTCTTCCCCTTTCTCTCATCCCAATGGTCACTTACACCATGTGCTCTCCCCCCATGACCACCTTCCTTACTATACACATTTTTTTTCCTGAAAAAAGAGAGTAATTTTCATATCACCTGCTCTTTAAGAGGGATAAATACTAGCTCTCTTGTCTTCCTAATTCCTTATTAGAATGTTTGTAAACTTTATTTTCTTTTTTTAAAGTTTACTGTGTTGTTTTTTTTTTTTTAAAAGGATGAAGCTTTGGCAACAGAAGATGAGAGATCTTTGGAAAGGCTGGATAACTGACTATTCCATGTGTCATTATCAAGGATGCTATTACAAAACAACACTCTGGTCATGACCTTGATTCACAAGTTGATGATAGATGGTCACATAATTCATAGCTGAGCTTCAGCTGCTCTTCATCCCCCACCTTCTAAAGCTTTACGATTAAGCCAACAGAAAAAGGAAGATATGTGAATTACTACAATTTGTAATGTATTCTGGAGTGCTCAAATAGAGAACACAGTATTCTCTTCATTTTCTTTTATTTTAATTGAAGTATAGTTGACGTGTAATATTATATCAGTGTCAGGCATACAGATAGTGATTTGACATTTATAGACATCATGAGTTGATCACCATAAGTCTAGTAACTATCTGTCACCATACAAAGTTATTATAATAGCAATGACTATATTCCCCATGCTGCATCACATTCGCATGGCTTATTTAATTTAAAACTAGAAGTTTGTCCTTAATTTCCTTCACCTATTTTGCCTAAAGCCCCAACCATCTCCCTTTGGGTAACCACTAGTTTATTCTCCGTGTCTATGAATCTGTTTCAAACATAGTATTATCTTAACAGTTTGCACTAGGATTTCTCTTCCATGCAGGAACAAATGTCATTTTTGAAAAGTTACTGATATTCTGGTTTAGGTTAGAAGATGTAATTCTAAGGGAACCATATGTGAAAGCTCATTTGTCTGGTAGGAAAAGAAAGGAAGATTTGGTGGTTTTGGAAGCTGGAGAAGATGAAGAATGGAAGAAGGGGTCAGGGCCACTGAAAGAGTGTGACCAGAGTCTCCTTCTGACCTCCAGATTCTTGAGTCATTTTATGTCTCCCTCAAGGTCATCTCACATTCCTTTATCAATAAAATAAATCATATCACGCCTCATGGATCTAAGACTTCAAGCAAGAAAGGATAGTTTCTCACCCCTAAAAACCCTTATATGTGAACTAGGCTAAAATTAGATATCTGATTAGCTAAAATTAGATATCTGATTAGCTGTCTGCTACAGTAAAGATCTGATGCTTTTGAACTGTGATGTTGGAGAAAACTCTTGAGAGTCCCTTGGACAGCAAGGAGATCCAA
Source organism: Capra hircus (assembly GCF_001704415.2). Classification (NCBI taxonomy): domain Eukaryota; kingdom Metazoa; phylum Chordata; class Mammalia; order Artiodactyla; family Bovidae; genus Capra; species Capra hircus. The sequence goes on along the minus strand of NC_030815.1, from coordinate 30,789,470 downwards.
CCAGTCCATCCTAGAGGAAATCAGTCCTGAATATTCATTGGAAGGATTAATGCTGAAGCTGAAACTCCAACACTTTGGCCATCTGATGCGAAGAACTGACTCATTTGAAAAGACCCTGATGCTGGGAGTGATTGAAGGCAGGAGGAGAAGGGGATGACAGAGGATGAGATGGTTGGATGGCATCATTGACTCACAGGATATGAGTTTGAGTAAGCTGTAGGAACTGGTGATGGACTGGGAAGCCTGGTGTACTGCAGTCCATGGGGTCACAAAGAGTTGGACACAACTGAGTGACTGAACTAAACTGAACACTTCTATGGGAGGTACTTTATAATTTCTATCCTGTCTAGAGAAAGAAATGGCAACCCACTCCAGCGTTCTTGCCGGGAGAATCCCAGGGACGGGGGAGCCTGGTGGGCTGCCGTCTGTGGGGTCGCACAGAGTCGGACACGACTGAAGTGACTTAGCAGCAGCAGCAGCTAGACCTATCACATCATTCAATGAATATTTATTGAATTGAGTTACTGAAATTTATGAAATTTATGGAGAAAGTAGAAATAAATCATCAAGTAGACTAACCTGCATGCATGTGTTGGAGAAGGAAATGGCAGCCCACACTGGTATTCTTGCCTGGAGAATCCCAGGGACAGGGGAGCCTGGTGGGCTGCCGCCTATGGGGTTGCACAGAGTTGGACATGACTCAAGTGGCTTAGTAGCAGCAGCAGCAGACGCTAACCACATAACTAAAAAGTAAGCTACTACTCCTCTTTGGCTGCTGTTGCTGCTGCTGCTAAGTCGCTTCTTTGGCTATATGGGACTTATTTTAACCAACCAATGATTGAACATACTTGATGTGCCAGATGTTTGCATAGATGAGTTCATTTAATCCTATTGATAACCATAAAAGGAAATATAATTATCATTATTTTATGAATGTAATGTAATTAACGGGATGTTTAAAAGGTTGCAAGTATAAATAAAAGTTTGAGGGTCATGTTTCTCAAACTTAATAGTTTTTACTGCCTGCCTCCAGGCCCTGGTCATACTCACAAGGTACAGATGGATCAATAGAGTCAACAGAAGTGAATCAAAAGGAAAAAATGAATTATATTATTTTCCCTCATTTCCCATGAAGTTGGGACTTTCTAATCATGTCAATTAACTCTATAATTTAAAGATTATAAAGAGACTCTGAAGAGTAATTTTAGGCAAATGCAGAATTTATAGATGTATAAATATTATTAAAGTTTTCAGAGTTCAAATGCATATTTCACATTCAACTTCAGTGTGAATCTGTTGTGATGTTGATTGGAACAGTGCAGAGGCCTCAGTCTCAGAATCTTCCATATTATCATATGTATTACATCTTAACTTCTCTCTTCACAATGCTATCAAGGTATGTAGATACAGAAAATAGTTCTTATCATATAATAGTTTGCAGTTATGCTGTACTCTAGGACTTAAATTCACAAGATGTTCAACTATACATGTTTCATTTGAAAATTATGACATAGCTATTTAAATTTGAATGAAATCTTTCCTGAAAAGTGCCCTATTCAGGGAGCTTGGTGTTGGGATACTCATGAAATCATAGTTTGGAATTTTGACATTTTGTGTATCAGAAGTGGGATTTCCAGTTGTTTGTTGATACTTCAGGATAATATAGCAAACAAACTCTTAACGGGCATCACCTTTTACTAACAGAATGGAGCATATATATTTTTTATTATAAAAATGTGTAGAATATTTAGGCAAATGCCTTTTTAAATTCAGGGTAACATCAAGGGTATAATTTGAGGAATTCCGTATCTTGGTCACATGTAATCTCTTCTGTTTCTTCTTTTCCTTCTGTCTTTCCTTCCTTTTTTCTTTTTCTCTGTTTTTCTTGTTTCCTATGCCCCTACCCGCCTGTCTCTGCTGTCACTGACATGTGAACTTGATGGTTCATCCAAAGAGGTCCATAGTAGATGCAACTGAAATGACTTGAGTAGATTTTTTTCTGAAAAAGACATTCCCTTACCGGTCTCTTCTGACCAAAGATACGTATTAATTGTATACACAAGTTTTTTTGGATCAGTGCTTCTTACCAAAACTCTGCTTCACTGGCAAGTCACTATTTCAACTCCCATTAGTTGGAGAGTAGTAAGAATAATCTTTAGTTATTCAAACAAACATTTCTGCTGTTTTATTATGGTATATATATATTTCCTCAAAATTTCACACACGTTTTACTTTTATATAATGGTCAATTTCTGCCCCATTCAAACATTTGCAAAACTCATTGGTGGGAATAAACTCATCTTCAGAAGGACAGTATAGTTGAAATGGGTATGAAATCATTATCAGCTTCTGCTTGTCTTATGCTATTTTCTTGTGAGTGTACTCAGTCCCTCAGTCACATCCAACTTTTTGTGACCCCATAAACTGTAGCCCTCCAGGGTGCTCTGTCAAGAATATTGGAGTTGATTGCCATTTCCTCCTCTAGGGGATTTTCCCCATCCAGGGATTGAACCTGTGTCTCCTGCAATTCCTGCTTTGGCAAGTGGATTCTTAACCACTGAGCCACCTGGGAAGCCTCGGAGCTATTTTCACTCAGGTCTTTGTCTTTAAAATTCTAAAATATACTGCCTTTTTACGTTTCAAAAATCCAATATGCCATCAGTTACAAACCATACCATCACTTTATAACAATAAGATGTTACCAAAGAAATGTAGGCAGATCAATTATAAGACATATCCAGATTTTAGAGATATCAACATTTGAAATTCTTTGCACCTTAGAATAGATGAATGCTGTATTTCTTTTTATCAGTAATTCTCTCTCCCCAGGTGAAAGCAAGATCCAGAGGATATAACTTGCACTTAACTTGGTGGATGAAGCTTAATTTGAGGCACTTTAATAAATGAGCTTTGGCTCTATCCCTTCATTCTTTCTGGAGTTATTTCTCCACTGATCTCCAGTAGCATATTGGGCACCTACCGACCTGAAGAGTTACTCTTTGAGTATCCTATCATTTTGCCTTTTCATACTCTTCATGGGGTTCTCAAAGCAAGAATACTGGTCTGCCATTCCCTTCTCCAGTGGACCACATTGTGTCAGACCTCTCCACCATGCCTGCCCGTCTTGGGTGGCCCCACATGGCATGGCTTAGTTTCATTGAGTTAGACAAGGCTGTGGTCCGTGTGATTAGATTGACTAGTTTTCTGTGATTATGGTTTGTGTGTCTGCCCTCTGATGCCTCTTGCAACACTTACTGTCTTACTTGGGTTTCTCTTACCTTGGACGTGGGGTATCTCTTCACAGCTGCTCCAGCAAAGTGCAGCCACTGCCTCTTACCTTGGACAAGGGGTATCTCTTCACAGCCACCCCTCCTGACCTTGAATGTGGAATGGCTCCTCTCGGCCCTCCTACGCCTGGGCAGCCACCATTCCTAGGACATGGGATAGCTCCTCTCCACTGGCACACTGACCTCTGGCGTGCGGTAGCTCCTCTCAGCCGCCGCCCCTGACCTCGGACATGGGGTAGCTCCTCTCAGCCACCGCCACTGAGTTTGGGCAAGGGGTACCTGCCTCTTAAGAAACCTGTATGCAGGTCAGGAAGCAACAATTAGAACTGGACATGGAACAACAGACTGGTTCCAAATAGGAAAAGGAGTACGTCAAGGCTGTATATTGTCACCCTGCTTATTTAACATATATGCATGATACATCATGAGAAACGCTGGGCTGGAAGAAGCACAAGCTGGAATCAAGATTGCTGGGAGAAGTATCAGTAACCTCAGATATGCAGATGACACCACCCTCATGGCAGAAAGTGAGGAGGAACTAAAAAGCCTCTTGATGAAAGTGAAAGAGGAGAGTGAAAAAGTTGGCTTAAAGCTCAACATTCAGAAAACGAAGATCATGGCATCTGGTCCCATCACTTCATGGGAAATAGATGGGGAAACAGTGGAAACAGTGTCAGACTTTATTTTGGGGGGCTCCAAAATCACTGGAGATGGTGACTGCATCCATGAAATTAAAAGACGCTTACTCCTTGGAAAAAAAGTTATGACCAACCTAGACAGCATATCCAAAAGCAGAGACATTATTTTGCCAACAAAGGTCTGTCTCATCAAGGCTATGGTTTTTCCTGTGGTCATGTATGGATGTGAGAGTTGGACTGTGAAGAAGGCTGAGCGCCGAAGGATTGATGCTTTTGAACTGCTGTGTTGTAGAAGACTCTTGAGAGTCCCTTGGACTGCAAGGAGATCCAACCAGTCCATTCTAAAGGATGGGTGTTCTTTGGAAGGACTGATGCTAAAGCTGAAACTTCAGTACTTTGGCCACCTCATGCGAAGAGTTGACTCATTGGAAAAGGCTCTGATGCTGGGAGGGATTGGGGGCAGGAGGAGAAGGGGATGACAGAGGATGAGATGGCTGGATGGCATCACCGACTTGATGGACATGAGTTTGAGTGAACTTTGGGAGTTGGTGATGAACAGGGAGTCCTGGCATGCTGCAATTCATGGGGTCGCAAAGAGTGGGACACGACTGAGCAACTGAAATGAACTGAACTGAACTGGACTGGATAAATGAGCAACTGAAATAGGAGGTATTGAAACTTAATAACCAACTTAGTTAATCTAGATGAAGCTTGGCTGTGAGTCAAGGAAGAAGCAGGATGTAGAGTTGCTGTGAGAACTCTCAAGATATTTAGCACATTATTCTAACTTTGGATAAACGTGCTTTGTACTATGGAAAAACCAGTGATGTGCATCTGGAAATCCTTATATCTATGAAGCATTACTAATTACAATAAATTGTAAGACAGTCCTATAAATAAAAAGAAATCCAAAGAAATAATTGTTTTGTGCGATAAACGTCTGTTGTGTGGATAGGATAGAGAACACATTCATGCAACATTTCATTTCTGTATCTGCTTGATGACACTATCTTATTTATTTATTCAATAGTTGTTGCCTGTCTGGAAACATATTTATAAGCATACCCAGCCTCCTAGTGCATTAATTATCTTGTGGAAGAAAATTAAGAACTTTCAAAATAACATAAACTTTTTGAGGTCACCAAGTTACCACTAAGTAAATTATTGCCCCACAGCCCTAAAAGGTACCTAGTAGCCAGGAGGAGTTTAATGCACATTTCAAAGTGCCTAATTTACTCTCAGGGAGTAGTGGACAGGTCCTGAATGATAAATTGCACATTGAAATGCATTTTCCCAAGTGAATTGGGCTCAGTGTTGTCTGACCGAAATTAATGCCTCACATTTATTTCAAACATGTGAAGGGAGAGGTCTACAAATAGTTTCAGAAGTCTAAAACAAGACCATTTCATCTATATAAATTCAGTAAAGGGCAAGATCAATTCAGTTACAGAAATCTAGGATTGCTGAAGATAAAATTGGCCAAAGCAAATGAATGAAAAGTATCCTATGTGCAGTTAGGAAGGATCACTGAACAAGAAACACTCCAAATAAATTCTCATCTGAAGGATAGCTACACTTTTGTAAACCTTGGGTGTTCCAAAAGAAGATCTTCTCTGTAAGAATGTAATTTGCCCCGTCTTTTAGAATCTATGATACCTGCCAGGATCACAACCCAAGGAGGTATGTCTCCAGGCCATGAATGATGTTGTATTTACTGAATAATGTCTATTGAAAAGAAACTGTATGATATTTTTGCCTTTTGAAAACTTTCCTCTGTTAGCCTTTATGATCTCATAGGGATTGCATAAATGTCTGGTATCCTACTTATTCTTGCTTTTCCTTTGGGAAATGATGAAAGAATCTGGAGATATTTTTGAATCCTTGAGCCCTGAACTCATATGATCCTCAATTCCAAATAATCTCAAGGAACTAACACTTAAAAGCACACTGACTTTGTACTATCAAATTTGTGCATTCACTGATGTCTGCATGTTTACTCCAATAAGTATCATATTTAAGACTAATTTGACCAAATGAAATTCTATAAGATAGATTACATGGCAAGTCGATTGTGTTGCTGTTGGCTGAAAATTCATGTTTCCCCCACCCCTGGTCTCCCACTGTATAAGAGATCACATATCCCTGCCCTGTTGAATTCAGAGGGTCGTGGAAGGGGCTGACACAGTCCTTAGCACAGAAGGGCTTCATCATTCAACTAGTGCTCCACCCTTTCTCTTTTCTCTCTAGCATAATGCCATCGATATACCACACAGAACTTCCTCCATTGGCTGCCTCTCCTAAGTGAAGATGATGATGGAGGAGAGCCATTGTTACTGTGAGAGACCTATATCATAGATGAAGAATGATGTTTGTTATTATAAATCAGTGAGATTTGGGGGTACTTTGTTATGATGATATCACCTATCCGACTCTCACTGGCACAGTAAACAATGCCTCGAACCTCAATTATAGCCGTTCAGTAAATGCTTGTCAAATAAACCAATTTATGGATTTTTGTAGCTAATCATTATTCTATTGACACCACTAAAACTTGGTGCAATATATCATAACTGTCTGCGGGTAAAATTAGTGGCACAAAACTTTAGTTCTCAGTAGCAAATTCCCCACCATCAGGAATAGACCCTCTAAATTTCTTCGTTGAGAATTTTGGGAAATTCATTTTTTCTCTTTTACATTTTCACCTTCTCTCTAGCCTTTTTGGGACCATGTCTTCTTTGCCACCAGCAGCAGATAGCCATGTGTGGCTGTCTGTCACATCAAGGCCCTGCTGTAGATGATTTTAGTCGAGGATAGTGTCGAAGATGAGCGTGTGGACTGATGTGAGGAAACCAGTGTCCTCATCAGCCGCCTGGGGGACTTCGTCTTTGTCATCTGGTTACTTTCTCTTCTAATGAGCTGAAAATTTTCACAGAATGGTTCTTTTTGTTTTCATTTTTTATTTATTTCAGCAGATTCCCATCCTCAGAGTTTGTCATGAGTTCCTAGGAGATGAACTAGAAGACCATCAGGATGACAAGCATCATATCTTTCTTGGAATCTTATCTCCCTCCGATCCTGGTTCGTTGTCTTTGGAGTAAATTTGTATAACAATAGCTAAACTGTATTGAGGGATTATATGCTAGACACTGTTCCAAGAGTAGTTGAATCTTTAAATCAATTATATGATGAGGAAACAAAAACAGAGAAGTTAAATGACGTTGCCATGATCACATAGCAAGGTTACTCAAGCTGTCTTATTTAAAAACCACCCTATTGTATTTTTCAACTATATTTCACCTCTTTTAAAAAACTGTTCGATACAGGATACGGGATGCTTGGGGCTGGTGCACGGGGATGATCCAGAGAGATGATATGGGGTAGGAGGTGGGAGGGGGGTTCAGGATTTGGAACTCATGTACACCCATGGAGGATTCATGTCAATGTATGGCAAAACCAATACAGTACTGTAAAGTAAAATAGAGGAAAAAAAAAAAAAAAAACTGTTCACGTTGGAGGTTTCTTGTATAAAAGGGAGAGATGTGGTAACTCATTCCACTAATTCTCCCTGAATGCCCAGTAGAGGTCCATAGCTAAAAAGGTGTTGGCTAGTCATGCTGACAAAATTTAAGATGACAATGAATGTTTCAGATATCATGATGACATTTTTTATGGCACAATGTTTAAAAGAATGTTTTTATATTCATTATATCAAAACTCTATGACATTGTTGAAAGCAATGAAACTATTTATTTCAAAATGTGATATATGTAAAATATTTCACTTAGGACATATTCTGACTGTTATTTTTCAAACAATTAATGATGGACTATGGAGCTTGTCTTTTTACACAAAATATTTTTCTTCAATGTAAAAGAGCAAAGCTCGATTGGTCTGTGTAGTATAACATGTTGGAATGTGTAGACAATCCTAAGTTCAAACCATAATATGGCTCTGACAATATAAAAATTCTATGAGAAGCAAATGGCTAGTCAGTTCTGGTCCAAACATTGATGATATACTATGATACAATTAGCATGACCTCTTCTGTTTGTAATGAAGATGGAAAACAAGGGAAAATATTTATAATTCTACATGAATGAGAATTTAAAATTATAACTGTTATATTTACAACCTCTACGAATAACTATATATATGTAAATATACAATACTTGGAACAGAATAAATTCTAATAACAATACTGCATTAAGTCTGCAACCTTTTGGGGTAGTTAAAAAGTAATATTTAAAAGAATTTTTACATAAATGTGAAAAACTCATGAAAACAGAACTTAATATTTAAAACATTAGTCTCAGTAAATTCAGTAATTATACATGAGGATGTACTCAATTTCTGAAATTACTTTTTATACTTATTAATGACCAAACTGTTGACTACATTTCATTTATCCCAATCACATAATTCCTTGTCTTCCTCCTGTGAAATTCAGAGAAGTAAAGTAAGGTGAGTGGAATGATTTAAAAAAGTAAGATCAGCAGAGATCTTATCATGACTCCTTTGGGAATATATAAGGTAATAAAACTCCACAAGGTTGTTTTTCCTGGCAAATATTCAAATACCAGCCATTGACTTAGAGCTTCACTGGTCAAAAGTTAGCAAGGCAAGCTTCTGTGCAATGTCTGCGAGCAAAAGGCCCTAAGTTGAGTAGGGAAATTGCCAGGCTCTGCCCAGTTTTATTAAGGCTGCTTTAAAGATCTAGTAACAATGATCCTAATTAGCTTTCCTTAATTTTCCCCTAGGTAATTCATAAACACAAAGGCCAAGTTCAAAATCAGAGACTTTAGGATTTGGAGTTCGGGGCGGGGGGGGGGGGGGGGGGGTTTGGGAAATAAGTTCCACATGGGCAGCCATTTTTCTTTCTTTATCCAAGGCAGACGTAAATAATCTATCTAGCATTTTCAGACACATTGGATTTCAAATCCTTTTCAGGGCACACTCCAAGAAATTAATATCAATTGGCTGGGGTTATCAGGTGAAATGAAACTATTTGTCATTTCATGTTGAATGACTATTTTTTTCCATACGAGGGAACTGAAACCTCTAAATGGAGGTAGAAAATGAGTTTTAAGTGTTTTCTATTTTCAAAGCATTTTGACAGGCATACAGCATGTGGCCCTGAGAAAAACACTGTTAACATTCCCATTTGACAGATGAAGAAACTGAGGCTCAGAGAGGCTAAGCAAATGCACCCACTTCCAGTTTTTACTTGTTACAAATGAACAACCATAATGCAATTCTCTTGATCTCTGTTCTAGTACATTAGTATACTTTGTAATACCACCCGCTGCAAGATACTGTTATTCTTTCTCTGAAGAATTTAATGGGTGATGTTAAAGGAATCCTTCTTGGGTCAATGGCAGTCACTCATCTTCCCACGAACCAGAAGAAAAAGACTCATAAATAATAAACCACTATGCCTAGCAGCCACCTGGCACCTAAATATTAATAGTGTGTATGTGAAATACTTTTACATAACCACATTAAAGGCATTAAATAAATGTCAGGGTTTGAAAAATTACCACTCTGGGTCACTGCTGGACGCTAAATTCTACAGTCTGGCTATTACAGCAGGATTTTTAGACATTCCACTATCCTGGGCTTTTCTTTCCAGGAAAAATAGTGTCTTCCTGGACAATAGAGAGAGCAGTTTGAGGCCTAAGATTTGCTAACTTCATTACTATTTGTGAGGTTTCAGCCACAGACTCTAAACAATTTCCACTCCCTTTCCCCAGCTCAAATTTTGTAATTTCTCAACAACCTGGACAATTCCGTCTGGAATATTCTCCACAGTACAGAGCAGAATCAGGGTCCTTTGCCTGGATGGAGGAGTAGGATTTTACCATCAATGATTTAAATATTTGTTCCCTTCTCCAGCTCCTTCTTGGAAAACTGACTTCCCAAGAGGGAAGTTTTTGTGATTAGGAAATTTGTCAGCTTTTCTCTTGGATATTGTGAATTACTTTTGTTGAATTCCTTTCCATTTGTTTTCTATTTAGTTCTTGTTTCGTTCCCTCTAGGTCTCATCCATCCCTTCTGTATAGTATATTCTAATCCGTTTTCAAAATAAATATACAAGCAATAAAAGAAATACTAGGAGAAAGTGTGGAATGAAAAGGAATCCAGCTAATCTTGACTATGTGTGTATGTGTTAATTGCTCAGTTGTATCTGACTGTTTGGGACCCCATGGACCGTAGCCCTCCCAGCTCCTCTGTCTGTGAAATTCTGTAGGTAAGAATACTGAAGTGGGTTGCCATGCCCTTCTCCAGGAGATCTTCCCAACCCAGAGATCAAACCTGGGTCTGCTTCATTGCAAGCAGATTCTTTACCTTCTGAGCCATATATTTAAGGCTTCTTTGAGAACTAAAATTTTCTCCACATCTCTATCCTCACATCAATACATTACCTACAAAGGTAACAGATATATAATTTTTTCTTGTTAATTTTCAGCAAGATGCAGAAAATGCTGTCTATGCACTCGTGGATTTCAACTGATGTCCAAAACTCAGAACCTTCTGCTGCCCTGATCTCTAGCATCTTTTTATGCTTTTTTCTTTCCCAAGAGGAGCCAGGACAACAGGGAAGAAATTATCTGGAACATGGCAAAGCTAGTATAATGGGAACCTTAGAAGGTTTGTGCTGGCAGCAAATTCAAACTCACACCAGCTAGGAGGGTTAACCATACCACATGTGGTTTCACGGTATGTGTTTGGGGTTCATAGTATCTGGTGTCCGTGGTGTAACCAAAGGTGTATGATAATTGACTACATTCTAATAAGGAACATATTATTCTAAATATCATTGTATGTACTAGGCTAACTTCCTAGGCTAACTTTTGAGCCCTCCCACATTTTAGGACTATAATAATAATGCCAACTCCTAGCAAATATGAAAAAATCATGTTTGTAATTAATTGTAATAAGTCTTACTCCATTTACATAATATTTGACCTTCAACTATTTATTAGAATAATGTATACTTTCTGTGGAAGAAGAAAATAGAAATAATGCCTAATCTGCTTACTGAGATGATCACTGAGAACATTTTTGTTATTTCACTCTAGCAATTTCCTGCACATTTAGTTACATATCAATAATCTCATAACTAGGAGAACATTGCATAAACAATTTGTTCTGACCTTTTTTTACTTATAGTAGGAGTTTCCCTTTATACTATTTGAAGTTAAGTTAATAGGTATCTTTGAGAAAGTGAGGATAGTATTTAAGAGTGATCATGAAGTAGGTTTTTGGTATAATGCGAATAATTTATTTCTAAAAATTGGATGGTGATTAAAGAGTGTAATTCTCTGATAACTTATTGAGATCATAGCCAAGATTTGTGTATTTTTCTGTTCTGTATGTTATACTTGAATAAAATATTTATTTAATAAAAAATTATAAAGTAATGGAAAATGATTCATAATGACTGCATTAAGCCATACTTCCATTGTTAGGTATTCAGTTTATCACTTTCTAATTATTTCCAACAATAGTTTTCTTAGTATATTTGTACATATTCATTAGTACTTGTATATTCATTAGTATTATATTCACTTGGGGTAGAGTTCTAGAAGTATTTGCCCCTTTCCTGAGAATAAATTATACCATAATAGGGAGAGAGATTAATGTAAGTAAATTTTCTGCAGTTACATTTATTGATGTATTAAACATGGTGTGTGCTTTGCAAACCTGTGACCTGCGGCCCACCAGGCTCCTCTGTCCATGGGATTTCCCAGGCAAGAGTACTGGATTGGATTGCCATGCCCTCCTCCAGGGGATCTTCCCGACCCATGACTCGAATCCACGACTCCTGCATCCCAGACGGGTTCTTCCCCACTGAGCCACTGGGGAAGCCTATTAAACATGGTGAGATCTTCAGATTCTTAAAGCTGTAGCCTGGGACAGAAGGTATGACTATGAAAACCTGAACTGATTCCCCGTGGAATCTGGGCAGGTGAACTATTCCTCAGCCCACAAAAGATGAACATCCCTCTGTTCAGCTCAATGGAGTAAACTATTTTTGAGCACCAACTCCCTGGCAGGACTCTCTGGATACTAGGACACAGAGATGAGAAACATACAGCTCTGCTATTGTTTTGCAGTAAAATTCGGCCCCAGAAGAGTACTTTCAAATCAGTTTGGATATAAATATTCCCCCTCACTTCACAGCTCCTTCATCCGTATATTGAGACAATGATATGTCAAAGGCTTGCAGTGAGGATTAACAGTGTTTTTGGACAACAGTATGGGGAATCCTCAAAAAACTAAAAATAGAGTTGTCATGCAGTCCAGCAAATCTCCCTCCTGGGTACATATCCAGACAAAACTATAATTCAAAAAGATATTGATTTGGTCAAAAAGTCAATTTGGGTTTTTCCATAAAATCTTTCTGACCAGCTCAATACACGCATAACAGTACTAGTTACCAAAAGCCAAGATATGGAAATAACCTTAATGTCCATCAACAGATATGTAGCTAAAGAAGACATGGTACACATATACAGTGGAATATTACTCACCCATAAAAATAATGAAATAGTGCATTTCCAGCAACAAGGATAGATGTAGATATTATCATATTAAGTGAAGTAAGTCAGAAAGAAAAAGACAAATTCCATATGATATCACACTTACACATGGACTCAAAGACACAAATGAACATATCTATGAAACAGAAACAGACTTACAGACATAGAGAACAGACTTGTGTTTGGCAAGGTGGAGGGAGGGTGGGGAAGGGTTAGACTGGGGGTTTGGGATAGCAGGTGTAAACTGTCATGTATGGGGTGGATAAACAACAAGGTCCTACTGTATAGCACAGGGAACTATATTCAGTATCTTGTGATAACCCATAACAGAAAAGAATATGAAAAACAACAATACGTGTGTGTGTGTGTATAAATGAGTCCCTTTGCTGTGTAGCAGAAAGTAACACAACACAGTAAATCATCCATGCTTTCATAAAATTTTAAATATCAAGTAGCATTTTCAAAGCACTAATAGGAATACAACTCAAAATATTTAATAATCCATATATATCAACATTAAGCAGCCAGAACAAATGCTGGTTCAGATAAAACAGAGGCCGATGGTAGAGAAGTGTCCTTCTAAATGCATTCTGGCTAAATACTTTGTACTATAGCCTAGAGTAGATCCTGACAAGGATTAGTTACAGGTTATTTCTTTCTTTCTAGATGATGTAAAAATTCCTTCAAATTGATATCTGGTTTTTGGATAAAGGTATCTTGGTTTCAAATATTTGGAGAATGTAACCCAGATGTGTGATTTGTGTTCAAACACTTCCTTTAATTTTCACCAACTACTTGTTGGTGAAATATAAATACTTATATTCATTCACAAAGAGTCAAATATAATTATTTATACATTATATTTATGATATTAGTTATTTTACTTATGATTCTATAATGTACCAGTCACTATATCAATTGCTTCTAAATTTTATACCAAAATTATAAATCTGTTGTTTTCCTCATTTTCACAGATAAGGAATTCGAGGCTCTAACTTAGGTCACATAGTAATTGATGGAGTTGGATCTTTAACCTTTATTCATCAGATACCAAAAACATTGTTTCCATAAATAATATAAAATTCTGGGAATCAAGAAAATGTGGGAGACACTTAAAAATAAACCCTTCCCTTATGTATATAACCCTTCCCATATATGTATCTTTAACATATATGTCAGTGAGGAAATTCACTAGTTGTGACTTAACAGAGATAAAATTAGGAGAATACCTTAACCAACATTGTTAGAATGAAAGCTTCAATTTCCTCCTGAAGCTTCTGTCAAGTAAAGTTGATTTCCTCTATCAGCCAGTTTTAAACTGTAAATAGTGATGCTTTGGTCTTGGTAGAAGGCATTATCTGTGAGTTCCTGGACTATAGGCAGGTAAATACCTAAGCAGTAGTTGCCCCAGGAATGCAAATATTTCACATTTCATCCATCGTCTCATGAAACTTCTTTGGATCAAACGTTGTAGGCAAGCTTTTTTTTGTTCTTTTTCTCTTTTTTTTCTAAGACCCTGATCTAGCCAAATTATCTCAAGGCAAAAAAAAGCTTAGATTGTCAATATAAAATCTAAAGCTAGAAGTGAGGTAGAGTAGAAAGATAATCACAGTCTCTTCAGAACGGCTTTAGTTTTATCCTTTTTTCTCTCCTATGATTGGGTAAAAACTGCTGAAGAGGGGTCTCCACAGTTTCCTTCGGTCCTTGCCCCTCAGTTTCCAGGACCAGAACTTTCCCTGTATTGTCTGAGCTTTGCTCTCTTGAATTTCCTGGCTACCGTTAGTCGCACATCCTAGGAAGGATCAGCTGTTTCTCAGCCTCCTCTTCTCCCCAGCAGAGTCAGAGCTGAAGCTGGGACCTCTGTGAGAAGATGAAGTGATGGCCAATGGAGCTCTGGTTTACCTTAGCATATGGTACTTTGGGGCTTCCCAGCTGGATCGATGGTAAAGAATGTGCCTGGCAGTGCAGCAGACATGGGTTTGATTCCAGTATCAGGAAGATCACCTGGAGAAGGAGATGGCAATTCACCCAAGAAATCCCATGGACAAAAGAGCCTGGCAAGGCTACAGTCTATGACGCCATGAAGGAGTCAGACAGGACTTAGCAACTAACCAACAACACAGAACAACAACAGCATGGTACCTTCGAGAGGTGGGCAATGAGGAGGACTGGAGTAATGGCACAGAGGAGTTACATGACAGTCCCAGGTTCACAAACAGTGGTGGGTGCAATGCACGTTTAGACACACACACATCCACACACACACGATGATCCACACACAGCCACACACACACAACCATCTACACACATCCACATCCACACAGCCACACAAAGCCTCAGGTAACTTCATTTTCTGTTAAGGTATATAATTACTATATATATATATATATATATATAAAATTATATATATATGCAAACTCCAGGAGTTGGTGATAGACAGGGAAGCCTGGTGTGCTCGAGTCCACGGCGTTGAAAAGAGTCGGACATGACTGGGCGACTGAACTGAAATGGACTAATATAATTACTTATTGTGGTGAGATCAAACTTTTGATATCATACTTTCTTTAGCTACCAACATCAGTAAAATACTAGTAACAATACTCAACTTGCTCTCCATGAGCCTAGTCATGTGCTAAGCATTTTATATTCATTAATACAATTGCTCCTCTTACTCTCTGAGGGATATACTATTATCACCATCTCACATTGATGTATGTGGTCTCTCTGGTGGTGGACAGTGAAGCCAGAATTCAGTCTATAGAGCCTGACCCCATAGCCTAAACTCTAAGCTTTCCACTGTATTATTCTTTAGCTGTGTCCCAGCTAGGATCTATTAAAAGAAACAGGGCGTAGTGACCGAAGAGATGATGAGATGGATGTACCATGCTAATGCTAGTTCTGAGCTGTATGTGAGTGCCTGCCCAGCAGGGAGATTTCTTTTGCACAAAAATGGGACATGGGGAGATAATCTGGCTTTGTTAGCTGTTCTTGCTTTCCTTCTCTGTACCCTACTCAATCTAGTTTATTCTGAACATGGCCACAGATTATGTTCAGTTCAGTCAGTTCACTCCCTCAGTTGTGTCCGACTCTTTGTGACCCCATAGACCGCAGCACACCAGGCCTCCCTGTCCATCACGAACTCCCGGAGTCCACTCCAACCCATATTTATTGTGTCGGTGATGCCATCCAACCATCTCAGCCTCTGTCGTCCCTTTCTCCTCCAGCCCTCAGTCTTTCCCAGCATCAGGATCTTTTCAAATGAGTCAGCTCTTTGTATCAGGTGGCCAAAGTATTGGAGTTTCAGCTTCAGGAGCAGTCCTTCCAATGAATATTCAGGACTGATTCCTTTAGGATGGACTGATTGGATCTCCTTGCAGTCCAAGGGATTCTCAAGAGTCTTCTCCAACACCACAGTTCAGAAACATCAATTCTTCTGTGCTCAGATTTCTTTGTAGTCCAACTCTCATATCCATACATGACTACTGAAAAAACCATAGCCTTGACTAGACGGACCTTTGTTGGCAAAGTAATGTCTCTGCTTTTCAAAATGCTGTCTGCTGCTAAGTCGCTTCAGTTGTGTCCGACTCTGTGTGACCCCATAGACGGAAGCCCACTAGGCTCCTCTGTCCCTGGGATTCTCCAGGCCAGAATACTGGAGTGGGTTTCCATTTCCTTCTCCAATGCATGAACGTGAAAAGTGAAAGTGAAGTCGCTCAGTTGTGCCCAACCCTTAGCGACCCCATGGACTGCAGCCCACCAGGCTCCCCTGTCCATAGCATTTTCCAGTCAAGAGTACTGGAGTGGGGTGCCATTGCCTTCTCCGAATATGCTGTCTAAGTTGGTCAAAACTTTCCTTCCAAGGAGTAAGTGTCTTTTAATTTCATGGCTGCAATCACATTCTGCAGTGATTTTGGAGCCCCCCAAAATAAAGTGTGTCACTTTTTCCATTGCTTCCCCATCTATTTGCCATAAAGTGGTGGGACCTGATGCCATGATCTTAGTTTTCTGAATTTTGAGTTTTAAGCCAATCCCAGCTTATGCTTCTTCCAGCCCAGCGTTTCTCATGATGTACTCTGCATATAAGTTAAATAAGCAGAGTGATAATAAACAGACATACTCCTTTCTCTATTTGGAACCAGTCTGTTGTTCCATGTCCAGTTCTAACTGTGGCTTCCTGACCTGATACAGACTTCTCAAGAGGCAGGTCAGGCGGTCTGGTATTCCCATCTCTCTCAGGATTTTCCATAGTTTTTCATGATCCACAGTCAAAGGCTTTGGCAGAATCACTAAAGCGAAATAGATGTTCTTCTGGAACTCTCTTGCTTTGTTGATGATCCAGCAGATGTTGGCAATTTGATCTCTGGTTCCTCTTGCCTTTTCTAAAACCAGTTTGAACATCTGGAAATTCATGGTTCACTTATTGCTGAAGCCTGACTTGGAGAATTTTGAGCATTACTTTACTAGCATGTGAGATGAGTGCAACTATGTGGTAGTTTGAGCATTCTTCGTCATTGCCTTTCTTTGGGATTGGAATGAAAACTAACCTTTTCCAGTTCTGTGGCCACTGTTGATATTTCCAAATTTACTGGCATATTGAGTGCAGCACTTTCAAAGCATCATCTTTTAGGATTTGAAATAGCTCAATTGAAATTCCATCATCTCCCCTAGCTTTGTTAGTAGTGATGCTTCCTAAGGCCCACTTGACTTGACTTCACATTCCAGGATGTCTGGCTCTAGGAGAGTGATCACACCATTATGATTGTCTGGGTCATGAAGATCTTTTTTGTACAGTTCTTCCATGTATTCTTGCCACCTCTTCTTAATATCTTCTGCTTCTGTTAGGTCCATACCATTTCTGTCCTTTATTGAACAAATCTTTGCATGAAACATTCCCTTGATATCTCTGATTTTCTAGAAGAGATCTCTAGTCTTTCCCATTTTATTGTTTTCCTGTATTTTTTTGCACTGATCACTGAGGAAGTCTTTCTTGTCTCTCCTTGCTATTCTTCGGAACTCTGCATTCAAATGGGTATATCTTTGCTTTTCTCCTTTGCGTTTCATTTCTCTTTTTTTCACAGCTATTTGTATGGCCTCCTCAGACAGTCATTTTGCCTTTTTGCATTTCTTTTTCTTGGGGATGGTCTTGCTCCCTGTCTCCTGTACAATGTCACGAACCTCCATCCATAGTTCATCAGGCACTCTGTCTATCAGATCTAGTCCCTTAAATCTATTTGTTACTTTCACTCTATAATTATAAGTGATTTGATTTAGGTCATAGATGAATGGTCTAGCGGTTTTCCCCACTTTTTTCCATTTACGTCTGAATTTGGCAATAAGGAGTTCATGATCTGAGCCACAGTCAGCTCCTCTTCTCATTTTTGCTGACTGCATAGAGTTTTTCCATCTTTGGTTGCAAATAATATAATCACTCTGATTTTGGTGTTGGCAGTCCTGTGATGTCCATGTGTAGAGTCTTGTCTTGTGTTGTTGGAAGATGGTGTTTGCTATGACCAGTGCATTCTCTTGGCAAAACTCTATTAGCCTTTGCCCTGCTTCATACTGTATTCCAAGGCCAAATTTGCCTGTTACTCCAGGTATCTCTTGACTTCCTACTTTTGCATTCCAGTCCCCTATAATGAAAAGGACATCTTTTTTGGGTGTTAGTTCTAAAATGTCTTTTAGCTCTTCATAGAACCATTCAGCTTCAGCTTCTTCAGTGTTAGTGGTATGAGCAGAGACTTGGATTACTCTGATTTTGAATGGTTTGCCTTGGAAATGAACAGAGATCATTCTGTCTTTTTTGAGATTGCATCCAAGTACTTCATTTTGGACTCTTTTGTTGACTATGATGGCTACTCCATTTCTTCTAAGGGATTCTTGCCCACAGTAGTAGATATAATGGTCTTCTGAGTTAAATTCACCCATTCCACTCCATTTTAGTTTGCTGATTCCTGAAATGTCAATGTTCACTCTTGCCATCTTCTATTTGACAAATTTCAGTTTGTCTTGATTCATGGACCTAACATTCCAGGTTCCTCTTTACAGTGTTGGACCTTGCTTCTATCACCAGTCACATCCACAAGTGGGTTTTGTTTTTGCTTTGGCTCCGTCTTTCCATTCTTTCTGGAGTTATTTCTCCACTGACCTCCAGTAGCATCTCCAGTAGCATTATGTTACATCTGATTATGTTACATCTTGTTTGAATTCTCTTTGAAAAAGAGGCAACACAAATTTATAAAGCTTTTTGTTAGTAAACTTTTGTGAAACGCATTTGCGTGTTATTGGAAATTGAGTTTGATCTTTTTTCTTTGAGCAAACAAGGATAGGACAGCAAGGGTTGTATACTAAGATGTTGTGTGTTAACACCATTTACTTTCGCTTGTTAAAAATTGAAACAGTGAAGAAAATATCAGTAATATGAACTTATGGTCCTGTTGAGTATTCCTTTTCACTTGAAATCTGTGACATTCATATAAAATATCTTGGATCCTTACTTTATCAGCACCTCCCCACCCTCGCATCTCCAACCACAATGGAATGGAAACTAACACTGAAAATTATGATTAAGGGGAAAGAGGGGACATAGTACTTGTGAGGTTATGCTTACTTACTACTAATGAACTGCCTAAATCCTATAGATCAAAATTTTATTAGCCTCATGAATTGTATTTCTCTTTAAATGTTGTTTAAATTGTGTTTTGCTTTGGTTTTCAAGATTTTAACTTTTTCTCCCCTCGGCTGTTAAAGCTGTCTTTTAGATGTCACTTCCCATTGATAAAGCCTTTTAAAATACAGCTAAGCATTCTGTTTTAGTTTTTCAAGGAATCAGTTTCCTTTTTTAAAAGTTGATTGTCTGGAGCTTCTACAGGGTATTTATTGTAACTGAGTCCTTATCAACTCAGAGTTAAAGAAGCTGATGGCATGTCATCCCATGTACACTGAGTGTAGAAATAACATTTTTCTATAGTATAGTTACCAGTTCTGCAAAGCTGAGGATGATACTAAATATTTTATTCATATTTTATATATTTATACATTATATTTATGTATTACAAGTTTATATAATCAGAAAACTAGACCACTACTATGTTAAATTTCCTTATGTATCCAAGGTGGTTAGTTGAGCTAAGACATTCACTCAGATTCAATTTTTTGAGTATTGGTTGGTATAAATCTATAATCTACAATACACTATTAACTGAACATAGGTAGCTATTATGATTGGTTCAACTGAACACATGTTATTTCCCTCAAGATAATATTACAGATATTGAATTTTTGTAAACAATCATGGAAATACTATACTATTGCATGTAAAATTTTAAGCTTTTATGGTACAATGTATGCATATTATATATATTTCCTTAAGTAACCATATGTAAATTATTCATGTTTTTGATATGGATAAGGCAGCATTTGAGAGAGGATCTTTTATACATTCTTAGTAAACTAAAAGCAACACATTTTTGGATGCAATTTGCATAGAGCAAAGTAAATTAAATTGCCTTATATTATCAACTAGTTCAGTTCAGTTCAGTTCAGTCGCTCAGTCATGCCTGACTCTTTGCGACCCCATGAATAGCAGCATGCCAGGCCTCCCTGTCCATCACCAACTCCCGGAATTCACTCAAACTCATGTCCATCTAGTCAGTGATGCCATCCAGCCATCTCATCCTCTGTCAACCCCTCTTCCTCCTGCCCCAATCCGTCCCAGCATCAGAGCCTTTTCCAATGAGTCAACTCTTCGCATGAGGTGCCCAAAGTACTGGAGTTTCAGCTTTAGCATCATTCCTTCCAAAGAAATCCCAGGGCTGATCTCCTTCAGAGTGGACTGGTTGGATCTCCTTGCAGTCCAAGGGACTCTCAAGAGTCTTCTCCAGCACCACAGTTCAAAAGCATCAATTCTTTGGCGCTCTATCTTCTTCACAGTCCAACTCTCACATCCATACATGACCACTGGAAAAACTATAGCCTTGACTAGACGGACTTTTGTTGGCAAAGTAATGTCCTGCTTTTCAATATGCTATCTAGGTTGGTCACAACGTTCCTTCTAAGGAGTAAGTGTCTTTTAATTTCATGACTGCAGTCACCATCTGCAGTGATTTTGGAGCCCCAAAAATTAAAGTCTGACACTGTTTCCTCTGTTTCCCCATCTATTTCCCGTGAAGTGATGGGACCAGATGCCATGATCTTAGATTTCTGAATGTTAAGCTTTAAGCCAACTTTTTCACTCTCGTCTTTTACTTTCATCAAGAGGCTTTTTAGTTCCTCTTCACTTTCTGCCATAAGGGTGGTGGCATCTGCATACTTGAGGTTATTGATATTTCTCCCAGCAATCTTGATTCCAGCGTGTGCTTCTTCCAGTCCAGCATTTCTCATGATGTACTCTGCATATAAGTTAAATAAGCAGGGTGACAGTATACAGCCTTGACATACTCCTTTTCCTATTTGGAACCAGTCTGTTGTTCCATGTCCAGTTCTAACTGTTGCTTCCTGACCTGCATATTGGTTTCTCAAGAGGCAGATCAGGTGATCTGGTATTCCCATCTCTTTCAGAATTTTCCACAGTTTATTGTGATCCACACAGTCAAAGGCTTTGGAATAGTCAATAAAGCAGAAATAGATGTTTTCTGGAACTCTCTTGCTTTTTTGATGTTCCAGCGGATGTTGGCAATTTGATCTCTGGTTCCTGTGCCTCTTCTAAAACCAGCTTGAACATCTGGAAGTTCACGGTTCATGTATTGCTGAAGCCTGACTTAATTTTGAGCATTACTTTACTATCGTGTGAGATGAGTGCAATTGTGGGGTAGTTTGAGCATTCTTTGGCACTGCCTTTCTTTGGGATTGGAATGAAAACTGACCTTTTCCAGTCCTGTGGTCACTGTTGAGTTTTCCAAATTTGCTGGCATATTGAGTGCAGCATTTTCACAGCACCATCTTTCAGGATTTGAAATAGCTCAACAGGAATTCCATCACTTCCACTAGCTTTGTTCATAGTGATGCTTTCTAAGGCCCACTTGATTTCACATTCCAGGATATCTGGCTCTAGGTGAGTGATCATACCATCATGATTATCTTGGTCATGGAGATCTTTTTTTTTGTACAGTTCTTCTGTGTATTCTTGCCACCTCATCTTAATATCTTTTGCTTCTGTTAGGTCCATACCATTTCTGTCCTTTATCTAGCCCATCTTTGCATGAAACATTCCCTTGGTATCTCCAATTTTCTTGGAGAGCTCTCTAGTCTTTCCCATTCTGTGGTTTTCCTCTATTTCTTTGCATGCATCGCTGAGCAAGGCTTTTTATCTCCTCTTGCTAATCTTTGGAACTCTGTATTCAGATGCTTATATCTTTCCTTTTCTCCTTTGCTTTTTGCTTCTCTTCTTTCACAGCTATTTGTAAGGCCTCCTCAGACAGACATTTTGCTTTTTTGCATATCTCCAGTAGCATATTGGGCACCTACTGAACTGAGGAGTTCCTCTTTCAGTATCCTATTATTATTATTATTTTTTTGCCTTAAAGGCCAATTGATAGAATACTGAAAGAACTCCCCAGTTCAGTAGGTGCCCAATATGCTACTGGAGATCAGTGGAGAAATAACTCCAGAAAGAATGAAGGGATGGAGCCAAAGCAAAAACAATAACCAGCTGTGGATGTGACTGGTGATAGAAGCAAGGTCCACTGCTGTAAAGAGCAACATTGCATAGGAACCTGGAATGTCAAGTTCATGAATCAAGGCAAATTGAAAGTGGTCAAACAAGAGATGGCAAGAGTGAACGTTGACATTTCAGGAATCAGTGAACTAAAATGGACTGGAATGGGTGAATTTAACTCAGAGACCATTATATCTACTACTGTGGGCAAGAATTCCTTAGAAGAAATGGAGTAGCCATCATAGTCAACAAAAGAGTCCAAAATGAAGTACTTGGATGCAATCTCAAAAAAGACAGAATGATCTCTGTTCATTTCCAAGGCAAACCATACAAAATCACAGTAATCCAAGTCTATGACCCAACCAGCAACACTGAAGAAATGGAAGTTGAATGATTTTATGAAGACCTACAAGACCTTTTTTGAACAATCACCCATAAAAGATGTTCTTTTCATTATAGGGGACTGGAATGCAAAAGTAGGAAGTTAAGAAACACCTGGAGTAACAGGCAAATTTGGCCTTGGAGTACAGAATGAAACAGGGCAAAGGCTAATAGAGTTTTGCCAAGAGAACATATAGCAAATACCATCATAGCAAATACCATCATAGCAAATACCCTCTTCCAACAACACAAGAGAAGACTCTACACATGGACATCACCAGATGGTCCACACCAAAATCAGATTGATTATATTCTTTGCAGCCAAAGATGGAAAAGCTCTATACAGTCAGCAAAAACAAGGCCGGGAGCTGACTGTGGCTCAGATCAATGGCTCCTTATTGCCAAATACAGACTTAAATTGAAGAAAGTAGGGAAAACCACTAGACCATTCAGGTATGAATGAATCAAATCCCTTATGATTACACAGTGGAAGTAACAAATAGATTTAAGGGACTAGACCTGATAGATAGAGTGCCTGATGAACTATGAGGTTCGTGACATTGTACAGGAGACAGAGATCAAGACCATCCCGATGGAAAAGAAATGCAAAAAAGAAAGTTGTGGTACATATACACAATGGAGTATTACTCAGCCATTAAAAAGAATTCATTTGAATCAGTTCTGATGAGATGGATGAAACTGGAGCCAATTATACAGAGTGAAGTAAGCCAGAAAGAAAAACACCAATACAGTATACTAACACATATATATGGAATTTAGGAAGATGGCAATGACGACCCTGTATGCAAGACAGGAAAAAAGACACAGATGTGTATAATGGACTTTTGGACTCAGAGGGAGAGGGAGAGGTAGAGGGTGGGATGATTTGGGAGAATGGGAATTCTAACATGTATACTATCATGTAAGAATTGAATCGCCAGTCCATGTCTGACGCAGGGTGCAGCATGCTTGGGGCTGGTGCATGGGGATGACCCAGAGAGATGTTGTGGGGAGGGAGGTGGGAGGGGGGTTCATGTTTGGGAACGCATGTAAGAATTAAAGATTTTAAAATTTAAAAAAAAAAAAATTAAAAAAAAAAAAAGCAAATTGGCTGTCTGGGGAGGCCTTACAAATAGCTGTGAAAAGAAGAGAAGCGAAAAGCAAAGGAGAAAAGGAAAGATATTATCAACTAAGTGTATGCCAAAGCCTTTGACTGCGTGGATCACAATAAACTGTGGAAAATTCTTAAAGAGATGGAAATACCAGACCACCTGACCTGCCTCTTGAGAAATCTGTATGCAGGTCAGGAAGTCACAGTTAGAACTGGACACGGAGCAACAGACTGGTTCCAAACAGGGAAAGGAGTACTCCATGGCAATATATTGTCACTCTGCTTGTTTAACTTATATGCAGAGTACATCATGAGAAATGCTGGGCTGGATGAAGCACAAGCTGGAATTAAGACTGGCTTAAAGCTCAACATTCAGAAAACTAAGATCATGGCATCTGGTCCCATCACTTCATGGCAAGTAGATGGGGAAACATTGGAAACAGTGGGAGACTTTATTTTTGGGGGCTCCAAAATCACTGCAGATGTGATTGCAGCCATGAAATTAAAAGACACTTACTCCTTGGAAGAAAAGTTATGACCAACTCAGACAGTATATTAAAAAGAAGAGACATTACTTTGCCAACAAATGTCTGTCTAGTCAAAGCTATGGTTTTTACAGTAGTCATGTATGGATGTGAGAGTTGGACTATAAAGAAAGCTGAGTGCTGAAGAATTGATGCTTTTGAACTGAGGTATTGGAGGAGACTCTTGACAGTCCCTGGGACTACAAGGGGATCCAACCAGTCCATCCTAAAGGAAATCAGTCTTGAATATTCATTGGAAGGACTGATGCTGAAGCTGAAACTCCAATCCTTTGGCCACCTGATGTGAAGAGCTGACTCATTTGAAAAGACCCTGATGCTGGGAAAGATTGAAGGCAGGAGGAGAAGGGGATGACAGAGAATGAGATGGTTGTATGGTATCACCGACTCAATGGACACGAGTTTGAGTAAACTCCCGTGATGGACAGGGAGGCCTGGCATGCTGCAGTCCATGGGGTCACGAAGAGTCGGACGTGACTGAGTGACTGAACTGAACTGAACTGAAGTGTATGTTGTTTGGTGTTTAGTCGCTAAGTAATGTCTGACTCTTTGTGACCCCACGGACCATAGCCCACCAGCCTCCTCTGTCCATGGGATTTATCAGGCAAGAATACTGGAGTGGGTTGTCATTTCCTCCTCCAAGGAATTTTACTGACCCAGGGACTGAACGCATATCTCCTGCTTGGCAGGCAGATTCTTTAACACTAAGCCATCTGGGAAGCCCAAGTGCATACTACAAGCATATTTATTAAAAGAAAAATAAACTTATTAAAGCAAACACTGAAACTCCTTTGCTTTAACTCTTTCCATCTCTCCCAGACTGTCGTCAGTTTAGCATCAGCGTTCAATATTGTAATTAGGTTCCATCTAACCTTCCAGTCCTTTTCACCACTGTACTTGTTTGTAAATCCTGCTCTCCAACCATATTTGATGACTTACTTTTCTCTTGTATGGTCATTGCACTTCCTTTGTTTTCTGTATCTGTTGATATTTCACTCTTTTCTCTCAACCGGATGGATCCTTTCCATTCTTCAAGGTTCCATTCAAATCCCACTCTTTCCCCTGAAAACTGTTTCTCTCAAAAGTCAGACTCATAGTAACATATGGTTGTTACAAGAGGCTGGGGGCTGAGGGAAAAGAGTAAATATTGATCAAAAGTACAAACTTTCAGTTGTAAGATCACTGGAAACCTAATGTACAGTATGGTGATTATAGTTAATAATAATGTATTATACACTTGAAACTTGCTGAGCGTAGATCTCAAGAGTTATCACACCACACACACACACACACACACACACACACTCACACTCACACTCACTTGTAACTATGGGAGGTAATGGATATGTTAATTAGTTTGATTTTGGTAATCATTCACAGATGTATATATATATATATAAACATGTTGTATGTCTTAAATATATATGCAATTTTGTCAAAAATAAATATTTAAAAGATTATTTTCTATTTAATACAAACAAGATAAAAAATATTACATATTATCTGTGAACCTGAGACTTCTTTATTCTATTCACCAGGCAATTAAATATATATAACCTCAGAGAAGGTTGCAAGGAGTACACCTAAAAGTCAGAGCTAAAAATCAGGCAATTTGTGTCCCTCTCTAATTTTTGAAGCCAACAATAACCAACTATCTTCTGCTGTTTGGTGAACCAGGATAGCATACAGACTTCTCAAGCTGGGTCAAGTAACAGAGTGGGTGCAAGTGATGCTGAACTGAACTGGAAACATCAGTTCTGTTTCTGGCTGCATCCCTTCATAGCTTGTGAACTGAAGGTTCTATCTGAAAATAGTAATGCATATGAAATAGTTTCTGAACTTATGGTACTATTAGTATGCCATAAAATACTGTCTCAAGTCTCATTTCAATCTACTGAGACAGAGCTAGTGGTTATGCTGGTTAAACAACCAGCCCTCCAGGAAGAAAAAATTCTGGTTTGTAGCCTCCTTAGTGAAAATACTTCCACCTGGCAGACTACAAACCACTGATGGGACATTACTAAGCACAGTCTTGGAAAGATGTGCAGTAAAACACCACTATCCAGTATTTTCCCACTGAGACAAGAGGCTAGACTTGGGATACATAGGGCCCAGCTGCCAAAACTGCCCATGGCCAGGAGGTCCTGCACTTACACTCTCATGTAACTTCCACAACCTCCCTGGAAGGCAGGCCCTGGTCTTATCCCCATTTTATGAGCAAAGAAACTGGGGTCCTGACATACAAGCTATCTTGCTCAGAGGCATCTAATGAGTAAGAATTAGAACTGGTCAAGTTCTTCTTTTTTTTTTCCCCATCACACCACGTTTCCACCTAGGGCTTCACATAATGTTCTGAGCAGGACTCCTTGGGTCTTTCCCAGGACAGACCCCCTACCCCATCCTCTGCTGTAGCTTCTCTCTCAAATGTCCAGATAACAGCATCTCATGCATATTTCCTGAATTCTTTCAGACAGTAAACATCAAATGGAAGAAGCTAACTACTTGATGATTCTGAGCTTGTAGCCCCAACCTTCTAGTCCCAAAGGATTGATAATGCTGACTATCATGTTACCTCATCATTAACCAATCAGAGAATTGTGTGCAAGCTGATCACATACCCTGGGCCAACCGTCCCTCATCTGACCTTAAAAATGCTTTACTGAAACCCTTTGGGGAGTATGGGCTTTCGTGGGCGTGAGCTACTCTTTCTCCTTGCATAGCCCTGCAGGAACACTTTCTCTGCTCCAAACTCCAATATTTTGATTTTGTTGCCCTCACTGAGTGCTGGACACACAAACTTGCATTCATAACAATAACTCATAAATGACTTGGTTCAATTTTTTACATATGGCAGGCTGGAGGATCTTTTTAAAACAAGGGGAAGAGGTGGATAGTGCTGATATATTATATTTAAATCTGCTTTTAAAAATAAAAGTTGCCTTAACAGGTTTTATTTGAATGTCTCCTCATTTGAACATACAGAAAACTGAATAGTGATGTCTTGAAATTTGAGGGCAGAAAACCACAGGTTTTGACGTTCTCACCTGAAGTGGGTTACAACCTATATTCTGGAATGGTAACTGTGAGCCAAATGGAAAATTAGCCCTCTTCTTCATTTTTTTTTTTTTCACTTTTTATTTTATGTAAACGTTTACATTACTGAAGTAAACCATAATTATTATTTACTTCTTGATGCAAGAATCATACTACCTCACATGGACCACAAAATATATTGCAAATATTTCCTCTGAGATTTCAGTATCAAGTTTAAACTACTTGATCCTGAAGGATTTCAGACCCTTTATTATAGATAGGCAGGAGAGATACCACTAAGAGTTTTGACTCCAGAGATCCGATTCATTTTTCAAGACCCTGCTGAAAAGGAGACATCGGATATTGGAGTTAAAGAGAGAGGAAAGAAAGATCCGTCTAGCAGTCCATCATTTGGAAACACATGCTTATGGAACCATATCCACCATGATACAAACTCTTGAAATAAAACACAGGGGGAAATTCAATAAAGTAATAAAACCCACATCAACCATACTGGCCCAGATTGGCATTATGATAACACTAAGGGAATTTTCACCTTCTTGAGGGATATGTTCCCAAATAATCACTGAGGGAATGCAAATAATTTGACAAGGAAAATTTTCAGAAAAAAAAAAAGAGAATAGATGGTACAACTATCATACCAGTTGTGGTATGACCATTTTTTTTTTTTTTAATGAGAAGTATCTTGGAGACTTACACTATAAATAAGGTTCATGTTTACTGGATTTTTATGCAATGTGGTTAGTTAATAGCATAGGTTAGTTATAGCATATAGTTATATCATCACTGTCTTATGACCAAGACAGTGATGAGGGGGAACAGAGAAGAGTCCCCATCCACCTATGCCAGGACACCGGCCAACAGCCTTCTGCTTTCCTGGCCAGACATTCTGTTCCAGGCCACAAAGAACCTGTACAAACCATAACCAGAGAGGGCATCGGGCCTGCCTTTAAGGGAAGAACTCTGACTAATTTTTGTTTTCTCTGTCCTCTAAGGAGTATGAGACTTTGGGCTATGGACCCAAAAGAGGAAAAGCAGAGATGATTAAAAACACAGAAGTGGTTTTAAGTTTCTAACAGAATTCAATGACAGAAAAAAAGTCAAGGCTCTTAATAAATACATTCTATTAAAAATAAAGTCAGTTCCCAATCTCAATACATTCCTCCTCTCCATGGGGCACAAATAGTCCACTATTTTTTTTTTTCTTTTAGAACAAATAGAGCCTCTGTGAAATCTGTAGACATTTCTATGTATTGAAAAGGATGGACCCAAGAATTTTCTGTGATTTTTCTTTCTAAATAAATACATGTTTTTTAGACAAGTATAAATAATAATAATATAGTATGTACAGAATGCCCTGACATTTAATTCTCACCACCACCCTCTAAGACAGTAGAGAAAATATTGCTAATGATTTACAAAAAGGAAAGTCTAAGTGAAAGTCACCCAGTTGTGTCTGATTCTTTGAGACCCCATGGACTGTAGCCCACCAGGCTCCTCTGTCCATGGAATTTTTCAGGCAAGAATATTGGAATGGGTTACCATTTCCTCCTCCACGGGATATTCCTCATCCAGGGATCAAACCTAGGTCTCCTTCATTGCAGGTGAATTCTTTATTATCTGAGCCACCAGGGAATGAGACTTAAACAATGATAAGTTTTCCTTGCTCTAAATATAGGCATGGTAGTAAACTGTAACCATGATTAGAATCCTGGACTTGTGCCTACCCCTCTCTGTGATACCACATTGCCTTTCTTAAACTAGTGACCAAACCTGGTGAAATGACAGTGATGGACAAGGGTGCATTCTTGGCCTCCAGGCACTTTAGTGAGGTGGGTAGCTGTTTTTTCAATCATTGTTAAGAAATAATAATGAAATGGCATAATGAATGGGCTGGAGGATTATTACAAAAGTCTTTTTTTTAATTAATAAGGTCTAAATCACAAGGGATACATCCAGAAAATTATATAATATCTCCTTCCTATGATAAGTAGTTTATATAATAAAGATTTTAATGTTTATATTCCTATGTTGTGTGCTTACTTACCAGACAGAGTAGTCCCTCAAATACGGCAACTGCTAATTTGTAAGTTCTTTTTTAATACTTTTCTGAATTGTTCAAATTTTCTAATGGCATTTGTCTGTGTTTCCTAACCAAAAAAATAAAAACAAAGGACAAAAGCTTTATAAAAAGTGTTTAAACTAATGTAACTAAATTTTTGTAATCCATGACATGGTAGGAGGAAGGGTGATAAAGTAAACTGTTGCTAATTCACCACATTTTAATCCATTTCAATTCTAATAATTTGGTAAGATATCTATAAATGATCTAGATCCTAGAAGTGAGGATCAAGAAATGGAATTTCAAGTGAGTCTTTCTCCTGCAAAACCTGTATGCACTTTCAAAGTCTTCAGTGTTTTTACCTAGTCCTCTCCAACGAGTTCCTACTTCCAAGGTGGTTGAGAGAAAAATAAATAGCAAAACAATTCACAAAGAGTAAAGAGTGCAAAGAGGCATAATGGAAACTCATAGAAAAGGTCAGAGTGTCCTGGGGCAGTCAGAACAGGGAGGAGGTGGAAACTGTGACAGGCCCTGGGGGATCAATATCAATAATATACGTTCGAGGGATATGCCTATAAAGGCATTTGACTAAAAAGGCAATAAAGTGGCAGCATTTCCTGCCTTTCAGGTCTCTGAGGGTAATTTTTTTTTAATGAATGGAAAAAGTTTTGTTATGTGTTTCTACAGCTTTACCACTACACTTTCTTTCTTGTGTTGACACACTCCTGGTGACTTTTATTATGGCACTAAAATGTTTCCCAGGCATTATCGCCATTTCTACCAAGTGGCAGAATTTGCAGGGGATAGGAGTTGAGTAAATATACAAATAGTGGAATAAAGAACATCTGAAAATCCAGCTCTAGGACTCCCCAGCCCCACAATATGCACAGCATCTCACCGTATACAAAGTCTTGTGCAGAAATCCCAAAAAGGATTCTCTCCCCAAAGTAAATGATTTCCAGTCCCATCACTACATAAAATCCCCCACTGGAGGGCATAGTTCAGCATTACTGTCCTCACACTCATAGCTCTTTACAATGGAGACATTGTTTTAATTACAAAAGAGAATGTGATTTAGGAGAACCAAGGGAAATGTGGATGCCATTGCATAATAAGTGTAGATTTTAACAGCCATCCATTGATTTTGAGGTCTTGATGCCTTGCTCATGGATCTAAAGAGGGTGTGAATGTGCTAGTGACATAGTGGAAGGAAAAGTGGTTTAGACTAATCTCTAGAGGACCTCTAAGTTCTGTTTGATGCTAAGCTTTTGCAGGAATAACTACCATTTTGCAAGTATCTCTTATGGGTTGGATTTCCATTCATTTGTTCAACAGGAATTAGTAGGTACCTATATTTTGCTGCTAGGGGATGCAATGGTAACAAAAACAGACACTTCCTGTGCTTAAGTGGCTCATAATCCAGTAGGGAGAGAGTCAATCAAATTACATTAAACCTGTGATAAGTGCCATGATAGAAAAAAACTGTAAGGTAGTTGAAGACAACATGGAAGGAATTTGGCCCAATCAGCAAAGTAAAGGAAAGTGTCCACAAGAAACCATGGCTGAGCTAAGAGATGATGTGTTGTGAGGAACATGGCAAGAATGAGAGCCTCAGGCTTCCAAGAAGATGCTTTTGTCTGCAGTAGAAGAAGCAAAGAGGAGGACCGGGGAAGGAGAAAAGCTACAAAAGAAAGAGGAGTTGGATCAGGTAGAATCATTTACAATAATCCATTGACCACAATTTTTCTCATCTAGCTTTGTGAGTTAGACAATGTTATTTCTCAGAATTGGAAATTAGAGCTCACACTGAGTGAGGAAATGGCCCAAAGTTTACACAGTTCAAAGGTACCCAGCAGTGGGATTGGAACAAGGTCTATGCACTTCCAAAGTATGGATTCTCAAATGATTCTCCTAAGGATTCACAGAAGCAGAAGATATTAAGAAGAGGTAGCAGGAAAACACAGAAGAACTATACAAAAGAAGTCTTAATTACCAAGATAACCACAATGGTGTGATCACTTACTTAGAGTCAGACATCCTGGAGTGTGCAGTCAAGTGGGCCTTCAGTTCAGTTCATGTCAGTCGCACAGTCATATCTGACTCTTTGTGACCCCATGAACTGCAGCATGCCAGGCCTCCCCGTCCATCACCAAATCCCAGAACTCACTCAAAGTCATGTCCATTGAGTCGGTGATGCCATCCAACCATCTCATCCTCTGTCTTCCCCTTCTCCTCCTGCCCTCAATCTTTCCCAGCATCAGGGTCTTTTCAAATGAGTCAGCTCTTCACATCAGGTAGCCAAAGTATTGGAGTTTCAGCTTCAACATCACTCCTTCCAATGAACACCCAGGACTGATCTCCTTTAGGATGGACTGGTTGGATCTCCTTGCAGTCCAAGGGATTCTCAAGAGTCTTCTCCAACACCACAGTTCAAAAGCATCAGTTCTTCTGTGCTCAGCTTTCTTTATAGTGGGTCTTAGGAAGCATTATCTGAGAAGGCAATGGCACCCCACTCCAGTACTCTTGCCTGGAAAATCCCATGGACGGAGGAGCCTGGTAGGCTACAGTTCATGGGGTCGCTAAGAGTCGAACATGACTGAGAGACTTCACTTTCACTTTTCACTTTCACACATTGGAGAAGGAAATGGCAACCCACTCCAGTATTCTTGCCTGGAGAATCCCAGGGACAGAGGAGCCTGTTGGGCTGCCATGTATGGGGTCACACAGAGCCAGACACAACTGATGCGACTTAGCAGCAGCAGCAGGAAGCATTATGTGAACAAAGCTAGTGGAGGTGATGGAATTCTAGCTGAGCTATTTCAAATCCTGAAACATGATGCTATGAACATACTGCACTCAATATGCCAGCAAACTTGAAAAACTCAGCAGTGGTCACAGGACTGGAAAAGGTCAGTTTTCATTCCAATCCTAAAGAAGGGCAATGCCAAAGAATGTTCAAACTATTGCACAACTGTGTTCATTTCACATGCTAGTAAGGTAAAGCTCAAAATTTTCAAGCTATGTTTCAACAGTATGCGACCCAAGAATTTTCAGATGTACAAGCTGGATGTTGAAAAGGCAGAGGAATGAGAGATCAAATTGCCAATGTCTGTTGAACCATAGAAAAAGCAAGAGCAGTCTAGAAAACATCTACATCTGCTTCATTGACTACACTAAAGCCTTTGACTGTGTGAAGTGAAATTGAAAGTTGCTCAGTCATGTCCAACTCTTTGTGACCCCTTGGATTGTACAGTCCAAGGAATTCTCCAGGCCAGACTGGAGTAGGTAGTCTTTTCCATTCTCCAGGGGATCTTCCCAACCCAGGGATCTCCCACATTGCAGGTGGATGCTTTACCAGCTGATTCACAGGGAAGCCCAAGAATACTGGAGTGGGTAGCCTATCCCTGCTCCAAGGGATCTTCCCGACCCAGGAATCGAACTGAGGTCTTCTGCATCACGGGCGGATTCTTTACCAACTGAGATATCAGGTAAGCCCATTGACTGTGTGGATCACAGCAAACTGTGGAAAATTCTTTAAGAGATGAGAGTTCCAGACCACATTACCTGTCTCCTGAGAAATCTGTTTACAGGCCAAGAAGCAACAGTTATAACTGGACATGGAACAACAAACTGGTTCACATTTGAGAAAGAAGTTTGTCAAGGCTGTATATTGTCACCCTGCTTATTTAAATTCTATGCAGAGCACATCATGCAAAATCATACATACATGGCAGGCTGGATGAAGCTCAAGCTGGAATCAAAATTGCCAGGAGAAATATCAATAACTTCAGATATGCAGATAACACCACTCTAGTGGAAGAAAGTGAAGAGGAACTAAAGAGCCCCTTAATTAAGGTGAAAGAGGAGAGTGAAAAAGTTGGCTTAAAACTCAACATCAAAAATAGAAGATCATGGCATCCAGTCTCATCACTTCATGGCAAATAGGGGAAAAAAATGGAAACAGTGACAGGCTTTATTTTCTTGGGCTCCAAAATCATCGTGGACAGTGACTGCAGCCATGGAATTTAAAGACACTTGCTGTTTGGAAGAATAGCTATGACAAACCTAGGTAACATATTGAAAAGCAGAGACATCACTTTGCCAACAAAGGTCATATGGTCAAAGCTATGGTTTTTCCAGTAATCATTTACAGATGTGAGATTTGGACCATAAAGAAGGCTGAGCATCAAAGAATTGATGCTATCTAACTGTGGTGCTGGAGAAGACTTGAGAGTCCTTTGGACTGCAAGGAGATCAAACCAGTAAGTCCTAAAGGTGATAAACCCTGAATATTCATTGGAAGGATTGGTGCTGAAGCTGAAACTCCAATACTTTGGCCACCTGATGTAAAGAGCCAACTCACTGGAAAAGACCCTGATGCTGGCAAATATTGAGGACAGGAAAAGGGGGAAACAGAGGATGAGATGTTTGGATGGCTTCACCAACTCAATGGACATGAGTTTGCTCAAATTTTGGGAGACAGTGAAGGACAGGGAGGCCTGGTGTGCTGCAGTCCCTGGCAGGTTGCAAAGAGTCAGACATGATTGAACGACTGAAGAACAACAACAATAACAACAACAACAATGATTCACAATCCTTTGTGGTCATATTGTCCAGTAGACATTCTCTCCAGATGGTTCCTCGAGGACAACTTTATTCTCTGGCTCTAAGTTCTAACCTACTGCAAACCAGTACCTGTCCCATCACACGGAAGAACTTTACTGTGCTTTCTCAGGTGAGCACAATGTCTGTTTTGCCCATCAGATCTGAATCCTTGTTTTAGATAATGTCTTCTTTTCAATTTTCTAGTCAAAGTAATCAGTATCCAATGCTCCTTTGGTTGACTATAACGGCATTTTTTTCCTCAGGAAATAAAATAATCAATTACATTGTTTCATCCACATGAGACTCCTTTTCTTATTTATTAAGCAGGAATAGAAACATTGGTTGCTTGTTAGGTACAATGTTGCTAGAGCATTTTATACATATTATCTCTTGGCAACCGCAGTGAGCCATCCAATGAGGCAGAGGTGTTATTATTTTTTTGCGAAGAGTTGACTCGTTGGAAAAGACCCAATGCTGGGAGGGATTGGGGGCCGGAGGAGAAGGTGATGACAGAGGATGAGATGGCTGGATGGCATTACCAACTCGATGGACATGAGTTTGAGTGAACTCCAAAAGTTGGTGATGGACAGGGAGGCCTGGTGTGCTGCGATTCATGGGGTCACAGAGTCGGACACGACTGAGCGACTGAACTGACCTGAACCAAAGAGGAGGCAGAGGCTCCCAGTGTTTAAGTGACTTGCCTTAGGTCACACAATTTATAAATGACAGCGATGAGGCTTGAATCCAGACCCGTCTGATTCCAAAGTCATGTTTTTAAGTTAACATTTCAAAAATTCAACTTCTGAAACAGATTTAGTGTTCAAAGTGAATTAGTGAAATAAGAAAACCCTAAAAATGTTGCATACCAACATGAACTGTAATTCAACAGTGATTATACTGTTAAACAAAGAAGAACCTGTCATAAAAATCTTCTCTGAGGCTTTTGACACCAATTATGGATGCTTTAGGAAATCAGTGTGATTTTCTAAATTAAGATATCAAGTTTAAGATGCAAGATAGTTCTTTTAACAGAAATGGGCCAGTTCCCAAACATGAAGGATACATACATACAGTTTGAGGCTATGTGGGTGGAAGAAACGAGGTGACAGTTTGGTAGAGCGAGAAAGAGTGAGAAAGAATCAAGTAATTATTCTACCTCTGTAATCTTTCAAAAATTACACGATTGTTTTCACTATTATATGTTAAACTGAGCTGGGGGAAGGGGACTGCATTGTTGAAGCACCTCCATAGAAAGGGATGTTGATGTCTCTGCCGTGCTCCATTCTTTTCCTAAAAAAGGAGAGTTTTTTCCTTCATGGTGCATTTATGTCAAAATTCTAAAACTTCTCGCACACACCTATCATATTAATCTTTTCAAGTCTCACTTGTTGAAATGAGTGGGATTTAAAAACTTCTGAGTGTGCTATTACATTTTCCATTTATGTTCCAGGAATATGGCTGTGTGACCACGAGGCCAAGACTTGCAGGCAGTTGCAGGGAGAGTGGAGGGAGAGACGGCTCTAAGTGAGTGAGACCAAGTAGCTCGATTGTTTCAGCTGGGAGAGGATGGCACTCTTCAGGAAGGTTGAGGCACAGAGTTTGGGAGGAAAATGTAGCTTATTTTTTACATGTTTTACTTTTGCTGTCCCAATTAGATTATTTGTTATACCAAATTTTAGAGTTTAAATAAAAGAAACCAACATTATTGCTTCTGAAAGGCATACAACTTAAAAGTGATCTTTCTATTCTCAATGAAATAATAACAATAAAGGTAGTTCTTGGTTTTTGTTATTGTTGTTGTTTGTAGAACTCAGCAAGTGACAAATAACATGGAAAAAATGGATACTTATACTAAGATTTTTCAACTTCCAGAAAATAAATTTAATATTTGTGTTAGATTTGGGAAAATGAAAACCTAAAGGTAGCCTTAATAATATTTTAACTGTAATCCAAAGTCTATATAATAGATGGCTCAGGGCAAGAGAATGAGCAGATGATTTTTGGTGGAGACAAGAACCCTTTATTGATAGTAGAAAATTCACATGACTATCAATTTCTGTAATTCTTAGTGTTTTTTTTTCTATCACCACATATGAACGTCTTTCATCTTTCCCCAGAAGCTTCAATGTTTTCCAAAGAACTTAATTTGATGATGAAGACTCTTCTCGAATAAACAGCAAGTTTTCATTCAGTTCAGTTCAGTTCAGTCGCTCAGTCGGACTCTTTGCGACCCCATGAACCGCAGCACGCCAGGCTTCCCTGTCCATCACCAACTCCCGGAGTCCACCCAAACCCATGTCCATTGAGTCGGTGATGTCATCCAACCATCCCATCCTCTGTCGTCCCCTTCTCCTCCTGCCCTCAATCTTTCCCAGCATCAGGGTCTTTTCAAATGAGTCAGCTCTTTGCATCAGGTGGCCAAAGTATTGGAGTTTCAGCCTGAGATCAAATAATTTCCTCCAGTAGCCAGTAGAGGGAGCTGTTGGCATTTGATTTGGTCTTATAACTCGACCTGGAAGTTCCTTTAATTAATTCAATGTTTGAAATCAAACCACCCTTTAAATGTAATGATATTAATATGCAAGGATAGACGCCTAAACGTGGAGATTTTCCATTCTCATTAAAATTTCTACACAACCACAGATTTCTGGTTCTTCTGTGGGCCTCTTTTAGAGAGCTTATGTTATAGAAATGTTGGCTGCTGGAAATTAAAGCTGCTTAGAAATGAGTTCATGCACCTAGGCAATGATTCAACATTTCTAAAGCTGACTGTAAGTCAAGAAAGAAAGTTGCTTCTTCTTCCTACAAAAGAAAGGAAGAAAGAGGAAGCAAAAAGAGCTATTTAACCTGGAAAAATACTTGAAGTTTTCAAAGAAAAATTTTATATGCTAGATTTACAATAAATTTAAGGATCTTTAATCCAAGGGAAAGATCTCTCGTAGTTAAGATTCTGGGTATATCTGACATGGCCCTTGTGATGAAATACAGTATACCAATTTTTCTTATATTCCCTCCACTCTAAATTTATTTCCAAAGCTGTGGGTTAGAAATACTCATTCTGCTTCAACTGAATTTTTTTCTCCTAAAATGAACACAAAAATAAACTAGTAAACATTTAAACTAATGAGATGAAAGATATGAAATCTCACAAAACTGGAAGTGCTAAATTACTTGAAAAGATAGATAGAATAGAGTTCTAGTTTGATCTGCATGAACAAGTAATTGTTAAACACACCATCCAGACTTTGCCAATAGACTTCTGATTTCTCCATCAAGGTACTCTGAAGGCGTAATGGAGAGAAAGGGTTAACAGTGTTCCAGAGCACATAAAGAGGTGCTGCGTTCCTGGGACGCGGCAAGACACTACAATTTGCAAATTAAATGCTTAACCAGAGTCATTTCTTATGTTCACAAAATATGAAGGGGAGTTTCTCGGAAGAAAAAAATGACTTTTTTCTCTCAAAATCTGAATGTGGACAGTGTTCCAGGCTATGTCCAAGTGGCGTGTAGTTCTTCAAATCGCTTCTGCACTTCCAAGTGTCTGGCTTGGTCTCTGTTTTGTGTTGCTTTCTGGGCCTTCCAAACAACATTAATTTCGCTGCTCTTTCTGAGAGTTGTTAGAGGGGAAAATGAACCCCACGCTCAGGTAGTTGAAAAGCAAGGGACAAAAGTGCCCATATAGTCCTTCTTGAGTGGTTTAGACAGCTGGAACAAAAAAGCCCAACACTATTAAACATGCAATTTTAGGTGAAATTTTGTTCCATGTGAAACATTAATTTTAATAGAGACTTTATATATAAGCTCTCGTTTGAATAATAATGTAAAATTAAATTTAAATTGTAAATAACGTCCAGATACTAGTTGTTTCCTGGCTCAAATTCTTCAGCACATATGGTGCTAGCATAAGCTTGTGCCTGTCTGCCTACTCTGGGTAATTTTGCATGCAAATAGTTTTAGTGCCTATGTTGAGGTGCTAAAACGTGTTTAGTACACTTGAAAATATTTGCATTGCAAAAGGAGAGCAAATCTCCTGAGGAAAATCAAATTGATATTTTGTATTAAGAGACCACTCTGGGCACTGTGTGGCAATCTTCTATGGAGAATTCTGTTTACAGTGCAATGAACATTTTTAATTGACCTTTAGCAAAGAAGCTCTGGCTACAGCTTTGCCAGGTTTATAAACCATTGGGCCATCTTCTGGCAACACTCACTACATTTATCATGAGGAGAGAGAAAGCTAAGGAAAGAATCGACTTGCCTTGGCTGGACGGTAGATTTTCATGCCTCCGTTTGGTGGACTGGTAGGATAAATGTGTTAATTATAATGAAAACTTTCAGTTGGACTGTGCCTAACTAATTAGCTAACTAACTAACCAGCTAACTCAGGGAAGGCTTTATCACAGGGAAGCAGCAGTGATGCTGAGTGTGAGGCCGCACACACGCTCCCATTTGCTTCGCTCCCATCTGCTGCATTTACAGGAATCAGTTCGTTAAGAGTCTGAACTGAATCCAAATAAAATGAATGTCTGATGCAAGCCTGATGACTGGTGCCATTCTATGCTGCATTATGTCAAGTTAGAGTTCGGTTGGAAGTGAGGGGACAGAGATCTTACACAAACGTCATACACATAGAACATTGAGCGAATGTGAGTCTGCCGAATTCAGTGTCCCATTTCTGTAAATGGGTGCCCCCATCTCCTGATCTGATCCCTATTCACCAAGACCAATTACAACATTAGAACCCCCTAATAACGTAATGAATAGAATTCAAGAGCCATGCTAGTAAGACATCTATGAAACTTTCCTTGTAAGAATCTTTCAACATTTACGGAGAATTTAATTTTATTACACTGACCAATTCAGTTATTTACAAAATGAAAGTAAGTCAGTGCCTGTAATATAAACAGATGATCCAAGGTCTATGAGAGGAATTTTTACTGTGGGATGTTTTTCTGTCTGCACCTCGCTCTTCTGCAAGGAAATGATACTGGATGGAATTTTAACAGTGCTCATTGTAGTGGAGTTTTTCTATCACTTCCAGCTCAAGCTCCAAGCAAGGGATTACCTACTATAGATGATTATATTGACTGTTCGATGCTGCTGTTTGATCCAGATTTTCTCCCCATATTTTACCCTTCCGTGCCTAATAATTTTTTCCACCCTTGTCACTTCCTATTGTGTACAAGGTGCAATATTTTGTGTCAATGAATAGCCACAGACAGGTAGCAAGCAAGAACGGAAAGGAATTCCTTATGAATACACACCATTAAGGAGGCCTTGACTGGACCGTGTTGTGGAATGCCCGATGGCTATCTATTTCTTTTAAAATAATCTTTAAAAAATAAAAAGTCTCTGCTGCCTGTGGGATCCTGGCACATCAATCAATACATTAAATAAGTAAATAAGGAAATCATGTCAATTTCACGCATGCACAAACTTTTTGATACATAAATAACAAGAAGGGTTTAGATTCTGAGACTGTACCTGCTATCCAATAATTTTGTATATAAGATAAAGAGCTATTTCTAAACTGCGGTGCATTGCTCATTTTGGTCCCCAAATCATGGGCTTCTTAGCATCCCTTCGGTGGTAGTGTGTGCATGACGCATGGCATGG
Organism: Capra hircus; assembly: GCF_001704415.2. Classification (NCBI taxonomy): domain Eukaryota; kingdom Metazoa; phylum Chordata; class Mammalia; order Artiodactyla; family Bovidae; genus Capra; species Capra hircus. The sequence continues at coordinate 30,749,979 of NC_030815.1, read as the reverse complement.
GAGTGTGTGTGGGGGGGGGGGGCATGCTGTTAGGGGGAAGCCTACCACACATTTCTGCCATCACAGACTGTGGGCAAACAGCTGTCTCCACAGCTGAGGCCACTGGAGCCGCCTGCACTGCTCTAGTAACTCGAGAGCACACGGCTGGCCCCTGGGTGGCACAGAGCACTGTGCCTGCAGCAGAGTGCCCGAGCTTTCCTGGGGCTGAACAGGCGGAGACTTTGCCACCAGACACAATAAGCATCTGAAATGGGGGCTCATGAATAATTCATGCTTGGTGTCCTACGAAACAAAGAAATGATATGTTTGCTGGTAGATAACTGTGTTGTGGCATTTGTAAATCTTTCTGAATGTGGAGTGGATCATGTTTCTTGTTGGTAGAGAAATATGTTTTTTTTTTCACTTTCCTAAAACAGAAAAGTTTGTAGTTCCATGTAATAATCCTGCACTGAAGATCTTCCATGAAATGCTGGATGGGTTAGACTAATTTGGCTCATGATTTAGGAATTTTAAAAAATCTCATTCAGTGAAGAGGAATGGTGAAATGGCTTTACTGCAATAAAATACAGCAGGATACCAAGTTCTCAAGGACATTTTTTTTTTTTTTCTTGGTAGGCAACCAGCTCACTTTTGCTAATGCAAGTTTCATTACTAGAGACTAGAAAACAGTGGTGCCTCCGCATGGCAGGATAGTATCGGGAGGAATACTTCTTCACTCTTCACTAAAATATTAGTAAAAATGATACTTTGGTGAATTGAGCCCTACATTGTTTTAGTGATAGTCAAATACCCACTAATCTGACACTAGTTAAATTGGCAATAAAAATGACCCCCAACCAAGTTGGGCCTCTCTCCTGTTTCCGCACAATAGCTTTGGACCTAATTCCAGGGATCTATAAAACCGTTGGGTAGACTCTGTGCATTTGCATAACGAGTATCTCTAGTGTTGTATAAAGTAACTAGCTGTTCAAACTTATCATAATTAGTATTTATAATTAGCATCTGAATATTCATTTCATTTATTCTTTAATATCTGTGTACTCATTTCCTTGAGGGGGGGGGGAAGAAATTGATTTAATAGTTCTTCATTATCTTTGAAATGACAATCTGGCAAAACAAATCATGGTGATTATACTCTGTCATCTCTCCAATAATTATCTCAAATCTGTCTTCTGTTATTCACTCGTACTTTCACCACATTTTTTTCCTTTGTTTTGCAGGATCTCCTTGTTTGTCTCCCTCGTTTTCAGGTTGCCCAGGAATGACTGTACATCCGTAAACCTCACGCAATTCGATATGGTTGGCAGGGAAAGTCAGAAAGAAGGCAGGCTGATTTTGCTGAAAGAAAGAAACAAGCAAAAACAAAATATGGGCCTGCCAATTATATGCTGGCGTGAGAATATAATTCCTGCTTGCTTTCAGGTAGGTAGTGGGATCTCCCATCAAAAGAAGAGCAGTAAATGCTGTGTGAGGTGTATTTTTGGTTTTTGTTGTTGTTATTTTTATCCTGAAGCTCCAATAATGTACCAAATAGTAGACTCACAGTATGTACAGGTAATGACTCTTTTTTTTTTTTTTTTTTTTTTTTACTTTGGCTGTGTAGGATTAAGATTGTAAATAGAATGATGGTGGGACATAAACTGCTCTGTACCTTTTAAAAAGATAAGTAGATTTCCAGTGGAGATAATAACTAAATAAGTGGTAGGAATGTCCTGGGGCCAGGGAGATAATCATAAGAAATAGAGGTAACAGCCTTAAGATGAACAAAATACAAACAAAACCTAAAAGGCCCGAGGCAGAGGCCAATAGAAATTCCCCTCACTTCTCACTGGTCGCCCAGGTTCCTGTTCCTCCTTCACCGTCTGTGCACGTGGCTATAGTGAGACAGCAGTCGTCTCTCAGGCCTCTTCTTCCTAAGCCCCCACACTTTTTCAGTCTCCATCACCTATTGACAGAGCCTGATTGCTCTAACTTCCCAGAACATCACACTTGGACTGCCAAGTGGTAAAGAATCTGCCCGCAATGCAGGAGACACAGGAGACGCAGGAGATGTGGGTTCGATCCCTGGGTCAGGAGGATCCCCTGGAGGAGGAAATGGCAACCCACTCTTGTATTCTTGCCTGGAAAAATGTCATGGACAGAGGAGCCTGCAGGGCTAAAGTCTATGAGGTTGCAGAGTCGGATATGACTTAGCTACTGAGCACACATGCGTGTTAAATAATCTTTTATAGGAATAACAAGCAAATTCATAACCCTTATTTTGTGTTTGATTCTTTTTATATATTTGAGAACTACAAAGAAATTTAACGAAAACACATTTAAGGGTGTATGCTTTGATAACAAAAATAGGAAACCAAGAGGACCAATAAGTCAGTCAATAGCATTATAAAACTGATAGTATATTTAAGGTTAAGAAAACTCAGATTCTTTGGATCAGAAATGCTTAGACAATATCTGTTTTCCAAAATTTCAATCCTGTCTCTATCACATTTGTATTATGACAGACACTGAAAGTCCCTAAATATATTTCCTCATTTGTAAAATGGGGACAAAAATGCATGCTTCACAGAGTATTTTAAAATATCAGAACTAGTGATCTAATGTATGGAAAGCATGTTGGTAATTTATAACTTTCTAAGCCCATTAGAGTCAACTGGAGAGCTTTGAAAAGCTATGGATGTCTTTCTTGTTTCCACCTCCATCTAACTGAGTCAGAATCTCTGGAGAACAGGCCCTGACAATATACTTTGGAAAGCTCTTCAGGTGATTCTGCACCATAGCCAAGGATATGAACCACTGATGGAAAAGCCTGAGACTGAATGAACACTCAGTAAATATTATCCATTTCTTCTCATCCATGTCACATGAATGCTAGCCCAATAAGGACACAGATTTTATCACTGGAAGGAATTTACAAGTGCAGTTAATCTGTCTCCTTTCTTTGAAGGCAAAGAAGCTGAGGCAGCTGGATTAGTGATGTGCCCATCTCTCTTTCTCTCAGTCATGTCCAGCTCTTCGTGATCCCATGGACTGTAGCCTGCCAGGCTCCTCTGTCCATGGAGTTCTCCAGGCAAGAATACGGGAGTGGGTTGCCATGCCCTCCTCCAGGGGATCTTCCCCACCCAAGGATCAAACCTGCGTCTATGGCATCTCCTGTATTGGCAGGTGGTTTTTTTTTTTTTTTTACCACTGGCACCACCTAGGAAGCCCTTGAACTACCCATGGCCACATAGTTAATGGTAAGATTGGGATCCTGGCATTCATTCTAGAATTTTAAAGATGTCTTCCCTGGCTCAGCTTTTAGGAAGGAACGTGAGATCTTAGATGAGGCTAAGTCTTATCTTTCCCTCGCTTCTTTGGTTTCTCAACAGTATTTTATGGCAATGAGCTTATAACTAAAGTCAGAAGCAAAGGATTACACATTCAACTACTATCCTCATGAGCTGTAAAGACCTTGACTTGGTAGCATTTATTCATAGAAACTTGAGCAGAAAAAACACATCTCAGCAATGCTTCCTCAGAGAAAGCACATGAATATGTGGCTGGACTTCTGATATGTGTTGTCATATTGCTTCTCCATCTTACCGATTAGTTCCTGTGTGATTGATATGGAAAATCTGAGCAATTGACTACCACGCAGTTATGAGCCATCATACAGGTGCATTTAATTTTTAATTACTTTTAAAAAATGTTTTTAATAATTAGTAGCAATAACCACTAATTGGCATGTAAACCATTCTTGCACCAGCAGGCAAACTGTAGGTTTACGTCTGCACACCCACACCCAATCAACTGGAAATTGCTCCAGTGCTTATCTTATAATTACTGTGCTTAATGCTGTTTGCATTGTTTGGAAGCTTTTGTAATTAATTGCTTTTTTTTTCCCTTTTTACCTCTGAACCTGTACACGGAACAGTAAAGATTAGTCCTTTACTCAGTAACATCTTATTTACATTGAATTGTTTAGACACACATAAGAAGGAAAATAATGGGTTTTGTTTTTACCTGCCAAATGTATTTCCTCTGTTTATACAATAGTTAGATAGACCTCATGTAGAATTTGGAACTGCTCTAGCTACCTTCTTGACTTTCTGGTTCTCCTCAGTGCTATTGGACTTTGGCACAATTACATTTTCAGGCAGACTCTCAGACTCTGTATTTCTTTATCCCTTCCCCATTATTGATTCTGCAAAGATTTATGGATAAAGGAAAATCATTTCTGAATGTCTCTATTGAAGTGAAGGCCAACATAGCTAAAGTTTCAGTTTGTTTCTTGGCAGTCGAAAATTTATATTATATATATATGTATATATATATCTGCGCCAGTCATTGTGCCTTTGATCTTGAAAGGGACAGTCACAGTGAACCAATAAAAAAAATCATTTAATAAGTTGAGATTATTGGTATGCTAAGCCAGTTTTAGAAATGTGATGAATCTGCCAATGTTTTCATAGTAGTAAATGGCAAATAAAATTTTATGATGAGAGATGCAAAAGATAAAACTTGACTTTATAATTGTCAGCCGTTAGGTGTTGGTTATGAACTGCTACTGGATGAAGACATGGGTAGGAACATTCCTTCTTTATTCAATCACTCACTGAACAATTACTGGGAATACAATGTGCCAAGAAATGTGCTAGACAATTGGTATACACAAAGAACAACAACAACAAAAACAGTGTGGTCTTGGGAGTCTGAAAAACTTTAGTCTGAAAATCTTGATTCCGTAAATAAGTAACTGGGAGACTTTCACAAATTATTTGACCTCCCAGAACTTCATTTGTGTCATCTAAAACGTGGAGATGGTGACACTCTTGAAGGTTCATTTTGAAAATTAAAAGAAATCCCATATGTGAAACACTTTGCACTTTTCTGTATTTCCTTAGTGTATGTATGCTATAATTTTAATTAGACTAAAGAATCCCCAGTCCAGTAAGAGTGAGATATGCTCTCACTCATAGGGTTCTTTGATGGCAAGCAACAGAAACAAATTTTGGCTGCTTAAGTAGGAGACAAAGTTATGGAAAAGCTCTTGGGACATTCACAGGACCAACTAGAAGCCTGGAGAATCAGGCTTAGAAAATAGAAGAGCTTGAAAACTAGCGTGCGTGAGGGTATAAGTATCAGAACTTCTCAAGAGCCTTGGAGGGCACTGTTGGGGACAAGTACATTATAATTTTTTTGTCCTTATCCTTTATCCTTCTCTTCAAGATTTCAATGACTGAGGAGAAGGAGAGGAAGAAAGAGAATAGATAGGAAGGGAGGAGAGAGGGGAGTTAGTGGAATTTAGTCACGTATCTGTTCCTTAGAAGGAGAGGCTGGGGCACCTTGATTTATAGATGCACTGAGACATACGCAGTGGGGAAGAAGTAACCCCTCAGTGGAACTCTAGATGCTACCACAAAAAAGGGTGACTGATGATTAGTAGCCTGAAATCAACATAGAATAGGTAACACAGGATCTGATTATAGCATCAGAAATAGGGTTGGCTTCACGAACATTTCATCTGTGCAATCGCAAAGGTCCCATTTTTAAATAAGGGACACATATCTTCATTTTGCACTTGGGTGTGCAAATTTTGTAGTGGGTCTTGGTCATACGTTTTATGGTAGGGATCTATACACAGCTCTGTGGAAGCCCAAAGGTTCCCAGAAAGAATTCCCAGAATTCCCAGAAAGAATTCATTGGAAAGCCAGAGGAGGGTTCAAGGGGTGAAAAAGTATCAGAGAGATTTTGGAGAGTGGACAAAGGGCAGAGAGCATTCAGGTAATGAAAACTGAGAAGCAAAAGCCAATAGAATTTTCTATGATCAAGGATATTAAACACAATTCAGACACAGTTGTGACTAAAAGTATTCTCTTTAAGAATGGTAAAGCAAAGATATTATGAATATAGACTGGAGAAAAATACTCTAGCCTGTAGTACAAATCAGCAGAGAACACCTGGTGAGCTATGAAAAGGCTCCCACTATAGCCAAATAAACCAGGGTGCTTCTACTCCACTAGAAACACATGGATTAAACATCATCTAGTTCTTGTTTGCAACTAGCTTCCTCCCGAAGTCACTGTCCCCAGTGAATGCTCTTAGCTTCTGAACACCAAACTTCTATGCTAATGGCAGGGCTTTTGAGTGGGATGGCAGAGAGGAAAGCAGAGCAGTTTAGCTTTGCTTTCTACAAATAATTCAGTGCAGCTTTTTTTCCCCAGTGTTTTCTGACATCAAAACTTTCCTCTTTTATCTACTATTTTTATAGTAATTCAGGATTCTAGCCTAGTACTTTTCCAAGGTATGAATTTTCAGAACGTGCCCAATCAGCGCTATTCAGCCTTTGCTGGAATACCTTCAGTGCCTTCCAGTTTGGGCTTCCCTCGTATCTCAGTTGGTAAAGAATCTGTCTGCAGTGCAGGAGCCCTGGGACCGATTCCTGAGCTTGACAATCCCTTGGAGAAGGAAATGACAACCCACTCCGGTATTCTTGCCTGGAGAATCCCCATTGACAGAGGAGCCTGGCAGGCTACAGTCCTTAGAGTCACAAGAGTCAGACACGATTTAGCGACTAAACCACAACCATTCCAGCTTTGGATAGATGTAAATGTCAGAGTTTTTCCTCCTATTGAGCTAAATTTGACCTGCCTGTTACATCCACCAAGAAATGTTTTGGAATCACTCAGATTAAGCCTCATTCATCTTCCCCAGGCAAATATCAAATTTGTTTTCTAATTACAGTACATTTCTCTCTGTTTTTGAGGCCCATTCTAGTGAGAAAATGTCTATTAGGTTTTCTTTTTAAAAAGCTTCTTTTAGCACTGTGAGAACTATGAACCATATTGTGGAGCCTAAGAAGTTCCTCCTATGGGCTGGATTGGATTGTGTTATGTTTCCAGGGTCATGCAGGCCTGCAAGTTTCTCCTGCAGATTCAGTTTGCCTTCTGAACTTCATCCTCTCTGTGGGAAACAGTTTTCTCCATTCCCTCCATCATCTGTAATGGGCTAGGCTCTTATTCAGTTGAGTCCATTGCGTGGGACATGGAGCTGGCCACAAATATGCCTGTGCCAGGGAGGACAGCCCAGACATTTGCCATCTGCATCTCAGCTTTCCCCAGCTCTGTTCTTGGGCTGCCTATCCAGGGACACACTCATAGGCACTATTTCCCAATCCCCTGGAAAAGAAAGAACTGGTAGACTGCTCAACACTAGGTTTTTGAAGGAGGCCTTCTTTTATAAGATTTTCCCTAAATTTGAGTAAGACTCTCTTTTTCAATGTACTGGAGTAGTATGCCTTCAGATGGGTGTGCTGAAACAAACCTACTCAGTAGCTACAACAAGGTCATCGTCATGATGGCAATTTTGTTTTGTAGGGAAATCAAGTCAATGCTTATCAGGTCTTTTCATAAACATAAACATTCATTGAGTAAAAAGGAATTAGAATTGTACATTCTTGGATACTTGCCAGGGAGTTATATTGACAAAGGACTTCCTCTGCAACCAATGTCTTACTCCTGAGTTAGTTGCATGACAATTTGCTGCCTCTTAGCACTAAAGATAAAACTGTCATGTGCTACTCCCTTACCCCTCAAATATCAGGTTTAGGAAGACAATAAGAGATAACTCAGCTTTCTTGTCTTGATCTTCTCTTTCTCAATCCCTATATGGTCATGTCCTTTGTATAATTTTTCCACGTGATTATTTGCTGTCTGACCAAGGTAGAAGTATACAATCAAATCACAAAGAGCTTGACTGGATTTGAGATGGTATTAGCAACATACAGATAAATAGAGAATGTAAGGTAGAAATAATTATAGAAACAGCAGCTATATTATTTATAGAGCAACTACTATGAACCATGTCTTCTGATGGGGACAACACATATGTTTTCTTAAATTTTGGTAATGTTGTAAAGCAGGAATTGTTACTCATGTTTTAAAGATATGTAAACTTGGGATCAAAAAATTTAAGTCACTCTCCCCAATTTGGGCTGCTCTTAAATGGTGGTATGAGAGTTGAAAGCCATTTGCCCTAACTTCTGAACTTTATGTTGCAAGTAAATAAGTGAATAGAAAATTCTGGGCTTGTAGCTTTTTAAATTATGGTTTCCTCCAGGTATATGCCCAGGAGTGGGATTGCTGGGTCATAGGGTAGTTCTATTTTTAGGTTTTTAAGGAAGCTCAATACTGTTCTCCATAGTGGCTACACCAACTTACATTCCCATCAACAGTTTAGGAGGGTTCCCTTTTTTCCATGTACACCAATGCTCATTGGAGCACTATTTACTCTTAGCCAGAATATGAGAGCAATGTAAATGTCCATCAACAGAGGAATACATTAAGAAGATATGGTATGTATGTACAGTGGAATATTACTCAGCTATGCTGCTACTGCTAAGTCACTTCACTCGTGTCCAACTCCGTGTGACCCCAGAGATGGCAGCCCACCAGGCTCCCCTGTCCCTGGGATTCTCCAGGCAAGAACACTGGAGTGGGTTGCCATTTCCTTTAATGCAGGAAAGTGAAAAGTGAAAGTGAAGTCGCTCAGTCGTGTCCGTCTCCTAGCGACACTATGGACTGCAGCCCACCAGGCTCCTCTGTCCCTGGGATTCTCCAGGCAAGAGTACTGGAGTGGGATGCCATTGCCTTCTCCGATTACTCAGCCATAAAAAGAACTAAATCCTGCAATTTGCAGCAACATGGATGGACATAGAAACTGTCATACTGAGTGAAGTACGTCAGACACAGAAAGACAAATGTCATATGATACCACTTATATGTGGAATCTAAAAAAAAGGATGCAATAAACTTATTTACAAAGCAGAAATAGAGTCACAGATGTAGGAAACAAAGTTTTGGTTACCACAGGGTAAGATGGGGGAGGGATAAATTGGGAAATTGGGGTTGACATATACACACTAATAACTAATAAGAATATGTTCTATAGCACGGGGAACTCTACTCAATATCCTATAATGACCTTTATGGGAAAAGAATCCAAAGAAAAGAGTGGCTATATGTATATGTATAACTGACTCATTTTGCTGTACCCCTGAAACTAACACTCCATTGTAAATCAACTATTGAAAAAAATTGAAACGAAAAAGAAAAAAATAAAAAGGAAAATCCTAGGCTTGACACACCTAGCAGAAAGTAGTCTAGAGTTGGCTGCATAACTACCTAGTATACTATTTTATGATGTCATAAGCTACATGTGCATGTGTGTGAAAGTGAAAGTGTAGGTTGCTCAGTTTTGTCTGACTTTTTGTGACCCCATGGACCATGTCAGGCTCTTCTGTCTATGGGATTCTCCAGGCAAGGATAGGAGTGGGTTGCCATGCCCTTCTCCACCGTATCTTTCTGATCCAGGAACTGAACCTGGGTTTCCCGCATTGCAGGCAGTTTCTTTACTGTCTGAGTCATCAGGCAAGTCCATGTACATGTATACTTCACATTATTTCCAGCATAATCTGGAGTTCTTTTCACTAAACCTTGAGCTTTTAACACACTGTAATAGTGATCAAGATTTTGGTAACACATGTCTTGCATTACACCGTCCTGATTAGATGAAAAAGATGTTTATACATAGAGCTATAATTGATATTAATAAAGAACCACAGTTTGTTAATTCTGCTTAATACTGCTGGCATTGCCATTTATTTTCTTGAGGCAAAAATTAAAAGATATTAATATCAAAATATATTTTTGACACAAACTTTCTTTTTTAAACTTTTTAAAATAGCAAGCAATATTCATATTCCAAGTTAATCCAGGTTCAACTCCATTTATTATTTCAAAATTCACTCAGAGTTTTAAATCACACTGAGCTTCCCTTTTCCTTTTAGTTCAGTGGAGACATGTGCTTGATGGCACTGCTTTAATAAAATAAAATGTCAGTCCTCCAAGGTTGGCAGTACAGAAAGAATCAAAGCCGAGGCAGGGTGCCTAGACCGGGCAGCCAGGACTCTCTCCTCAATGAAGCAGTCACTTGTTTCTTGGGCAACTGTGAAAGGGTTAGATTTGGTTACAATACTAATTGACTAGAGGTTTTAACCCACCTGGTTACAGTGGTAGAGGAATAGTAACAGCCTTAACACATCTTGAAGGAGGTCTCTCAGATCCACCCAAGCCAGAGATTCTCGCACTGCTACCAAACTTAGATCCCGGTTCGGTATCTTAAGAGGAACTAGTGGGTTTTCTTACACAGCTTGCTAGTATGTAAGTAGTGCCGAGTAAATTTCCTTAGAAGCAACCTAAAGTAAAAACTATGGGCAAGAGAAGGAAGTGTTAACTTGTACTTTTCCAAAATCTGGATGTTTTTCTTACTTCTCAAAGTCACTGGGAAATTCAAATCAGAACAAGATGTGAAATCACCATCCAAAGAGTAAAACATTCTTACTTTTAAAACTGGCGAATGGCAGATAGAGGTATCTTATCATCTGAGTTAGTAGTCATAAATCCTAATAGCTGGTTGGGAAGCTTTTCTGACTTTACTTTTTAAAATTTATTGTATGGCAGTTATTATTGGAGTTGGGTCCTGGCATGACTGCTAGGGCACTAGAGGAAGACTGGATTTCAGCATTAGCTATACTACTTCCTTATGATGTGACCTGCACCTCGATGTCCAATTTTCCATCTGAGACATGGAAGAAAAATGCCCTTAGAGGGTTTGGTGAAGAATCCACAAGCTAATATATGGAAGGCACTTAGAGAGCAGCATGGCTCAGAGCAAGTACTCAGGACCTGTTAGGTGTTATTATCATTAGATAGCATATTAAACCTTTCCGACACTCATAGGTAGAGGCTGTCAGTGCTGACATCTAGGGAGACTGTGCAGTGCATGGGGGTTTTATCTTCCACACTGACTCCAGCTGAGAAGCACATTGTTTTACATAGTGTCCTCTGGTCAGAGGACAGGAGAGACTCTCCTGAAAAAAAAATGCAACTTCAGCTCCCAAGAGAACCTCCTTATGCCTCTGTTTGTTTTTGGTTTTTTAAATATTAATTTAATTTTATGGAATGGATTAAAATACTCCAGAGAGCCAGGAAGGCTGATGGTCCAGAGAAAAGAAGACGTAGATCCCTGAAGACAAGTTTATGGTTTGTCTCATCCCTGGTTTTGATCTAGGTAACAGTTATTCTCCAGAGAGATAGAAACTGAGACAAAAGCCTCTAAAGGCAGCCTTAGACCATAGTGACCCTCAGCTATTCATGGTAGCCCCAATATTTTATGCTGTGGCCCCTTAGATTTTGAGGCATTACATACGGCAGGTACAATTCTCTCAGGCGCGATTTGGGAGAGGGTGACAGTTTTGACACTTTTCAACCCCTCTGCCTTGAACTTCAGTTCCCCTGAATCACTTTTTTCTTTGTAGCATCATTAGACATCCCTAGTCAACTTGTGAATTATTTTAAAAGGCTTATGTTCTAACATGTAGCTAGACTCATAAATTATCTCTTAATTTTCCCTAATTTTACAGCTAAAGAAAACAGAAAATCAAGACAGGCTAAACGAAGATCACAAAGCCAGTCAGTGTGGAGCTGAATCTGAGACTGAGAACTTCTAATGCTTGGTTCAAAGAGCAGGCAGAGAGATGAAATAGTAGCATACTGGATTCATTAAATAGTAATGATAATAGGGATGATGATGATAGCAAATACTTATTCAGTACTTATGTACCAGGCACTGTTTCAAATACTTTACATTTATTAACCCATATCATTCTTATGAGACTATGAGGAAGGTATTACCATCATCTCCATTTCTCAGATGGATAAACTGAAGCATGGTGAGGTTAATAAACCTGCTCAAGGTCCCAGCTATTAAATGAAAGTGTAAGGGTTTGAGTCCATATGATCCAGTTACCACCGAGTCCAGGCTTTCAAGCACAGAGCTATACTACTATACTACATCTAATTTAATTAGCTGTTTCTGACCACATGAGGTTTAACTTATTCTTATTAATTTGTTTTTCTTTAAAAAAGTATTAGCTCTACAGGCCACTTATTAGGAATCAAGAATTCATGAAAAGCCACCAATGCCCATTTTGTACCTTTTATATCAGTCTGTCTACGTACACAGAAAACTCTTTTTCTGAATATACACACATATACATACACACTGCATTATAACATCCAGGGCATTTATCTAGGATACCTGGAAGTGAAAATCAGATTGTTAATATATTCTGGCCAGTTAGGTTAACAAAACTGTCATGCATATGATATCCACTTCTAAAAAAAATTAAACTTGACACTAAAACTGTACTCATCATAATTCAATTTCATTTAAATTCTGATTTGGAGGGCATGACAAGTTTTCTTGTGCCTCCAGCCTTCCCTATTAGCAGTACTTTATATTCCAAAGAAGGAGATATATAAGAGAGGTAGACAATTAAGTCATCTTTAAATAATATTTTAGAAACTTTTTTTAAAAGATATTTCATATGAGTTTATCCTTGAGGTCCTCTGCTTTTGTTTGTCATTCCCTAATGTCAAAATGCAAAAAGTGAAAGCAAATTTGAGTTATTTAAGCCTAATTGTCTGATGAATTCCTTGAAATGAGATTTCCCTTTTTCATTAATCCTTACATATAGTACAGTGGGATTTAGAAAAAGGGAAGAGGTCTGTGTGTATTCTATCATCAATAAAAAACATCAACCTTAGAAATGATAGAATGCTTACATGAGAAATGGACATTCCAAATAATAATGATGTCTAATCCACAGATTTAGAAGACAGTATCTGTACTTCATACCTGAATATACAAAATTTTTCATGTGGAAATTTGTTGTCTTTCTCAAAATAACATCTAGAGGTTAGTAGGTATTATTTTATTTATTTTAATTTTGCTGCTCACATGTTCACAAACTAAATTCTCTCACTTGCCTTACCTTAAAATAAGATCTGTGTAAAAAACATCTTCAAAAGACTACATCCTAAAATAAGGGACCTACTCTCATTTTGCCGTAGAGTTTTTTCTTTTTTAAAGGAAATATTGAACATGGCCAGAAATAATTCTTTTCCTTGCAGGGGTACTAAGGCTGAAAACTGGCTACAATATTGAAGGTAGCAAACTTTCCCTAAGTCTTTAGGTCTTTATTTGGAATTTACCCTATGGCAAAATAAAAAAGGAATAATAGGGAACACACACACACACACACACACACACACACACACACAGACATTCAAAAAGGAAACCTCCACTGAGGACCCAGCCATCGGGCCCCTGAAGAGATATAATCTGCGCATAACAATGCTTAAATCAGCACGACATTTACAACACATATTAAGTGGTTTGTTATTTATTTCAAGACTTTAATTGGCACAATATATTAACAGCATTGTTGCAACAGTTTCACTTAGGGCTTTCTTTATTTTTTTTCTCTAAAAAGAGAAAAAGCGGGAGAGAGAAAAGGGGAGAGGCAGAGAAACAATCACCCAGAATTACGCTATAACCCGTTACATTATTCCTTTAGCCTAAATGAACTGTTAGAGTTGAAGAAAAGAGAAAAAAAAGGAAACTAGTTTCAGAAACTATATTTTAAACTTGATTCCATTTTATTAAGCCCAGACTAGTGTTTTTTTTTTTTTCTGCCATTACTAATATAACCTATTATGAGAATTTTTTTTCCCAGGGACAAAAACAACACCAACTTTCTCTCCCTGAGAGCTTCTTATTGTTCATTTCTGTTGCTATTTGGAGAAAAAGCTCATTAAAATATTATGAAGCACAGGGCGTAATGATGTGCCAGCCTTCGCCAATGAGGAACATCTGTAGCACAGTATATGTATATTTATATTACAGTCAACTTGAGTGCAGACTCTCGCTCTCACCCCTCCTCTGCTTGCCTCTGTGCTACAACTCTTTGTCCCGACTACAGAGCCCGGCAAACGTGTGGAGCACACAGGCTACAGTGCACTCATTGTCAGTCTCTGGCGCTCTGAGCGCCAAATGTTATTATTTCATCATTAGCCCGGAGCTCACGCCAGGGTAAACTGTGCTCTGCTAAATGCCTCCAAACCTTCGCTCTTTTTATTCTCCCGGTTATTTTTAAATTGTATCTTTTCCCTCCTTTCAGTTCTCTGGCACAGAAGGATCTGCAAAGTGCATCCAACATGCACCCAGTTCCCAAATCCATGTTCCTCTCTCTTCTTTACGTTTTTCCACTTGCTTTCAAACCAAAGAACCTGGGGCATAATGAAAACATTGAGAGCTTGCCTATACCACAAATATTTGTGGAAAGCACACGGTGCCATTTTGCCAGACTACTCTTATTTGTTAAACTGAGTTAAGTGTAACGTGATTCCAAAAACTGCCTTTAGAATGAAAGACAAGGCTTGTAAAGCCAGAGAGATAATTACCGCAATCTGGGTTACAGAAAATGCAAAACAAAGGAGCACAATCCCATTTTGTGTGTGTGTGTGTGCGTGTGCACTGTGTGGTCTTTTTATTTTGTTTTGTTTTGTGTTTTTTCTCTTTGTTAATGTGCCCAAACATGTAAATATTCCATGGCACGTGTTGTACGGAGATAAAAATCAACCTGGAATCCTGCAAGGACAGAAAAAAACACATCCTCTGTAGTGGACAGTGGCATTTTGTGGTGGGAATATCTCTTCAGTAGGGACGGCTTGCTTTCTGTTTTTTCTCCCTCCATCTAGCAAACACCCACCCAAGTGTGGCAGTTATCACCCATTGGCAAGATTCTGACACCCACCTACCTTCCTTTGAAGCTATCAATCTCTCTTTGCACAAGGAAATAAAAGTTGATTTGAAAAGAACTTGTGTTCTAAAATCTTACGAATCCATAAAAATACTGGAGAATCCTCCACTCCCTCCTCCCCATGGTATTTTATGGGGATTATTATGCTATCAGCCTTCTATTGTTGGGACTGTTGTCCTTTGGGATGGTTTTGCAGACTGGACTATTCTCAGCTTTCCTTTCTTTGTCTGCCAATTGTTTCTAGATCTAAACCACTTTCGGAGACAATTATTTCCATACGTGTATGTGTATGTAAATATTAATAATCATTGCATATGTGTATACTTACGTGTGCATAAATAAACACCATCCCACATGTATTTCCCATTTTTAAGAGCTAGTTCTTACTCCATAAAAAGATTTGTGTTCCCCAAAGCAGGTTGTTAATGTTCTTTATTAAAGAGAAAGAGCAAACCTTCCACATTTCCTTGTTTCATGTTTAGAAGGAGTGAACCTTGCAAGTCTGAGCTAAGCTTCTTGGTATGTTTTAGCCGAGTCTGGATTTTGGGCTGTAGATTTTGAAACGCACATCACTCAGTTTTCTCAAAAACCGTCACCGCAGTTCCGTTTTTAAATTTCATCTGGACTGTCTCTAACAGTCCGGCTGACCCCATCATTTCCTCCTCTTATTACTAACATGCTTCTCCCCACATGCACAACAGGATATTTTTCAGAGGAAAAGGCAAAAATATATGAGGGGTTTCTTTCCTTCCAGATGTAGACATTTTGTCGCCCGCTTAGCAATAAGTAGACATAGAAAATGAACTTGAGTTTAGAAGAGACAAAATACAGGACGTCACTAAGGTGCATGTAAGGATAAACCCATGAAGCCCTCGAAGCAGAATTTGGCAGCAGAAACGTCCCATTGAGCCAAAAAGCCAGCCAGGGCATAGAAGCTTGTTATTACGACTTGCTCTGTGAGTAAGACCCACAGGGAGACTGTGAAGGCTGCTTAGTGTGAAGCCTGTTTAGAATAGTTGGGGGGTGGGGAGTGTGCAGTGAGCCTAATCAGGCTGTTTGCAACAGTCTTAAAATCTAAAGAAAACAAAAAAACAAAATAACAGTTTCATGAAAAAATTCCTAAATAAGATCATGGATCCCATTTTGAAATCTATTCCATTAAGGACAGGTAGTTCCAAAGATGGAAACATTTGAACTACCTGTTAGAAACTGGATGAGAAGTGATGCATTTGAAAGAAAGTAGTAACACATGCTCAAGATTAGAAAGGAGTGCCAGGCCAGACATAGATGAACCGCTTGGAAGCTTTGGTGAAGAAAGCCTCATAGGCAACACAGACTCTCTGAATTATGTAAAGTATTATTGGCTCTTTCTCTCTATCACTTCCATTTTTATTGGATGTGATTGGAATTTTGGAAGTTTATTGGAATTTTAACATGACTGAATTGTTTTTTCTAACACTTAATATTAGATTGAATCATGTGAAATTTAGACTGTTTGACAATTTTTGAATTACAAAAATGTAATTTTATACAGTTCAGCCTAATCATTCCTTCCCTGAACATTATCTATTTCCTTCTGATTGACTCATTTTAGAGTCCACTATTATTTTTGTATTGTTTTCTTTCTTTTTCTCTGTTTTCACATATAGTCATTAAAATATGACTTATCTTCATATTTTAATGCCTGTTGAAAATTTAGAGAATGGTTGGTTTAATGAATAGAAACCATTTAAAACTAGTGTTTAATGTGGGGTCCAAATGGGATTGTTTTCCTTTCAGTTCTATTCTGAGGCCCTCTGTATATAGTTCAGTTTTCCAAATCATTCACTCATTACAAATATTAGGGGCAGGATGTCATAGATGCCCTCAAGGCTTTTACTTCAAGTCTTATAAAGGAAAACTTGATTTTAAAAATAATCCATGCGAAAGAAATGGGTCAGAGTAAATGCGTTCATAATTTCTGTTACAGATTTAAACTGATCCTTCCGTAAATTCAGAAGTCCCAAGGGTGGGGAAGGGAGTTTCCATAGTGTTGTCCATGTGCTGTGGGAAAGAGATAAATGGTTCTTTCCTTCCCTGCCCCTAGGAAGGTCCATACATTCTGGAGAAAGATGCAAACTGGAGCATGCTGAAAGCAGAGTGGAAAGGAAGCATTTTTAAGATTCCCACAAAGTCTCCGTCACTGTTATGAAGGCTGGATTGAAGAAAAGGGCAACAACCATCCGAATGAGAGGCTAGAGTAGCCAGTGTCACCAGAGACTTTCAGCACCTTTCCCAGCTTTTATGGAAGGCATGAATGGTGAAGTTAAAAGCCTGGTGAGCTTTAACCCAACTGTTCTAGTTGTCCAACAGAAAAAATGCAGCCCAGTACACTTCATTGGTTTAGAAACAACACTGAAAAGGCAGTTTAAAAAACTGAATACAACTAGGCATAATCAATGCAAGAGTACAACTCTCAACTCTATTTTACTTCCCTGGCATATAAAAACTTTACTTTGCATTAGTCCTACATATGAGTTTTATTCAAAAAATTTTCATAGTGTCATTCACTGGGAAGTAAAAAATTAATCTTCATACAGTGACTCAAAATTATAATAACGTCTCTGTATACTATTCTTCATAATTAGTAAAAGTAGAAAAATTTCAATATTTACTTTGAAACCAATAGGTGGTGCTATAAATTTCTAGATTTTGCAATATGCTCTTTTATTTTCCCATTTCTCAGTGGTATTAGAAATTTCTCTAATTATCACAGGAAAATTTTTCATTGCAATAAGATAAAAAAAAAATGTCTGCACTAACTTTCCTATTCACTTAGCCACTGTGATATGTCTCTTTTCCACTGGAAAAATAAACTACAATTCAGAGTGTAAACTAAAATGCAAGGAATCTGTATAATTTTTGGCAGAAATATTTGTTTATGGAAACAGATCCATCTATAATGCTCTTTGGTCTTTCTTTTGCTAGTCTTTCTACTAAGGGGAATGCAATAGAGAAACATAATTTTACTATTTAATATTTCACTATATGAAATATCTTATGGTGTTAGATTTATGGAAAAAGCAGTAACCACAGTATCATGGGATCTTGATTTTCTTATCATGGTATCAGTGACTGCCAGAATCATGGGACACAAGAGGACCTGGAAATCAGGCAGCTTTTTCTGAGAGAACTGACGTAATAGAATCTGAAAATTTTAGAAATAGGCACTTGATATTTGTCATCATAGGAACCAACACATTTTTTGGTATAAGACAAAAAAATTCTGAAGGTTCACAGACACCAAAAAACTGAAATCCGAATTCCACTGTAACTTTCAACTGTAAACAGTGATCTCAAACTGATGAGTCTCGTTGATGAGCTTCTTTGAACTTTAAATTCTTTTCCTTCCCTTGTAAAAGGTATGGAAGTTCTTCACAATCTTCTAGGTGTATATATGTGCATGTATATATGTTTGCATGTGTGTGTGTGCTTAAAGCTGATACACTGGAAAAACTTAAGAGGGTCAGTGGTGTCTTACAAATGCACCGAAAAAAGGACTAATGACAGCTGCAACTAGTTCCCATCTTAATTCTATCATTCATCAAACATCTGGGTGATTTTTACCTCTCTTCTTCCAGATGTTTTGGTAGCTTGTAGCCCCAGATGCTTCTCAGTATTGAATGAGCAGCCTCGTTACAACTGGAAGATGTGTTTGCAGAGGACATCATAATTTGCATAAGATTATATTTTGTGCAGCAAAGTTTCATCCTTCTCAGCTAGAGCACTTTTTGGGCTGGCTAGTTACTTCCTGCTTCCTCCAGGCTTGCTCTTCAGCATCAGGCTGCTTCTTCCTGGCTTAACTAACAAGGATTGGACTGAACCAACTATTAAATAGTTATTTTTATATTTACATTAAATATTTCATAATGTTTAGGGTACAAGAAGGGGGAAGACATGACTTAAGAATAGAAGCAAATGTCTCTTAGGAGTTAATAAAAACATGGTATTCAGGAAATCGAATTGAGAGTACTATTCTACACTGTGCTGGGCACTGTATTTAAAATGAATTTATGATCAATTAGGGTACACTGAAGGGGAGAAACAAGAATGACAAAGAGACATGATAAGACACATGAGTTAGAATTTAAGGAATTGTAAACTTTGGGCAGAATAAGAAACTGTTGGTGAAGGTGTAGGAGGGGTGGGATAGGATAAATGTCTCCTAGTAATTGATGAGCTGTCGTTATCGAAAAGACATGAAAGTTATTTGATATGATTCCAGAATCAAGAATTAATTGAAAGAAGTTGTCATTTAGTGTCTTATTTTACTGTCAAGATATTAGCATTAGATATAGACAGCTTTCTTTCACCGTTATAAAGTGAAATATAACACAAAGCGAATCCAGCAATAAACTGAAATTCAATAGACTTAATAAGGGTATGTTTCGGCTCAACAGCACAAAGAACCTTTTTAAAACAAATCTATTCACTAAATATTTATTGAAAACCTATGAGGTACCAGGTACTTTTCTAGGTACTGGAAAGAAAGCAGTGGACAAAAATGAGTTCTTACTATCACATTCCTTTCCTTCTACGGTGAGGGGGATGAGTTATTAACTAGAGAAACAAAAATACACTATGTAATGTATCTGGAGGTGATTAAGTGCTGTAAAGAAAGGGGATAGAGCGGCAGGGTGCCCTTTTAGATAAAGTCGATTAGTACCATCTGCTCATGGAAGAGACCATGTAGGAGGCATGGGATAATAAGATCCCATCATAGATAATGTTCCAGTAGAAACTGAGTAACCCGCTTGGAGGGATACAAAGTGTTTCTTCATATAAAGAAACACGTTTCTCTACTTGTGTATCCCACCAGTTTACAAAGTCACTTCTGACCTGGGAAATGTGTAACTCATCCCTACATGGCTAACGCTTACTACTTACTACATAGTGGTGCTTCATCTAAGTGTGTGGCATGAACATGCTACAGGGAATTAAGCAATGGATTGAATGTACAATCCCCCAAATCCTGTCTCAACTCAGATGATACAGATTTCCTTTTTGACGTTCGCCCTCTTCCAACTCTTTGCCAATTCTATCTTCACCTTTCTTCTCTAGGCCCTGAACAAGTATTAGTTTGGCTTTTTAAAACTGTAGCAATGTAAGATATGATTGATAATAGGAAGTATGGGAAAGATAAAGTTGCACAAGAAAGCACCTGACTCCTCTGGTCCCAGTAATTCTGTTGCAAGACTCCTCCCTGAGCATGTCTGATAGAAAACAGGAAAAGTAATTCAATGTTTTTGAGGAGGGGGGTTCACAACTTGCTTAAGATTAGATTCAGTGACATGGAAAGAAAATTGAAATTAATTATGGCTTAAATACTTGAGGTTTTATTCTCATAAAAATCCCAGAAGTTGGACATTTAGGTTTGGTAAAGCAATTGCATAAACTCTTCAGCAAATAGGCATTATTTGAGGTTTCCATTATAACTAGAATGAGGTTTTCTCATATTTATGATCTTAGGGGTTATTGGAAGACCAGTCAACATACTATGGGTCTGAACTTAGAAAAGTCAACACTAACATCTGTGTTACTTTCATCTGTTTTATATGTTAGATTTGTTGTTGCATAAATGAATTTTGGTGCTAAAGAAATTGGAAAATTGCTGATTTCTTTTCCACACGAGGAACCTGAAGCCCAGAGATATTAAGTGCTTTGCCTGGGAACTCAGGGCCATCTATTGGCAGGGCCAACATGAGAACTCAAATCACCTAATGACATCAGTGCCATTTCCACTGTTAGGATAGTCAATATCTTGTTCAAATCCCATGGAACAGTAAACATAAAAGAGCTGAGGGATACCACACTGTTGAATATATTAATCTATGAATCTATGCACCAGACATTACATTTCTTCAGTGTTGCCTAAGTATTACTGTCCAAATGAATGATGAAAACTTTTAGAAAACAAGGATGCTGTCTTTATTAACATCACACTGTTCTGGACAACATGAGAAAGTGCAGAAGAAACTCTTTCTGTATGTGTAAGAATATTACTAATGTTCCTTTAGGAGAGTGATGTTCCATTACTACACCAATCTGGTCTAAAATAGACCTGTTTTGCCCTTCTTTTATTTTCTTGTTTTAAAGAACTTCTGAAGATATTTGGAATAAATTTTGTCCATGAGCTACAGAACCATGACGTTGTAGTACAATTGATTTGCTAAGCCTGGATGGGAATTGTTTTCTTTTTATATCAAAACCACTAGAGAAAGTCAGTGCTTTGCCTTTATGTCGAAGTAATGCAAGCCATTAATGTAGAGCCTCCCTGAAAAATCAGGCAAAATTGTTTCAAACAGGGACTGAGTATGTTTGAAACTGAGCAATCTGTCAGAATCAGCTCCTATTTTGTGTATAGTTGAACTGATTGAATTACCATTTCTGCCTAGAACCACAGAAGCCCAGGAGAATTCTGGGGCCAAAATCCCACAAACAATAGTTCTTTGTCCAAAGAGAGGCCATGGTTGGGGTTTTACCTGCAACCATGTGTGATTTCTATGTAGAGCAGAATGATTGAGAATTCAGCTCCGTTCCAGAACAGGTCATGCATCTGTTGATTACTGCTAGCCCAGCCACTCGTGTATGAACAGAGCATTCTACTATACATGAAAGCATGGAAAAATCTTTTCCATTTTCCCAATAATTTAGAAGTGAAAATTCCTTGAGCCTGTGATCTGTTCCTTCTCAGTTTAGCAACGTATGAAGTGACCCAATTTCTCCCATGTATGAGAGAATGGTGTGAAAGTAGGTGAAGCTGGCAGGAAACCCAGCACCACCACTCTGGGATCCACTGGAGAATCCAGGCAAGGGAGGTGATAGCCAGATGACACTGGTGGAGTGATTTCTTCCAAGGGCTGCACATCTGGGTTGTGCTGCTGCCAAAAATAAGGCATGTGCTCTGATGAGCTGCAGCTCAGAATTACAATGTGGAGAAGCAGAGTGTGCTGTGTACCATGGCCAATAATGCAGAAATGTTTGAGCAAGGTGCTGACTGGTGTGTGTGTGTGAGCGTACCTGTGAGTGTGTGTATGCACCAGCAGGGTTTGCAATATCACGTGTTCATGCTTCTGAATAACAACTTCTAGTCTTTTAAGCAGAAGTTTTCCATGGGCAGTGAAGGTTTAGGTAGGATTCATGGGGAAAATCCACTTTGTGTGTGTCAGGAGAAAAATGAAACAGCACTTTATCATGAGGTCTTTGTTTGGAATGATGATAGATCCATGGCTGGTTGAATAAAATAATATGAAAAGATATTTCCTTTCTCCTTATATCCATCAGGCCTTGGTGTTTGGAGAATGTGAAGAAAATGTTGCAATATTTTAATAGATTCAGGTATTCTTTGAATGTAGCAGGTATTATTTATGCATTTATTGAAGAACATCATATATGCACATTTAAATTACAATGACTGCACTTTTCAAAAGTCATGTTTATTTACCCACTCATGTTTACCAGGTATAAGGACTATTAAATCACATAACAGAGCCTAGAGTTGATCAGGTAAACAAATAATGAGGCCCATGGATTGGACTCATTGTAAAGAAATAGAGGAAAACAACAAAATGAGAAAGACTAGAGATCTCTTCAAGAAAATTAGAGATACCAAGGAAACATTTCATGCAAAGATGGGCTCAATAAAGGACAGAAATGGTATGGACCTAACAGAAGCAGAAGATGTTAAGAAGAGGTGGCAAGAATACACAGAAGAACTGTATGAAAAAGAGCTTCACAGCCAGGATAATCATGATGGTGTGATCACTCATCCAGAGCCAGACATTTTGGAATGTGAAGTCAAGTGGGCCTTAGAAAGCATCACTACGAACAGAGCTAGTGGAGGTGATGGAATTCCAGTTGAGCTATTTCAAATCCTGAAAGATGATGCTGTGAAAGTGCTACACTCAGCATGCCAGCAAATTTGGAAAACTCAACAGCGGCCACAGGATTGGAAAAGCTCAGTTTTCATTCCAATCCCAAAGAAAGGCAATGCCAAAGAATGTTCAAACTACCACACAATTTCACTCATCTCACACACTAGTAAAGTAATGCTCAAAATTATTCAAGCCAGGCTTCAGCAATATGTGAACCATGAAATTCCTTATGTTCAAGCTGGTTTTAGAAAAGGCAGAGGAACCAGAGGTCAAATTGCCAACATCTGCTAGATCATGGAAAAAGGAAGAGAGTTCCAGAAAAACATCTATTTCTGCTTTATTGACTATACCAAAGCCTTTGGCTGTGTGGATCACAATAAACTGTGGAAAATT
This sequence comes from Capra hircus, assembly GCF_001704415.2. Classification (NCBI taxonomy): domain Eukaryota; kingdom Metazoa; phylum Chordata; class Mammalia; order Artiodactyla; family Bovidae; genus Capra; species Capra hircus. The sequence goes on along the minus strand of NC_030815.1, from coordinate 30,726,966 downwards.
CTGAAAGAGATGGGAATACCAGACCACCTGGCCTGCCTCTTGAGAAACCTGTATGCAGGTCAGGAAGCAACAGTTAGAACTGGACACGGAATACCAGAATGGTTCCAAATAGGGAAAGGAGTACATCAAGGCTGTATATTGTCACCCTGCTTATTTAACTTCTATGCAGAGTATGTCATGAGAAACACTGGGCTGGAAGAAGCACAAGCTGGAATCAAGATTGCCTGGAGAAATATTAATAACCTCAGATATGCAGATGATACCACCCTTATGCCAGAAAGTGAAGAAGAACTAAAAAACCTCTTGATGAAAGTGAAAGAGGAGAGTGAAAAGTTGGCTTAAAGCTCAACATTCAGAAAATGAAGATCATGGCATCCGGTCCCATCACTTCATGGGACGTAGATGGGGAAACAGTGGAAACACTGTCAGACTTTATTTTTGGGGGCTCCAAAATCACTGCAGATGTTGATTGCAGCCATGAAATTAAAAGACACTTACTCCTCGGAAGGAAATTTATGACCAACCTAGATAGCATATTGAAAAGCAGAGATATTACCTTGCCAACAAGGTCCATGTAGTCAAGGCTATGGTTTTTTCCAGTGGTCATGTATGGATGTGAGAGTTGGACTGTGAAGAAGGCTGAGCACCGAAGAATTGATGCTTTTGAACTGTGGTGTTGGAGAAGACTCTTGAGAGTCCTTTGGACTGCAAGGATATCCAAACAGTCCATCCTAAAGGAGATCAGTCCTGAGTGTTCATTGGAGGGACTGATGTTGAAGCTGAAACTCCAATACTTTGGCCACTTCATGCAAAGAGTTGACTCATTGGAAAAGACCCTGATGCTGGGAGGGATTGGGGGCAGGAGGAGAAGGGGATGACAGAGGATGAGATGGCTGGATGGCATCACCAACTTGATGGACATGAGTTTGAGTGAATTCCTGGAGTTGGTGATGGACAGGGAGGCCTGGTGTGCTGCGATTCATGGGGTCGCAAAGAGTGCGACATGACTGAGCAACTGAACTTAACTAAACTGAATGCAGGTTAGACAGCTCATATTCAGATTTAAAGACCAGGTTCCTAATGACTGGGGAAAACATAGGATTGTTCAACATTGCAATCATTTGGGGAGGTTTAGTACCAATAGCCCAGATAGCTTGAGCACTCCAAATTTAATTAATTTATTTTTATAATAGATATTTGGTTTGAATGAGGCTAAGTACCTTTGTATCTTGACACTGAATATTATCTTATGACATGATTCTGATATTATACTTCACAGCTATAGTGACTCAGTGCAGTAATAGAAACAAAATGGTTGATTTTGCAAGACTTATCTTGGCCTACAGGCTGGGCGTGTACACAGCAGATCATAGAGATATTCTTGGAGCCTTGGCCCTACCATAAAATTAAGGTGTAATGGAAAAGTGAGATATAACACATGTTTTCTATTCCCTTATTTATGGTTCTCACAGAAATCAGTGTAGGTGCTTTGAAATGGTAGCAACAGAATTACAAGTTACTTATGTGTTATAATTATTGAATCTGAGAGCTAGAAGGAAATTTGGAGGTTTCCAATGAATCTATCTTATTGTAGATGAGAAATTCAGGACCTAGAAAAATTACCCTTTTTACCTCCAGAAACTAAAGGCCAAAATACAAGCCACAATACCAATGTTTTTTTCCCTTTTCTGCCCCATTGACTTATTAAGATCAAGTGCTTCTAAATTAAAATAAGGTGAAGTGTGTCCTTGCTATCCATATCATTTTTTGGTTGAAACTTCAAACTTCCATTTGGTTTCTGCTTCCATATTCCCAGCTGCCACCCAACTCTCTCTGCTTACCAGAAATTTCAGTTTTTGTCCATAGTTAAAATGTTTCCAGTGGCTTCCCAGGTGGCACTAGTGGTAAAGAACCCATCTGACAATGCAAGAAACATAAGAGATAGAATCGATCTGTGGGTCAGGAAGAACCCCTGGAGGAGGGCATGGCAACCAACTCCAATATTCTTGTCTGGAAAATACCATGGGCAGAGGATCCTGAGGGGCTACCATCCATGGTGTCACAAAAGAGTTGGACATGGCTGGTGACTCAGCACTTACGCATGCTAAAGTTTTCCGATCTATAAACACCATGCAATTCTTCTTTTTAGCCTGGAAATTCTCTACAGATAAGACAAATCCAAAGAAAGGGATATTTGAGGTCATTCTCAATATTATGATTGGCTCCATGGGGATTCTGTCATCTAAATCAAAGTCACTTCCGAATTTTATCCTTTTATTATTAACTAGACCTGCCCAGGTACCTGCCTCTTGAGAAATCTGTATGTAGGTCAGGAAGCAACAGTTAGAACTGCACATGGAACAACAGACTGGTGCCAAATAGGAAAAGGAGTACGTCAAGGCTGTATATTGTCACCCTGCTTATTTAACTTATGTGCAGAGTACATCATGAGAAACGCTGGACTGAAAGAAAGACAAGTGGGAATCAAGATCGCAGGGAGAAATATCAATAACCTCAGATATGCAGATGACACCACCCTTATGGCAGAAAGTGAAGAGGAACTAAAGAGCCTCTTGATGAAAGTGAAAGAGGAGAGTGAAAAAGTTGGCTTAAAGCTCAACACTCAGAAAATGAAGATCATGGCATCTGGTCCCATCACTTCATGGGAAATCGACGGGGAAACAGTGGAAACAGTGTCAGACTTTATTTTGGGGGGCTCCAAAATCACTGCAGATGATGACTGCAGCCATGAAATTAAAAGACGCTTACTCCTTGGAAGAAAAGTTATGACCAACCTAGATAGTATATTCAAAAGCAGAGACATTACTTTGCTGACTAAGGTCTGTCTAGTCAAGGCTATGGTTTTTCCAGTAATCATGTATGGATGTGAGAGTTGAACTGTGAAGAAGGCTGAGCACCGAAGAATTGAAGCTTTTGAACTGTGGTGTTGCAGAAGACTCTTGAGAGTCCCTTGGACTGCAAGGAGATCCAACCAGTCCATTCTGAAGGAGATCATCCCTGGGATTTCTTTGGAAGGAATGATGCTAAAGCTGAAACTCCAGTACTTTGGCCACCTCATGGGAAGCGTTGACTCATTGAAAAAGACTCTGATGCTGGGAGGGTTTGGGGCCAGGAGGAGAAGGGGGCGACTGAGGATGAGATGGCTGGATGGCATCACTAACTCGATGGACATGAGTCTGAGTGAACTCCGGGAGTTGGTGATGAACAGGGAGGCCTGGCGTGCTGCGATTCATGGGGTCGCAAAGAGTTGGACATAACTGAGCGACTGAACTGAACTGAGACCTGCCCATCTGGAGAAGTCAATGACACCTCACTCCAGTACTCTTGCCTGGCAAATCCCATGGACATAGGAACCTGGTAGGCTGCAGTCCATGGGGTCGCTAGGAGTTGGACATGACTGACCGACTTCACTTTCACTTTTCACTTTCATGCATTGGAGAAGGAAATGGCAACCCACTCCAGTGTTCTTGCCTGGAGAATCCCAGGGATGGGGGAGCCTGGTGGGCTGCCGTCTCTGGGGTCACACAGAGTTGGACACGACTGAAGTGACTTAGCAGCAGCAGCAGCGGACCTGCCCATCCAGAGTCTGTTATGTTAGATCAGCCCACCAGAGGGTTCTTCCCACAACGGATGCACAGAAGGAAGCTGCTCTGAAACCCTCTAGAGTCCTCTGGCTCAGATCCTCACTGCTGTGGAGTCAGATAAATATAAGGGCCCTGTAGTGCACTGTGGCAAAGGGACTTAAGAGATTTTATGGTGTGTAGTGACCCAGCATTACCTATGGTTCTAAATGAACAATGAAAATCCATCAAACATTTACGCACCTAATGAGTAAGTTACACACACACACACACACACATACACATTTTCATTTGTTGCAAACTAGTTAGGTTCTTCAAGGGAAAAAATTGTCTTAGTGGAAGTATTCAATCTGTAATTTGCTTCTTATTTAATGCCAAAATGAGCATAAGATGAACAATAAGATGGTAAAGCCCTGATACCCTGTGTTGAGAGTTGCCTTTTTGCTCAAGAAGCATTTTCCGGGCTTGCTTTGAATGGGCCCTCAGACACCACTTTGGTGTTAATGCTGCTGTGATTTGGGGGTTTATAATGAAGTAAACTAAATGTCCATGTGTTTTGCTTAATATTGAAAAAGATCTTGTGTATGTTTAACTGGAGAGTTGCACTAGTGCTTGGAGCTCATTTATTGATTTTTTCATGGTCCTTACACCTTTCCACCGACTGTCAGCCCACATCTTTGACCCTAGATCACCCTGGAAGGTGCTGCGTGAGACTATCACGTCATATCATTCCAGAAGGTACCTCTGGGAATGCCATCTTTTTGATTCAAATCTGCTTTTTGATTTTTAAACATGTCCCCAACTTAAAAAATGCATTTTACTCCTGAGTGGTTAACTAAGGAGTTTGTACCTCACCATTTCCTGTTTAGAACAATGCAAACAGCTCAATTTCAGATGTGCAATAAGACCTCCCCATGGCAGATCCACAACTAGAACTGGGGACAACCTCATATGTCTATTCTATTAAGGCAAGTCTGAGATCATATCAAATATTGTTCAGATACTCAAGAAATTTGGGGGCAGGAGATGTAAATAGATAGGGGTAAAGTATATCTTTATAAGTCTTGTAGAATACTAGGTTATGCTTTCTGAAATTCTGCATTGATAAAGTCCAAGAAAGAGCTCTAGAAATTATTCTAAGAGGATCATTACAAAATTTTATTTGTTTTTCCCAGTAAGTTAAAGGAATAATGATTTTAATTGAAATAAAACTTTGAGAATGAGATGTGCTTTTAAGAATTGGCAGATATTTCAGATAAGACTTGCAAAGGCTATTTGTAAAGATTCAAATTTGGCCCAAAGGTCATTTGTGGAGAATTTCATTGTTATACTGTAAGCATGTTTGTTTATATCTGTATACCTGTATTTTACATATATGTCTATGTATGTATCTTATATCTTAATTATATTGAGACTTAAGTTTTAGTAAAGGACAATAATTTCAAAACTTTAGCATACAAAGTGATGCATAATTCCACCAGAATATCAGAATGCAAAAGGCTCAGACAATCTTTTCAGAATTAGGATAAGCTTTGATGAAAATTCCCAAGTTTATCATAACCAATAGGAATAAAAACCCCTCTAGCTGGAGAGAGATTCAACTCTCTGGTAGATTAGCTAGTCAGTTAAATTCAGCTAGTAAATTAAATTTATATTCTCTGATAATTAGCTTTGCTAATCTTGGGCCATAAGAGATTTTCTAGTCATGGAGTAGCAAATGGCATTTCTTGTTGAAAAAGAATCACTCCAGTGAAATCTAACACCCAAATAGGTTCTATATAAAAGCATGGCCAAATTTGTTTAGGGTGGTGGGATGGGGTAGGAGGGTGGCGCTAACCATGAGAGGTTTAATTTTTTGGAATAGCATGCTGTGTTTCTATCACCTCCTAAATGGTCACTGGAGAAAGTAAAGTCAAAGACCAGGATTGGCACACTGTGTCTCTGTCTCTCGCATCTGATTTGGTCCTCAAGTTACCCATGAATTCAGTGCAGCTGACAGCTGGTTTTGATTGAGAACCACAGTGTTAAAAGCAGTAGTAGCAGCAGACCATTGCATATAGTCAACTACCTTTTCCTGGGGAATGGAGAGCTAATTGCTTGTCTTGCAATTTCTTCTCCTCTTCAAAGGAAATCAGTTTGATTCCTCCAAAGTTATCAAGCATAAAAGAACTCTGCTCCCAAATCAGGATTGCCCTTTTTCATTTTCCTCATGATTTCAGAGATTTTCACTGCTGGTACTCTGGTCTTCATATCCTGTTTTTCTGCTTCCACTTAGACGTGCCAATTAAAGAAAGATATGGTTTATTTAAAAAATATGGTCCTAGTGCTGACTGTAAAGAGAGCTCTTAAACAGGCCTGAACTCTTCATCAGAAGTAGTTGAACACGGTAAGTAAATCCCATGTTGAATGGTGACCTTGTAAAGTCTCCAAGAAGCAGGACTGTATTGAGCTTTGTAGTAGCTTAAATGAAACAAACCTGCTTCTTCCCTTGGGTCTCACCAATCCTGAGCCAGGCTATGTAATGGGCAAGGTGCCCACTTCAAGGGGCTGTTAGAACAGTCTAATGAAGTGGTTTCTCAAATGTGGACCCTGACCAGCAGTAACACAGGACTTATTAGAAATGTACATTCTCAGGCCCCATCTAGCCCTGATGTGGGGCCCAGCACACTGTAATAACAAGCACTTCAATTGACTCTGAAGTTATATGTTTGCATTTGTGAAACACTGATCTAGGGCATCAGCAGGATTTCTGTTGATGCATGTTGGCTTAAACCTGATTTAACTTCACTTTAGGGGCAATGAAGAAGCCCATGTAAGCAAAGTTGAATGGACAGATAAAACAATGGCAAAAAGTACCAACATATGTTGATTATGTAAAGACAGTCTGATATTTAGACCTCTCTCATACACACACAGACATATCAGTTTATAGATACAAAACCATTCATTTACCAACAAATATTTGTTGCAGTGTATCACATACCATAAAAAAAAAAGGTGAGCATTGAAGAATTGATGCTTTTGAACCGTGGTGTTGGAGAAGACCCTTGAGAGTCCCTTGGACAGCAAGGAGATCAAACCAGTCAATTCTAAAGGAAATCAACCCTGAATATTCATTGGAAGGAACTGATGCTGAAGCTGCAATACTTTGGCCACCTGATGCGAAGAACTGACTCACTGAAACAGACCCTGATGCTGGGAAAGACTGAAGGCTGGAGGAGAAGCAGATAACAGAGGATGACATGGTTGGATGGCATCACCGACTTGATGGAGATGAGTCTGAGCAAACTCTGAGAGTTGGTGATGGACGGGGAAGCTTGACATGCTGTAGTCCTTGGAGTTGCAGAGTCAGACACGACTGAGCGACTGAACTGAATTGATCACATACCATTCCAGATTGAGAACACTGTAGTAAATGAAATACACTAAACTGTGATTCATGCTACTTACAGTCTAGTAGGGAAGAACTTTAAGTCTATAAGCAAGTGAATACATGAGATAGTAATCATGGGATAGGAATGACAGGGTAGGGGTTGGGTGCTATTTTGGATAAAGGGGTTGAAGAGGCAGAGGTAACTCTTAAGCTCTTGTCTCATATCCACCTAGCCATCTCTTATTTTGTCTTTTGCTGCAGCAGCCAGATTCCTGTCATCTCAGAGCTTATCAATTTAGTTGTACCTTCATCTCTAGTCTCCTTACAGTGGCTTCTCTGCCCCACTGAGTTTATCCTTCTTGACTACCCTAGTAGATGGGCTTCCCCAGGTGGTACTAGTGGTAGAGAACCACCTGCCAATGCAGGAGAAGTAAGAGACATGAGTTTGGTCCCAGGGTTGGGAAGATCCCTTAAAGGAGAGCACGGCAACCCACTCCAGTATTCTTGCCTGAAGAATCTTAGGGACAGAGGAGCCTGGTGGGCTACAGCCCATGTGGTCGCAAAGAGTCAGACACGACTGAAGCAACTTAGCCCACATGCATGAATGCTGGTAAATACATGAACTCACTTGGTCAAGGGAACTTCCCTTCAATAACCTTTGACTGATTGGAGAGGGGAGTGGTAGATACATACTTGCTTCTTCCTCATCTGAGTAGATGATTCTGGGGCACATTCTTCATGAACCACAGAGTGACCTAGTCAGACTGAGCTCTATCAGGTCACTAAGATACCCTTGGTTTAATTTTCTCTCCTTCCGCCTTGACTCCTTCCCTTGGGATCAATTTTCCCCCAAAACCACATGCATTCAAACTTTTGTTTCAGGCTCTGCTTTTGGGGAAATCCAGGCAAAGACAGTAGTACTCTGTAGTGAGGTATTATTTCAGAAGAGATGTCAGAATTCTGAGGGAGTAAGTCAGGCAGGTATCCTGAGGAAGGGTGTTTCAGAGCAGAGCAAATGCTGTGAGACATGTTGGCATATTTTGGAATCAACATGAAACCCATGCACCTTCTGTGGAGTGGACACTGGGGAGTAAGAGTGATAAGCAGTAGGGTACCAAAGGAGGCAGGATGCCAGATTAGTGGAACCTTGCTGCTAAGTCACTTTAGTCGTGTCCGACTCTGTGTGACCCCAGAGACGGTAGCCCACCAGGCTCCCCCTTCCCTGGGATTCTCCAGGCAAGAACACTGGAGTGGGTTGCCATTTCCTTCTCCAATGCATGAAAATGAAAAGTGAAAGTGAAGTTGCTCAGTCGTGTCTGACTCTTCACGACCCCATGGGCTGCAGCCTGCCAGGCTCCTCTGTCCATGGGATTTTCCAGGCAAGAGTACTAGAGTGGGGTGCCATTGCCTTCTCCGAGTGGAAACTTACATGTCATCAAAAGGACTTTGGCTTTTGTTCTGAGTGACAAAGGGAGTCAATGGGGGATTTTGAGCAAACAAATGTATCTGAAAGATGTTTTTTTAAAAGATATCATTTTGTTTCCTCTTTTCAGAATAACCTATAGGGTAGCAATGGTAGTATTACCAAGACCACTTAGGAGGTTTTTGCCATAATTCAGGCAACTTGAACTATCATGGTAGCAGTGAAGGTGATGCCTTGACAGAAATGGTTCTTGGGTTGGGTATAGAGTGAAAGAGGAATTAATGATGTCTTTGAATTTTTCAGTCCAAATAATTGCTATCAATGGAGTTGGCAATATAAGTATCCAAGACAGAATTCCTAAGCAAAATGAAGAGAATCTAATTTAAAGAAAATGAAACCACAAAATAGCTAATTCATATCCTGGTTCATCAGTAACAATCTAATAGTCATGGCCATGAGTGAATCACAGGTTATCCTTAGCCTATAAACTGCATGGACACCATCCAGTAGAATAGGAGTTAGGCCTCCACTTTTTCATAGGCCATGTCAGACACAAGAACACTCTCAAATCATGTTATACCAACTGTTCTCCATTAATTATTATATTTAATCCATAAATCAACTTGAAAGTTAGGTATATTTATTCTCATTTTATGGATAATGAAACTGACAGACAGCATAGTCAAGTCACTTCTCCAAAGTCTCCCTGCCTAAAATGGTTAGGTCTCAGAGTCCAGCCCAGGTCCTCTTGACTCCTATTGTCTCTGCTCTTAACCACCAATATCTCCTCCTCTTCTTCCATTTCTAGGGCAATGACTTGTCAAACCTGGAAGTTTTGACAAGTTTTTATCTCTTACTCTTAAAAAAAACCAAAATAGTTTATTCCTCTTTCATATAACAGTGAAATATAAGGATTCTGTAGGTGATACACTATTTCAGGGTATAGGGCTGAGACTCTTTCTATTTTATTTCTCTGGCAATTTATTTTAAATGTCTTTGCTTCTACTTCTTCTCCAATAGGACTTGTCTCACGTATATTCAGTACCAGGTGTAAAACTCTTCTACCTTAAATATCCCACCAAAGATAATTATACCAAATTGCTGTTCTTTTACTGTTTTCATTCATCCCTTTATCATCTTTCTCTACACCCTTCTAAGATATGTTTCTCTTCCCTCATTTCAGTGCATCTTTCTCTTGATGACTAATAAAGGTTAAGTTGTTTTTAGACGAAGGCAAATAGTTCTACAATGGAATAATATGTACCAGTTGACATGGTGTATGTATTATGGTTTTGACTCTACATTCCCCTTCTTTTTAAAACTTTTCAGTACTGGTTATTTTCCTCAACTAGTGCTTCAAGGTCATCCCTCAGATTTGTGGTGCACTCAGAAGACTGGACATATGTTCAATAAGAGGATTGACCAAAGGAGTTCTCAGAACAAGCTGGATACTAAGAGTACTTACTCACAGAGAATCATGAATGCAAAGAGAGAATTCAAATTATACACAATCAAGGAGAAGAACTCAGGCCTTAGCCAGGAAAACAAGACCAAGTTCAGGCCTACAGAATGTGGTGAGGTTGTAAACAGGAGATCATGTAATGAGGTCATAAGGCAGAAGAATCAGGAACACATGGAATATAGTATATGAAGTAGGTTAGGACAAGTAGTTTAGAAATAAGATTGTGACTGATCAGACGCTGTTGGAAACCTGTTTGTATGTGATGCCATCTGCTTGGTACAAGGATAGAGTTAATGGATTAAAAGCCTAGAAACTAGATCCTTTTCATAAAAGGAGTATTGTGGGAACTGTATGCTAATAGATTACATGTTCATCATTTAATTAGCCAAGTCAGATCTGACAGCAGTTTCTTTGTAAATAGGCTTCCTGGTGGCTCCTATGGTAAAGAATCTGCCTGCAATGCAAGAGACACAGGTTCGGTCCCTGGGTAGGGAAGATATCCTGGAGAAGGTAATGGCTACCCATTCCAGTATTCTTGCCTGGAGAATTTCATGGACAGAGGAGCCTGGCGGGCTATAGTTCATGGGGTAGTAAAGAATCAGATATAACTGAGTGACTAACACTTTCACTACTTTTTCATAGGCTAATAGCTTATACGTTCATCCTTTAATTAGCCAAGGTCAGGTCTGACAGCAATTTCTGTGTAAGTATCTTCACATGGTTGATTCTTCATCAACATTTTCAGATGTTGTATTGAGCCTGTGTTTTATATCCAGTGCTCCTTGGAATGAAAGTTATGACCAACCTAGACAGCATATTAAAAAGCAGAGACATTACTTTGCCAACAGGTGGTCCATCTAGTCAAGGCTATGATTTTTCCAGTGGTCATGTATGGATGTGAGAGTTGGACTGTGAAGAAAGCTGAGTGCCAAAGAACTAATGCTTTTAAACTGTGGTGTTGGAGAAGACTCTTGAGAGTCCCTTGGACTGCAAGGAGATCCAACCAGTCCATCCTAAAGGAGATCAGTCCTGAGTGTTCATTGGAGGGACTGATGTTGAAACTGAAACTCCAATATTTGGCCACCTCATGTGACGAGTTGACTTGTTGGAAAAGACCCTGACGCTGGGAGGGATTGGGGGCAGGAGGAGAAGGGGATGACAGAGGATGAGATGGCTGGATGGCATCACTGACTCAATGGACATGAGTTTGGGTAAACTCCAGAAGTTGGTGATAGACAGGGAGGCCTGGCGTGCTGCGATTCATGGGGTTGCAAAGAGGCTGACATGACTGAGTGAACTGAACTGAACTGAACTCCATTTTGGAGAAGAACTGGAAGTAGGTAAGTGAGCTGACATAGTCCTTGTTCTTAAGAAGTTTTTAGTTTTGTTTGGAAATAGATAAAAAACATAAATGACATGATTTGATAATGCTCTGATGGAGTTAGATATGAGGTTCGGTGGAGACACAGAACTTCATGCTCCTGTGTCAGAGGTCACTTTCCAGGAAAGACTGCACTGCACTGATTTTGGAGCATTAGTCAGTTTGCTAGGCACACAGAGGGGAGGGGACGAGTGGCACAGGAGTAGGTGTCCAAGCAGAGCAACCAGCAAGCACTGAGGAATGTGCTCAGGAAACTTCAATGAAGTTGGTGTCACTATACCATCAAGGACATGTGGTGGTTTCTGGGTGGAGGGATTAGCCAGAGACAGGGCCTGAAGAGCTGGGAAGGGTAAGATCCTGCGGGGGGGCGGGGGGACTTGCACTCCATATCATGGAGTTTAGACGCTATTAGGCAGATGTTGGTGAGTCAAGGCATGATGGCGGGAGGGGAACCGTATGAATTGAAGGTTAGAGAAAGTCTTCTGGGGGCACTCATGGCTATTTGAGCTGTCTTTTGGATTATGTAAGCAAGCAATTACTAGGTGAAGCTGCAGTGACCGGAGACCCTTGGAGAGGCATTATAAGCAAAAACAGAAGGTCCCTTTTCCTCAGAAATTTAGAACATTATACCAACAAAAGTTCGGAAATATTTTGGCAACAGTGCTTCTTTTTCTAGGCTTTCTTTGAGCGAATTGTCTGAGAAGTACCACTGATACACTTTTTTCTTCTTCCTTCTTTTTCTCTTTAAAGAAATGATTTTCAGATCATTTAAATCAAATCATTTCTTTTCTGCACAGTGCTAGTGTTTTGAATGGAAAGAGCTGTCTTAAAGGAAACCCATGTATTTTTCAGTACTAATATTTGACTAGTGAGCAAAAGCACTACTTTGTCTGAAGAAGACATTCTCTAAAGAATGTTTTTTTCTGGATGTGGGTCATGGAGTCTCTTGCCCCAAGTACCAAGGGTGTGCTGTAATCCCTGGCTCTATTAGTTAAGTGTTTTTCTTAAGGTGAGAGTGTTACCCCATTAGCCTTAGGGGAGTTTAAATATCACTCCCAATTCTTTCTAGACTGGCTTTAATTGAAGAAGAAAGTAAAGCAACATTCACTGGGGAGGTGACTGAGAGACTATATTTCTATAAATAATATGCATTTAAAGGTAAGATCCTGTGAATGCTCTAAGGGAAGTATTGCCTGTAACCCTGATGCCTTAGACCAAAGATCCTTTAGGCCAGAGACAACATCTTCTATACCCTTATATCGCCTTGTATTGTATTGTACTCATGGCAGGATCTTAATAATGTTAATCACTCCTGAGAGTTACAGAAAACTGGAGGCTGATTCTGTGTTCCCAGTGCTTTCCAAACTTGCTTAATCATAACAGTCATCCAGGGTTTTTAGCACACAGATTTTGGAGCCTCATCCCAGATCCTTAGATGAATTAGGATCCCCAGGGAGAGGGGCCTGAGAAACTGTATTTATAGCAAGTGTCCCAAGTGACTCAAAGAAGGCTTAAAGCATTGGCTCTCTAAATGAGGTATAAATTCCTAGGGGTAACTGGGAGAAGATACACCAAGAGTCAAATATGAAAATAACAGTTTTAGTTGAAAATTTGATATATCCCCCCTGAGACTCAAAGTGTGATCCAAGGACAAGCAGCATCAGCACCACCCAGGAGCTTGTCAGAAATGCAAACATCTACCTCTGACCTACTGCATCAAAATCTTCATTTTAACAAATCTCAGTGATTTTTGCATATGAACATTAGAGGAACATTTATCTAGATCTGGGGTCAGTGAATTATGGCCAGTGGGTCAAATCTGGCCTGTTTTTGTAAATAACGTTTTGTTGGAACAAGTCACATCCATTTAGTTATATATTGTCTATGGCTGCTGTTGTGCTTCAGCAAAAGAAATGAATAACTGAAGCAGATTACCACATGACCTACAAAGCCAAAAATGTCTGCCATTTGATCATTTACAGAAAGTTCCTTGACCTCTGATCTTGAGTACAAGGTGTGCTTAAGAGTTTACCAAAACAGTAACAGAATCAATAGTAACAATTGCAATAGCAGTTCACTTTAAACATAACTTGTGAAAAAAACCTTATCCCATTTTCTATCCTGTTCATTGCAAGTGAGATGTAAAGGCTCCTCGGGATATTAGTTATTTTATAATCTATGACTATGTCACATCTATCTCAAACACTTTAATCAATCCTGCACTGGCAATGAAACCTAATTCATCACTTAGCACTAACAGTTTTCCAGTACCTAGACCCAGCCTCCAAACTCCTCTCCCGTTAACTTCTCTTGCACATCATGTCTCTTGTCAAACAAAATTTCTCCCTGTTTCTATCATCTAAACATTACCATCTTTTGCTTGTTTAAAATCCACATAAATTATTCTTTATGCAGAAAGCTTTCCATTTCTCCCTGATGATATTTAATGTGCACCACAGTATTTAACTTTCTTATGCAATGCCCATTTTGTACCTACTTTATCTTGTCCGGTAAAGTAGACAGGTTTAAGAGTTGGGATGGTATTTTGATTCATTATGACTATGCCAAAACCTTTGACTGTGTGGATAACAACAAACTGTGGAAAATTCTTAAAGAGAAAGGAATACCAGACCACTTGACCTGCCTCTTGAGAAATCTGTATGCAAGTCAGGAAGCAATGGTTGGAACTGGACATGGAGCGACAGACTGGTTCCAAATGGGAAAGGGAGTACGTCAGGGCTATATGTGTCACCGTGCTTATTTACCTTATATGCAGAGTACATCGTGAGAAACGCTGGGGTGGATGAAGCACAGGCTGGAATCAAAATTGCCAGGAGAAATGTCAATAACCTCAGATATGCAGATGACACCACCCTTATGGCAGAAAGTGAAGAAGAATTAATGAGTCTCTTGATGAAAGTGAAAGAGGAGAGTGAAAAAGTTGGCTTAAAGCTCAACATTCAGAAAACTAAAATCATGGCATCCGGTCCCATCACTTCATGGCAAATAGATGTGGAAACAGTGGAAACAGTGGCAGACCTTATTTTTTTAGGCTCCAAAATCACTACGGATGGTGACTGCAGCCATGAAATTAAAAGATGCTTAGTCCTTGGAAGAAAAGTTATAACCAACCTAGACACCATATTAAAAAGCAGAGACATTACTTTGCCAACAAAGGTCCATCTAGTCAAGGCTATGGTTTTTCCAGTAGTCATGTATGGATATGAGAGTTGGACTATAAATAAAGCTGAGCACTGAACAATTGATGCTTTTGAACTGTGGTGTTGGAAAAACTCTTGAGAGTCCCTTGGACTGCAAGGAGATCCAACCAGTCTATCCTAAAGAAAATCAGTCCTGAATATTCACTGGAAGGACTGATATTGAAGCTGAAACTCCAATACTTGGGCCATCTGATGCAAAGAGCTGGTTCATTTTAAAAGACCCTGATACTGGGAAAGATTGAGGGCAGGAGGAGAAAGGGACAATAGAGGATGAGATGGTTGGATGGCATCACCAACTCAATAGACATGAGTTTGAGTGGGCTCTGAGAATTGGTGATGGACAGGGAGGCCTGGCATGCTGCAGTCCATGGGGTTGCAAAGAGTCAGACACGACTGAGGGACTGAACTGAATACAATTTCAGATGGGACAAATCTATACAGCTGATGCATGGTGGATATTTATAAATTGGATATACTTCTTTGTATTCAAAAGTGACTGGATCTCAACCAGACTCTTGTGAGTGGTGAGTGCCAAGGAGGAAAAGTCCCAGGAGCCAGGTAAAATAGACTGGGGTAACACCTAAGGCCACGGCAGCAGGTGTTGCTGGTGCTTGCCCATATCCTTGCAGACTATTGCAGGTAACCCTGAAGCAAGGTACAGGAAATGCTGAATAAATACCCCAACTTCCTTATTCCTAGTTGGGGCAATTCTGACCTCTGTTCAGCTCAATCTATTTAAATCCCAGAGGGATGGAACCCAGTGGCATAGAGCTGTAACTCCTTAGAGATCATTATTTTAGTCCTTTTGAGCTACTATGGAAGACTGCCATCGAAGAGGGGTGGGACTTATACACAACAAATAAGTACTAGTCATAGCTCTAGAGGCTGGGATCAAGTGCTAGAACATTAGTGTGTGGTGAAGACCTGCTTCGCAGTTCATAGATAGCTTTCTTATTACTGCCTTCTCATTACTGCCTTCTCACATGAAAGAAGGGGTGAGGGATCTCTCTGGATCCTCTTTTATAAAGGAACAAATCTTATTTATGAGGCTAGAACCCTCATGACTTACTCAGTTCCCAATGAACCCACCTCCAAATACTATCACATTAGGGATAGTTTTCAGTGTATGCACTTTGGGAAGATATAAACATTCAGTCAATGACAACCACTTACTGGCTGAACTCCCTCTCCTGTCTCATTTCCTTGCTTTCTCACTATACTACTTGTGATCAATTTCCTATAAATTCTCTGGACCAAATTCTTCATCTCAGGACCTGCTTTTAGGAGAACCCAAACAGCAGTGGCCACAGGACTGGAAAAGGTCAGTTTTCATTCCAATACCAAAGAAAGGCAATGTCAAAGAATGCTCAAACTACAGCATAATTGCACTCATCTCACATGCTAGCAAAGCAATGATCAAAATTCTCCAAGTGAGGCTTCAACAATACATGAACTGAGAACTTCCAGATGTTCAAGCTGGATTTAGAAAAGGCAGAGAAACCAGAGATCAAATTGCCAACATCTTTTGCATCAAAGGAAAAGAAAGAGAGTTCCAGGAAAACATATACTTCTGTTTTATTGACTATGCCAAAGCTTTGACTGTGTGGATCACAACAAACTGTGGAAAATTCTTAAGGAGACGGGAATACCAGACTACTTAACCAGCCTCCTGAGAAATATGTATGCAGGTCAAGAAGCAACAGTTAGAACTGGACATGGAATGACAGACTGGTTCAAAATTGGGAAAGGAGTATGTCAAGGCTGTATACTGTCACACTGTTTATTTAGATTATATGCAGAATACATCACATGAAATGCTGAGCTGAATGAATCACAAGCTGGGATCAAGATTGCCAGGAGAAATGTCAATAATTTCAGATGATACCACCCTTATGGCAGAAAGCAAAGAGGAACTGAAGAGCCTCTTGATGAAAGTGAATGACGAGAGTGAAAAAGTTGGCTTAAAGCTCAACATTCAGAAAACTAAGATCATGGCATCTGGTCCCATCACTTCATGGTAAATAGATGGGGAAACAATGGAAACAGTGACAGACTTTATTTTCTTGGGCTCCAAAATCACTGTAGATGGTGATTGTAGCCATGAAATTAAAAGATGCTTGCCCCTTGGAAGAAAAGCTATAACTAACCTAGAAAATGAAAGTGAAAATTGAAAGTGAAAGTTGTTCAATCGTGTCTGACTCTTTGCGACCCCATGGACTGCATAGTACATGGAATTTTCCAGGCCAGAATACTGGAGTGGGTAGCCTTTCCTTTCTCCAGGAGATCTTCCCAACCCAGGGATTGAATCCAGGTCTTCCTGCATTGCACACGGATTCTTTACCAGCCAAGCCACAAGGGAAGCCCAAGAATCCTGGAGTAGGTAACCTTTCCTTTCTCCAGGGGATCTTCCCAACCCAGGAATCGAACCAGGATCTCCTGAATTGCAGGTGGATTCTTTACCAACTGAGCTATGAGGGAAGCCCAACCAACCACCAACCTAGACAGCATATTAAAAAACAGAGACATTACTTTGCCAACAAAGGTCCATCTAGTCAAAGCTATGGTTTTTCTAGTAGTCATGTATGGATGTGAGAGTTGGACCAAGCATAAAGAAAGCTGAGTGCCAAAGAATTGATGCTTTTGAGCTGTGGTCAATTCTAAAGGAAATCAGTCCTAAATATTCATGGGAGGGACTGATGCTAAAGCTGAAACTCCAATCCTTTGGCCACCTAATATGAAGAACTGACTCATAGGAAAAGACTCTGATGCTGGGAAAGGTTGAAGGCAGGAGGAGAAGGGGATGATAGAGGATGAGATGGCTTGACATCATCACCAACTCGATGGACATGAGTTTGAGCAAACTCCGAGATTTGGTGATGGACAGGGAAGCCTGGTATGCTGCAGTCCACGGGGTCACAAAGAGTTGGACACAACTGAGTGGCTGAACTGAACTACTGAAACTATGGAGGCAACTAAGGTGGGCCTCAATGATTCTGCTTTCTGGTACTCATATTCTTGTGTAATCCCTTCCCGTCAAATCTGTAACTGTGACTTAGTAGTTGCTTCTAATGAGTAGAAATATGGCAGAATTAAAGATATGCGAATTCTGAGCTTAGGTTATCAAAAGACTAAGGGTCTGTCTTAGGAGCTCTCTCTAGTTCTCCTTTGTATTATTCACACAGCGGAACCCAGGTGCTGTGTTACCAGGTAGCAAGGTGGAGAAGTTTAGCTGAGTGAGCGTAAAAGAGAATCTTCTGAAGCTGCTAGCCGGCAGGCCCTTCCTCAGCTGAGCCTTGAGATGATGACACCCTTGACTGCAGCATTATGAGAGAACATGAGCCAGGACCAGGCAGGTAAGCTGCCTATGGATTTCTGACCAATAGTAATTGTGAGAGTACCAAAAAAAAAAAAAAAAAATCTGTTGTTTTCATCTATTAAGTTTTAGGGTAATTTGTTGTATGGCAATAGATAACCAGTACACAATCTAAGACAAGAGTGCATATAAGGGATTTAGTTGAGAGATTTTCTCTAACCCTTGTAACTAGATTAAGCCCTCATGCTTTGTGTATCCAGGTACCCTGTACATCTTCCATAGTACCCACTACTCTTTTTTTTTTTTTTAATTTAAAATTTGCCTTTCTAACTAGACTGCCAGCTCCCTGACGACCACTTCCATCCTTTTTACCCTCCATTCCCAGTACCTCTAAGAATTATTGATTAAATAGATAAAGCCATTAGTCTGACTGGTTTTATATGGCCACCTGATGCAAAGAGCTGACTCACTAGAAAAGACACTGATGCTGGGAAAGATTGAAGCCAAAGGGAGAAAGAGATGACAGAGGACAAGATGGTTAGATAGCATCACCAACTCAATGGACATGGGCTTGAACAAACTCTGGGAGATAGTGGAGGACAGGGAAGCCTGGTGTGCTGCAGTCCATCAGGTTGCGGATAGCCAGACATGACTTAGCAACTGAGCAACAGCAGCAATAGAAACTCAACTATTTGTGAACCAACAGTAAGTCTAGAGGTGGATTTTCAGTTCCAGCTGGCCCTGAAGTTCAAGTGATGCTCTAGGAATCCTGTATGACTTGTTCTGTCATTTTGTCTGTCTCGCTCTGTAACCCTCCCTCCCTCTCCCTTCTCCCTTTTCCTCCATCCTATGGATCTGCTCTCCTTTGTCAGCCTCATCTCCAACCAGACTCTTCTCTGAATATTGGCTGATGAAATGCCCAGAATGAAGTCCTCACAGTGGAACAAACCTAGCAGAAGGAAAGCATTTCCTCAGAATTTTAGAAAATGTACTGGGGTTGAATTCTCTGAGCTAATCTGGGTCACAAGATCATCCTTGAACTGGTCACTATGACCAGGGAAACAGAAGGCACAGACCAGCTGGGCCTCGGTCCAAGATCACTGTTGGATTATGGAGGATGGGCTGCTCCATCAAAACCGTGTGGATTGAGCAGGTTGTGCCCCTAAAGAAAATCAAGGTGATGTTGCCAGAAAAAGATGTCATGGTTACAGAGCAGGAAACATAACCATCCAACCAAACAAACATTAACAACAAAATATAGCAAGACATTAAAAAAAATCTTAGATATCCCCAGACAGTAGGTAAACAGAAATATGAGTGGGAAGACCAAAGATCACAATCAAAAGAAAGATAATGGCATGAGTCAAATATCGAAGGCAAGATGCTAGCAAGCAAATTGGAGCAATTGTAGAGAAGGGAGCCAGGAAAGAAGTGTAAGCTTATGGTCATGACTAAGAAAATGTACCGAGAGAAGGTGTCACGATTCCCTTTCCACTTCCCCATCCCCACCTTTCTCCTACCCCACACTTGCATTCTTGGGCAGTGCTTAATGCAGATCACTGGACATTTAAAGAAACTGTTTACAGATAGACAAAAATGGGTATTTGATACAGGTAGTCTTTTGTGAGTATAAGTCCCTTTCCCCAGAATTTAGTCATTGCAACAAAAGTCACATGAATAGTCATTGCCAGTGTCTGTGCAAATTAGCACAGTGATAATTTATTTTCAGTTTCTCCTAAACTAGAAAACTAATATAAACCATAAGTGTCATGGTGTGATATCAATCCAGACACACCCTAACACGAGATGCAAAACAAAACTTGCAGAATAGGCATTTGGGACTCTATGTGTCAGCAACTCTTCCAGGGCCCATGGAAAGGCATTAGCTTGAGTTATTAAATTTGGGATTAGCACATGTTGAGCATCTGCATGCTATTCACACCCTTATTATCCTGGTCATAATTAAGTTGCATTACTTCATCTGAGAATCATCACCCTGACGAGGCAGTGGCAGAGGGAAGATGGTGGATACCACTGACAGGATAGCGTGGTGGTCTTTTTTTGGGTGAACTAAAAAGGGGAAATAATCAAAGGCATTTTGCATTCCATATGTTTTTACATAGTCCTTTCAGAATGCGTTCTGTCTCTCCCTGCAGACACCTGGGTTCTCCTTATCGCTTTCTCAATATCTCCTTCAGCCTTCGCTTTAGTCCAACCCCTTGGTCTTCACCTGATATAGGATGTTCTATACAGTTCATTCTCCAAAGAAACCACCTTTCCTAGAAATAATTCACTTCATTTTGTACTTTTGTCATAGAGTTTTTTAGATTTGTACTAATATAAGCAGGAATGTATCAAGATCTCTCAAGTGTCCATCACCCATATTTTAAAATGATCTGCTCATGGCTAATCTATGTGGCTAAATTGATTCTCTCACCTCTACTTTATCCCACTCCTAGACATTGTTTTGAAGCAAACCCTAGACATCATCTCTTTGACTATTTCTATATAGGTCTTTAAAAGATAAAAACTATTTTTTAAAAAATATAACTGTAGCATCTGAACACCTGAATATTAACAATAATTCTTTAAAATACCCAAAGTCAGTCAGTATTCAAATGACTTATTTATTGTTTTTACCATAAGATCTGCTTTCATCAAGATCCAAAAGTGTTTTGCTTTGCAGTTAGTTGATAGATCTCAGAAATAAATTTTAAATCTAGGGATTTCTATTTCTCTTTTGTTTATTTTTACCATTTTATTTTGTATTGGCATAAAGTTGGTTAACAGTGTGATAGTTTTAGGTGTACAGCAAAGTGATTCAGTTATACATACATTACTATATGTATCTATTTTTCAAATTCTTTTACCATTTAGGTTATTACATAATATTCAGCAGAGTTCCCCGTGCTTTACAGCAGATCCTTGCCTTCTTTTTTTTCCCCTTGAAAGCAGCCAGTAGAGCTATTTGTACTTGATAATTACTCAGTGTCTGCTTATCCTAGGTGTTTCTTTATATTGGTAGTTGAATCTAGAGCAGTGACCCTCAACAGAGGGTGATTTCCCCCCTTTCCTGCCCTGCCACACAGCCCATTCCAGGAGACACTGGGCAATGTTTTGAGATACTTTTGGTTTTCATAACACAGGATTATTACCATCTGGTAAGTAGAAACCAGAGATATTGCTAAAGATCTGAGAATTGCAGGAGAATGTTGTTCGGACACACACCCCCTACCCCCTCCTGTCCCCCGCCCCCCGCCCCCCGCCACACACACACACACACACACACACACACACACACACACACACAAACAGAGAATGATATGGCCCAAAGTGAGTGGTGAGGCTGAGAAACCCTGATCTAGTAACTTAATCAGATTCAGGCTCACAGTTTTCAGCAAGACAGTATACTACAGTGGTGTTGAGTGCCTCCTTCTATTTGCTAGTGATGCAGGGAGCTACTGATAATCAGTGTCTACAAGCACTAATTCACGAGGGGTTACAAAATGGTAATATTCTAGGTACAGCATTCCTTCTTCATTTATTAGCTGGAAAAATTCAAGAGAAATTTACCCCCCACACATCTATTGTTTGGTTATCCAGAGAGATGATTTAGTTTAACATATTAAAGACTGTTGAATATCTAGTCAGTAGGACTGGGGGCAGGAGGAGAAGGGGACGACCGAGGATGAGATGGCTGGATGGCATCACAGACTCGAAGGACATGAGTCTGAGTGAACTCCGGGAGTTGGTGATGAACAGGGAGGCCTGGCGTGCTGCAATTCATGGGGTCGCAAAGAGTTGGACACGACTGAGTGACTGAACTGAACTGAAGTATATTCACCCAGCATGCTTGAATATGCTTTCTTCTCAAAGTACTTAGACTCAGATCCAAAGTCAGTGAAATGATGGAAATGGAGTCAAGATTAATTGGTTTTGAATATACAAACCTTTCCCTTTCTGTTTACTAGACAATCCAATAGAGGATTTCTACTGAGATATTTTTCCCCTCAATAACTTTAGCTATATTTAAAGTTAATGAGCTTTTTCAATTAAAGCCACAGATATTTAGTCTTTGGATAGCATTTGGATGAATCAGAGTGCATCTAATTATGCTGGGTAAATTCTTAAAAGGATGAGAAGATTCTTTATTCAGAACAAGCAAAAATAAAAAAATAAAAAAAAAGAACAAGCACATCTTAAGTGGGAATCATGTAGTAGATGTCATTCCAACTAGTACGTGAATTACCTTTGTAAAAGGAACCTCTAGAGGTGAATGAGAGTTTGAAAAAATGCATACAATGGAAAGCACAAAAATTATTCTTTTAAATGGTAATTTATCAGTTCTAGGACTAGAAGGCAAAGAGGCAACATTTTTGGCATGAGTGTCCACAGAACAGTCATGGTGCAGTTGTCAAGAAGACCCTTGTTCCTTGACTATCATTAGTCTAATTTTCAGTTCAGTTCAGTTCAGTCGCTCAGTTGTGTCCGACTCTTTGCGACCCCATGAATCGCAGCATACCAGGCCTCCCTGTCCATCACCATCTCCCGGAGTTCACTCAGACTCACATCCATCGAGTCCGTGATGCCATCCAGCCATCTCATCCTCGGTCGTCCCCTTCTTCTCCTGCCCCCAATCCCTCCCAGCATCAGAGTCTTTTCCAATGAGTCAACTCTTCGCATGAGGTGGCCAAAGTACTGGAGTTTCAGCTTTAGCATCATTCCTTCCAAAGAAATCCCAGGGCTGATCTTCAGAATGGACTGGTTGGATCTCCTTGCAGTCCAAGGGACTCTCAAGAGTCTTCTCCAACACCACAGTTCAAAAGCATCAATTCTTCAGCACTCAGCCTTCTTCACAGTCCAACTCTCACATCCACACATGACTACTGGAAAAACCATAGCCTTGACTAGACAGACCTTAGTCGGCAAAGTAATGTCTCTGCTTTTGAATATGCTATCTAGGTTGGTCATAACTTTCCTTCCAAGGAGTAAGCGTCTTTTAATTTCATGGCTGCAGTCACCATCTGCAGTGATCTTGGAGCCCCCCGAAATAAAGTCTGACACTGTTTCCACTGTTTCCCCATCTATTTCCCATGAAGTGATGGGACCAGAGGTACCACTATATTCAGCTGTCAAAGTCAGGAATTTGTTTCAGAATGAGTTATCAATGTTTTGGTTAGGGTTAAGGGCCCATCCTTGAGCCTGTTGCTATGGTTAGCACGAGTGAATATTTTGACCAGGCCTAGGGCTTGTGGTCACTCCTAGAACCATGGGAGAGCTTCAACTCCAGCAGAACTACATGACTTGGAAGGAAGATAGTGGTCCTAGAGAGGTACATTGAACAGTCATATAAAATTTTTGTCCACTCCTAAGAGCTGGACACGACTGAGTGACTTCACTTTCACTTTTCACTTTCATGCATTGGAGAAGGAAATGGCAACCCACTCCAGTGTTCTTGCCTGGAGAATCCCAGGGACGGGGGAGCCTGGTGGGCTGCCGTCTATGGGGTCGCACAGAGTCGGACATGACTGAAGTGACTTAGCAGCAGCAGCATGCTTCTGCCTCATGGATTTTCCATTCTTATACACTACTACTTTCTTACCAAGCATCTTACTGCATCTTTATTGTCTTTAGCAATCTGTTTACACAAATTTTCAGAAAAAAAATGGTACTCAAAGTTATTGGTTGTTTCCTGACGAGTTTAGGATTTTACTTTTCAATTTATCAATTATTTCCTATACAAAAATTACTAAGTTATTTTTCAGGCAGTGACAGTAGTTTAAATTGTAATTTTGAGCTTCCTTTCTGAGAATTTTGACTCATGACCAGATCACTCTAGAGAGTTGATTTATTTCAATCATTATAATGCATCATTAAGGACACTGGGGAAAAAATCTTTGCATGTGTGTATGTATTTTTGTATACATGAGTTATATTAAATATTGGAGAATAAATTTAAACTTCCTCTCTGCTTAAAGGTAACCACAAGAAATTCTTGTATTTTATACTTTATTGTTATTATTCTAATTATTTTTTATTAATATAGATATTAGGGTATTTGTAGCAGCAGAAAATGGAAATAAATGATATTTTGTAGAGTGTGAAATTACTAAATGTTTACTGGAGGTGGAAATCAAGGTTTCATGTATTAAAAGTTTATATGAATATCTGCTTTCTAAAAATTACAGGTTAAAGAATGATATGTGATCATGTGTACTACTCATGAAGATCTGTCAACTAGTAGCAATTATATCATATGGTAGAGATGTAGCAGCATCTCTTCCTTCTAGAATACCTGGCAGGATTTGAGAGAAACATTTAGAGAAGAGTTGTGAGAACATTGCTCTTTCATGCCCTCTCAAGCTGTGCACACATAAGTACTCGTAGTTTATAATCAACTCAGGATACAGTGAGCTGATAGAAATGGTTAGCAATTTGTTGTGCATTCAAAGCTTTTTATCTTCAATTAATTCTATAATATATGCTCCTATATCCAACAGTGGAATTGTTTTAATACTTATCTTAGAGTGTGTGGGAATTAAACAAATTACACGTGCAAAATGCAGGAAGAGTGTATAAAGTAAATGGTATAATTAAATGGCTAGGCTAATATCTCATTCAATTCACTGAGTATGCACTCAGTAGATGGTAGTAATTATGTCATAGTACAAACACACAAATAAAAATAGACAATTTTTCAATATCCCACAAAATATACCATAATCTCCTTAGTATTAACTCATTATTTGTAACTTTTTCTATGTTTTGGGTTGAAATTCCCGATTATTCAATATCTATTTTCTTAGGGTGATGATAAGCAGCTAGTTACTAATTTCAGTGGTAGAAATTTTCAAGCCTATGGTGAAGACACTTATGCCTTGGAAGAAAAGTTATGACCAACCTAGATAGCATATTCAAAAGCAGAGACATTACTTTGCCAACTAAGGTCCATCTAGTCAAGGCTATGGTTTTTCCAGTTGTCATGTATGGATGTGAGAGTTGGACTGTGAAGAAGGCTGAGTGCCGAAGAATTGATGCGCTTGAACTGTGGTGTTGGAGAAGACTCTTGAGAGTCCCTTGGACTGCAAGGAGATCCAACCAGTCCATTCTGAAGGAGATCAGCCCTGGGATTTCTTTGGAAGGAATGATGCTAAAGCTGAAACTCCAGTACTTTGGCCACCTCATGCGAAGAGTTGACTCATTGGAAAAGACTCTGATGCTGGGAGGGATTGGGGGCAGGAAGAGAAGGGGATGACCGAGGATGAGATGGCTGGATGGCATCATGGACTCGATGGACGTGAGTCTGAGTGAACTCTGGGAGATGGTGATGGACAGGGAGGCCTGGCGTGCTGCGATTCATGAGGTCGCAAAGAGTCGGTCACAACTGAGCGACTGAACTGAACTGAACTGAAGAGTGCTAGAATAAGCATTCTTCATAAATATGATTTTCGAATCTTGTTTTCTGAAGCTTTTCTCACTTTCTTCATGGGCCTCTTTGGCTGTTTTCAATCCTTCTCTCTAAACTGCCTTTCTTTCCTTCCTTCATTCCTCTTACAGTAGGTTTGCTTTCATTATCTATTTTAAATATAGCAGTGTGTACACGTCAATCCAAAACTTCCAGTCTCTGTCCTTTTTACTGGAGATCACCAGTAACTTTGGTCACTGATGATACCCGTAAAGAAAAATGCAAGAATAAGAAGAATGTTGTAGTGTAAGTTGTTGTATACCACTGGAATCCCTCCAACAAGAATGAAGCTCTTCATTTCACTAGCTTCTGGGAGGGATGGCTGATGTCTCAGAGCTGAGAAATCCCCTAAGCTTTGCTCTCTGCTGACGGGTGCTATTAAAAGTTATGCTTCCTCTACAAGAGGGTGGCCCAAATTCAATGACTACTCATGGGGGGGGCTATAATTGCCTCAATTTGGGACCCCTCCAAAGGACCACCCTCACATCAGAATTCCCTGTTGGAAGTGCATTATGGTTCATCTTGTTCCTGTGCCCAGTTTCATTTCCATCGTCTTGGCAATTGTTATTACCAAAAGCACTGGTACTAACTTCCTGCATGCAAATCACCATGGTAGCGTATATTTCCTAGGGCTCTCAAGCTCTAACAGTTGGTGCCAGAAATGGTCCTTAGAAGCAGATGTTGAATGTGATTTTGGAGATGGATCTGTGTCTGACTGGCTGGCAATAAGGACTTGACCACAGACCATAGGAGCAGTATTGACAGCTCCTGGGACATGATAACAGTAGAATTTTTAAAACTTTCACTGGTACTTAACTAGGAGGGATACTGTGGAAGAAAATACATTGACTGGGGCAACATCATTGGCAGTCATCATTAATTAAGTGTTGATAGGAAAGGTAGTTCTTATAACAACTAAGAAATTAGATAGCTATTGGTTGAAACAATCAGTGCATTGGAAAAATTATGTTAAATGCTTATGAGTAATTTGTCACCAATTTAAGGCTAATTGAGAATCAGAGTTCTTCAATAGCATATAAAGAAGCTTTCATCTTCTGAGCAAGAGGAAAAAGCTGAGGATCAAGCACATTTAGTTCCCTGCCCCTTTTCTGTAAGTTTCACAAGACCAACTAGAATCCTGGAAGAGCTGTTCCCAGGTGTAATAAATTTATTATATGAAACAAAGGGATCTTAGAGCTACGAGGTATGAACTATAGGACATATGTGCTTCACAGTCCCTTCTAGGGTTCAGTTCAGTTCAGTCACTTAGTCGTGTCTGACTCTTTGTGACCCCATGAACCGCAGTACGCCAGGCCTCCCTGTCCATCACCAACTCCCGGGGAGTCCACCCAAACCCATGACTCCCATTTTGCAACCACTGTGAGCATTCCTGCTGAACGTTCACGGCTGAGGCCCTTCTGAGCCTTGTGCTCAGTTGCTCAATCATGTCTGACTCTTTGAGACACTCATCGACTGTAGCCCATTGGGTTCCTCTGTCCGTGGGATTTTCCCAGCAAGAATACTGCAGTGGGTTGCCATTTCCTCCTCCAGGGGATCTTCCTGACCCAGGGATCGAACCCACATCTCTGACACTGGCAGACAGGTTCTTTACCACTGAGACACCTCGGAAGTCTTCTGAACCTTGCCCTAAGCTTAAAGAAACTACTTCACCCAAATTTACACATCTTCCTAGGGGGCAGTTTCATTCAATAACTGTTCCATACAAGGATGGGAAGACAAGTTTTGTGACTACCAAACAAACCAGAAGAAAAAACAAAAGACTCCCTCTAAGTATTGAAGGGTATTATATAAGGGGCCGCTATTGTTTTTTATGGGTAATGTTGTGGTATTGTTCGTTTTGGATGCTATACTATAGACATAAGTAGCAATGAATATGTATAATACAAACCAGAGGTTCTCAAAATTATTTTAAAGTAATGAAACTTTTTTTGGTGGGGGCGGGCAGGGGTGGTGTGTGGGGGGGAGGAAGAATTCCTATATAGAACAAGACCAACAATGGAGTTGCTCTAGTTGGAGAATTACTTCCGCCCCCCTTGGAGTAGTTCATAATTTGTGTAGCAGAGCCGCCTTCTCATTTCCTTCTTACTCTCCTCCTTCATCTTCCCTTTTGCTCCCTTGAAGTGGCTTCTGGATTAAGTTGGAGGATTTAAACACTGGATGAGGTGTAGAAACTGGAGATATCTTGGTTTTTCTAGACTTGAATTCTGTGCTGTCCATTAAATCTTCTTGGTTCTTTGCTCTTTATACACCAAATCCTTTCTTAGCATCTTTTTTTGGCAATCTCTTTACTCTTTCAGTATCTTAGAATAACAAATAATTTTGTTTTTGATTGTGTCTCCATTTCAACGAATCCAATCCAA
Organism: Capra hircus; assembly: GCF_001704415.2. Lineage (NCBI taxonomy): Eukaryota > Metazoa > Chordata > Mammalia > Artiodactyla > Bovidae > Capra > Capra hircus. The sequence goes on along the minus strand of NC_030815.1, from coordinate 30,699,345 downwards.
TACCTAACCAAGTTTGTTACTTTAGTCTTCTGTTCAGTTAAAATCATAAACATAATGCCAGAACAGTCATTGATGAAAAAGTTCCATTAGTTTCTGTTAGAGATAGATTTTTAAAAATGAATTTGAGCATAGAGAGGTTAAATGACTTGCCTGTCATGGATTTAAATGGCAGAGCTAGGCTGGACTGTAGGTCTTTGTTCTCTTGGTCAAAATTTTCCAGTATATCATTTCGAGCTCTCTATCAAGTGAATTCAAATTTATCTCACCAAGAATTGCTTTCCCACTCCATTATTCAAGTAATATCAAAGCAAAAAATTATTAAGAAAATCTATTCTGAAATTCTAACACATCTAATATCTTCCTTTTCTGTGTCTTCTCCCTTTATTCTTCCATACACAGAGTACTTTTAAGTTACAATTTTTCCAAAAGGGATCTCTTCCTCTTTCTTTTTCATCTCATCTCCTTTTTCTTTTTTCCCATTTCTTCTTCTTCTCCCCTCTTCGTCATCTTTGTTCCTTTCTTCTTCTTCCTTTCCATCCATGTCCTGCTCTTCCTCCTCCTTCACCCAAGACTCAGTAGCCAGCACACCAGGCATGCGGGGATATCCTGGAGCAAACATTCCAGGTCTCTCTTTTGCTGGAAAAAAAGGAGTAGGAGGATCTTTTCAACTAATCAAATTCCGCCCTTTCCTATGGATGAAAACTCCGAGGAGTGGAAGGGCAAACTTGCATATGATGTTCAGGGGTTTGGGGGCATAGCAGAAGCAGGTCAATTAACATCTGTTTTTGGAGATCTGTAGGAAGGAGGTCTATCAGGTGGGTTAAGTTGGCTACAACCAGATCTAAAGACTGTAAATTCCTAAATTTTTTTTCCATGCGGGTAAAGACAGATTAAAATGTATAAGAGTACTGAAACCAAACGGACTTTTCTGCTCTGAGCAAAGATGACAAGCAGAAGGGGTCCATTGATTCTGTATCAGGGAGGAATGACTCCTTTTTCAGTCTTGTTCCATAGGAAGGGACTGCATGTATATGTGAACAAGAGCTAAATGCACTATGAACTTGCATACTTGTGGCTCAGATTTCTAATGGATGAATTCTCTTAAGTAAGCATAACAATAAAGGATCAGTCTTCCAGTGAAGAACTTGCTATAATTAGAAGAGGGCTCCAGTGGGCTTTCATGGTCAGAACCAATTACATAGGAATGCAGCTATATCCTGAGAACAATATTTAACTTCCTGCCACCTTGAGGTCTCCTCAGAGTTTCCTTAGTGTTTGGCAATTTCCAATCATCTCTGCTTTAGAAGCAGCACTGGTTCCATGACCTCCATTTCCTCCTGGAAACAGTTTGGCTACATGCTTTCAAATAGGGTTTTCTCCAAGTGCACCACGATGGCACTGTAGCCCCTGTCTCCAACAAAACTGGCTTAGGAGGGAATTGACACTAGATACCTTCTGACTCTACAACTCTGGGGCATCTTTATGTCCTGTAGGCAAAAGTGGGTGACATAACGAACAGCACCTGCAGACCAAGGGCTCTGCTTATTTTGGTGGAGAGTTCCCACTGTCAAGTGTTACTGGACAGTGAACATCGTCTTGGCCCTCTGACACCTACTGAAGCAGGAGACTTTCCCTCAGGTACTTTCCTTTGGACATGGCCAGAAAAGACTGTATTCTGTTCAGAAGCTAACAACCTTCAGCCCAGGGAGCACATGGAGAGATTACTGAAGTCGAACAGACTTCTTCCAAATCTCAGTCCCTGGAATGCATTTGAGAATCTCTGGTCACATTATGAGGAGAGAGCTGAGGACTTAGTGGTGAGCCTGTCGAATCTAAACAAACCTAGACGGTGTATTAAAAAGCAGAGACATGACTTTGCTGACAAAGTTCCATCTGGTCAAAGCTATGGTCTTTTCAGTAGTCATTTATGGATGTGAGAGTTGGACCATAAAGAAGGCTGAGCACCAAAGAATTGATGCTTTCAAATTGTGGTGCTGGATAAGATCTGAGAGTTCCTTTGGTCAGCGTTCTAGTCAATCATAAAGGAAACCAACCCTGAATACTCATTCGAAGAACTGATGCTAAAGCTGTAATAGTTTGGCCCCCTGATATGAAGAGCAGACTCATTGGAAAAGACTGTGATGCTGGGAAGGATTGAAGGCAGGAGGAGAAGTGGGCAACAGAGGATGAGATGGTTGGGGGATCACCGAGTCAATGCACTTGGGTTCAGCAAACTCAGGGAGATAGTGAAGGATAGGGAAGCCTGATGTGTTGCAGTCCATGAGATCACACGGAGTCTGAAATAATTTAGTGACTGAACAACAATAACAACTGGACTTTATGACACTACTTGCCAGAGGCACCAAACAAAGGTATGTGAATTGGACCCCAAACCACGAAACAAGACACTTTAGCTAAACTTGCTATCTACTTTTTCACTTATTTGTGCATCATAAACATTTCCCATCTTGCTACATGGTTTTGTAAACTTGTTTATTGAATGACCTTCATAATTATGATTTGATTGCAGCATAATGATTCCCTTAAGAGGATATGCCATAATTTGTTAGGCATTCATTGATTGCTGGACATTTAGGTTTTTTCCAGTGTTTCATGACTACAAATAATATTGAAAAAATAGGCCTATTGCTTCTTTTCTTATGTTAAAGCATTTCCTTTGTGTACATTCCCAGGAGTGAGATTACGGAGTCAAAGTATAAACATTTCAGTTAAATAAGTACAAAGGAAAGATACAATCTATACACTTAAAAAGTATACTGTGAATATGAAAAATATAAATTGACTGGGGTTGAACATTTACCCCCTTTGATTTAATTTAAAATGAAGATAAATGGTCCTTTCCTCTAACTTTATCCTGTGAATTAGCATCAAATACATAGACTCTACCAACGGGTTGACCGAACGCTCTAACTGCAGTCCTGTGAAGCAGCACAACGGAAATTATCTCGCCCTTGGGTTCGGTACAACATCCACTTGCATTATCATTTTCCCAGTAAATAACTCTCGCCATCCCCAACTACAGCTGTGTGAGACTAACGGCGTCCACTTGGCAGTGAATCACATACCAAAGTGTTGCTCAATTATCCAGAAATAAAACTGAAATCATTTCTCCTGGCTAACTGAGTGTAAGGTACTTTTTATGTACTAAAGGGTAAAAATCATGCCTCTTAAGCAAGTTTTGGCTTTAAATGTTAGTTTTCTGACAGGAGAGGCTATTTTTTGATGGCCTTAAAATAAAAGTGGACTTCTAAAGTTCTCTGTCCCTTCTCCCTCTTCTCATGGGTTTTGGCATTCAGAAAGCATTCCTGGAACCTCACCTTAAGGCACATTCCACATTTACCTTACCATTTTTCTGAGGGAAAGATATTTCACAATAGCTACACTATAGTGATATTTGTTTTCCTTCAACAAAAATGTGTGGAGTGTGTATGCAGTAGGGCACATGGAGGGAATGTGGGCATGAAAATCATGCCAAGCTGCTGTACATTTGTGACAAATTTTTCTAAATTCCAATGCCTTCATTTATTAAATGAAAATAATAACACTGCTTTCACAAAATAATTGTGAAATGCAAATAATATAAAAAAGTGAAAAGTGCTTGGTATACAATAAACACTCAGTAAGTGCTAGTTCTCTTTCTTGAGGTCTAAATGGAATGCAAAACAGAAAGACATGGCTCTTGTTCTCAGAGCTTACAGAATGGCAGGGATGAGCGGATAAGGACAAACATCTATGAGACCAAACAGTCTGTAGCATGTATCATGACAAAGAAACAAAGTCTGAGGGAAGAGATTAAGGGAAGGGAAGGCTTCAGGGGTCCCAGATTTCACCAAGCAATCTAACTCTTGAGACTAAGTTGCTTAACCTGGAAATGAAGTACATTAATCTGAAGAGGTCTTGGAAACAAAGATCATGTGTATGAAATCTCTTTGACATTGTAACAACCTTTGGGTTTCTTGTTTTAATAATGATAATTCCAAAGTTAGCTTTATCTGGAAACCTTATATGGCAGTTGGTGGGATATGAATAGTTCTTATGGAATGGATTGCATGTTGATCACATATTCGAAGAACTGGCCGAGGGAGTAGCTTACAATTCCTGGGAAAGCAGATGCACCACAGGGTGAATAAGTAGCTTAAATGGAAATAAAAGTGTGGCGTTGGGACCATATGGGAAAAACGGATGGATGACTTGCTAAGCACATGTCTGCATTTTATTTTACATTATGGGACACTCTTAAAGTTTTTTGAACTAGAAGCAAAACCAATCTCCTTTCAGAGCTGAGTTTTAGAAAAGAATTCTCACAGTGTATTGAGGCAGCACATGCCCTGTCCCTTGCTGAAAAGGAATTTATATCACACATCCCAGAATCAGCAATTTAATTAGAGAGTTTAGCTTAAAACATGCTGTGGTAGCTGAATAATGGCCCCCAGAGATGTCTGCATTCTAATTCCCAGAACTTGTGAATATGTTACCTCATATGGAAAAAAAAGGGGGAGTGGATTTGCTGGTATGATTAAGGATCTTGAGATGGGAATAGTGTGCTTGGTTATTCAGGTGGGCCTAATGTGATCACAAGAGTACATACAAGTAAAAGGGAGAGGTGTCAAAATCAGAGGGGAGGGATGTGTGAGCAGAAGTCAGAGTGATGTGCTTTAAGAGATGAAGAGAGAGGCCATGAGCCAAGAAATGCAATCTCTAGAAGCTGGCAAAGGCAAGGTTATGGATGCACCCTAGAGCATCTAGAAGAAATGTAAACTTGCCTGCCAACATCTTCACTTTAGGGCTTCGGACCTCCAGAACTGTCAGATATTTTAATAGCTTTGTGTCGTTGTAAGCCACTCAGTGTGTGGTAATTTGTTACATCAACAATAGGAAATGAATACATATCCACATCCTCTATCTCTGTTGTTTTTGGATTGTTAATTTCAATCTCTGTCCCCAACCCACTACCCACACCCATTATAAATAAATTAAAATACCAAGACTTTTCTCCCGGGATTTCTTTGGGAACACAAGCATGTAGCATCAAACCAAACATTTTAGTATCTGTAAAAAAGATCCAGATTCGACTTAGAAAAAAATCCAAGATCTGTTTGTAAGTTGTATTTTCATCTATTTGGTTTTTCTCATCAACTTGACAATACATGGAGTCATGAATCACTGAATTGTCCATTGCAAAGGAATCTCAGCCTAGGACCAAAAGGGCTCCACAGACACAGTCAAATTCCAAATGCTGCTTTCCAAAGAGTCCTTTCATATATATAACTATTCAGAAGACATTTTTTTTTCTTTTTGCTATTCATTGTTCAACTTGGGCTTTGTACAGCCCAGAATTTGGAGGGGAAAAAAAAATCACTATCTTTTAAGCACAGTTAAAGTAACAAGAAACTGGAAAGGGGAAAAACATACCACAAACTAAGGGGCTTTAAGAACCTCCCAGGATTTTTCATGGCCATTCTTTTGTATTCCTATTCCCTATGACTTCAGCCAAAAAACATTAAAATGAGTTCCTTATACTGCGCGTGGTTTGCAGGTGAGGGTTGTCTGAGCATTAATTTGCTCTTTGATTCGCCCCAGGATTTTCAGGTGTTCCACGAGGGAGTAGAGTACAGAGCGTACCTTAGTTCTTGGTTGTCAGCCATTGGATGGTGGCCATTGTATTATTCAACTGTCCAAGTACGCTGGGTCTCAACCACAAAATTTAATTTTCCCTACTGCAGGGACTAATCAACTACTATAGACTTAAAGACCTAAAGAGACTGTTTTTATCTGCAAAAAATATCCCCCATCAGACTGAAGTGGAGCTAATTTGAGCTTTGTCTATCCTGAGGGTTAGAAACATTGAGAGAAATGCAGCTTGATGAGAAACAGATAAGAGACGGAATTTATATGAATACAATCTGTGACATAAATTAAAGAAAGATGAAAGCTTCAAGATTCTTGGTAACACCTCAGTAAATAATGTGCGAGGACTCCATGATGGGCAGTCCTTACCCTACGTGTTAACAATATGTTTTTACAACCTCAAGCTACCAGGGTGCGGACCCGACTGAGCGACTGAGCTGAACTGAGCTTGCAGGGAATGCCACCCTATCCTTCCTTCTGTCCAAAGAGGATTTCCCTTGTCTCCTCCTTCTTTCCTTTTCCTTAGCAACTCCTCACCATCCACTCTCATCAAATCCCACTTCTCTATTGCGAACTAGAGCACAGAACTGATGATACTGAAGCAGAAACAGGGAAGAGCAGAAATTTGCATGCATGGAATGCCCATGATATTAGTTCTAAGATTTCTTTTTATGATAGGGGACACTCACCCCTGAGATATTGGGGCCACTAATTTTCAGATGCCTGTTAGCTGGTAGCCAAGCCACTCTAACAGATTCTTAAAGCATTCCATAATACAATCAAGATTTTTTCATGATAATAAGGAACGTGTAAATATTCAAAACCCTAAACCTTTATCTTTAAAATTATTTAAAATAAATAGGACCCCCAAAGGCACAAATAAAACTCATGGGTTTGGCCACCAAAAGAGTGCTACCGAAGCAAGCGTTGCTGCAGGGTACCCATTGTTCCTAGGCTGATGCAATCAACATGGAATAACAAAATGGAATGGGCTGACTCGTGAGGTGGAAAAACTTTTGATTATGTGGATTACACGATCAGAAGCAGCAAATCCACATGGCGCTGAGCCAAGTGACAATTGCAGGAAGGACACTGCATCTCTTTCAAATACTTAAGGATGAGCTCACCGAAACATCAAAGAAATATGTTTTAACTTTACCAAAGGATTGATTTGATTGCTTTAGGACACAAATTGTTTGGCACAGCACCAGAGATTGGGGGTAAATTCCAAGCACTTTTTACAGGTGACCCAAGACTTACAGCTGCTTAGCTTGTAACTATTGTTCAGGAAGCAATTAAGATTTAAGTTCAGGGGTAGAGTCAGGATACTCCAGGGATCTCCTGGGAGGTATAGGGTTTGGGTGGCTGGCTGGAAGACCAATCATAACATTTGATAATTTCTTTTGAAGCCTATAATCAAAGTTCTGTATGACCAACTTTAACTAGCTTTTCAAAGCAATTTATATAGGTCCAGAGAAAACAAACTAGTGTCTTACTTACTGCAAGCATTTTATAGATTCACCTCCACCCTCAGTGGAGCAGAAAGTTGATTCTGACTGAGTATTGAAATGCCTGTTAACCAGACTGCGTTCGCAAGACCTTCTCAATCTGATTAAGAGTCTTTGTATTTAGCTGAAAGGGCAGTGAATTTAATGGTAAAAAACAAAATGGTTAATTGGAAGAAGACCTTGTCTTCATCCTCCTTTTGTACCTTAATGGGACAAACATTATGAAACATCTGTCCACTATTCCACCTTTCTTCCTTATTAAAGGAGAAAAACAAAACAGTTTTGCTGCACAGCTAAGTGCTTAGTTCCAGGACACTCCTTCTGCAATCTTACATAGGTAGCTCTTTCCCCTCTGCCAGTTATTGCTATGAGGGTGGGTATAAGAGCGAGTTTGGCTAATGGGATGACATAAGACATATGAAAAAAAAAGGTTTTTTTAAGCCACCACTCCTTATTCCCCTCTTCTGTTTGAAATGTAGTTCCAAAAAACTTTGATGATTGGGATGTTGACAACCATTCCGAGCGCATCAAGGGAGATATCTCCTCATGGAGGCTGTGCACAGCAGAAGCTTGGGAAGAGCAGAACCCTTAGGGATATCATTAAATCCCAACACAACCCCAGAATCACCTTCTCCAGGCTTCTTGTTCTGGAAACAATAAATGTCTTCTATTTTAAGCAACTTTAGTTGAGCATTTTGTTACCTGTAACAAAAAGCATTGGAAATGATAAACTTAATAGACTCTTCCAGAGGGTGACACACTTCATCATGCAGCTCAGGAACTCAAAGAATATTAGAAAATAGATTTGGAAACTTTGGGTGAAAGAACCAGAGTGATAACCCGAAAGTGTTTTCCTGCAGGAAATCATGGGAAGAATTTGGATCAGAGTGATCTTCCGCTTATGAAATATTAACCCACAGGTAAAGGAATAGCTGAGTTAAAGAACATTTTAAGATTAAAGAATCATATTTCACTGCTGCTTTGAAAGTTAAAAGGAATTGAGAAGTCAGAATTCCTGCAAACATACAGGATGCACTGAATAACAAAATGGTTGAAATTGCTATTTTGGGGAAACTCTCTGGTAAGTTTCATACCTGTGTTGCAGGAAGTCAAGACATCTTAATTTTGCTTATTAAAATGAGACTTGGTCTCAATTACCTCGTAAAGAGAGAAAAAACATTAGGAAAATCATTATGAGTCTCCCAGGTGTAAAATTAATTTTTGTTACCTTTAACCATACAAAAAGTATTTTTCAGACAATTGTTGAGAAAAAGGAGAGGGTGGAAAGTCAGTGGAAAGGGTAGAGAGAGGGCAGTCAAATAATGGTCCCTTTAAATCTTCTGGTTCTAGTGATAAAGGTTGTACTACACACAAGTTAAATTTATCAAGAGGAAGCAAGACAGCTACTAAGACCAAGAAAGAAAGCCATTCTGAAGGGTTCTTTCAAAATGATTGCTGTTGAGGCTTTACAGGAAACATTAGCTCTAAAGGAAAATTGGAAATTGAAGGAAGTTCCTACCAAAGAAAACAATTATAAGTATTCTTAATTGCCTGGAAATGATTAGTCATGCAAAATTGAACCATGCATGATACATTTATATAAACGGTTTAGAGGCAGTAATGTTGTAATGTGGCATATTTTCTTTGCACATAGTGTTCTGATAACACATTCAAGGCAAGGGATCTGACTTTTACTTTTCTTTCTCCTCCCCTTCCTTCTCCACAACCTCTACTTGCTTTCTGAGGCTGGGGAGGATCAGTGGGAGGAAGAGCAGACATAAAATAGCTGCAAGAGTCAGGGACCGCTACTCAGTGTATTTTATTATTTCAGGAATTCATTCAAAGCTGGGCTGCAATTACATTTAAAACAGGAGAATAATGGGCTATTGACATGTATATGGTTTTAGAAATATAAGGCATCATTTTCTCAGCTGGAATTTCCCCTACAATGTGCATTTGCATTACATTAGAGATGTTCTTTTGGAACAAGAGGATCACATGCATTCAGACATTTTGACATTATCTGGGTCACAGGCAAGGTTTAAAAGCAAGAGCCCTACAAGTACCAAAGCTCTCTTACAGGCAAACACTGCAGTGCATTAGAGGAGGAGGCAAGCTCAGTGTGTCTCCCTGCATTGGCCATGTTTTATGACATACCTGCCTAACCCAGACATTAATCTACTGAAGATGAATTGGCCTGGTCATGGTCCTCTGCTAACCTTCAACGGCATGTACATTACCTAAATTGAAATCTGCTCTTTTTCATGCCACGTGTGGTTTGATGTGATGGTCCAAGGAATGTAGGGTGCATTAGAGTCTCCCCTCCTCTTTACCTTTCAGCAAGGCAGCTGCAGCCTTTCCTTCTCACTTGACAATGGAGGCATTCTTCCCTATTGCTTTGCCCAAGAGCAGCTACACTGGCCGGGTCAAAATTGTATGGCACTGTTCAGGTATGTAAGCAACTCAGTGCTTTTCCTGTTCCCAGAAGTGCCAAAGATATAATGAGAAAGGAATGCAGAAGTTTTCACCTGTTCTAATTGTCTAATAAAGCCCCGCACAATGAATTCTTTGTCATCTTCCTAGAAGAGGTCAGTGGTAAGAATCAGTGATTACATGAGCCCTTTACGTGAATAGAAAGACCTGTATGTATAATTGGCGTGGTACTACAATTAAAATCTCCCCAAAGTTGCATAAGATGTCTATGATTTTCTAATTCCTCACATCCTAGTTTCCCAGACATGACATTCTTTATTTACTATGCACTTAGGTTTCTTTCCTGAATGGAGAGAAATGAGACTTACACTGGCCCCTCTATAATTAGTGGAATAAGGTGAGGAAAGCTAGGAAACAGTGAATCCTTGTGAAGTTGCTTTTCCTGAATTTTCTGTGTTCTTTTGCAAGAAAAAATTGAAAGGGTAGATGGACACCATATAGGGGTCAACAGCATAGGCAACCTGTCTTCCAATCATACCCTACATCAGTTACAGAGGTGCGACCGGACATGACTGAGTGGCTGAAGTGACCTTTGAGCCTAATTTCTTATAGGTAAATTGGTGATAGGATAAGGCTATCCTATCCTATCCTACAAAAGGTGATGGGATTCTGAAATCATTTATTTATTCAAAAAGTACTTATAAAACACTTCCAAGTACCAAGCATCATGTTTCTGCAGCTATTGGGGATAGAGTGCTATGTCTTGCTTTCATGAAACCCATCACGGTTAATCCAGGAAAACATTTAGCATACAGGGCTTGGCACATAGTAAACACACCATAAATTTGCTATTATCATCATAATTACAGCAATAAAAGTATGCCCAGTCACATTTCCACACTTCCTACTGAAGATACTCCATGCTATCCTTTATAGGAACAACAGAAGGCTTAGTTTAAATAATGGTTTGAAACACTCAAGAAAGCATAATTTGCAGCTTTGATTACTCAATTTCTCAGTAAAGATACTGTTGCAAAACCACCAAGTCTCTGTTTTGGCCATTAAAGACAACGGTGCACGCTGTGTGTTTTCACTTCAAGGTTATTGAGGGCCAACTACTGGTGAAAGCACTCTTGCATTGGGGCAGTTTGGAAAGAGAAGTTTTTGATCCTTTCCTGTTATTAAAATCATTTTTCTTGTCAATAACATTCATCAGAGCAACTTCAAAGCAGTTACCTTGTTCCTGGGTATAAATGCTTCCCATATTTTAACCTATGAAGCACCTATTCAGTTTTGGTGATCATGAGTATCGACATTCAAGCCACTGGAATTTTAATACCATTAACCCTCCTATCATAGAACTGAGTTCATTTGTTGACCAAAGTCACTTAAAGTGAGAATGACATTGCCTGGCAGGTCCCCATGGCACTGCATTAAAAATGATGAAACATAAATAAGGCGTCTCTGGCAAATGGGTGCTAAAGAACTGAAGGGAAATGGGTTGATATAGCTGGACAGGAAAGCTGTACACCTGCTGTAGTTCTACCTGGCATAAACCAATGACATTTGTTTCCACTCTTTTAGGCAATAAATTTGCCTGGTGAGTAATGGTGCATACCTACCAATTTAGAAAATTAGAGAGAGAGTTTCCATTCCAGGGAATTGGCTCCAAAGGGTGTGTGGAGTGCTGGAGGCTCTTTGAATAATCCAAACTCTCCACAAAGTAATTACTTAGACTTTGTCTCACTGGCACTGGGAATTATTTGCAAAGAGTACAGAACATTAAATATAGACACTCTATTCTTGAGCCTTTGATGACTGTATGAAGGGCTCAGCAGAGAACATGGTAAAACACTGTCAACTTCTACCAGAAAATAACCTGAAGAGTTCTATGTACTGCTTTGTTAAATGTGATTTATTTCCTAAACTTGGAGACAAATGGCCTTTAAGAAAGGTCTCAGATTTGATACAACGAATGACTACATCATGAAATGTTTTTAGAAGTACTGATAACAACAAGTACTGGTAAAAGCAAGCCCAAGTTTAGACTGAATTTCAAGTTTAAATGCAGTTCTCCATGATTTTTCCCCCTGAAATTTGAAGACCTTTGTTTTCTGTTGACCTTGCTTTGTTGTTTCTGAGAGTTTCCTAGGGCTAAAATGTTTTAAAGATGATCCAATTATATGAAGCATCCTTGCAGAAGCAATATCATGAAATAGATACAGGAAAACCTATACTTCAGCTTCTAATGGAGATTAGCATAGAACCCTCTCTTCACATAACCAGAATTTTTAGTTCCCAATTCCTTAACTGGTACCTGGAAGTACAAACACAGATGAACAAAAGTGTCTGCCATCTTCACTTGCCTAGATAACTTTTTGCTCACAATTCCCCTCAGAATTGAGGCACAGAAGACACACACAGAAATTAGAAATTGTTTAGTTAAGTCAGGGTACAGAGGCAGCAAAATATTTCTCTTATTGCTTAGATGCCAGAACATACCAGTCAGGATGAACTGAATTATGCTTGATAACAAAAATCCAAATATCTCATTGGCTTAAAATATTGAGGTCACTTCTAGTTCACACTCCAGTCAACTTGGCTTAGTAGGGATGCTGCTCAACTAAGTCACTGGAAGATATATCGACAGGTAGCACTCACTTCCAACCTCCCCATATAAGAGACAGAGAACACAGAAGTGTGAATATTGACTTTTGGCTGCTCTTACTTAATAGGGACACATATCATGTTTGCTTCTATTTCACTGGCCGAGTAAATTCTATATCCAAGCCTAATTTCCAGGGGACGAGAAAGTGTAATTCTCTGGTGCTTCCAGAATCACTATACCCAGGAAAATCTCAATCAATAGTAGGCTTCTTGAGTCTTTCTCATCACACTAGTCTCTTAATTAGGCCACTGCGTCTCTCAACTGGGGGCAAATTTGCCCACTCCCCAGAAACATTTGGTAACATCTGGAAGCAGTTTTGGTTGTCACATTGCGGGGAGTGTGATACTGGCATCTAGTGGTTAAAGGCAAGGGAGGCTTTTAAACGTTTTGTAGACAGGATGTGTGGGCTAAGTTTCTTCATTCATGTCTGGCTCTTAAACAACCCCATGACTATAGCCCACCAGGCTCCTCTGTCCATGGGATCCTCCAGGCAAGAATACTGGAGTGGCCTCCTCCAGGTGATCCTCCCCACCCAGGGATCACACCTGTGTTTCCTAAGTCTCCTGCATTGGCAGGTGGGTTCTTTACCACTAGCACCACCTGGGAAGCCCTATATACAGAAGCACCTGCAACAAAGAGCTTTCTGGCCCCAAACATCAGTACTGCTGAGGCCGAGAAACCCTGCATTAGCATTTTTCTCAATCCTAGGCTACCGCCAAACAGAGATCAAGACATATTACAAAGCTATAGTAACTGAAACTGCGATATTGATGAAGGAGCAGAAACTTAGATCATGGAAAAGAAAAGCAAGTGAATGTGGTAAATTATAGAGATGACCATCCCAAGCAATGAAGAATGGTGTCTTAGTAATTGTCTATCTGATTGGGGAAAAAAAGCTGTATCTTTTCTTCATTTCATATGCAGAGATAAATTCCAGATGGATTAAAAATGTAAAAGTAAGCACAAGATTGTCAATTTACTAGAAGAAAATATAAACATGTTTTTATGACCAAAGGGATAAAAAGGTCTGCTTAAACAAACAAAAAGCCTGAAAATAGGCATAATTATGATTATGTAAAAGTTATAGGACAAGCAAGGAACTGGGAAAAGCAGTTGCAAATATTTATACAGCACACATCTAAAATATATAATTAGAAATCATCTAAAATATATAAAGAAATTTATCAAATATAAAAGTAAAAGAGGGAAAATACAAACTGAGTCTGGAGCATCTTGCAATGTCTCAAAGATGTGCTCAAGAAGCAAGTGATGGCGTGTCAAAGAGAGAGAGAACACAAACTACGAGAGCTCCTGATGGCAAAACTGGAAAAGTTTGAGTAATGAAATAAATAACATAGCACTGGATTATAACCCAAATTATAAGATAAATATACAGGAGTCCATACTTACATAGATAAATGATGGAACAAATAAGTAGGAGAGAAGAAACAAACCCTCCTTCCAAACACTTTTTGTAGTAGCACCTCCTCTCCTCCAATTTGGTGGATCTTAACCACCCCTTCCCAACCCTTGAATGTAGGCTGGACTTAGTAAGCTCCTTCAAAAGAGTAGAATATGGAAAGGGGGGAATATCATAACTTTACAGTAGAAAAACCTAGCAAACTATATTGGTCAGACACATATATTAAAAAATTAAAAAGCCTGTAAGGATCCACATTAAAGTAAAAAATGATGATTAACTTTGTTAGCACACAGGGGTAGAAAATGTGATATAGAAATATCTGGAGAGAAGACAGGAGTGGTTCTTTGAAAATAATATACTTCCCCATCAACAGATGAATGCATAAAGAAGATGTGGAACAAATATACAGTGGAGTATTACTCAGCCATAAAAAGAATAAAATAGTGCCATTTGCAGCAGTATGTATGGACCTAGAGATTATCATACGAAGTCAAGTAAATCAGACAGAGAAAGACAAATACCATATGACATGAGATGTGGGATTTAAAAATGAAACAAATGAAATTTACAAAATAGAAATAGAACTGCAGATATTGCAACCAAACTTATGGTTACCAAAGGGAAAACATGGGGGAGAGGGATATATCAGGACCTTGGGATTAACATACACATACTACTATATACACACTACTATATATAAGATAAATAATTAATAAGGAGCTGTTTATAGCATAGGGAACTCTACTCAGTATTCTGTGATAACCTATATAAGAAAATAATCTGAAGAAGAATGAATATACGCATATGTGCCACTGAATCACTTTGCTGTACACCTGAAAGTAACATAATATTGTCAATCAACTACACTCCAATAAAATAAAAAGAAAATAATACACTTTCATTCCTTATATAATTAAAAAGAAATTTAAAACTCATAACCATCTTGTGTATTTATTAAAAGTAATCAGTTCTTTGACTCTTACTCTGAGAAATTTAGTAGGTCTGGGTGGGGGACCAGAAATAAGAATTATTAACAAATGAATCAGATAAGCCTATTGTGGTGGGCACAGTAGATACTGCACTTGAGAAAACAGAATAGAATAAGTACATTTTAAATTTGTATTCCATATATTACTTACAACTCTGAGCTGGACAGGTTTAATGTCATATATTCCCACAACCAACATTAGGATTTGAAGGGAACTAAATTCTGATTCAAATGAGACAGAAGACAAAGATGAAGGCAAATGGGAGATAAAAATATCACCTTTATTACATATAAAGATGGTATTGGATCATGTGGCTTATAGCTGTGGACAGGTGATCTTTGCAATATTGAATTACAGACTTAAATAGATTTACCTACCAGTCATACCGGGCAGCTTTCTGCTTTTACCTCATGCAAAGAGCATTTGCTGTCTTCAGCTAGCTTCACCTCCATAGGTCAGAAGAAAGAACTACCCATATATTCTTGAACATATCAAAGATAATTCATCCTTTCTCCTGAGAGGAGCAATGAGTGAGGGGCTGTAGAGAGGCCAAGGGTGTTAACTTAGTGGAATTCTTTCTACATAGAAATAAGCATATTGGACTAGGGAATGACTGAACTCCTAACAATATAGGATGATGTGAGAAAAAACAAGGATGTTATTCAAAGAAGCTGCTCCCTTAGAGGCAGTTATATCATTTAAAGGCATCAATTCATAAAAATTGATGCTTCAAATTTTAATCCAGCTTTCTCCATAGGTTATTAAAATTGAATTTACACATGTTATTAATATGTATGAGAGATCAATGAAATAATGGTCCTTAAATTTTCACTTGTTATATCCAAGACCTTGCATGGGCCTGACCCACACTTGCTTTGGGACTAACCACAGATATTTTGGCCAATGCAATTTGAAAATGGGACTTAAAGTCCTTTTTCATACTGAGTTTTGGAACCTCTGCCAGTGCCACCATTTGAGTAGGGCTGGGCTAGCCTAAGGGATGATCAGAGCCAGAGAGCCAAGACACCCCACTGCTCCAGCTGACACATTGCACCAGAACCACCAGACCTGTGAACAAAGTCATCTGACACCAGTCAGCCCCAGATGAACTGCCAAATGACTGCAGTCAGTCACATGAGAGAACCCAGATGAGGTCATGAGAAGTCTGGCTTGAACTAGAAAAAGACCCACCCTGCAGTACTGCTAACTAATAAAATGGCTAAGACATTGAGTTCTTGAAGTAGTGAGCTTTCGAGTGTGCATGATACTCTGTATGGCTTCAAGTACATAATAAAATCATATCCTGCAATTTTCCTTTTATATTTTGTGTGGCAATTCTGAAACATCCTAATACCGAAACTTTAAACACTGTTTTAAGAACTTTACGAAATTAAAGTGGACAAAATTCAAAGGTCAATCAGTTTAAAGCTACAGGGTTTGTTTTTTGTGACGTCCTCTTGACACTCACACACAAATTATGTGAACATACTTTAGGTGAATGCAACTTTGACAAGAGACCTCAGTGTGACTAGGTTAATGGCTGTGTGCTCAACTTGTATAGGCATTTTCGTCTTCAGGATCACGCATCCAGACAATACTGAGAAACCTGCAGTTTCAGTATGCCTTGAGGTATGATTTAAAGAATTCATTATCAAATGTGGTAGTTGCAAACACGTTTCTATCAAGTATTGGTTTGAACTGCATATTGGTGGGAGCTGTTTGAATATTCACACACAACCAATCGTTTACATCAGTTTGCATTTGAAACAGGTAAATGTGATTTGTTTCCTCTATGGATTGGGGAACTTTGCCTATAAGTAACAGAATGTTATTTAATATCCCAGGGTTACCCATAAAAAGGGTCATCAAAATGGAACCATCATCTGAAACAGATCTGTAAAAAATGAATTCAGGTACTATCTGCCAGGAATAACCACACACTATCTTCCAATTCACAGGCATCTGGAGACCAAAACCCATGCCCTATTTCATCCTACTGGAAGCTCAGTGACTTACCAAACCTGGAGCTGGGACAACAAGAATTCAAAACCAACACCAATAATCCTCTCATCCTCTGCTTATTGGTTCTTCTCTCCAGTTTATTCAAGCTACTTTGGAGATCTTTGGCTCAATGCCACAAAACTTGGCTAACACATACCCTTGGTTATTAAAAATCAAAGTTATTTTTTAAAAAATCTGCTATGTGGAAAAATATTCAGAAGGATAAGTTGACACAATTGAAGTCTTTCATTAGTTTTAAGTTGTAACGTGCCTCATAAAAATCTCCAAACCTTAAAGGGAATAAATAACTTTGCCAAAATCAGTCTTCTGAAATAATGTGTCTGATAATGTGATAAATAATAACATGTTGAAGAATCACCAACAAGAACTACAACTCCTTAAACATTTGCACCTATTTAAGCCATTATTTTTATATTGGCACAGATGTAATTCTCTCTGCAGATATTTCTAATGCTTAAAAATTAGGCAGTGGCATCCATTTTGCTTACTTGTAGTGGTGTGATTGTCATTAAAGGAATACGTTCAATTCTTTTACATTTACATTCCAACGAGCAAAATAAAATTCAGACTCCTTATTGCAAAATTCAGACTTAAATTGAAGAAAGTAGGGAAAACCACCAGATTATTCAGATATGACCTAAATCAAATCCCTTAAAATTAGAAGGTGGAAGTGACAAATAAATTCAAGGGATTAGATCTGATAGAGTGCCTGAAGATGGATGGAAATTTGTAACACTGTTCAGGAGGCAGTGATCAAGACCATCCGCAAGGAAAAGAAATGCAAAAGGCAAAATGGTAGTCTGAGGAAGCCTTACAAATAGCTAAGAAAAGAGAAGCAAAAGCAAAGCAACATTTAGAACTAGACATGGAACAACAGAGAAAAGGAAAGATATACCCATTTGAATGCAGAATTCCAAAGAATAGCGAAGAGATAAGAAAGACTTCACCAGCAATCAATGCAGAGAAATCAAGGAAAACAATAGAATGGGAAAGACTAAAGATCTCTTCAAGAAAATTAGAGATATGAAGGGAATATTTCATGCAAAAATGGGGACCATAAAGGACAGAAATGGTAGGGACCTACCAGAAGCACAAGATATGAGGAAGAGGTAGCAAGAATACACAGAACTTTACAAAAAAAGATTTTCATGACCCAGATAACCACAATGGTGTGATCACTTACCTAGAGCCAGACATCCTGGTATGTGAAGTCAAGTGGGACTTACAAAGCATCACTGTGAATAAAGCTAGTGGAGGTGGTGGAATTCCAGTTGAGCTATTTCAAATCCTAAAAGATGATGCTGTGAATGTGCTATACTCCATATGCCAGTAAGTTTGGAACACTCAGCAGTGGCCACAGGACTGGAAAAGGTCACTTTTCATTCCAATCCCAGAGAAAGGCAATGCCAAAGAATGTTCACACTACCACACAACTGCACTCATCTCACACACTAGCAAAGTAATGCTCAAAATTCTCCAAGCCAGGCTTCAACAGTACATGAACCATGAAATTCCAGATGTTCAAGGTGGATTTAGAAAAGTCAGAGGAACCAGAGATC
The DNA here is from genome assembly GCF_001704415.2 of Capra hircus. Lineage (NCBI taxonomy): Eukaryota > Metazoa > Chordata > Mammalia > Artiodactyla > Bovidae > Capra > Capra hircus. Next base: position 30,681,094 of record NC_030815.1, on the reverse strand, counting down.
AAATTGTCAACATCTGTTGGATAATCGAAAAAGCAAGAGAATATCAGAAAAAAAATCTACTTCTCCTTTATTGATTACACCAAAGCCTTTGAAAAATCGCAACAAACTGTGAGAAATTCTTAAAGAGAGAGGAATACCAGACCACCTTACCTGCCTCCTGAGAAATCTGTATGCAGTTCAAGAAGCAACATTTAGAACTGGACATGGAACAATAGACTGGTTCCAAATTGGGAAAGGAGTTTGTCAAGGCTGTATATTGTCACCCTGCTTATTTAACTTATATGCAGAGTACAGTATAAGAAATGCTGGACTGGATGAAGCACAAGCTAGAATCAAGATTGCCAGGAGAAATATCAATAGCCTCAGATACGCAGATGATACCACCCTTATGGCGGAAAGTGAAGAAGAACTAAAGAGCCTCTTGATGAAAGTGAAAGAGGAGAGTGATAAAGTTGGCTTAAAGCTCAACATTCAGAAAACTAAGACCATGGCATCTGGTCCCATCACTTCATGGCAAATAGATTGGGAAACTGTGCAAAAACTGAGAGACTTTATTTTTGGAGGGCTCCAAAATCACTGTAGATGGTGACTACAGCCATAAAATTAAAAGACACTTGCTCCTTGTAAGAAAAGCTAGATAGTATATTAAAAAGCAGAGATATTACTTTGATGACAAAGGTCCATCTAGTCAAAGCTATGGTTTTTCCAGTAGTCATGTATTGATATGAGAGTTGGACTATAAAGAAAGCTGAGCACCAAAGAATTGGTGCTTTTGAACTATGGTGTTGGAGGAGACTCTTGAGAGTCCCTTGGATTGCAAGGAGATCCAACCAGTCCATCCTAAAGGAAATCAGTCCTGAATATTCTTTGTAAGGACTGATACTAAAGCTGAAACTCCAATCCTTTGGCCACCTGATGCGAAGAACTGACTCATGGGAAAAGACCCTATGCTGGGGAAGACTGAAGGCAGGAGGAGAAGGGGATGACAGAGGATGAGGTGGTTGGATAGCATCACCAACTCAATGGACATGAGTTTGGGCAAGCTCTGGGAGTTGGTGATGGACAGGGAAGCCTGGTGTGCTGCAGTCCTTGGGGCTGCAAAGAGATAGACACAACTGAACATTGAACTGAACTGAACTGAACTGAGCAAATAACTCAAACCAGACGATGTTTCTTGTGCGCAAATGTAAGCATGCATGTTCACACCAGGAAATGAAACCTCAATCTTTTGATCCACTGCAAAATGCTAATTATGAATATTATACCACCTTATGTGAAATCCCAGCTTAAAGAGTGATGATAGACTTTTCAAGTGTTACTTGTGGAAGGAAGTGGTTCTGAATATTGGTGATTTGTCCTCTCTGCCTACCTTCTGAGACAGGTAAATTATCTAGTTTGTAACTAGAAAAATTAGATATTCTTTATCAATTCTACTTATTGTTAGCTTAAATTGCTGCAAAACCTTTAAAATTAGAATACAGTGGTTACCTCTGCCATTGAAGAGAGCGGTAGATGGGAGGACTGATCACTGCAAAAGTACACAAGAGAGCTTTCTGCAGTGAAGGAACGTTTCCTGGATCATAACTGGGGCAGTTCCATGGGTGTGTGCATTTGCCAAAACCCACTGAACTGTGTACACATACAATCCATATTGCATTTTAAAAAGAGAAAACAATAAAGACATGGGGCCAGATTGAGAAGGGCCTTAAAGGTTATGGTGAAGGATTGAGATTTCACTATGTCTAAGATGAAAATTCACTAGAGGTTTTCTAGCAAGCCAAAGATGTGATCTCATGTTTTGAGAGGTGGACTCTGTCTGTGATGTGGTCAATGTACTGGAGCAGGGCAAAGCTTGAAGTCAGGATACCATCAGGGGATATTGCAGGAGTTCAGGAGTGACTGTTGAGGGCTTAGTGGAGGTGGTCGCAGTGGGGCTGTGGAGAAGTGATGGTGCTTCTGCCTTGGAGCTTATGCTCAGCTGCTGTGTTCTCCCTGCTTATCATGGGAAGCAGTTACATCCCAGCTGCTGCGAAGCTTTGATTGCCAGGACTCAGGTGTTCATCATCTTTGGGATTGGTATCTTCTAGAAAGAGCCACTTGTTCCTTTCCTGAGGCAGCCCAAACACAATGGTAAGTGGATGCACAGGTGTACAGACCTGGCTCTGTGGATCCAACACAAGAGGGACAACTTTGAAGGCCTATTCCAGTCTTAGAGTTCCCTGCAGTGTTGGGAGCTTCTCTCTTTGCTCATCCTGCTTCTGTTTCTTTCCCCACACAGGTGTTGAACCTTAAAGCATTTTCTACTAAATGCTCATCTTTGTTTCAGAATCCACCTTGTGGAGAACCCAATCTGTGATGCTTTGCAATAGATGTTGATTTCTTTTTTCATGTAAAACTGAAAGGTATATTTCAGGGATCTCATCAGCTCATCCAGTGATACATGGTGGGTTGTATGGTCTGGAAATATCCGGCAATAATGAGTGCCCTCCAGCCACTTTTTTTCCAACTGGCTGTGGGACGCAGTCCCTCAGCTTCTGTGGTTTTCAGTTCCATCTGCTATAAAATAAGAAGGAATTTAATCAAAGGAGACACTCTGGAAAAAATTTTTTACAACTCCATGATGAAATTTTTTAGAAACATTTAAAGTAACTGAAAATCAACTTATCATTTTGTTAATGGTACTAGGATCTCAAGTTACCTTGATTCACTCCATTTATTAGCTGTTTCTCAATGGTCGTGTTTATTTTTAAAAGGCACATAGGAGACAGGAAAAGGTATGATACTAAGCCTAGCCAGTTCTACAAATTGCAAATCTGATAAGATTTAACTGGAGAATATTGCTGTGATTAATGAATAAAGTCAATTTCTTGGCCTTTCATTTTTCTTTTTTTATTCTATTTTTGAGTATTCCATACCTGCCCAAGTGATTCTTAATGACTTCAAGTCACTGCCTGGCATAACTTGGCTGTCCCATGTCTTGATCTTCTTCCATGCTAATTGTTTAAGACAAACCTGTTTTAGTCTCAAGACCTTTATATATATTACCTCTGCCTGAAACACTCTTAACTCAGCAGAGTTAACTCCCACTCATCTTTTGCATGTCAGCTGAGTAGTTACATCTGAAAAGGAATTTCTCTCTTCATCACCAGGACTGCCTTGTGATTTCTACCTACTTGGAACTTTTCCACAGCCTTAGTCTATACTGGGGGAGACTTCTAAGAAATTATTACATGTAACCCTACATGTGTGCAAGAGTGACATTGAACCCCACTCTGTTTTCAATAACAAGTTATTTGAAAAATTATTTTAGTTACTATCAACTATATATTATTTACAATACACTTCAAAACAAGCTAACATATACCAGAGGGTCATTATACATAAAACAAATTTGGGATGTTTGCTTGAACTTCATACAGTATAGTAAGGAAAAAAGAGTGAATCATGTAAATGAAAACCCTGATTTCATAAGTTTAACTATCCTTTGAAAACTTTCACTTTGGAGGTTGGATAGGGGAAGGAAGCAACAATTACAAATGCAGCCATCCTTGATGTCTGAAGATGCCGTCAAAGAATGAAATATTGTATTAATCTCCACAGCCATTTTCAGTGGTAGACTTAAGCTATTTGGGTGAAAATTCTTTGACACTTCATTCCTTGAGAAGTAGGGTCTGTCCTCTGCACTTGAATCTGAGCGGTGTGACTGTAATGACTAACAGAACAGGATAGAAGTGACCTTGTGTGAGTTTCCAGTCTCAGGCCTTGAGAAGTAAGTGGTTTCTTCTTTCTGTTTAGATACCTTGAGCCTGCCATACAGCAGAGGTAATGTCGAGGTATTCCAGTCCTAGCTGAGCCCAGCCTTCTAGTCCTTTCCTCCAATAAGACAGACATGGAATGAAGCTATTTTGGACACAGTAAACCAGCCCATCCCCCACCTGAATACCACCAGTAACCACCACTGATACCATGTGGAACAAAGGAATCATCCAGCTGAGCCCAACCCAAATTTCTGTCCCACACAATTGTGGGATATGATAAAGTGGCTGTGGATTTTAGTCATTAAGGTTGAAGCAGATTGGTATGCAGAAACCGATAACCTAAGCACGCTTCTTCTCTGTTTTGTTTTCTCTTTTCTCACAGTTTTAATTTATCTTGTTGCAATGTTCCCATACCACTAAAGAAAACAAATGTCTTTTCTTTGTTTCAAAGTCCTCTTATATACAAAGAGTCAAAGAGAAGCTTAACTGAAAAGGAGACCACCCATCATTTATTGGTTATTTATTCCATCATTTATTGGTTAGGTATAAAGTATTAAAACACAAACCCCATGCTTCTCTAGGATGATTGATAGGATTTATAGTAAGGCACCCTGTTTTAGAGGAGCATTCACTTTGAATGTAACTGCCTCCTCCTTGCTCTTTTTTTATTGCTAATGTTGAAGGAAATTTAACATTCTTAACCCATGCGTAAAATAGCTAGCTAGTGGGAACCTGCTCTATGGCAGAGGAAGCTCAGCTCGGTGCTCTGTGGTGACCTAGATGGATGGGATGGGAGGCAGGTCCAAGAGGGAGGAGATATATGTATACATATAGCTGACTCACTTCCTGGTACAATAGAAACTAACAACATTGTAAAGCAACTATACCCCAATAAAAAAGCATGGTATTCGTTATATACAATGATAGTGATATTTGTTGTCACATATTTGCTACAGCTGATGTACGGGATGGGGTAGAATGCTTAGCTAGTCCTGCTCTGATTCACACACCCTTCCTATTCCTCCATCCAACCCTCTTTGCCCTCACATTTTGCTGTGATAATCAAGGGATTCTCAAAATGTGTCTCACAATCTACTTGTACCAAAACACACATTTGCTGGCACGATAAACTTTCTGATTAGAATTCCAGGAAGGACGGCTTAGCAATCTACATTTAAAAAGCTCCCAGGTGATTGTGTTCCTCGGATTAGTATCTTTGGGGACATTTTACTGTCTTTTCCTCTTAGCCCCCACTCTCTCCCCTGAATTATGGCATTTCAGTAGGATTCTTTTTTAATACGGTTTAACAGCCTTAATCTGTTGTGGCTTCCAATTCATCTTTTCTTTCCCATTGTTTCCTGGGTTCTTTTCTGTGTTCTGTCACTTTAGTTCTCCTTTGCTTCTTATTGTTTGACTCACTAATCAAAGAGCTCTGCAAGTTGGACACAACTTAGTGACTGAGCAACAGCATATAGTATTTAAACCTATAGGCTTCTTTTTTGGCTAGGTATTTGTTTTTGTTTCCATTAAAGGTTTGGAGTGTATCTCTCTCAAAGATATTATTACTGCAGCCATTTAAAACACATAAAGGGGGCAAACCTCCTCTTCTGCTCTTCAGGGAACTAACTGTGGAAATATGTTAATGATCCTTAGATTACCACTTATTCCTTGAGAGCTTGCTTGAAGGTTCTAGCAGGGGAGCACAGCTACTCCTATACCCTTGACTGAAGAGCAGTCCTCTATCAGGGATGGTTGTCCTCTTCGACTGAGCATGCAGCTTTGGCAGGGGGTTGGGGGGGTGCGTGGGGGGGCCCACATGGAGCCTTGAGGGAGGAAGGGGACACTTGCTTAGCCAGCTAGATCAGCTGAATCAACCCTGGCAATCAATGGGGTGGCAGATGTCACAACCAGATTGCCCTCACATCCTACCACTTGTTCTGGATTCCCATTGTTTCAATTAGCTGGAAAAAAAAAAGCCTGCCTGATCCGATTCTGCCCTGCCTCTGAAGATTTTGTGGATTGTCCATTTTTCAGAACAAACCTGTGTCTTTTCCCTATACAATCTGGTAAATATTATAATATTTAAGAATCACAAGGGCATTGATGCATAGCTGAACTCTGGACTGGCCAATCAAGACTCACAAGGAGCAGGTTTCAGGAAACCAAGATGATGTGTCCTCAGCCACCTGAAAAAATATGCAGCAACTCAGGTTACATCTGGAATTCATTGGGTATTTTTCTCTGTCTCTTCCTGGTCAGTTTTTTCACCACTCTCCCCATGAAAATGCGGCTATCTAGGTGAGTTCGTGCACATGCTCTGGTTCAGTTTTTCAAGGAGCAGGTATTGATCACTGCCATAGTTCAAAGCAGGGCCTTGAGTGTTAAGGTGGGAGTGGGGGTCTTTCAGAGCAGTAGGGAGAAGTGGGAGGAGCCCCCTTAGCAGCTGGGATTTTTGAACTCCCAGGTAATGCAGAGAATGCAATGATTTATGAAGTGTACTGTACCAAGTAACAGTAAAATTGTGTGATACCATTTAGACCATACTGTATTTCTCCAAACATAGTGATTTCATTTGCTACCTTAACAGTTACTCTGCAGCCTATAAAATATTTACACTGCCTTTCTAAACATATATTTACTGTACAGTCTATAAAATATTTAATATCTCTAAAGATGCTGTATATGGTATAGTATTTTTATTCTTTTTTCCCCTTCCTGAACCATGCGCGCAGTGAACTGGGACATTTTTGAAACCAAGAACAGTGGCAGTAAAGAAGACACAATGCAACAGAAAGAAGAGATGGGGTCTTTCTTCTTGTTGGTCTTATTCTCACCTGCCCAAGTGCTGTAGACCTGTGTTGGCAGAGAAGATAAGATATCATGTGCTTTGGGTTCAACGTGAAGGACTGAAATGGAAAGTCAATATACATCCATACAAATTTCAAAGCAAGGAAGGATCGCATCTGTGTGTATTCACGCAAACACACATAGGCACACACACACACATGCTCCTAAGACAGAAAATGAGTTGTTCATCTGGCTTGATTGCCTAGAGTAGAGACTTTTTGCTCTCTGATTTGGCTAAATAATTGTTATTCTCTTTCCTCACTTGGTTGAGTCCTGAGAAATTTCCCTATGATGAAGGAAAAATGTGAATGGGAGAACTGAGGCACTTATTGAGAAAGTGTGACCTGATAAACACTACCACTATCCCCAAATCTTTAATAAAATTTTTACAACATTCCGAGTAAAAAGAATTTGACTGAATTTCCCAAAGATCAATTTTTCAAATAATTGTTAAACTCTTCACATCATTTGGAATAAATACACTGATACAGAGCCTATGCTTATGGGTTGCCAATAATCAAGTGAAAAATTAAGAAAAACATAGTCAGTCATGAGAATGTTTTGTCTTCATGCTAGCAATTTAGTTTGAAGTGATCCAGTTAGGATCCAGACTTGGATCATTCTTTGGAATGCATAGTATCACTAGCTCTCTGTATTATAGAGAAAATGGGCTTCACATGCAGAAACTCAGGATGGAGGGGGATGGGGTGGAACTCATTAAAAACCATTTAACGCTAAACTAAATGTCAGCATACTTTGAAAGAGGCCTATTAGTTAATGTACACAAGAAGTTATCAGTATTTATGATAAGCCAAAGAAACCAAACAGTGAAACCCATTACATAGTGCTTATAAGACACTTGAGTTTTAAGAAATGTTTTAGATAAATTAGATTGGAATTGACAGAAAGAAAAATAGCTCTTATGGGGAAGGATTTTTGTTTAGACCCCTTACCTGGAGCCAAAAATCCTGAGTTTTGACTGATTCTGAATGACTAACTTGTCTGCAATGAATGGGTAACCTCATAGCAGACAGATAAAACATAATTACATTACAACCAGAAGGTAGTTTTTGTTGTTGTTTTTATGGATATAATAGACAAGATCCTCACCAAGACATAAATAATGCTATTGTTTCCAAAGGCTGCAATTTAAAACCTCCCTTTCTTCGTAGAGTTGGTTAGCATTAAAGTAAAAAAAGCAGTTCTGGTACATACTTCTGATAATCTGGCTTGATCTAAGACTAACATTAAGAAATTTCAGAGTAATATGAATTCTTTCAAAGGGGCCTGCAGTAAATACAAGGATGTAATCTCTGGCAGTGTTCTACAGTGACAGTTGAGAGAGGAAAACCATAAGATCTGACAGTTGAAAAGTACATGGATAAGGAAAATTAGTGGGTCTATCCCCAAAACAGGACAGAGTGGATGATCACTCCACATCAGAGAAATATCTGTAGAAAGGCCCAACATTTTTATAAATAGATAATACAGACTATAGTAATAGGCCCTATTATGTTATCATAAAACATTTTAGATGTAAAATATTAAAATGGATATGATTACCCGCTATCATCAATGGAAGGGAAAAAAAAGGGATACTTAGGCATATGTCAAATTTTAATCAATTTAGATATTTGTGAGGCCTCTATTATTAACTAATTGAAAACTATGCCTTTGGGTAATTGAATGATTTGACCTCATATAAAACTTTTGGATAAAAGCCGATTAAATGCCAGAGAATGTATTTGAAGCTGATAATTTCAGTTTTAGTGTACTTAATCTTAAATGATTCTTTCTGCTAGTAATTAGATAGCAGAACCTATTTTGTTTAGTAAGGTCACTGTTACACCATAGTAACAAAAACATGTTACTGGTATCAGGAAGAATCTTAATCATTTTGCATCTCAGTTAGCAGGAAACTATTTACTTAGATCATCCAAAAGTCAAATAAAATTATCAGGATAAATTAAAGGAAGGGGATCCAAAACAAAAGTATTAAATTTATATCTTTAAATTATTTGTCTCAATTTTTATGACTTTCAACTAAACTCTAGTAGTTAAATAACACAATAATAGCTAAACATTTTATGAATTTCTATTATTTATCAAATACTGCTCTACATCGTCTATAAGTCGAAAGCGAAGTTGCTCAGTGATGTCCAACTCTTTGAGACCCCATGAAGCCTACCAGGCTTCTCCATCCATGGGATTTTCCAGGCAAGAGTACTGGAGTGGGTTGTCATTTCCTTCTCCAGGGGCTCTTCCTTACCCAGAGATCGAATACCGGTTTTCTGCATTGCAGATAGACACTTTACCCTCTGAGCCCCCAGGGAAGCCCACATAGGCATACATTTATTTAATTCTCAAAATAATTGTAGGAGGCTGTTACCGCTGTGATCCCCACTTCACAGATACAGAAACCGAAGCTTAAAGTTTATACCTGGCCCAATATCACATATCAAATAAATGGGAGAGTCAAGATTTGAATGTAGACATACTATACTGCATTTGGTTTAACCCAAGTAACCTGATAAAGTAGCCTCCAGTGAGTGTACTATCAAACTTTTTGTGTACCCAAAGTAAATACCTCTTTATTCGGAAAATGCTAATTGTGACGTTATAGTAGATTATAAAGGGAAATAATTATTAAATTATACAGATATGGCAACATTTAGAAGAGAAGGAAGGATCAAAAAGAAGTGCGTGTATGGTGAGGAAGAATGTGAAGGGAGATATCGAGGATGGAGACAAGACAGACATTAAAAAAAAAAAAAACGATTTAAGGTAGAAAATGCCTCCTTTTAGTTCACAAGAATCATACACAAAGCGAGATAGTTCTAAAAACGGGAAAAGTTAGGAGGCGTGAATTATACCCTGTTTGTTCTACATCTTGACGACTGACGTGGCTTCTTTTCTCCCTAGGAGCCCATTAAAATGTCTACAGTAACATCGCTTTCAGATCAGCCCTTGAACTCTTGGCATTTGATATTGAACACCTGTCTGTTAGGAGAATAGTTTGTGAGTGGATATTCTCAGGTACCACATTATAAAGTAGATAACACAATATTTCTGGACCAAGCTTGCCTTATTTCAAAATAAAGATTGCTTTGTGAACTTTTGGAGACATTGCTAGATTTGCCACTTAAGGACAGCTAAGTTTAAATTTTGGCCTTTCCACTGATTAGATATCTGATTTTCTGAAAGATCTATAAACATTTCTCTAGCTTTCTTTCTAAAGTATTTTTAAAAGTTAGAATGAACGATTAGCTTTTATTATTATTGTTTAGTTTTAGAGTGAACATAAAATCAGTGAGCAATGGAGAAACAGACATAGAGAATAGACTTATGGACATGGGGAGAGGGAAGGAGAGGGCGAGAAAGAGTAACATGGAAACTTACATTACCGTATGTAAAATAGATAGCCAACAGGAATTTGCTGTATGGCTCAGGAAACTCAAACAGGGGCTCTGTATCAACCTAGAGGGGTGGGCTGGGAAGGGAAATAGGAGGGAGGTTCAAGAGTGAGGGGATATATGTATACCCATGGCTGATTCATGTTGAGGTTTGACAGAAAATAACAAAATTCTGTAAAGCAATTATCCTTCAATAAAAAATTAATTAAAAAAATCAGTGAAATGATCATTTGCTTTCACTTATTAAAAGTTTCAAAGACAGGTCATAATCTTTTTCCTCTCATCCAGGAACGTTATTCAATAACCATACATAACTGAACTGCACAGTTTCAGTTCACAAACACCTATGACCACATTATCTGCCTTATGTATAACAAATGATTTTAAGACATCAAAAAGAAGAAAAGTAAATATCATACAACAAAGTTATGCTTCATCAAACATGTCATTTATCACTTTAAAATCTAACACTTTGGGTTATATTATGTTCAGACAATGTATACATAGTTAAAATGTATACATAGCTAAAATCAGCAAAAGTCCAAAATTACTATAGTCAAAGGACAGTTATCTGTTGCTGTAACAATTTGAAGACCCGATCACATGTTATTGGTGCTTTAAATTAAGCCTGGTTTGACTTCAAGGAACAGAAACCTTTTAGTTCTGTGCCAAGGAAAAAGGGGAGTCCATGGTAAACCAAGCTTCCAAACATAGAGTCAAAAATAGTTGGCTCTTCTGTAAACCGTAACTGGGTAGATGTAAGAAACAGAATCAGTTCCGGGTTTCCCAAGGATCACATAATGTCCTTACTCCATTTCTCAGGCTCTGCATGCTTTATTTCAGCTCTAGTTATCTTGATACTGTCTGTCTACTCTTTCCCTAGACTGGCTTTCATTGTTTACACATGGTCCAACATGGTGACCTCAAGTTTATTTGATCTTACAGATCGGATATTCCCATTTGCTGACTGCAGCCCTGATTTTCAACTAAGGAAGCATGTCGACTCCAGATGGCACATGTATGTCTGACTTTTTAGTGATGGAGAGGAAGGGCATGGGAAATTTAAATATCCATCCTTCATATTTCAATAAGAAATTTATATTTGGAAAACCTAATCAAAGTTTTGTCATGCAAATTATGGAAACTAAAGCACCATCAAGTTTTCTTGGGGAATGAGAAAAAATATTAGAATTTAGAGGCATACTTGATTGAAATCTGTTCCCATGTTTTTTTGGTTCAAACTCATGAGAGAGAGAGAATTAGTTGACTGACTCATTCTAGGTAGCCAATGAATCAACTAGCCAGGGTAGGTTTTTCAACTCTGATCAAGTTTATTTGCTGTGACAAAAAAATGGATCCTGTAGAACAAACTTGACTTTCAGTGGGGGATATGGAGGATGGAGTTCCCAGAGATGAGCACTGTGGGTGGTTAGTTTTTCCCCCAAACATATTAACTATACAGCTACAGTGATTGAGTTTCATGAAAAGATAAGTTTGAAGGAAGGCGCTTAATTTAAATAAATCAGTAACTGAGAAAAGATCACTCTATGCAGGAGATATTTCAAAAGCAAAACTATCCAAAATGGAGTTCATACAATACGTTTCGAGGGTAATGGCCATGCTAACAGCTTTATGGCTGATTAGCTTTTGAGGAAGGGCTTGAAGCAGTTTTGCAACCAAATTCACAGATGCAATTGCTCTCAGGACCACATTCTTTGCTGCCAATGAACATTTCTGTTGGGAAAGGATTTCTGGCTGAAAGTTACCAAGTTTGCAAAATATATTTAACCATTAGGAAAAAGTAGCTGGATCCTGCTAGAAAGGAAGAAGCTCCAGGCCTACTTATGCTCTCAGCAGATTTTCTTCCAAATGTGGTTTTCCAGCTTGAAATGGAGAATAGATTTGTGAAAGTCAGTCGTTCAGTTGTGTCCGACTCTTTGTGTCCCCATGGACTATACAGTCCATGGAATTCTCCAGGCCAGAATACTGGAGTGGCTAGCCTTTCCCTTCTCCAGGGGACCTTCCCAACCCAGGGATTGAATCCAGGTCTCACACTGCAGGTGGATTCTTTACCAGCTGAGCCACAAGGAAAGCCCAAGAACACTGGAGTGGGTAGCCTATCCCTTCTCCAGCGGATCTTCCCGACCCAGGAATTGAACCAGGGTCTCCTGCATTGCAGATGGATTCTTTACCAAGTGAGCTATGAGGGAAGCCAGAATAGATTTGTACCTGTCTCTAAAAGATAGGGATTCATGTGTTCAACATTTCCAAAAGAATGTGCTTTTGGAAACAGGCCTGTACTTTTGTCCTTATTTTTCCAAGGAAGTAACTAAGTAACTTTTGCTGGGAACCAAGAAAGGCAAATAAAGCCCTCAAAGGAGGTGTGTGTGTGTGTGTGTGTGTGTGTGCGTGTGTGTGTGTGTGTGTGTGTGTGTAGCACAGAAAGACAGAGATGGGAGGAAGGAGGGAGGCTATAGAGGACAGTGATGAACACTAGCTTTTCTTTATCACTTTACTCTCAATGGCTACTCCATATAACCTCCTCCTAAATATGTAACTTCTTCCTAATGTATCTGAGATATGGGATAAGGAAAGAAGGCAGTCAGGACTCCTGATTACTAGGGAGTAGAAAGGAAATCAGTAATTTCAGTAAAGTGGGATGGTTCAGGAAACCACTGAGTTCCTTTTTAGGGGAAGAGAATGCTCTGAGGAATCTTCTTTTTTGTTTCTCACTATTGACATCCTCATGTGATATGTACATGTCACACTACTGTGTGTGACCCAGATAGAATTATGTGCAGTGCTTTTATGGTTCTCACTCATTTCTCCTGTTTGGTGGAGATATGGGTGATCTTTTCCCATACAGATTTGTGACAAGGCTGGATCTTTCTCTGCCCAGGCCTGCTGAGACAGCTCCGGGTACGCCTGTTTTCGCTTCTCCCTCTGTTAGCCTTCCTGGCCGTGCTGTCGGTTTGTTTTGCCTCCAGGCTGAACAGGGCCTCGCCCTTCCTGTGAGTGCTTTGTCACTGCTTGGTCAGCAGGTTATCGCCTCTTCTGTCTCCGCAGTTTCTCCTCTGGCCTCACTTTCAAGTACACAGGGCTGTCCAGGAGTATCCCAGCTGTTCTCTAGGATTAGCTAGTCTGTATTCCAAAGCCTTGAGGAAGAGCTTTGTTTCGTTCTTTAAACTTTTCATGAGGGTGTGAGGAACCAGACTTTCGGAGGTCTCTGTGAGGGAGAAGATTCCTAGGGCTCATGCAGGCCAGAAGTCATTGGCTTGGTGAAAGCTGTTACTTTATTTTGAGAACAGGCATGAGTCTGTTATTGTTGGGGACCCCAGAGGCTAATCACTCAGAGGAAGTTTGATCCTGTCCTGTCTGCAAGGGAACACTGCAGCGCCTTTGTCTTCTTGCTGCTGGCCCTTCCAGCACAGCCCTGCCTGCCTGCCTGGGTCTTCCCAGCATCCCCTGCTCACCCTCCCTGAGGCTGAGAAAACCTTCACGCCAGAACACACAGAGGTAGAAGGGCCGGGGGACTTGAGATTGTGAGGTCCATTTATCAGGTTGTCTCGAAGCACGATCGTATAGGGGTTGACCTCTTGGTTTTCTGTCTATATTCACGAAAATCCTGCTGTCCGTGGTTTTTAGAACATTTGTTTTCATTCCTCTATTGTGAAATATAATATACATTGAGAAAAAGTACAGAAAACATATTGGTTCAAGTTACTAAAATATTATAAAGTTACATACCTACCACTTTATTATTTGAAGTATTACTTCAGGCTGGGGGAAAAATAATCCTTTGAAATGTGCTCCCTTTGGACTTATGGAGAATAATTAGGAATGTATACATAAAAATATGGATTTGACTTTTAATATCTCAATGGTGCAATTGTTATTTTATGTTCATATATTCTGTTGAGCGATTGACTCAATTATTTCCCTGTAGAACAAGCACCTCATGGTTATCTAACAGGAATTTTTTATTCTAGGCAACCTCCCCTTATTAAATGGCTATATTTTAGCACTTTTTCCATCTTCTGCAAAGGTTAATTCAAGAAAAGCAAATGGGCCTGCCTATCAAGGAGGGCAAAATACAGGTTTTTATACTTAAAAGGAAATAAAGCAAAATTTAATCATTCTTCTCATTCCCATAAATAATGAATAACTTTACAGAGCTGACTAAAGTGACATATTTTCACTTCCATCAATAGTTACTGTGTGTCTACCATGCGCTAGGCATAGTTTTAGATGCTTGAACTATGTGAGTGAAGAAACAAATACCCCTGCTCTTATGGGACTTACATGACAGCAGTCAAGAAAAAGGTTGTAACGATAAACATAGAATATAGGTAACTCATACAATATGATAGAAGGTGATGAGTGCTATTAAAAAATAGAAAACAGAGAACAGGGTCACAGAATTGGGATGCAGGCCTGGGGTGGGTGGGCAAAGTGCTCTATTAAATAGTGTCATCAGCCTAAGTCTTTTTGAAAAGATAAGATGTGATCAAAGGCTTGAAGAAGGTGAGGAGGGACTTATCCCTCTGGATCTCTGGGGTAGAACATTCCAGAATGGCAGAGGGAAGAACTAAGCAAGGGCCATTGTAGCAGTGCCATGCTAAGTGTGTCTGAGAAAGAGCAAGAGCAGGAGGCTGGAACAGAGGGAGTGAGGAATGGAGGAGCTGGAGGTAAGGACAGAGATCTGGGGAGTAATTTATATAGGGCCCCATGGGTCACAGTAAGGACTTTGGGTTTTACTCTAGGAAAGTGGTGAGTGAGTCCTTTCAGGATTTTCAGCAAAGGAAGTCACGATCTGATTCAATTTTTAAATGGGTATGCCAGTTAATAAGCTATTGACTCTCAACTCCAAACTCATCCTTCTTATGTTTGCCTTTGTGATGCTGGGTTTGGCACTCTGTGAAGCATGTTTCGGCTTTGCCACTTGTCCCTTGTTAGAGTTGGACAATAGGCAGTAGGAAAGGGGAAGTGCCAGTAAGAAAGGGGAAGAAGGGACTTACTCCTCCCTGTTGCCTTCCTGTGATCTTCCCATCTGCTTTCTTTCCTTAGAGATCTGAGCCACTAAGTATTAGAATTGCCAGTCTCTTGCCCCTGTTCCTCAGCTATGGTTGTTGCTTCCTGCCCTTGCACTTTTTGCCTGTTCAGTTACTCAGTTAACACATGTATATCCAGTAGTCAGTTATTTATATTATATTCTCTCTGTTAACATAATTGGTGTGATTTCAGGTTTTTCCTAGTTAGGGCAAATAGAAGAATAGATTTTCCATCAGCCTAAGTGAGGAAAGTTGTAGGTGGAACAGTTTTAAGAGAAAACATAAAAAATCCAATTTGGACCCTTCACTTATACAAACAGAGATGTCAGTTAGGCAACTGGATGTTAGCACAGAGCTAATTTTCATTCTTTTCTCTGTGGCCCCTGGGCCATGTGCACACTTTTCACTAGACTAGAAATATTCATGGAGTGATTTTGATCTTGAAGTTAAACTAATTTTAAGGATTGAAATCATTCAGTTAAGAATACAGATGTTGGAATTTGGACTAGATTCGAACCCTGGTTCTTTGGTCAAAGGGACATTGCATAAGATATGTGACCTCTCTAAGAAATCTCCATTTTATCAACTATAAAAAATGAAGTAATAATACCAAAGCTTAACAGTCATCAGAAAGTGGAAATTAAAAGATAAAGTAGCATTTACATAGTAACCTTTGAGTGCAAAATGTCGCCCTCTGCAAAATGGGATGATGTCTATTTCATAGGCTTCTTTTGATTACTAGATCAGAAAAAATAATGTGAATCACTGACTAGAGAGTCCTCTACACAACACTCCCTCACAAAATCTGAATTTCTCTCTTGGCATGCTATCTTATTTTATCTTCCTAACATCTCTCCCACTTACAAATTTAACCTCATTTTTCAAAAATCATTCTGTATAGCATTAATTCCAGAGCATATTTATAGGGTTAACATAATAAAATCATAAGATTCCCTGGTGCCTCAGAGGTAAAGAATCCACCTGCAATATGGGAGATCCAGGTTTGATCCCTGGGTCGGGAATATCCCCTGGAGAAGAGAATGGCTGCCCACTGCAGTATTCTTGCCCGAGAAATCCCATGGACAGAGGAGTCCGGTGGGCTGCAGTTCATGGAGTTACATAGAGTTGTGCACAACTGAATGACTAACACACACAATAAAGTCATAAACGTATATTTAAATATGATTAATTAATATGTTCAAATGTGTTTATTACAAGCAGTATAAAAGTCTATTTTTATTCCTCACTCACCCTCTATACGTAGTGAGAGTAATCCTTTTCTGGTAGTGGACTCACTACTTTGACACTTTGAAAGGCTGATGACTGGTTTGCTCATTCTGAGTAACAAGAAGTGTCACAGTCATTTTAAGTCATAAGCATATCCCAATTCCCATTCAGGTATGACCTAAATCAAATCCCTTATGACTACAGTGGAAGTGACAAACAGATTCAAGGGATTAAATCCGATAGACAGAGTGCCTGAAGAACTATAGACAGAGGTTCATGACATTGTACAGGAGGCAGGGATCAAGACCATCCACAAGGAAAAGAAATACAAAAAGACAAAATGGCTGTCTGGGGAGGGCTTACAAATAAGAGAAAGGAAAGATAGACTCATTTGAATGCAGAGTTCCAAAGAATAGCAAGGTGAGATAAGAAAGCCTTCCTCAGTGATCAATGCAAAGAAATAGAGGAAAAAAATAGAATGGGAAAGACTAGAGATCTCCTCAAGGAAATGAGAGATACAAAGGAAACATTTCATGCAAAGATGGGCACAATAAAAGACAGAAATTCTATGGACCTAACAGAAGCAGAAGATATTAAGAACAGGTGGCAAGAATATACAGAAGAACTATAAAAAAAATCTTCATGACCCTGATGATCACGATGGTGTGATCACTCACATAGAGCCAGACATCCTGGAATGGGAAGTCAAGTGGGACTTATGAAGCATCACTATAAATAAAGCTAGTGGAGGTGATGGGATTCCAGCTGAGCTATTTCAAATCCTAAAGACGATGCTGTGAAAGCACTACACTCCATATTGCAGCAAATTTGGAAAACTCAGCAGTGGCCACGGAACTGGAAAAGGTCATCTCATATGCTAGCAAAGTAATGCTCAAAATTCTCCAAGCCAGGCTTCAATAGTACATGAACTGTGAACTTCCATATGTTCAAGCTGGATTTAGAAAAGGCAGAGGAACCAGAGATCAAATTGTCAACATCTGTTGGATCTTCGAAAAAGCAAGAGAGTTCCAGAAAAACATCTGTTTCTGCTTTATTGACTATACCAAAGCCTTTGACTGTGTGGATCACAACAAACTGTGGAAAATTCTTAAGGAGATGGGAATATCAGACCACCTGACCTGCCTCCTGAGAAATCTGTGTGCAGATCAAGAAGCAACAGTTAGAACTGGACATGGAGTACCAGACTGATTCCAACTCGGGAAAGGAGTACGTGAAGGCTGTATACTGTCACCCTGCTTCTTTAACTTCTATGCAGAGTACATCATGAGAAATGCTGGTCTGGCTGAAGCACAAGCTAGAATCAAGATTGCTAGGAGAAATATCAATAACCTCAGATATGCAGATGACATCACCCTTATGGCAGAAAGTGAAGAACTAAAGAGCCTCTTGATGAAAGTGAAAAAGGAGAGTGAAAAATTTGGCTTAAAGCACAACATTCAGAAAACTAAGATCATGGCATCTGGTCCCATCTCTTCGTGGCAAATAGTTGGGGAAACGGTGGAAACAGTGACAGACCTTATTTTTTTGGGCCCAAAATCACCGCAGATGGTGACTGCAGCCATGATATTAAAAGACGTATACTCCTTGGAAGAAAAGTTATGACCAACATAGACAGCATATTAAAAAGCAGAGATATTACTTTGCTGACAAAGGTCCACCTAGTCAAAGCTATGGCTTTTCCAGTAGTCATTTATGGATGGGAGAACTGAACTATAAAGAAAGCCTAGCGTCGAAGAATTGATGCTTTTGAACTGTAGTGTTGGAGAAGACTCTTGAGAGTCCCTTGGACTGCAAGGAGATCCAATCAGTCTATCTTAAAGGAAATCTGTCCTGAATATTCATTGGAAGGACTGATGCTGAAGCTGAAACTCCAATACTTTGGCCACATGATGTGAAGAGCTAACTCATTTGAATAGACCCTGATGCTGGGAAAGATTGAGGGCAGGAGGATAAGGGAACTATAGAGGATGAGATGGTTGGATGGCATCACCGACTTAATGGTCCATGAGTATGAGTAAACTCCAGGAGTTTGTGATGAATAGGGAGGCCTGGCTCAGAGGTTAAAGCGTCTGCCTCCAATGCAGGAGACCCAGGTTCAATCCCTGGGTCGGGAAGATCCCCTGGAGAAGGAAATGGCAACCCACTCTAGTATTCTTGCCTGGAGAATCCCATGGATTGAGGAGCCTGGTGGGCTGCAGTCCATGGGGTCACAAAGAGTCGGACACGACTGAGTGACTTTACTTTACTTTACTAGGGAGGCCTGGCATGCTGCAGTCCATGGCGTCACAAAGAGTAAGACACAACTGAGCAACTGAACTGATCTGAACTGATATCCCAATTCAGATATTAGAATAAATGTGTTAGTCTCTCAGTCATGTTCAATTCTTTGTAACCCCACAAACTGTAGCCATCCTGGCTTGTCTGTCTAAGGGATTCTCAAGCAAGAATACTGGAGTGGATTGCCATTCACTTCTCTAGAGAATCTTCCTGACCCAGAGATTGAATCTGGGTCTCCTGAATTGGAGGCAGATTCTTTAACATTTGAGCTATAGATGCAGGTGGATTCTTTACTGTCTAAGCCACCAGGGAAGCCCAGATATTAGAATGCCCAGCCTAAAGACATAGCAGCAGACTGCACATCATGCTTGGGCTGTAGCTATAGGCATCTCTGCCCTCTTGGTTCTTTACCATTCTTGCCCAGTATCCTCCACTGCCATTTGGCAAAACAATCTTGAAAGATCCCAGAAAATGACAACATATCTTCCAAGCCATTATTCTGCCTTTCAAAGTTCAGTCAACAGAAAAAAATTATTAAATGTCTGATTAAATCTAATTAAGCCCATCTTCTTTACCAGAATCTAGATACCTGGAATCCCCACTACCAGGGAGTACTCTCTTAGGTTTCAGGGAGATGGTTGAAGTTGCTTCCAGGTAGAAATGTTTTTGAGAGAGTATAGCATTCTGATTAGGGACGTAGACTGTGTACCCAAAACCTAGCTCTACTTTTTGCCAACTGTGACTTTGAACAAGTTACTTAACCTCTCTGAGTCTATTTTGCATCTCTAAAATGGGGATACTAATAGAGCTATATGAGGATTAAAGGAGTTAACACATGTAAAACACTAACTTATACATCACAGGCACTGATGTTAGTGGTTAATATTAGGCGATTTACAATTCGGTTAAAAGGAAAAAAGTAATCTAGCAACTAGCGCTAAATTGCATGTTCCAGCTGAAACATGAAACAAGAGTTGAAAAAAATTAGAGTGTGGGCCACAAAAGTCAAGAGAGATACAGAAGAGGAAAGAATGGATCTGAGCCTTCGATAATGGAGAGGAAATTTGTGCTACTTCTGGTTTATTATTTGGTTGTTGATTTTGGAATAAGGACAAGGAGAGTTAGAGATTATGGCAGCATAAGGAGGGGAAATATTAGAAAGAGACAGTAAATTTCTGTTCCTATTCTGGAGGTCAATGTTATTACCTTCTGATGGAAAATTGGCTTTTAGTCTACTGCTGAGTAGGTTGGAGGTTACATTTTCATTATAGTCTTTAGATGTTTTTGTTCATTATCCTGTTAATTTTTTTAATTTTTTTTACCAAAAAAGGTATGCGTAACTTCCCTTTCTTTAGCTAACATTTATATCCCTAGCATTATTATATAATGTAGCTTTTAAAATAATCTCAATTTGGATCAAATTCATATTTTCTTTGAGCTGTTAGTCTCCAAACCAGAACTGCAGTACCAATTGGCATATAATTTTAGAAACTGTCATAAAATGCAAAAGAAAGAATCAGATATTTAATATGCAATATCCCCCAAAGATTACTGTAATTATTTCTTTTTTAAAAAAGAGATGACTAGAAACTTGGATGAGACATTTTTTCAGTGCAAATGATCAATGAGATAAACAAAAATTATTCATTGAAGAGGAACATTGCTTATCACTCATTGGAGAAATAAGGGGAAACATTCCAGTTCTGTGGATTTACTTATCCTGTAATTCACTGTGTTTTCAAAATGAGCAGCTTGGCAACATAGAAATTTAGACTCACATTTCTATCTATAAATCACCAGTTTGTCCCTTATGTTGACAGTTTCTGTGCAAAATCAGAGGATTTCAAAGTGTTCCAGCAACAAAATGTAAGAAATTGCAGAACACATAAATTTCAAGTATTTTTTACCTACATCAGCAACATCATTCTAGCAAAATACAGACAGGATATTCAAGTGCCAAGATGGAACATAAAATAAGGTAAAGAGAAAAACAGAATTTAAAATTAGGGGTGTTCTTGGATAACCAAACTCATTATTGGGAGATGCCATTTTGGCTTAGCAAGCTGCTTGTTAGCTACCCAAGTGAAGCAAGCTAAGTTGGAAATAC
The DNA here is from genome assembly GCF_001704415.2 of Capra hircus. Taxonomy (NCBI): domain Eukaryota; kingdom Metazoa; phylum Chordata; class Mammalia; order Artiodactyla; family Bovidae; genus Capra; species Capra hircus. The sequence goes on along the minus strand of NC_030815.1, from coordinate 30,660,393 downwards.
AAAGGAAAACGTGCCAAGTTCAAAATCAAGAATTTAGACAAAAAAGTTACTATTTTGGGCAAATGTTAATGCTTTCATCTGTCAGCTATTAAGCAGTTTTAATGATATGGGCCACTCTGTGAATCATTAGGGAGGAAAAACAAGATGAATAAACTAGGTTCTGCCCTCAAGGATCTTATAACTTAGTATTTTTTAGTTTAGAAACATTAAAAAAACTTTAAAAAATGCAAAATTCAAATGAAAATGAAGATTATATAATGGGAAACTATGAGATCAGCAGCCTAACCATCCCTGTGATCGAAGAAGAAATATTCATCATTTTCCACACCAATTTAACAGGAGTATCTGTTAAGTCCTTGGGCACCATTAAAAGGAACAAGCCATCTTTTTTCATGAATACCTTATTCACACGTAGATATCTGGGCCTTTATATTGACTGGTACCATTTCTAATTATTTTTTATAAGTGTAACAAAAGGGAGGCATTTTATTTAAGAAAGAAAAAGAACTTTTAAAAATCAACTCTTGAAAAATGACGTTGTTTCACTTTTCTTTTTCATTTAGTTTAAGTGCCTCAGCTATTGCCTTTTTATTGGTCTTATTTGTAACGATCAGTGAAATTGATGAATGGCAGAAATAGTAAATTTAATAGATTGTGGTTCATATTTTGCTCTTGAGCTAACGTTCCTTTATTAGTTAGGTTTAAATGATTATGTCTTCCTTTACAACTGCTTCAAATTCTAAAAATCCTTGTACCTAGATTAAGGACATTGAAAGGAAATGTTGCACGAGGAATGGGCTGGGCTGAGTGTTATGGAGAGTAATATCTTAATGTATTGTTATTGCTTTATTGATTGAAATAAATCTAGTTCATTTTCATAGGTGCTCTCATTGTAACAGCAAGTGTGAAAACTGCCAAGTATCTCCTATTCACAGATTTCTGTATTTTAACAAAAATCTCAACTCTGGCTATAAAGAGTCTCAGACCAAATATGAATTATTTTGAGAGCTGGTCATAATTCCTTCCCCCCAGTTATTCTTCCTAGATTGTTGAATTTTAATATTTATGGTTGAAAACATATGTACATATATCATACATATGTGTATATATATATAGTAATTCATATGACTAGGGGTTCCTTGTGGAAAATTTTTGAACAAACCTGTCATTTAAAAGATGACAATAATGATGAAGGGCATAAGAACCACATGATGGGCTTCGGAGCATGGGTAAGAGGGCATCGGATGCAGGGAAGACCATCCCTAAGCATTATATTCAGGTGAAAATGGACCAGTATGAGGAGGAAGGTGGAAATTTTGGTTTATGGGCAAAAATAACAATAGTATTTGCACAGTCATTGCTTTCCTTTTGAACCCATGCTTTTCTTCTGACTTTCTGAAAAACACCAGGCCTCTATTCATCTTCTGGCTCTGCCTGTGGTTTGCAGAGGTGTCATTGTTCTTAACCACGTCCTGTTTTCCCTGAGATGGCCTTTTAGGTTCACTGGGACCAGAGGGTCAACTCCGTTGTGTTTTATGAGGGAGAAAAACACTATGTAGTTCAGGAAAACCAGAATCCAACTTTCAAATCCTCCTTTCGGTTTGCAGTTTTGAAAATGAACTTTATTTCCCATTAATAGTAATTGCTGTAAAAATACCCAGGCACTAAATTGGTGGTGGCATTTCTCAAATCTAGAAGGACGCAGAATTATTTGTGGTCAGTAGTAATCAGCTTTCCGTTAAGTATAAATCAACTTGCAATTTACCCTTCCTCAAAGGGGTGACTGGCCTTCAAAAAATATTTGGGGAAAATATTTGGAGTTTGCCGTATTTCTGCGAAAGGGGTAGACTTTCTCTTTCTTGTCTCCACTGAGGGGCACTGTGGCAGGTAGCACTGTAGAGGATTGCTGCTATACAGGACCCAGAAAAAGTGTGTGAATATGGGGTAGGTCTCTACACTCCTACAGATATTCATACATCCCTGCTCTCTCTCACCATTCCACAAAATTACTGTAGACAACAAATGCGTGATGGTATTTAACACGGACCATGCACTAGTGGTAAAGAACCTGCCTGCCAATTCAGGAGACATAAGAGATGCTGGTTCCATGCCTAGGTTGGAAAGATTCCCTAGAGGAGGGCATGCAACCCACTCCAGTATTCTTGCCTAGAGAATCCCATGGATAGAGGAGCCTGGTGGGCTACAGTCCAGAGGGTTGCAAAGAGTCGAACTTGACTGAAGTGACTTAGCATGCCGAAGTACACGTGACATGATCATCCTCATAGTTCAAGAACCAGTTTGAAGACTTTGCCACCTGTTGGCATCCTCTCCTGGGTGCATCCAAATCTTGCAGGGCTGCCTTCAGGCCTAGCCCTTCCTTATCTAGCTTAGGAAAACTCCCTCTGCCCCAATGCACAGTCTTTTTCTAGCACTCCATCTGTCTCTTTTTACTGATAACACATTTCCCTGAATCTGAGTAAAGGACCTAGTGGGCTTTGCCTCTCCAAATTCTTCAAAAACAGTCCAAAGTGGCCTTGGAAGCCCCTTGGGTATCTCTCCACCAGTTAGAGTTTCAGATATTTCTTTTATTCTTCCAAATATCCAATAGAAACTCTTGTGTCTTTCTTCCCTTAATTCTCAGATTTTTCCATCAGTCCTAAAAGAGATTTTTTTTTCAACTAGGCTTATTATCTGCAAGTTATCATATTGTTATAACCAATTTCTTTTTCTTTTTTTGACCCTTCCCAACTCCTCAAGTCTTTCATGAACACACACACACACACACACACACACACAAAACAAAACAACAACAACAAAAAAACCCTATAAACTCTAAATACCTCTTAAGGATCGCCTCCTCCTCTGGCTATGTGAAGACAGCCAAAGTTTTGAAATTACTTTCCTAGTTCCTGATTGTGTGGGTATGTGTTGTATGTGTTAGTCTCTCAGTAATGTTGGACTATTTATAATCCCATGGACTGTAGCCTGCCAGGCTCCTCTGTCCATGAGGATTTTCCAGGCAAGAATACTGGAGTGGGTTGCCATTTCCTTCTCCAAGGGATCTTCTTGACCCAGGGATCAAACCCGTGTCTCTTGCATCCCCTGCATCAGCAGACAGTTTCTTTATCAGCTGAGCTCTACAACAAATTAATTAATTTGCTTTTATTGTGTATGAGTAGAATGTCAGGCTTCAAATAGGAAGGCCTGATGAAAATACCAGCTTACCTATTTGCTTTGCTGTTTGATTTTACATAGTTTTAAAAAAATCCTTATGGTTCAACTTCCTTTTGTATAAAATGTAAGGCTAAATGAGATCGTTTAGGTGAGAGCAGTTATCATAAATCCCAGTACATGATAAGGGCTCTATAAGTGGATTTATATATGGTTTTGCTATATAATGATAGAAGGTTCTTATCAATCTTGTAAGCAACCAAACTTCAAATGAAATTGCTAGTGATTTGTAATATTACCTGTGTTTTCATTTTCACCCTAATTTGGTAATGCCAGGCATTTGGTAATTTGGTAATGCATTAGAGCTTTTACCTCTACATTCACTTTTTTTTTCCTTTAGAATTTCACTGAGACTAATTGGTGGGATACTAATCAATTATAGTTTATAGGCAGGTATTAGGTTATAATTATTTTACCTGAATTTTTATGTAGGGACTATTCTAGGAGCACATGATTAACTTTCCTCATTTACTATTTATAATGACAGGAATATTCCCCATTTACTGAGCCAATAAATAACTGTGGCTCTGTGGCTGGGAGGTTAAATGCTTAATATATATTATCTCCTTGAATCCCAACTTCAGTTCTGTGATGTTGAGAATATTAACATCATTTTACAAATTGGGAATCTGATGCTCAGATAAATTAAATAGCTTGCCCAAGAGTTAACAGCTAGAAGGTGGGAAGGCTTTATCTGAAGCCATTTCTGAGCCCTATGGTTGAGTGTTCAGTAACTACCACACACACAACTTATGCTCACTTGATAATTTCCTCTGAAAATATTGTTTTCACAAATCGCAGTCTTGCCTGATCACAACCCTGCCCAGGTGAGTACTGTTCTATTGTCAGGTATGCATGGCACCCCAGACGGCAATCCTCTTGGCCTCTGCACTCACCTGAAAGAACTCTGCCTACTGCTTTCCCCCTGTGTGCCCAGATCTAGGCTACGCTTGTCACACAGGGCCATGCAGGTTAGAATGCTGCTGTTACCAATACAGTATACTAACACATATATATGGAATTTAGAAAGATGGTAACGATAACCCTGTATGCAAGACAGCAAAAGAGACACAGGTGTACAGAACAGACTTTTTGACTCTGTGGGAGAGGGGGAGGGCGGGATGATTTGGGAGAATGGCATTGAAACATGTATAATATCATATAAGAAACGAATCGCCAGTCTAGGTTCGATGCAGGATACAGGATGCTTGGGGCTGATGCACTGGGCTAACCCAGAGGGATGTTACGGGGAGGGAGGTGGGAGGGGTGTCAGGAGTGGGAACTTATGTATACCCGTGGCTGATTCATGTTGATGTATGGCAAAACCAATACAGTATTGTAAAGTAAAATAAATAAATAAATAAAATAAAAAAAGAATAATAAAAAAAAAAAGAATGCTGCTGTTAACAACATGTGAATGAGATTCTTGATCTAGAGACAGTATAAAACAACAGAAAAAATTAATTGAGGATGAACCCATTCTATGACCTAAAGTTTAAGCTTGAGCTAATTTTTAACCAAACAGGTTGAAATGGCATCACAGCCATAACCCATTAGAAGCTGGTCAAAATGCTAGCCAAATGTGACTGAAAAATATCTGTCCCTTCATTGGTGTTATAAAAAAAAAAATTCCCCTGGTATTTGTGTCCTTCTTGTTCTGTGACTCCACTCTGATCCAAGAGGTGTCTTTCTCTATTGAGACATCTATATCAAGTGAGACAATTCCTCTGCTTTTTAAAAAGCAATTTCTCAAAGTTCAGACTTAAAATATAGTTGCTTCAGCAATTTCTTACACAACTCTAATTGTTTCTAGTTGCCTTTGGGTGTGTGTGTAAGATTCACTTTCTACTAATGCCTAGGGTAGGCATGGGTCATGCCTACATGGCTTATTCCATGAGAAAATTGCCTCTCTCAGATTTAAGGGGCTGCATAGGAGAATAGTCAAAAAACCACTCTGATTTTGGAGTGAAAGGGACAATTTTCCTGCATTGTTCATAAATCTTTTACTATATTATATTTCCTGTGTTACAGGGTCAGAAATCCCCTCTGCTTACAGAAGCCTGGGACATGTTGGTTATTTCACTTGACTATGTCCCCACCTATCGAACGGTTGTTCAGTTATCCAAGTCTTGTCCAACTCTTTGCGACCCCATGGACTGCAGCATGCCAGGCTTCCCTGTCCTGCACCATTTCCCCGACTTTGCTCAAAATCCTGTGCATTGTGTCAATGATGCCACCCAACCTTCTCATCATCTTTTGCCCCCTTCCCCTCCTGCTCTCAATCTTTCCCAGCATCAGTGTCTTTTCCAATGAATCAGCTCTTTGTACCAGGTAGCCAAAGTTTTGGAACTTCAACTTCTACACCAGTCTTTCCAATGAATATTCAGTGCTGATTTCCTTTAGGATGGACTGGTTTGATCTCTTTGTTGTCCAAGGGACTCTCCAGGGTCTTCTGCAGCACCACAATTCAAAAGTATCAATTCTTGGAGCTCAACTTTCTTTACGGTCCAACTCTCACATCTGTATATGATGACTGGAAAAATCATAGATTTGATTATACGGATCTTTGTTAGCAAAGTGATGTCTCTGCTTTTTAATACACTGTCTAGGTTTGTCGTAGCGTTTCTTCCAAGAACAAGTGTCTTTTACTTTCATGGCTGCAGTCACTATCTGCAATGATTTTGGAGACCAAGAAAATAAAATCTGTCACTGTTCCCACTTCTTCCATATTTTTCCATGAAGTGATGGGACCAGATGCTATGATCTTAGTTTTTTGAATGTTAGATTTTAAGCCAGCTTTTTCACTCTCCTCTCTCATGCTCATCAAGAGGCTCTTTAGCTCCTCTTTGCTTCCTGCCATTAGAGAGATATCATCTGTGTATCTGAGGTTGTTGATATTTCTTCTGGCAATCCTGATTCCAGTTTGTGAGTCATCCAGCCTGGCATTTTGCATGATATACACTGCATATAAGTTAAATAAGTAGAATGACAATATATAGCCTTGACTTACTCATCTTCCAATTTTGAACCAGTCCATTGATCCATGTCCCGTTCTAACTGTCACTTCTTGACCTGCATACAGACTTCTTAGGAGGCAGGTAAGGTGTTCTGGTATTCCCACCTTTTTAAGAATTTTCCACCATTTTTTGTTATCCATACAGTCAAAGGCTTTAATGAGGCAGAAGTAGAGATTTTTTCTGGAACGCCCTTGCTTTCTTAACGATCCAGTGGATGTTGGCAATTTAATCTCTGGTTCCTCTGCTTCTCTAAGTCCAACATGTGCAAGTGAAATTTCTCAGTTCACATACTGCTGAGGCCTAGCTTGAATTATTTTGAGCATTACATTGCTAGCATGTGAAATGAGTGGACTGTATTATCACATAAGAATCCTTGAGGTAGTCTTATATTGTAATTCTTTCAGCTATAATGTAGTCTAAATTTAAGAACCACAACTGAACAAGACTGAACACTTAACCAGTTTGCTTTTTATTAGCAAATTCATGAAAAGATTAATAGAGTTGACTATATAAATAGTTAAGCTTTCTGTAATACAAATGAACTGGGAGAAGACAGTCAAAGAACATGAAGAGGCAGTGAATTGAAAAAGAAAACTAAGATACTAAATATATGAAAAATGTTTAACTCTACTAAAAATTAGGGAAATAAAACATTTTTCCTGTTGGCTCAGACGGTAAAGTGTCTGCCCGCAATGTGGGAGACATGGGTTTGATCCCTGGGTCAGGAATATCCCGTACAGAAGGAAATGGCAACCCACTCCAGTACTCTTGCCCGGAAAACTCTATGAACTGAGGAGGCTGATAGGCTATACAGTCCATGGGGTCGCAAAGAGTCGGACATGACTGAGCGACTTCACTTCACTTTATACATAAAGTTATCTGTCCACGTGTATATCTATGTGTACAAAGACCCTGTTGGTGAGTTGTACTAACAATATTAGTGCCATTTTTCTGGATGCCATTTTGGAAATAGATTTCCAAATCCCTAAATAGTGTTTTTGGCCCTTGGTCCAGTAATTCACTCTAGAAAACTATCCTAAGGAAAGAATTGGGGATGTGCACAAAGATTCATGTAGAAAATTGTCAATTGCAGATCTGATTGCAATAACACAAATTTGAAAATAATGTGTATTCAGATGAAAATAAAAGAAGTGTTAAAGGAAGAAATTCTATGTGGACATAATAAGGAATAATCTGCAGCAATTTTAAAAAGTATGCTTAAGAACAATATTTAGTAATACAGGTTAAGGATGACTTGGACTTGCTAAGTGAGAAACGATGTTACAGAGCAGTTTTTACAAAACGGTATGAATTAGAAAATAATTAAAAATATTGCGTGAATATGCACAGAAAAGAAGCAGATACTTCAGAATATAAGTAACAGTGTACGTTTAGTGGGTATTGGGATTTATGAGTGACTTTAATTTTTTTGGTTATACTGATTTCATTAGTGGGCATAAGTGATTTGGAAAAAGATAAATATATTTAAACTTAAAGATTTTATTCTCTATTAAAATGACTAGGACTAATGTACTTTAAATGGAGTATCTTCCTTGCTTGCTGTATAGACATTTTCCTTCACATTTCTAGTCATAAATCTATTCTTTTGTCTCCAGAGTGAGTTCCTAAATCTTTATTCCTCATTCAGAACTCAGAGAAAGGATTAAAGGCAGTCATTACTTTCTACTCTTTTTATGCAGGCTGTGGAATCTGCTTTTAATGGTCCTGCTTGACATCCCCGTTTTTAGAAACATTTACTTAACCTCTACTTCTGCTCTACTGAGACATTTTTGTTTACATCAGGTTAGACCTTGACCTTCACAACCTCACACTCACGGGAAATCTGTTGTTGTTGTTGTTGTGTTTTTAAAAAGATTTACTATAAATTGTTTTGGCTGATTCTTTTAGGTTTGGAAATAGCCAAAAGCAATCTTACTTTGGACTATTTGGGGAGAATTTATTTTCCCTCTTCTAGCTTAAAAAGATTTCATTATGAAAGTGAAATTATACAGACAGTGAATAAAGAAAGTGTCAAAACTTTTTTTACCCCTAAGCTCGAGTGGTAAAAAAAAATCATCTATTGCCGTTTCTGGCAACTAGTCAGTTCTCTCCTGTTTCCTTGGGGGCACAGTGGCCTGCAGAGTGGAGCTTCAGTCAGAATCTTCACTGTCTTCCAGATAATTTGAAAGGAACAGACTTGGTGTCTAGTTTTAGGCAACTAGCATCTGGTAGCCTCTCACAGAGAATTCTAAGGGATTTTTGAAATGAGATAAAAAACTTTACTCCACTTTCTAGAGAATGCCATGAGTTGGTACAGATGTCTGTTATTTATTGCAAGGAAAGTAATACAATGTAACTATGGGAAGTATTTTTCATATGTGCAGGGATAAGTGTGAGAAGGAAAAGTAAGTCTAAATAATTTCCACCCATCTCTATATCTCTCTTCAACCTACCCAGACTCTGAGAAAATATCCTGGAGGTTCCCACTACATCTAGTTTTCCTGTGTATCACAGACCACTCCCAGGACACAGGGGAATAAAAGACCATGGCAGACTCACAACTCTGACCCTGACTCCCTGTCGTGGGATCTCCTGACTAATTATTACTGAGAACATTTTATGTACAGTCAGGTATAGGGTCCTCTCACTTCCCGCATGGTTCTCGTGGGTTTTTTTTTTTGTTGTTGTTGTTGTTGTTTTTCTTTTCTAATTCTGGCCCCTGGGCAATGTTGGACTAAGGCCTTTGATGATCTTGAAGCCATACAGAGTATTAATGTCAGTTCAGCAATCATGATGACCATGTAGAGACTGTTGCTGGCTACAGGGAAGATGCCAGCTCCTGCAGGCCTGAGCAGTTTATCATCTTGTAAAATGCTCAGGCTTTGGATTTAGACAACCGAGGCTCCCCAGTTTACTAGTTGTGAGACCTGAGATAAACACACTCTTCGTCTCCCACTATCAATAGAATTCTTCACTGAATTCAGAGCAATGTGCCCAGCAAAAACTTGACATTCATCAAACTCCTGGGCAGCAGAGTGTGACCATGTGGCAATTTGGGCCACAACAAAAATGAACTTTGAGACTTTGGGGCAATGTTAACTAGAGGGAAAGGGAGGAATGTCCTTAATTTCTACTTCATTCTCTTACTCTTGCCTAGAAATGTAAGTGCGACACTGAAACTCCAGCAGCCAGCTTGGGTCATGAGCTGATTTTAGAAATTCAGTTCAGTTCAGTCACTTAGTTGTTGTGTCTGGCTCTTTGTGACCCCATGGGCTGCAGCAGGCCAGGCTTCCCTGTCCATCACCAACTCCTAGAGCTTGTTCAAATTCATGTCCGTCGAGTCAGTGATGACATTAAGCCATCTCATCCTCTATCATCCCTTTCTCTTCCTGCCTTCAATCTTTCCCAGCATCAGGGTGCTTTCCAAAGAGTCAGCTCTTCACATCAGGTGGCCAAAGTATTGGAGCTTCAGCTTCAGCATCAGTCCTCCCAATGAATATTCAGGACTGATTTCCTTTAGGTTGGACTGGTTGGATCTCTTTGTCGTTGAAAGGTTGTTGTTGAACCACAGAAGATGCCGGGATTCTTGGCCTCCAGAGGAGAAGAATTCAATCTGGGGCCAGAGACAAGGCTTGACTGCTCAGAGCTTTTGTGTAATAGAGTTTTATTAAAGTATAAAAGAGATAGAGAAAGCTTCTGACATAGACATCAGGAGGGGGCAGAAAGAGTGCCCCCTCACTTGTGTCAGCAATGTAGTTATACATTTCTAATTTGTTATTACAATGAATCAAAAGAATGTCTGGAGGTTGTAAAGACTTTACTAGACCCACTCCCATAACTTACTTTTTTTAAGATAATGAAATAGGCTAGAAGATCTTTTCCAGAAACTGTCCTCAAGCGGGATACCTTGTTATATAATCCTCAGGAATGAAGAGGGGAAAAAAGGTTTGTCCTTTCCTCCTCCTTGAGAACTCCAGACCCCTCTTTCCTTGGGGACCCCTGGACTTCTTATCAACCTGCCTAGAATTTGACTCTCTCATTGTCCAAGGGACTCTCAAGAGTCTTCTCCAACACCACAGTTCAAAAAGCATCAATTCATTGACACTCAGCTTTCTATATAGTCCAATCTCACACCCATACATGACACTGGAAAGATAATAGCTTGACTAGACAGAACTTTTATGGCAAAGTAATGTCTCTGCTTTTTAATATGTTGTCTAGGTTGGTCATAGCTTTTCTTCCAAGGAGCAAGCGTCTTTTAATTTCATGGATTTTAGGAATGGAAAGTAGTTAATTAAGGAAGCAGAACAGAAAGAAAAAAACCACAGGCGTCCCATGATGTGGTCTGAACAGCGTATTTTCAGGCATCTTTTTATGGGAGGAAAATAAATTTCAAATTTATGTAAGCTGTTGTCATTTTGATCTTACGTGCAATATACAGCCAAGCTAATCCTAACTGTGTGTGTTGTGCTCAGTCGTGTCTGACTTTTTGCGACCCCTTGGACTGCAGCCCGCTAGGCTCCTCTGTCCATGGGATTTCCTAGGCAAGAATACTGGGGTGGGTTGCCATTTCCTACTCCAGGGGATCTCCCTGATCCAGGAACTGAATCCACGTCTCCTTCACTGTCAGGCAGGTTCTTTACCACCGCATCACCTGGGAAGCCAATCCTAACTAATATATTGCAACTTATTTATCTAGGAAACAGGGACAAAAGCTATAGCTAAACCATAGGATTACTGTAAGGATATAAGGAAATAATACGGATAAAGCATTTTTATGTTCATTAAATGTTATTATTATCACTAATAAAAGCTTAGTTTTCACTTTAAGCTAGATATTATAACCTGAATGAAAGCTTGAATTCTATGAGTCCAATCTTAAAATGGAATTGCATATGTAAAACATGGTCTAGCCACAAAAATAATTAGAAGCAATTTACATTTTAATTGGAGTTACTAAAAAATATCAAAGTGTATCCAATTTGAGATTCAGAGACACTTTACTTTAAATGGGGAAGATTCCTTTTTATTTTTGGTTAGTTCTTTTGAAAAAAAAAATGTCAGACTTACAAAATTTGCTGGAATAGTACAAAAAACTTCTATAACTTCTTCACCCAGATTTCCTAAATGTTAACATGCTATTGCATTTCCATAATCACTCACTTATAAGCCCATTATCATAAAAATTTTTTTTAACTTGTGTTTCCCAAACAAGGAAATAACTAGCATGACAGAGGGATGTGCTCAGTTATGTCTGACTCTTTGCGACCCCATGGACAGTAGCTTGCCAGGCTCCTCTGTCCACGGAATTTTTCAAAAAAGAATACTGGAGTGGGTTGCCAACTTCCTTCTCCATGGGGTTTTGCTATCCCAGGGATCGAACTCACATCTCTACAGCTCCTACATTGCAGCTGGATTCTTTATCTACTGAGCCATTGGTGAAGCCCAAAATAACTAGCATACAATACTCCAAACCAGAAAATCTACACTCCTGATACTATACTACCATTCTTCCATGGGGACATTCACATTTCATCAACTGCCTCAGTAATAACGTATTTTCTTCTGTTCCAAGATCCTCTCCAGAAATACTTGGGTGTTTAGTTGTCATGTGTCTTTAGATACTTCAGTCTGCATCCCTTTCTGTCTCTCCCTGTCCTTGATACTTTTAAAGAGTATAGATTTTTGATTTTATATCTTCATTCTCTGGTCATGCTATTTCTCATGACCAGACTCAGATCATTCTTTCTTGCCAGGAAATAATGGAAGTGATGCTGTTCTTTTCCTAGTGCATCAAAAACAGGAGGCATAACTGTCAGATCCATCTCCAGGGATCTTAACTCTGGTCACCTCATTAGTATATCCGTTCTTGTCAACCTTCTCCAAATTAAATTCTTAACTTTGCTCTTACAAATGAACTTTTAATATAGATGTTGTGGGGAGGGAGGTGGGAGGGGGGTTCATGTTTGGGAACGCATGTAAGAATTAAAGATTTTAAAATTTAAAAAAAATAAAAAATTAAAAAAATATATATTATAGGGAAGTATCATGAGATTATGCCAACATTCTCTGCCTCATCAAACCTCCACCCATTAGTTTTAGCATACTCTAAAGACTCCTATCTGAATCAACCTGGACTGTGATATTTGCCAAGCGGTGATTCTCTAATTACGTCATTCCTTTTACATTTATTCATTGGCATTCATGCTAGGGAAGAGCTTTCTCTTCCTCAGCCCTGCCCATATTGATTTATATATTTATACCTTTTAGATCCTTATTTGGACTTTTATGTTCTTTTGGTATGTTCCCATCATTTATCAAACATTCCTGATTTTCTGGAAAAACCACATGCTCCAGGCTTACTTTATGCTTTTCTTATCCCAGTCCTGGAAAAAAAATTCTGAAAGGAGCCCTAATCCTTCTTAGTGGAGGTAGATATATAGAAGTTAAGCTTTATGTACTTCAGGTACTCATTGTATTTTATGTGGGGATGCCACTATTTCTATGCCCTCTCAGTGGACAGCATTAAGAAATGTACATATATATGCATACATATTATGTAAATACTTCTCCTCATTCACCTTTATTTCTATGTTTATGCATGTATGTGTCACAGACACATATCTATGTGTATACCACAGTCTTCAATATATTGAATTATTTGTTCAATTTTGCTTACTTACTCAATATAATCAGTCCCCCAACCACAATGACCATTTCTTCAACCATCTCTGCTCCTCCTTGTCATAGTCTGTTTCCTTGATTGGCTTACTGGCCTGTGCCTCAGAGAAGAGAAGGAAAGAGAAGGAAAAACAGAGAGAGAAGAAGCAGCAAACACTTCAAATATCTTTTCCCTCATTCCTCTTTCTCATGGTGTTTTTCACTTTGTACCTATCACAGAGGAGGGATGTCTCAACTCAAAATACATACTCATTAATATGAATTTTCTTGCACATGCGCACATGGCAAACTTCTGAACATTCAAAAGTGAAGCTTAATCTCTACATGCACCTGTCTCCACCCTCCATGATCCCTCAAATCTTCTGCATTTTAAATCAAACATAGTAGCTATAAACAACTGAACAATACTTTATTTTTTTATTAAAATATATAGAAAATAGAAAATAATGTAGTTCTGGAGAAACTTGACCTTGCCTGCAAAACTCTTTAACTGTCAGTGAGAATTAAATATATGAAGGTAAATGCAGGCTTTCACATTTATATTTCAGACAAAGCCATAGGGTGTGGGGGTGTGTGTGTGTGTGTGTGTGTGTGTGTGTGTGTGTATGCTTGCTCAGTTTTTCTATCTGCAACTTCTACCATATGATATTTTGAAATAAAATAATGAATGCTAAAAAAATCATATAGTCAAGAAAAGGCTGTGTGTTGCATTATTTAACCTAGAATAGGCATATCTTTTTCTTGACAATGAAAAGTTCATTCCCCTCTTTCATTGTGCAAATTCTTTCCTTAAATTTTGACCCACAGTAAGCTTTGTGTAGAAACTGTTAACTTGTAGTTTTTCGTTTTCACTAGGCACATAATTCTAATACAATTTACAGCCTCCCATGTGGTTACAAAGGCCAAAGCAGCTTGAGTGAAGCAGAGGCGCACTGATCTTCTTCAGGCTGAGCCCGTAAAAGCATTGGTACAGTGCTCCTGTTCTTCTTCCCTCATACTCTGGCCAGATGCACATACCAGTAGAGGACTCCAAGCCTGATGCCAGGGCCACTAGAGGAAAAGAATCTGTTTCTGCTTGGAGTGAAACCCCTCATCCTTCACGCCCCTTAATGTGCACAGGACAGCAAGGTGTATAGGTAACACAACACATCTTGGTGATTGTGATTTGGCATTTTTTATTATAATCCTCAGTCTACTTGATTAACAAAATCTCTAAAACAGAATGCAATATGGCTTCCTACTAGGGAATAAATCAGAAACAATATTCACTGATGGATAGATTTCCTCAGTGGCAGTAGATAGCAAAGTTTGGATGACTGAGCAAGATGTTTTTTTTTTCACGTTACCATGAAAGTTTCCTACAGTTTTAGTGAGCAATGTTATAATACTTTTTAAGGCTCTTGAGTTTTAGTTCCAAGCAAGGTGCTCAGTTCCATGTGAAGCACTCTAATGCAACCAACTTGAATGGCTCATCTAGAGATTGTGAAACATGACCCTAGTAGAAAGTGGCAAGTGAAAACAGTGATGGTCCCTTCCATGAACCAGCATACTGACTCATAGAGATATTTTAGATCTGGTCAAATATTGACACAATATTACTGTAACAGGTATTTTCTTTTTCACATTTATTGTGTGAAAGTTGCTCAGTTGTATCCAGCTTTGCAACCCCATGGACTATACACTCCATGGAATTCTCCAAGCCAGAATACTGGAGTGGGTAGCCTTTCCTTCTCCAGGGGATCTTCAACCCAAGGATTGAACCCATGTCTCCCACATTGCAGGCAGATTCTTTACCAGCTGAGCCACCAGGGAAGCCCAAGAGTACTAGAGTGGGTAGCCTATCCCTTCTCTGGAGGATCTTCCCGATCCATGAATTGAACTGGGGTCTCCTGCATTGCAGGCAGATTCTTTACCAACTGAGCTATCAGGGAAGCCTTCGCAATACATCTTTGAGTTGCATAGGTGTTGATAGTCTTTCCTTTGTGTCTTTAACTAAAAAGAATGATTAAATAGTAGGGAAGACTAAACTCAAAATCACTAAGGTATTTCCTTTCTTCAGAGAGAGCTTCTAGACATGAGAGGTGGATTTATTTGCCCTTGCACTACTGTCCAAGAAATGAGAAGAATGACCAAGACATCAACTCTCTGGATGCATGAATCCTTTGCGCTGCTCTGCTCTGTTGGGATGTTCCTCCTTGCTTTTTAATCCTGGGTCCCATTTCTCCTTGGCGTGGGCCTGGGGACATTCTCTACAGACGGCCCTTGACACTGGAAATTCTTCCTTTTGGTTGATCAAAGCTGGTATGGCCTGACCCCACCCCAGGAAGTGGTGGCAGACACATCTGTTCAGTCTGGCTTTCTGCCAACAGGGGATTTACTCTCGGGTGAGGGGGGAGAGGGGACTTTAATGTCAGGAGGGGATTTATTGTTGGCTAATGGGGTGTGGTGAGTGCGAAGGGTGGGAACCACTTCAGCTCCTTGGCTGGACTGTCTGACTTTTTGTGCAGCAGGGTTTAATCTTTGTATGTGGGTTCCAAGACTTTTGTGAGGGGCAAGTTGCTGAATTGGTGAACTTTAATGGTAAACTGAAAAACTTTGAGGGGAGTAAAATATATATAGATTTGTGAAAAACAAGAAGATAAAAGGGAAAGTTTGCTGACTACATACAGTGAGATACTGTTTAGCATCAGACAATTGAAGATGCAATTCGGAGTTCTGATAATCCTCACTACTTAGCCAGCGCTGCCTCACAGACCAGGGGAAAGCAAGGAAATAGGGCCCAGACCCACTCTGTGTTCTGAAATTCTGGCTTTCACTGCAGGGAAGCCACCAGACTCTTCGCATCTCTTTGTCATCTTATCAACAATCATAATAGCACTAGAATTTTATGTTGAATTGTGAAAAACATTTTCTATTTTGTGAAATGATTACATGATGAGGGAGGGGGGACATGGCATTATATTATACTGTTTCTGGACCATTTAATGCCTGGAGGACTAAGGTTGCCTGATGAAACCATACTAGAATATGGTCCTGACCACAGCATTCTGTCAATGATTCAGTACAGGAATAGGAAATAAATGCTGTGGGGTCTGAGTTTGATTTTAGAAGTTGAGAGAAAGTCACTATTTTGTATTCTAAGAAATCCTTTACTTTTCTTACCTCTATATTGTTTTCTAAGATGCCAAGGCCAGAGAGTTTGCCTAGATCAGAACCATCTGCCCCATCATCGATTTTATCTAGCTTATATGTCAACTGTTCAGTCATATGATGATGTTTATACAAAAGAAATACAAGTTATGGTCCCTGCTCGCCATATAGCAGAAGTTCCTTTTTGAAGTCTAGGTCTAAGAGCTCAAGCAGGGCCATAGCCAATATGTAAATTAGAAAAGGATACATTCTTTGGCACTCAAAATCATGATTGCAAACTTTAGTGAGTGGAGTGCGGACTGCATTTCAGCCCTCTTTGGCCCTTTGTCTTTGCCCCACACATCTTTGTGTGCTTTGGATTCCATCATATCTTATGGATATGAAATATCATATCTTATATAACTCAAGGATACATCTGTTGGCAATCTTGGTTGCAAGAGGGATCACAAACAAACCTTCTGGTAAATAAATCATCTTAAGGGAAGAGACATTAGAGGCAGACAACTTGAATCCAAGAGCCACATATCCTAGCAGACCAGTCTGGGATATTCCAAAGGTAGCATGGCATCTGTCCCTAGACTGTTTGCTACTGAAAGAATTGTTCCAAGAAAAAAATTTCAGTTGGGAGGACATTGAGAAAACAAGGAAACCCTTCTGGGGCTCCGTATTAGAACATAGTACAGAGCTAGAGGACAGAGGGGAGTGTGTGGTAGCTTTAGCATTGGGGTGACCTTGGTGAGTTTGGTTCATCAACTCAAGAAGTTTCAGTACAGATCAGCTACAGAAGTTGGAGTTTGGAGCCACTCAGAGTGGCTAAATGACAACTTCTCCCAAGTTAAAATCAGTGAAGGAGAGTGGATAGTATGAATTCCATATATCAGCATACAAGTACTCATTGGAGAGTTCCAAAAATACCTGGGAGAGGGGGAGATATTTTAAAAAGGGCTGAAATTTCTGAAATTGTGAGTTGAGGATGAGTCATAAGAATATTATTTGTTGCTGTTATTATGACATTGTTATTAGTGTCAGGTATTATTGTTCATCTGTAGGTCAAGTGGGAAACCAGAATAGCACACGTGTATGCGAAAGTATGAAGTAACCATGCATGCCACTCTAGAGTAACTTCCTTACAAAAGGGTGTGAAATACAAGATGGTGGATTGTTCCAAGAGGCAAATCACTGTAATTTGTATATATTCCTCTTGAATTGGGTGTCACTAGTTGGGTTCAATAGAGTGAGCAATTTATAATAATTAATGAGTGGAGGTTCTTGGTCAATCCTCTCATATTTTCCTTGCAGTAAAGGGAGAGAGAAGAGGAGGAGAGGGGGTTAAGGGGATGGGGAGAGGAGGGAGGAGGCATCATGTGATGCTTGTGCAGTGGAAGACATGCGAAGGGAATCTCCCTAAAGTGAGAACCAGGACTTCTGGGTTCTACACCTTGTTCTACGCCTGCTAGGAAAGTGGTGGTGGGAAAATTATTGATCTTCTCTGAGCTTGGATTTTCTCATCTGCAAAATAAATGAACTGAGCTGATTGATGTAGATTTCCTTCCTGAGTCTGATGCTCATGTTTGTCTTTGAATACAGTCATCATTGAAAAAAGAAACTTTGCCTACAAACCCAGTGAGCAGTTTGCGGCTTATTTTAGTAGGATAGAACTGCAACTAAATCATGATGTAGAAGATTCAGCTTTTTGACTAGAGCATTTTGGTCCATGGCTAATTCAAACCAAGGCTCTACAAGCCCACATGAACCAATGTTTTTCTGCACTCCTGAGTATACGTGTTTTGCTACCTCTTTGTCCATTTTTCTTTCCTCTGTTGCTTCCTCTGTGTCAGGTTCCTATTTTCTTTGGGTCTCTGTATACATTTGTAGGACTTCTCCTAACCCTCTCAGACTGGCTGGGCATTTAGTCAGTGCTTTTGCACATCCTGCCAAAATAAGCTTGATTATGTACACCCTGTTTATTTTCCCTTCTCAGACATCAGGTATTATTCTGCATTGCAGTGCCTGCATAAAAGTAAGATATCCCCAATTAAGGCTGTAGTGTGTCTGCTGCTAAAGTTGGTGGATTTGAAGTCAGACCAACCAGAGGTACCCATCAACCAACAGCATTTAATGTCTCCTAGAGTTTTCAAGTTCTCTGCCATAGTAATTCAGAAGACATTTCAAATAAACAATCTTATGCAAAAGAGAAGAGGTGAGGGGAGGGAAAGGAGGAGAAGAGGTAAGAGAGAGAAGAGGCAAGATTGTAAGGGAAAGAACCTGAAGAAATGGCGCCTTATCACATTTCTTTTCATCACATATATTGGACTGGCCAAAAAGTTCATCTGGGTTTTTTCAGATGATACAGACAAACTTTTGGCCAACCCAATAATATTAGAATTTTGTCCTTTTAAGATATACCCACTTTTGGATCAAACTACAATTTCCACATTCCAGTTTCCCCAACTCAGGAGCACTCATTGGCTCCTTAAGCCAGTGTGCATTTGTAGTTTTGAAGCAAGCTGATTTTCTTTTGTTTGTTTCCATTGCTTTTCTATAGTAGCGAAAACCTTTCATATAATTAAGGGTAGTCTTACATATCTGTATTCACGAAAATGCTACAACTACTATTTTTATAGCTAAAATTTCATTTTAATTCCTTATTGAAACAATGTTGAATTTTGAGTCCACATACTCCTAAATGGCTGAAATTTCCACACATACTCCCTATATGAATAAATGAAGTGACTTCTATTGTTTTCATATGAAAGTTGATACAGGAAAAAAAAAAGATAAGACTATATAGTTTGAGGATCTATTGACCAACACCTATATCAAAGAAAAGAGGAGAAAAATATGATTAAATGAGGCAAAATAACTTCTGTCTTATATTATTGAAAGTATTAATGACATTAAGGTAGTAAAATCAGGTGATATTTATGGAAGTTGCTTTCCAAGACATCATTTGTGTTGCGATAATTAAAGTTACATATAAAACTGTGCAGAAAGTATAAGAGAGGTGGGTTTGACCCAGGGTCAGTAAGATCCCCTGGAGGAGGGAATGGCAACCTACCCCAGTATTCTTGCCTGGAGAACCCCATGGATGGAAGAGCCTGGTGAGCTACAGTCCATAGGGTCTCAAGGAGTTGGACATGAATGAAGCGACTTAGCACACATTCACACATAAAATTGTTATAGATGATTTGGTTCTGAAAAGGCTAGAGGGAGAAATTTAATTAAATCACCAATGTATATAAATATAAGCAAAAAATGCCAGAAACAAGTGCATGTTGATGATGGTTTTCTGCTTCCATGGAAAATTAGTAATGAGACAGTAAAAGAAAAAGATGAAACAAAAATTGTAAGTAACTTTTATATGACAGTCTTGTGCTTGGCAACACAATGGAACATTACTAAGGCATAAAAAAGATAAAATAATGTCATTTTCAGTAACATGGATAGACTTAGAGATTACCATACTAAGTGAAGTAAGTCAGACAGAGAAAGACAAACGTCATACAATAATGCTTACAGGTAGAATGTGAAATGATGCAAATGAACTCATATTTAAAACAGAAGCAGACTCACAGACAAAGAAAACACACTTATGGTTATCAAAGAGAAATGAGAGGAGGGATAAGTTAGGACTTTGGGATTAAAATATATATACTACTGTATATGAAATAGATAACCCACAACCGACTGGGAACTATACTCAATATATTTCGATAGCCTTTAATGGGGAAGAATCTAAAAAGTGTATGTCTCGATACATATGTATATGTGTCTATGCATACGTCGTTTTGCTGTACACCTGAAACTAGTGCAACTCGTAAGTCAACTGTATTTCAATGAAAACTCAAAAAAAAAAGTTTATAAAAGATTTCTTACCCAAACCCCTCTAAGGGAATTTCCATTGTTCTTATTTTACAATGAGGAAATACACTGGGAGGCGTAAAGTAATTGGTCCAAAATCACTTAGCTATCAAATGGCACAGCTAAGAATTTTAGCTGGGCTCAGACTCATTTCAGAGATTCTGTTCTTTCTACTTTGATTTCTTGTGATTAGTTTTATATTTAATCATTCAGTTCATTCCTTCTTGTTCTAAAGAAATTACACAGGATTTGATTACCATTACCTGCACAATTCACCTTGATATGGTAGTTTCCAATCTGAAATCATGTTAGCATTGAATATTGAACAATGCACCAGTTTCAACATGGCATTGCCATTCTGGATGTACACACATTATTCAGAATAAAGAATGTTCTTTTTCATTTTGACTAAGGCATTATAGTTCAGTTTCTTCCTACTTATTTCTGACCATCTGAATAGTTCTGTTCCACTCTCCTGTGAATGTGAAAGCCCAATACATATTTACTTAACTTCTTTCTCTGAAAAGTCAATGAACCATTCTCCTTGGCCATAAATGTACTGTAAGCCATTGTTTAACTTTAATCTTTGGAAACACATTCCTTAGATATTAGAGTCTCTCATAATTTAAATTTTCAGTATCATCAAGGATTTGTGAAATTCTGAAGGCAGAATTAATGTTGAACCAAATGAAAATATTTCCTGGAGGAGGGCATGGCAACCAAATCCAGCATTCTTGCCTGAAGAACTCCATGGACAGAAGAGCCTGGCGGGCTACAGTCCATAAGGTTGCAAAGAGTTGGGCACAACTGAGATGACTTGGCATGAAACCGAAAATATGAAATAGGCTCTTATGTCTCATGCTCTGGAAGTTGAGAAGTGGCTACAGCAAACATAAGGATAGAGTATTAAATTTCCAAAGAATAAGCAATTACTGTTGAAAACAGTGTGTGCCTCTTTGAGGTGCCATATGAAAATACAGGACAATGGCTCTCCTGATAGCTGTGAAAGGTTAAGGCAAGTCATCAATCAGACAGATCTCCTGTTTCTCAGATGCCTTTCAGGAAAGTTTATCTCTAGCTAGAGCCACAAGAGCCATAACACCAAATGTCAGAGATAGAACAAATACCACAATCTTTACCACCAAGAATCCCTCTTGAAGGATATGATTTCTTGTGACTGCTGAATTGCTAAGCCAGAGATGACCCAAATTTTATATATCTTCAATTTTGTGTATCTTAAGACATATTAAATATATGCTATGACATATATATGTATATAGCATACAATTTACATCTTAAAGAATCATCTTTGGAGAAAAATTTGGGAAATATACACATGAAATATTGATGCTTATCTGTGGTGAGTAATCAGGTTAAGCCTACTGGTAGAATGGATTGAGATAATTAATAGGTGGATGTGTCACAGTGAGTAAATGAATCCATTATAATACATTATGTCACAATCCTATCTTTGCTACCATCATTTTAAAATAAAAATAACATTTAACAAGTTCTGTGCCACAAAGTTGAAAATAGAATGTTATAGAGTTGTCATTATTTCTTTTCTGGGAAGGATTGTGACTGATAAGATAACTATTGCCTAAACTATTTTAGTATGTGGAATTGGCACAGATAAATTCTCTGCTCTATGTACTAATTACTGTAATTTGATCATTATAATGATTATAATTTCATATTCACTTTATATGAGATATTCTCTCAACACTGCCTGTCATATCATAGTAAATTTGCTTGTAAGATTCTTTGGTGGGGGGAACCTATTATATCTTATCAACAATTTCTTTAGTAGCTTAATTAGGATATGTCTTCAAGATATTTGTAACACCTCTGGTAAAGCTTGTTTTCTAAATGAGAATGTTATCTTTCTAACAGCTATGTTGAGACACTGTTTTCAATAGCTGCATTTCTAACATTTTTTGTAAGAAAAAATATTTTTTAAAAAATCCCCTAAAATACCATCAACGAGGTATGTGCCTGCTAAACTGCTTTCGTTTTGTCTGACTCTTTGAGACCCCATGGACTGTAGCCCTGCAGGCTCCACTGCCTATGGGATTTTTCAACAAGAATACTGGAATAGGTTGCCATGCACTCCTCCAGGGGATCTTTCCGACCCAGGGATTGAACTTTTGTCTCCAGCTTAGCCTGCATTGGAAGGTGGGTTCTTTGCCACTAGTGCAACCAGGGAAGCCCATCAATGGGGTACTTTTTAAATTAATAATAACATATGCATACAATAGAGTATCAGATATTTACCCCCCAAAATGAGAAAATTCTTTATGAACTAATTCAGAAAGGTTTCTGAGGTATATTATGGAATGAAAATTGCAAGCTGCAGAATAGTACGTATAGAATATTATTCGTATAAAATAGAATATGTACAAAAATCTATCCCTATTTTCTTGCATTTTCAGAAGAGAAAACTCTGGTAGGATAAATAAGAACATAATGAATGGTTTCCTGAATGTCAGGAAAGGCATGTAAGTGGTAACTGAGTGAGCAGAAGATGGAGTTAAAGACAAACTTTCATTGTATTATTTTCTTTAGAATCTCTATTTCTGACTCCTGGTGCCATGGAAAGTATTTGATGTTCATATGGCCCACTGTGCCTTGCTTTCTTTTATTAACATTTATTTTGAATTTTGAGTCATTCATATAAAAGCCTTTAACTTTTTCATTTTATCACATATATAATTTTTATAATTAAACATTTGATTCATTTGTGATTTATTATGGGACAGATTATGAGAAATAATGATTATCCAGCTGCCTCAAGACTATTGAATAAATTGACATTTGTCTATTGATTAGCAATGTCATCTTGGGAACTCCCTGGTGGACTAGTGGATAGGATTCTGGACTTTCACTGCTGTGGCCCAGGTTCAATCTCTAATCAGGAAACTGAGATCCTGCAAGCCTCCTGGTACATCTTCTTCACATATGAAACTCCCTCAATATTTTTTAACTTTCTATTTTGTTGCATTGGTCTGTCTTTGTATATGCCCCATGTTTTAATTACTAAGACTCTATGCTTTAAAATTAATGGGTCTAGTCTGCCCTTATTGTTCTTCTCTTTTTGAGGTTTGCTAGCTTTTTAAAAACTTTTTTTTCAAAAAGGTGAATCATTAACAGTACATGGGGTCACAAAGAGTTGGACACTACTGAGTAACTAAGCACACATGGGCTGTATTTCACCAGGCTCC
Organism: Capra hircus; assembly: GCF_001704415.2. NCBI lineage: Eukaryota > Metazoa > Chordata > Mammalia > Artiodactyla > Bovidae > Capra > Capra hircus. The sequence goes on along the minus strand of NC_030815.1, from coordinate 30,637,232 downwards.
TCTGTGCATGGGACGTCCCAAGAAAGAATACTGGAGTGTGGTCCCATTTCTTTCTGCAGGGTATCTTCCTGACCTAGGGATCAAACTTGTATCCCCTGTATTGGCATCCAGATTCTTCGCCACTGAGTCACCAAGGAAGCCCTAACATGACCTACAAGTTAGAGACTTTTTTTGATGCAGTATTTTTATTTTTTAATTTTTTTAATTTTTATCTTTATTTTGCTTTACAATACTGTATTGGTTTTGTCATACATTGACATGAATCAGCCACGGGTCTACATGAGTTCCCAATCCTGAACCCCTCTTCCACCTCCCACCCCATATATTCTCTCTGGATCATCCCCGTGCACCAGCCCCAAGCATCCTGTATCTTGTATGGAACATAGACTGGCGATTCATTTCTTGCATGATAGTACACATGTTTCAATGCCATTCTCCCAAATCATCCCACCCTCTCCCTCTCCCACAGAGTCTAAAATTACGTTCTAAACATCTGTGCCTCTTTTGCTGTCTTGCATACAGGGTTATTATTACCATCTTTCTAAATTCCATATATATGTGTTAGTATACTGTATTGGTATTTTTCTTTCTGGCTTACTTCACTCTGTATAATAGGCTCCATTTTCATCCACCTCATTAGAACTGATTCAAATGTATTCTTTTTAATGACTGAGTAATACTCCATTGTGTATATGTACCACAGCTTTCTTATCCATTCATCTGCTGATGGACATCTAGGTTGTTTCCATGTCCTGGCTATTATAAACAGTGCTGCAATGAACATTGGGATACACGTGTCTCTTTCAATTCTGGTTTCCTCGGTGTGTATGCCCAGCAGTGGGATTGCTGAGTCATAAGGCAGTTCTATTTGCAGTTTTTTAAGGAATCTCCACACTGTTCTCCATAGTGGCTGTACTAGTTTGTGATGCAGTATTTTTACAGAATGAAAAATGATTTTGCCTTTCATTGAAACAACATTCAGTATATTAGTCTGGAGTTATACTCGAGGAGCAGCATACAAATGGGCATAATTCTTCTAAAGTATGTTAAGGAACAGACGCAGACAAAATAGAGACTAATTTAACAGTTACTTGGTTAATTCCTCTTTTCTCCAAGGCAGGTTTATTGGAAATGGTTGGAGCAAAATATATGATTTACATACCAACCCCAAACCTACTATGCTTAAGTTAAATTATTTTATTTTTTTAACCTTACAACAATTACTTTATTTTCTAGAAGAGTAGATGGGTAGTGGTTGCATAATAAAGTGTGCTAGTAATTTTGTTTTCTTTTTAATGTTATTTTAAAAATAATTTTTATTGGAATATATTGAGTACAGCACTTTAAAAGATGGTGCTGTTAAAGTGCTGTACTCAATATGCCAGCAAATTTGGAAAACTCAGCAGTGGCCACAGGACTGGAAAAGGTCAGTTTTCATTCCAATCCCAAAAAAAGGCAATGCCAAAGAATGAGCAAACTATTGTACAATTGCACTCATCTCACACACTAGCAAAGTGATGCTCAAAATTCTCCAACCGAGGCTTCAACAGTACATGAACCAAGAACTTCCAGATGTTGAAGTTGGATTTAGAAATTGCAGAGGAACCAGAGTTCAATTGCTGACATCCACTGGAATATCAAAAAAGCAAAAGAATTCCAGAAAAACATCTACTTCTGCTTCATTGACTACACCAAAGCCTTTGACTGTGTGGATCACAACAAACTGCGGAAAATTCTAAAAGAGATGGGAATACCAGACCACCTTACCTGCCTCTTGAGAAATCTGTGTGCAGGTCAAGAAGCAACAGTTAGACCTGGACATGAAACAACAGACTGGTTCCAAATTGGGAAAGGAGTACGTCAAAGCTGTATATTGTCACCCTGTTTGTTTAACTTATAAGCAGTGTACATCATACAAAATGCTGGAATGGATGAAGCACAAGCTGGAATCAAGATTGCTGGGAGAAATATCAATAACCTTAGATATGCAGATGACAACACACTTATGGCAGAAAGTGAAGTGACTGAAGAGCTTTTTGATGAAAGTGAAAGAGGAGAGGGAAAAGCTGGATTAAAACTCAGCATTTAAAAAGCTAAGATCATGGCATCTGGTCCCATCACTTCATGGCAAATAGATGAGAAACAATGGAAACAGTGACAGATTTTATTTTCTTGGGCTTCAAAATCACTGTGGATGGTGACGGCAGTCATGAAATTAAAAGACACTTGCTCTTTGGAAGAAAATCTATGACAAATGTAGACAGCATATTAAAAAGCAGAGACATTACTTTGCCAAAAAAGGTTTGTCTAGTCAAAGCTATGGTTGTTCCAGGAGTCATGTATGGATATGAGAGTTGAGCCATAAAGAAGGCTGAGTGCCAAAGAATTGATTCTTTTGAAGTGCGGTGTTAGATAAGAATCTTGAGAGTCTCTTGGACTGCAAGGAGATCCTACCCGTCAATACTAAAGGAAATCAGTCCTGGATATTCATTGGAAGGACTGATGCTGAAGCTGACACTCCAATGTTTGGGCCACCTGGTGCAGAGAACTGACTCAACTGGAAAAGACCCTGATGCAAGGAAAGATTGAAGGCAGGAGAAGAAGGGGATGACAGAGGATGAGATGGTTGGATGGCATCACTGACTCGATGGACATAAGTTTGAGCAAGTTCCGGGAGTTGGTGATGGATAGGGAAGCCTAACAATTCCATAGGGTTGCAAAGAGTCGAACACAGTTGAGCGACTGGACTGAACTGAATTGATGGGAGTATAGCTGATTCACAATGTTGTGTTAGTTTCAGGTGTACAGCAAAGTGAATTAGTTATACGTATACATATATCCAGAGAAGGAAATGGCAACCCGCTCTAGCATTCTTGCCTGGAGAATACCAGGGGAAGAGGAGCCTGCTGGGCTGCCATCTATGGGGTTGCACAGGGTTGGACATGACTGAAGTGACTAAGCAGCAGCAGTAGCATACATATATTCACTCTTTTTTAGAGTTAAGTTTCCTGTGCTATACAATAGGTCCTTATTTTTTATCCATTTTATGTATGGTAGTGTGTATGTTGCGGCTGAGCGTGCATGCATGTGCAATGTGTATATGTCAATCCCAATCTTCCAATTTATCCCTCCCCACTGCTTTACCGCCTAGTAACCACAAGTTTGTTTTCTATATCTGTAACTCCATTTCTGTTTTGTAGATAAAGGAAAAAAAAGATCATTTTAATATTAACAGTGCAGGAAAAGGTTTTGACCAAATTCAACACCTAATTATGATTAAAAACTCTCCAGAAAGTGGGCTTAGAGAGAACCCACCTCAACATAATAAAAAGTTTGCCATATAAAACAAACCCATGGCAAACATCATTCTCAATGGTGAAAAACTGAGAGCTTCCTTTAAGATTAGGAACAAGACAAGGATGTCCACTCATACCACTATTACTCAGCATAGTTTTGGGAGTCCTAGCCATAACAATTAGAGAAGAGAAAGAAATAAAGGAATCCAGACTGGAAAGGAAGAAGTCAAACTGTCACTGTTTGCAGATGACATGATACTATGCATAGAAAATCCTAAAGATGCCACCTGAAAACTATTAGAACTCATCAATGAATTCAGTAATGTTTTAGGATACAAAATATAATACACAGAAACATCCTGCATTCCTTTACACTAACAATTAAAGATCAAAAAGAGAAATTAAGGAAACAATCCCATTTATCATCACAACAAAAAGAATAAAATAACTAGGAATAAACCTACCTGAGAAGGCAAAAGACCTGTACCCAGAAAACTTTTATATGAGATACTGATAAAGGAAATCAAAGATGATGCAAACAAATGGAGAGATATATCATGGACTTGGATTGGGAAAATCAATATTGAGAAAATGACTATACTACCCAAAGCAATCTACAGAGTCAATGTAACCTATCAAATTACCAGTGGCATTTTTCACAGAACTAGAACAAAATATTTTACAATTTGTATTGAAACACAAAAGACCCAAAATAACCAAAGCCATTTTGAGAAAGAATAATGGAGCTGGAAGAATCAGGCTCCATGACTTCAGACTATACTACAAAGCTACAGTAATTAAGTTCAATTCTTATATTTGAATATTTTCATTGGGTGTAAGAATGTTCTTTAACTATGGTAGCAAGATTTCCTGATGTAATAAATGAGGATATTTATATTTATATATTTGTCTAAAACTTTAACAGCCAACTCAGGGCTAAATTTGGTCCCAATATGAAGCAAAAAATATTTTACAACTAAATGGAACAAATAACAGCTAACAGTTGTTAAGTTTAGAGATTCTTCATTTGAGAAATCTAAATCAATACTTTTGAAAAACCAAGGCTGGAATTAGCAGTTGCAAGATGAGATTTCCACGATCGAAACTCACAAATGTTAGACACAAACCTTTAACATATGTGAAAGATGAGGAAGTTCATTACAGAATGAAAGGCACATACATGAATAATAAAGGAAATGCTCAAAGACTACCAAAGTTAAACAGGACACTGTATAGCATTGATACAGACAAATTAAAAATAAATCACACATATACTTCACTTTCACTTTTCACTTTCATGCATTGGAGGAGGACATGGCAACCCACTCCAGTGTTCTTGCCTGGAGAATCCCAGGGATGGGGGAGCCTGGTGGGCTGCCGTCTATGGGGTCGCACAGAGTTGGACACGACTGAAGTGACTTAGCAGCAGCATACACACAAACATCTCAAGACAACCTCCTTGCAAGTCAGTAGTCATTTGATTTAAACTAAAGTGTCCTCTCAGCCTCCAGGGCCCACAAAGTCTCATGCTCTGGTTTGAAGAGCCCTTGACCCAGATTTGATCCCTGGGTTGGGAAGATCCCATGGAGAAGGAAATGGCAACCCACTCCAGAATTCTTGCCTGGAAAATCTCTTGGACAGAGGACCGTGGTGGGCTACAGTCCATGGGGTTGCAAAGAGCCTGACATGACTGAGCAACTAACACTACCTTTTAAGATTTGATTTACTTCAAATCTCTTGAAGCTCATTTCTGAACAAAAACCAAGATAATTAAATCTGCCAGAAACCAAGATCAGGGTAAAACTTCCCAGTTTTGAGTTCTAACAGCCAGCCCAATCCACTGTCTTTTGTAGATTATGAAAAAAAATAATTGTCATCTGGGAAAGCTAATGAAAACTGGCTCCTTCTTCTAACTCCCACATTTAGCCAAGTTACCACTCCTTTATAGATCTACAGGAAACAGGCAGAATAGAGCACCCATTTGATCATGGAAATCCACCAATATATATTATTTTAGGTTATTTGGATGAAAGTTTCTTACTCATTATGTCTATCAGCTTTGTAACACTAAGGCCATCCTGCCATATCAGAGAGTTTATATTTTGACCTGAACTTCCAATGATGAATAAGAGGGTGATTTCTACCAGGTGAAAATCTTATTTATATATCCTAGGTTAAGAGTAAAAAATCCTGAAGGAGAGCCAAAAGACACATGAACTAGATTATATGTACTTAGAGGAATTTATAAATCAAGTGACTGGTGATTTGTAAGGAGAGTCATGTGTGAGTGTGTGTGTGTGTGTGTGTGTGTGTGTGTGTGTGTGTGTGTATTGTATTTAACTTGTCTGTATCAATGCTATACAGTGCCAGGTTTTGTAAATTATCCAATGTATAGTCATTACCTATTGAAAAGACTAAATATTGGCTTGGAGGCATTGGCTCAACTTTACCATAGGTCTTTTTTATAATTAGATTTTTAGAAAGCTTAGCCCCACATGCTGCTACTTTTAGCTTGATACAGCAGGGTCTAGTTCAGTTATGCTATATGCTTTTCAATTAAACCGTAACTTTCACATGTGCACTTTGTTGTGCTCACCCAACATTAAATAAATGGATAACACCTGAATAAATTCAGAGTCCCAGAATACTCCAATACTTGGGACTAATTTACCAGTGAGAGGTTTTTCGTTTTTGTTTCATCAAGAGTTTCTGCTGAATCGAGGCAAAGCAAGAGTTACTTAAGTACAATCTCAAAAAACAGGTAATAGTAAATTACATAATGGTATTTATGACTGTTTGACCCATTTCTCAACCCATTTAAATCTGGAAATATATGTAATAAATTTGAGTCTGGTTTATACACTTGGACTATTCATATATACAGTAAAGCTCTTTCATAAAGCTTCTTATCAGGGGAAATGTCTTAGAAAGGAAATGGAAAATTATGGGCATGGAGATAGGACATGAGATTTCAGCCTCCTATTTTACATTTATATCTCCTTATTTGTATTAAAAGACACAGCTACTGACAATGACGCTGTACATGTGTATAATGTGTCAAGGAGACATATATCCTCAGAAATTCTTGGAACAGTGAGAACTCTCTGGCCTGCCCTTACTGCTGATGTCATTTTTCTAGCAGCTTTTTCTTGGTAAAGCTGAATGACAACGACAGTAAATGTGAATCTTCTCATTTGGAAAGATTTAACATGATTTTTATTAGATATCTGTTGTGAGGACTATTGTAGAGAAGGTATCTAGTGACTATTGGTTAATGATGATAACTTTCTGCCAAATAAAATGAATTATGCATGATGCAGATACTGACCAACTGGGTGAAGAAACTGAAAAATTCTGTGAAAGATGTAGATCTTCATATTGTAGTCTGTGAACTACTTGTCTTTTGGGATTCCTACTAAAAATAAAAATTCCTAGCCCATTCCTAAGGTCCTGTGTTTAAGAGTCTAAGGTTCTGGAAATTTAAATTTTAACTACTTCTTTGGTGATACTCCTATACTATAAAGCTTGACAACTATTAAATCTTGGATTCTTAAAAGACTTCTGATTACCTAGATGTTCATTTTCCTTTAGATTACTAGAAAGAAGATCTACAGAGAATATAATTTTCAATACTAGATTCTGAATTTGTTTTCACATGGTAACAGTAATATTTTAGTATCTGAGAAGTCTTAAGCTATGCCTATAAAAGCTTTAAAAATACAGCAGAAAATTAAAATATTCCCAATGGGGAACATCTGACTTTTGAAGAAAATTTCTGATTTTTGTTCTACCAATTTTTTAAAGCAGTAAGCTTGGTGCTTAGTAAACAAAGAAGTTTTGAATCAATTTACTAATGGAAAGGTCAGGAAGAAAAAGACCATATTGTAAAACAAAACTTTTTCCTTTACCATGAGCAGCAGGAAAATGTGTGAAAGGTATAGCTAGAGAACTTTTAGAATTAAATGAAATATAGAATGATATCATGGAGAAGGCAATGGCACCCCACTCCAGTACTCTTGCCTGGAAAATCCCATGGATGGAGGAGCCTGGTAGGCTGCAGCCCATAGGGTCGCACAGAGTCGGGCATGACTGAAGCGACTTAGCAGCAGCAGCAACAGAATGATATCATACCACCACTTCTCAAATATAAAAAGCAAACACAAGGGACCCAGTAAGAGTATCTGGGATGGAAGAAAGATTCCCAGAATGAGAAAGTTAACCGACCACCTCTGGAATACAGTTCATATCTAGAAGAAATTTATATACTGTAATGTATCCAGGACAGAAAGCAGGGCTTGTTAAAAATTAAAAGAAATTGGATGTTTTTTGAAAATGATGAGTTTTGACCTGAGTGTAGCTCAGGGTTGAGGACATAGTCAGAAGATGAGAACAGTGATTTCATATATAAACTGATAGCTGTACTCAAACATTAAAGGAATATCATAAGAAGATGGGTTAACCTTAAAAGGATTTGAAGATAAAACCTGAAGACCAAAAGGTAGAAGTCATAGGAAACTGAAATGTGGAGAAAAATTTTAAAAGAAAAAAAAGTTAAAGGAAATTCAGTGAAAGTCATCCTACAGAAGAATAGGATGACAGTGGATTAATGAGTTCCCTGTGTTAGAAAAACAATTATCTGGGATGTTGTAGAATAGTGCTTCTCATATTAACCGTCATAAGGACCATGTAAGGATCATGTTAAGTTTCAGATTCTAATTCAAGAGATCTGGGTGAGACTTGAGTTTTCTATGTCTGACAAACTCCCAGGGGAAGCCAGTGCTGCAGGCCAAGTATAACATTTTGACTAGCAGGATTCTAAGATTCCATGAGAAATGCTGGGCTGGATGAAGCACAAGCTGGAATCAAGATTGCCGGGAGAAATATCAATATCAATAACCTCAGATATGCAGATGACACCACCCTTGTGGCAGAAAGTGAGGAGGAACTAAAGAGCCTCTTGATGAAAGTGAAAGAGGAGAGTGAAAAAGTTGGCTTAAAGCTGAACATTCAGAAAGATCAAGGCATCCGGTCCCATCACTTCATGGCAACTAGATGGGGAAACAGTGGAAACAGTGGCTGACTTTATATTTTGGGGGGCTCCAAAATTACTGCAGATGGTGACTACAGCCATAATATTAAAAGATACTTACTCCTTGGAAGGAAAGTTATGACCAATCTAAACAGCATATTAAGAAGCAGAGACATTACTTTGCCAACAAAGTTCCATCTAGTCAAGGTTATAGTTTTTCCAGTAGTCATGTATGGATGTGAGAGTTGGACTATAAAAAAGCTGAGCACAGAAGAATTGATGCTTTTGAACCGTGGTGTTGCAGAAGACTCTTGAGAGTCCTTTGGACTGTAAGGAGATCCAGCCAGTCCATTCTAAAGATCAGTTCCTGTTCATTGGAAGGACTGATGCTGAAGCTGAAACTCCAATACTTTGGCCACCTGATGCGAAGAGCTAACTGATTTGAAAAGACCTTGATGCTGGGAAAGATTAAGGGCAGAAGGATAGGGGGCAACAGAGGATGAGATGGTCGGATGGCATCACCGACTCAATGGACATGAGTTTGGGTAGGCTCCGGGAGCTGGTGTTGGACAGGGAGGCCCGGCCTGCTGCAGCTCATAGGTTCGTAAAGAGTCAGACACTATTGAGCGACTGAATGGAACTGAACTGAAGATTCCAGAATGGACTGATGCCATGACTCTCTCTTTCTGTGTAATCACTAAACTAGCTCCCTATCTTTGTCTCAGATGTCTTCCTTTGTAAATTGGAAATAATAAAGATTTTGCCTTGTGGGAATGTTTGGGGGATTTATTGAATTAATGCAGGTAAAACATGCAAAGAGAGCCTGATATATAGTAAATACTCAAATGTCAGTCAGTCTCATCACTGTCATTATTATAAAATGAAAAAGTTTAAAAAATGTACTGTGCTTTTGATTTTTTCTGATTTCCATTTTAACTTACATTATCAGATTGTGTTTATTGTTTCAAAGGAGCAGTGATGCCATAGACTTTATCTTGCTCACTGCCAGACAGAACCCTGATTTCAGCCTAAAATCACTTGTAGGTTTTGCTCAATGCCAAAGAAAATTAAATCTGCAGTGACTATTATGCAAATAACAGTAATGTTGAAGGAATATTTAAATAAATTTCTAGCGACTCAGTTTTCAGTCCTGTCTCTAAATAGCCATGTAAACAAGAAGTATTTACCAAAGCCTAACAATCCCACAGTGCAGACGAGTGTGCTGTGCTTTTTGTAGTTGACTTGAACCTCCAGAATATCTTTCATGGACAGATGACATAGCTTCCAAAAAATAGAGTTTGTCATCATTCTTTGGACTCCATCATCTCCATCATTGCCTCTGACTTCTGCCTAATGCCCTGCTTCTAGTTATGAAGAATTTTTGGCACTTAAGCTGATATCAAAGTAAAGGGCTAGGAACCCTAACTAATGGGTGACTGTGGCTTAATGGAAGCATCTGAACTTTAAAATTTTTGGTGCTCTAAAAAGAGCTAAATCTTACTCCCCAAATGCTTTAGCTAATTAAGAAAAAAGCTAAACTTTTAAATGAACATTTAATGTCCACTTAATGTGTCACTTCCAAAGGCCAATTTTAATCAGAACGTAGTTTTAAGAGAAGACTATCCATTAAATAATTAACTATGTACTAAATCATCAACTATTTATTGAACTAATCATAAGGTACGGCCCTATGGAGACTGTAATAAAAAGGCTAAGACATAGGAGTTTAATATAATAGCTAAGAAGACAATATTTATATCCATGGAAAAGTTAGAAACAATTCAATATTGAAATAAGCAGATTAGCTTTGGGAACCACAACCTCCACAGCACCTCCACCTGCCTCTCTCTCTCTTTTTCTTTCTCATTCACTTTACTCAGTCTTTATTTTTTTTTTTCTACAACATTTCTGATATCCAATAAAAATTACTTACATATTACATTTTTGTCTATTATTGCTTTCCCTGTGAGAATGTAAACTACATCAGAAAGGAATTTTTGTAGATTTTACTTATTGAGGTATTTCAAGTCCCTAGAAGAGCACTAGGGACCACAGCAGTGCTCAAGAACTATATCTTAGTAAGGGAATCTTTCATTAAAAATTTTGATATAAAGTTTAATGCTGTATGTCACAGTTCATGGACCTCTTTTTTCCCTCATATGAAAAGGTGAGTAGAAAATATTTTATAACTGACTAGTTTATATGAACTATATTTATCTTTTATTTTCTACAAATCCTGTTGACAGCTAAAAATTAGACTGATCTAAAGATGAGAAATAATGAGAATAAATTATAGAGCATTATTATACTGCCATTCCAAAAGGAAATGAAATCTGCAATGATTCCAATATGCAAATAATAGTAACATTGAAGGAAAATGGGAATGGATTTTTGGAGTTCTTGTTCTGTGTCCCACCTCCAATTAGCATGCAAACTAGTACTATCTCTTGATCTCAGAGTTCCAATGCCTTCAACTGAAATATGAAATTATATGTAAATGATAACTAATGACATTTAACTTTGGCATCTAATATTTTAGCACCAACTCCCTTTTGCCCTCTCCATCCCAGTACCACCCCCCATTCTATTCAGAGTTCAAGTTTAGTGAATTGGAAAAAAAGGTGAAGAAATGAACAGAGAAGAATAATGTCTGATAGGTGATGTTTGCTGCTATCATCATTATAAGCATTAGTTAGTGTTAGTCGCTCAGTTGTGAATGACTCTTTGTGACCCAATGAATTGTAGCCCTCCAGGCTCCTCTGTCCATGGAATTCTCCAGGCAAGAATACTGGAATGGGTTGCCATTGCCTTTTCCAGGGGCTCTTCCCAACCCAGGGCTTGAACAAGTGTGTCCCGTGTTGCAGGTAGGTTCTTTACCATTTGAGCCACATAAGGTGCAAATCAGTACAAGTTGCATATTGTTATAAGTAGGATGATAAATAAAAATGAGATTAAAAAAAAAAACTCCACTGACCAAGAATCAGATTTCTGGGAATTCTAACCTGGTCCTCCTTCCCCTCTGCAAACAAACAAACAAAAACCTTGAAAGGAAATTTAAAAGGTCCTTGAATGCTGAAAAGAGTCATTATATTTATCCTTTAGACCTGTTTGGTAACCTCAGAGTCTTACTCAGAGTCTATTTACTTTACACATAATTATTTTGGGCCCCAATGTGTTTTTCCCAAAACAAAGAAAATAGAAGCAGCAAAATTTAAAATGTTACCATGGAAGGACATATTTATTGTGAGAATGAATAAGCTAAAGCTGTTAAGAGTTAAAGACTTTCATTCAGAGATGTTATTATAAAATTATTTTATTAGTATCATTACATTATAGCAAATTAAAAAAGTTTTCTGACAATGATCCTACTTAGGGGTAAATTATATTGATCACCTGGTGTAAGAAGGTAGGCTCCAGTTTTTGCTAGAAGTGTCTCTGTTAAAAATGGCTGACATGTAAATAATTTTGTTTGAGATATCTGGAAATATGACCTCATATCAAACTTCTAAGCCTAAATAATGTCAGATAATGAGATATCTATATATTATGTCTCCCTGGATTTTTCTTGCTATGATTAAATAGAGATATTTTGGCACTTCTCTTGTATCAATACATTTTCTCTTTATATTCAGTAATGTATCAGGCAATGTATCAGCAATGCATCAGGCAATTCAGTAATGTACCAGGGGACCTGCCATGTAAGTCATAGTACAGGAGAATTCAGGAGTAGATTCCATTATGAAGGAATGGTTTAGCATGTGGGCTTTGAAGAAGTTCAGTAATGGGTTATAAGCTCATGCTTACTAGATACGTGATGGTGGGCAAGCTACGCAGTACCTCAGGTTCCACAGCTGCATAACAATGATCATGATACCTGTTTCCAGAGATGTGAGGATTAAATAAACCATACATGCCAAGCACTTTAATTTAGGACCTGAAATATGGATGCTAGATAAATATTTGCTAGTGAATGAATAAACTGGATTATCTGAGGCAAGTTATTCAAGAACTTCTGTGGTTTCTTTTGTAAATTGGGGGAAATAGTGCTTAACTTCCATAGAGTTTTTGTTAAAAATAAATGAAACTACACTATTAATGTGCTTATGTACATAGAATATAACGTATCCCTGGAGTCTAGTAAAAATCTAATAAATTGTATTCATTAGAAAATTATGTTTTAATAATTAAAAAACAAATGCCAAGCTACATGGTATAATATGAGTTCAGATAAAGGGCAGACCAGTGTGGGTGGGAGTCAAAAGGGAGGGTTGTACTTAGAAAGTGCAGCCCTGAGTTATAGTTCTGTAACTCTGATGGGGTCTGATGGAATCAGCCCCTCTGTCCACTCTCATAGCTCATTGTTACCAGGCACCTTTTCTCAAATGAAATATCAGGTGCTGGGAATTAGTTTCCCCTCAAATCTGAAAGGAGGCACACACCATAGGGAAAGGCTGATGTGAGCTCCATGAGGGGCTTCTGTGTTCCCTTGGCAGGGGGCCGCAAAGCACGAATTACCTTGCTTTTCTGAACACTATCACTGCAAAGGCATTCCTTTGTTTCCTCACTATTCATCTGCTTCAGTTATATAGTTTCACACTTGGTTCCTTAGTCTTGTTTTTGTTTTATCCTATTGAATATATAAATACATCTTTAGTTAGGAGTCAGAGATCTTGAATATCCTTTTTTCCCTCAAATAGCAAACACCTTTTTCCCCCTGAGGATAAAAGAAGGACAAATTCATGATAATTAAATCAAACCATAGAGAAAGTTTGAGGATCATGTATAAAGGTCTTTGGAAAGTTTCCCTATGAAACAGAATTGCTTAAAGAGAAGTAACAAAGGTCTTGGGTTCCATAAATATCAGTGGCTGTTAATCTTGATCCCTCAGATCAGCCAAAATAACCTATCTAAAATACAAGTCTGATCATATCATTCCTCTGTTTAAACTCTTTTTTGTGTGTATGGTATATATATATATTTTTTTTTGCAAGAATACCCTTAATCCTGAGAGCGATATACAAAGCTCTTCATGATCTGATTCTTTATCCCCACATTGTTGTTTACCACCATACTCCCTTGAACATGAACTGTATGTTCTGGTCACAGAACATTATTCTAAATTCCCCAAATGTACAAATCAGCTTTAAAGCCATTTTCATTTCTGAATTTTTCATATCAGAGAATGAAGAAACTAATAAGAGCCCCTCTCACTGCAAACACATAGAAATGCTGTATAAGATGGAACTAAATGAAATTAAGCATCTGGGTTTTAAAAGTCAAGACAAAATTCCAGATCCCAAAACAAGAGAAGAATTTGAAGACAGAATTGCAAACTCCCTGAAGCCTTGGTAGCTGAAGGGGATAGGGGACATGGGTCCACAAAGGAGTTGGAGATGGAAATCTGATAAAGCAAAGAAGAAAGGTGGAGTTAAAAAAGGGAAGTAGAAAAAATTGGGAAAACTAAGTAAATGTATTTGATTTATCTAAAGGAATGTAATTAAAAAAAAAAAAAAACATGGGCCAAATGGAAAACAAATAACAAGGTAAATTTAAACCAAACTAGATCAGCAATTCCATTAAGCATAAAGGAGTTAAACAGACCAATTAAAAGATAAAGATTGTAATTGTATTAAAAAGAAAAAATAGTTTTAAAATAAGTAATATTTTAAATATAAAGTCACAGAAATTTCGGTTCAGTTCAGTCGTCACTCAGTCGTGTCCAACTCTATGTGACCCCATGGACTGTAGCATGCAGGCTTCCCTGTCCATCAGCAATTCCTGGAGCTTACCCAAACTCATGTCCATTGACTCAGTGATACCATCCAACCATCTCATCTTCTGTTGTCCCCTTCTTCTCCTGCCTTCAGTCTTTCCCAGCATCAGGGTCTTTTTAAAAAGATCTTTTAAATATAAGGTCACAGAAAGAGAAACAGAAAAAAGATACTTCATACCAACACTAACTTAAATAAAGTTGATGTGACATTATTAAAATCAGATGGACTCCCTTTTATTCTTTTATTAAGCTGTAAAACATGTAATAAAATTCACTTTTTTTTTTTTTTTTGCTGTACTGGTTTGTGGGTTTTGACAAATACTTACAGGTCTCTAACCACCAGCACAACCAAGATAGTTAAGTGTCCTATCACCCTCCTCCCTTCCCAAATAAGCCACTGGCCAACCACTTTATGGTCAACTCTTTTCTAGTAGCCCATGGAAATCACTGGTCTGGTTTATGTCCATATAGCTTTGCCTTTTCCATTATGTAATATAAATGGAATAATACAGGATGTAGACTTTGAGTCAGACTACTTTCAGTTACCGTAAAGCCTTTAGGATCCATCCACACTGTTGTATAACTTCTTTATTTCTCTTTATTCTGGTAGTGTTCTGTTATATAGATGTACCAGTTTGTTTAACTGGTTCCTAGTTCAAACATTTGGATTGTTTCCAGTTTTGTACAATTACAAATAAAGCCATATAAGTTTTTGTGTGAACATAAGGTTTCACTTCACTTGAGTAAATAGCTAGGAGTGGGATTTCAGGGTTGTATGATAAGCATATTTTTAACTTTATAAGAAACTGCCAAGTTGTTTTCTAAAGTGTCTGGACCATGTTGCATTCCCACTAACAACATATGAAAGTTCTAGTTGCTCAGCATCCATGTCAGCCATTGTTATGATAAGTACTTTTAAACACTTTATCCAGTCAAATAGGCGTGTGGTGGTATCTCATTATAGCCATAATTTTCATTCTCCTGACAAATAATGTGTGTAACATTTTGTAGTTTTAGATATTACACAAAGGCCTATAATTTCTTTATTTTTGTTAATTTTTGTATAGCTGTGAGGTGTAGACTGAAGGGTGTGTGTGTGTGTGTGTGTGTGTGTGTGTGTGTGTATGGCATATGAGTATGTAATTGTTTTAGCAACTCTCTTTTTTAGAAAATGCTATTCTTTCTCTGTTGAGTTATATTTGTCCATTTGGTGAATATCACTTATTTATATCTTTGTGGGTCTATTTCTGGACTCCATTGATCTCTACATCTAGATAACCAGATAGTCTTTAAAACAACACATTGTCTTGATTTTTTTAATTTCATAGTAAGCCTTAAAATCATTCTGACAGAATGTGGTCCACTGGAGAAGGGAATGGCAAACCACTTCAGTATTCTTGCCTTGAGAAGCCCATGAACAGTATGAAAAGGCAAAATGATAGGATACCAAAAGAGGAACTCCCCAGGTCATTAGGTGCCCAATATGCTACTGGAGATCAGTGGAGAAATAACTTCAGAAAGAATGAAGGGATGGAGCCAAAGCAAAAACAATACCCAGATGTGGATGTGACTGGTGATAGAAGCAAGGTCCGATGCTGTAAAGAGCAATATTGCATAGGAACCTGGAATGTCAGGTCCATGAATCAAGGCAAATTGGAAGTGGTCAAACAGGGGATGGCAAGAGTGAACGTTGACATTCTAGGAATCAGCAAACTAAAATGGACTGGAATGGGTGAATTTAACTCAGATGACCATTACATCTACTACTGCGGGCAGGAATCCCTCAGAAGAAATGGAGTAGCCATCATGGTCAACAAAAGAGTCCGAAATGCAGTACTTGGATGCAATCTCAAAAACGACAGAATGATCTCTGTTCGTCTCCAAGGCAAACCATTCAATATCACAGTTATCCAAGTCTATGCCCCAACCAGTAACACTGAAGAAGCTGAAGTTGAACAGTTCTATGAAGACCTATAAAAACTTTTAGAACTGACACCCAAAAAAGATGTCCTTTTCATTAAAGGGGACTGGAATGCAAAAGTAGGAAGTCAAGACAAACCTGGAGTAACAGGCAAATTTGGCCTTGGAGTGTGGAATGAAGCAGGGCAAAGACTAATAGAGTTTTGCCAAGAAAATCCACTGGTCATAGCAGACACCATCTTCCAACAACACAAGAGAAGACTCTACACATGGACATCACCAGATGGTCAAACTGAAATCAGATTGATTATATTCTTTGCAGCCAAAGATGGAGAAGCTCTATACAGTCACCAAAAACAAGACCAGAAGCTGACTGTGGCTCACATCATGAACTCCTTATTACCAAATTCAGACTCAAATTGAAGAAAGTAGGGAAAACCATTAGACCATTCAGGTATGACCTAAATCAAATCCCTTATGATTATACAGTGGAAGTGAGAAATAGATTTAAAGGCCTAGATTTGATAGATAGAGTGCCTGATGAACTATGGAATGAGGTTCATGACATTGTACAGGAGACAGGGATCAAGACCATCCCCATGGAAAAGAAATGCAAAAAAAGCAAAATGGCTGGAAATGCAAAAAAAGCAAAATGGCTCTCTGGGGAGGCCTTACAAATAGCTGTGAAAAGAAGAGAGGCTAAAAGCAAAGGAGAAAAGGAAAGATATAAGCATCTGAATGCAGAATTCCAGAGAATAGCAAGAAGAGATAAGAAAGCCTTCTTCAGCAATCAATGCAAAGAAATAGAGGAAAACAACAGAATGGGAAAGACTAGAGATCTCTTCAAGAAAATTAGAAATAACAAGAGAACATTTCATGCAAAGATGGGCTTGAAAAAGGACAGAAATGGTATGGACCTAACAGAATCAGAAGATATTAAGAAGAGGTGGCAAGAATACACAGAAGAACTGTACAAAAAAGATCTTCACGACCAAGATAATCACGATGGTGTGATCACTCATCTAGAGCCAGACATCTTGGAATGTGAAGTCAAGTGGACCTTGGAAAGCATCACTACAAACAAAGCTAGCGGAGGTGATGGAATTCCAGTTAAGCATTTTCAAATCTTGAAAGATGATGCTGTGAAAGTGCTGCAGTCAATGTGCCAGCAAATTTATAAAACTCAGCAGTGGCCACAGGACTGGAAAAGGTCAGTTTTCATTTCAGTCCCGAAGAAAGGCAATGCCAAATAATGCTCAAACTACTGTACAATTACACTCATCTCACATGCTAGTAAAGTAATGCTCAAAATTCTCCAAGCCAGGCTTCAGCAATATGTGAAACATGAATTTCCTGATGTTCAAGCTGGTTTTAGAAAAGGCAGAAGAACCAGAGATCAAATTGCCAACATTCAATGGATCATGGAAAAAGCAAGAAAGATCCAGAAAAACATCTATTTCTGCTTTATTGACTATGCGAAAGCCTTTGACTGTGTGGATCACAATAAACTGTGGAAAATTCTGAAAGAGACGGGAATACCAGACCACCTAACCTGCCTCTTGAGAAATCTGTATGCAGGTCAGGAAGCAACAGTTAGAAGTGGAAATGGAACAACACACTGGTTCCAAATAGCAAAAGGAGTATGTCAAGGCTGTATATTGTCACCCTGCTTATTTAGCTTATATTCAGAGTACATCATGAGAAACGCTGGGCTGGAGGAAGCACAGCTGGAATCAAAATTGCCGGAAGAAATAGCAATAACCTCAGATATGCAGATGACACCACCCTTATGGCAGAAAGTAAAGAGGAACTAAAGAGCCTCTTGATGAAAGTGAAAGAGGAGAGTGAAAAAGTTGGCTTAAAGCTCAGCATTCAGAAAACGAAGATCATGGCATCCGGTCCCATCACTTTATGGGAAATAGATGGGGAAACAGTGGAAACAGTGTCAGACTTTATTTTTTGGGTCTCCAAAATCACTGCAGATGGTGACAGCAGCCATGAAATTAAAAGACACTTACTCCTTGGAAGAAAATTATGACCAACCTAGATAGGATATTCAAAAGCAGAGACATTACTTTGCTGAGTAAGGTCTGTCTAGTCAAGGCTATGGTTTTTCCAGTGGTCATGTATGGATGTGAGAGTTGGACTGTGAAGAAGATAGAGCGCCAAAGAATTGATGCTTTTGAACTGTGGTATTGGAGAAGACTCTTGGGAGTCCCTTGGACTGCAAGGAGATCCAACCAGTCCATTCTAAAGGAGATCAGCCCTGGGATTTCTTTGGAAGGAATGATGCTAAAGCTGAAACTCCAGTACTTTGGCCACCTCATGAGAAGAGTTGACTCATTGTAAAAGATTCTGATGCTGGGAGGGATAGTGGGCAGGAGGAGAAGAGGACAACAGAGGATGAGATGGCTGGATGGCATCACTGACTCGATGGACGTGAGTCTGAGTGAACTCTGGGAGTTGGTGATGGACAGGGAGGCCTGGCGTGCTGTGATTCATTGGGTCGCAAAGAGTCGGACATGAATGAGAGACTGAACTGAAGCCTTAAAATCATGTAGAATGACATTAGATAATAATATAAAATAAAGAAAGACCTATAACTGATTTATGAATTGAACAAATTTATACTGCAAAATTTGTCACTTTTTGCACATTGGTTTTATGGATATTAAAATAACAATAATAGTTTACTTTTATTCCACTTTTATTTTCTGAAGCATTATAAATTGCTTCTGAAATTTCTATATGAAATTTAAACGGCAGGAATAGTCTAGACAACTGAGGAAAAAGAAATATTAGGGACTTACCTTTAATTTACCAAAATTGTTACAAAACTACAGTAATTAATACTCTATATCATTCACTCAGGGATAGACAGAGACCAATGAAACAGAGTAGAAAAAAATCACCAGAAAGAGACCCAAACATAAGCAGACACTTAATATGACAGATAGAATTACAGGTAGTTGAAAAAATGGACTTTTTCATAAAAAGTTAGGACAGTTGGATATTATATGGAAGAATAAATTTGGACCTGTCTTTCCAAAATGTATAAAAATAAATTAGCAGGTAAAATTTTTAATATAAACACAAATAATAAGTCTGTGGTTACATAGAGTATCTTTACAAACTTGGGACAGGAAAGTATTTCTTAAGCAAGTCTGAAGAAAGCACAAACCAAAGAAAAGGATGGATAATTCTGATGTCACCAATATTGAGAACTGTTCACCAAATGACAATATGACAATATAGGAAAACTTAAAATGCAAGCCCCAACATACTGATTTGATATTCATATAGATTTCAAAGTGATCACCATGGTTAAGTCTAGTTACCATCTGTCACCATACAAAGATAGTACATAATTACTGACTATATTCCCCACAGTGAGCAATATATATTTTAGGATATAAATGTATGATACATACTTAAAGGAAATTAAGTCAATGATTATCATGAATCTTATGATTGTTGTTGTATAGTACTTATTGTATTGAATTGTGCTTATTGGGTTGTACAGATAATATAATTAAAGAAGAGGATTCAGGGTTTTAAAGATGTGGCTATTGCACTATTTAACCTGGACAGTGTTTACATAGATGTTTACTTTGCTACTATTTTAAAAATTATATATTTCTGTATATCTGTTAATTTACAACAAGAAAATTAAAAAGAAAAAGAGTATGACTACAATTTGACATCCAGTCTTGATACAGCAAAAAAAAAATAAATAAATAAAAATTCTCCTGCAGATATTATTCTTAATGTATAAAATGTTCAGTATTCTCTTTAAAGTAAACCATACAGTTATGACTATCATAACTACTTATATTCTATATTACACTTAATAAGAAAATTCTGCACAGTTACTAGATGTAAGAGCAATATAAAAAACAATGTTAAACACACAATTAATAATTTAAAATAAACCTTTTCAAATGTAGTTAAGTATTCCATTCAAAAGAGCAACAAATATGATAAAACATTTACGTGTACTTCTGAGTGGAAAATTTTAAATTTTGTGGGAGGATCCAAAATAAGACTACTATAAATAGATGCACTGCTTTCATGAATAGAAAAACATGCACGTTAAAGGTAAATTCATTTTTTAAATTTTGATAGCAATTTCATAGAAAATTGATGTTGATGTTAAAACTCATACAAAAAACTAAAGAACCAGAAAGACCCAAGACAACTTGGAAGAAGGCTGAGAGGGGGAAATTTTCTCTAATGAGTTAACTATTTAATGTGAATTGTCCCTTACCTAGTGTCACCTACTTAAGATTCTGTTGAAATGTCTTCTATCCTGTGAATACTTCCCAGCCTGGAGCACATTCCTTCCCATGTAATTCCACTGCATTGTCTCCTAATCTTTAGTGTAGTATTTATCACAATTGCACTGAGATTTATGTTTATTCCTTTATTTCCTTCTCTGGGCTATGACCTGCCTGACTATGTGGTCCATCTTTATACACCCAGAGTATGATACTCAGTCTGGTTCACAGAAATCTGGTTCAGCTCCTTGCTCTTTCATATTGCCAGTATTATTGCTTGGTGGGATGAGCTTGCTGTTTTCATTAAGTTCTCACCTAGTCTCCAGATTTTGGCAGAGGACTTTAAGTTTTGGTCTTTGTTTCTACTCAGCTACCTGGGTTAAAGTCATTTCTGAAAGTAGCAACTGGTTACTATAACCCCCTCCCTTTTCTCTTTTACTGAATGTAATCATGCAAAGAAGGCATTATAGAATTTCTCACCTAAAAAAACCCCCTTAGGTTATATTCCTTTACTTCACCTTTTATAGATGAGAAAACAGGGACCCAGGGCATTCATACAGGCACTTCATTTGAATATATTTCCAAGTTTATCTATTAAGTAATATTTCTACTTCCTGACATATGTGGAATTAAATGAATTAAAATTTTAAAGGATGGATGTGGAATTCGGACAATGAAAATAACCAGGACATCGATAGTATAGAAAATATAGGGGGAATTCAGAAGATGGAGGAGGAATAGGACAGGGAGACCACTTTCTCCCCCATAAATTCATCAAAAGAACATTTCAACGCTGAGTAAATTCTACAAAACAACTTCTGAATGCTAGCAGAGGACATCAGGCACCCAGAAAAGCAGATCATTGTCTTCAAAAACAGGTAGGAAAAATATAAAAGATGATAAAAGAGACAAAGGAAGTAGGGAGGGAGCTCCGTTCAGGGAAGGGAATCCTGTCCCAGGAAGGGAGTCTTAGAAAGAGAGAAGTTTCCAAACACCAGGAAACACTCACTATGGTGAGCCTTGGAAGCACAGAGGGCAACATAACAGGGAAGAAAAATAAAACCAACAGATCACGAGCCCAACGGTAACTCCCCCAGTGGAGAAGCAGTGCAGACGCCTGCATCCACCGCTAGCAAGTGGGGGCAGGGCAGGGAGGCGCAGGCTGCAGTGCTTTTTAAGAATCAGGCTGGAATGCCCTGAATGTAACCAGAGCGAACTAACTTGGGCTAGCAAACCAGACTGTGGGATAGCTACCACGCGAAAAGCTCGAACATAAGACACCACCAGGACTGCACACAGAACAAATGATGGAACAGAAATAGCTGGATGCAGACCATCCCCCACCTGTGACAGGCAGCCAGAGCCTGAAGGGCTGAAAGGGGGCAATTGCAGCCCCGGAGAGACTTTACCTACCAAACTGCAAGCAGGCTTCTTTGCTGACTAGGACTTCCTGGGGTCCTGGACAGTCCCCATCTGCCTGAGAAGGGGCGCCAGCGGTACACCCAGAAAACTGGGCAGCAGGGAAAGGCGATAAGTCGCAGCGACTGTGCTCGCCAAACACCTGAGCTACTAGGTCCTGGGAAGGGCAGAAAACGCAGGCCCAACCGAATCTGTGCCTCTCAGGGCTACCTGACAGCAGAGCCTGAGCAGCTTAGACCAGGGAGGTGCATGCAGCCTAGGGCCGGCCTCAGACGGTTCCCGGCGGAGCAACGTAGAGCCTGTGTGGTGTGCGCCGTATGCAGGGGCATGCCCAGCGTGGCTGAGACACTGCGAGCACATGCCAGTGTTATTTGTTTGCAGCATCCCTCCCTCCCCACAGTGCAACTGAACATGTGAGCCTAAAAAAAAAAAAAGTGTCCACCACCATCCCCCTTGTGTCAGGGCAGAAATCAGACACCGAAGAGACCAACAAACAGAGAAGCTAAACAGAAGGAACTGCCATGGAAGTGACCCCACACTGCCCACAACACCAGAGAAAGTCCCAGAAATATCTTTACTATATTTACGACCATTCTCTCTCTCTCTCTCTCTCTTTTTTTTTGTTGATGTTGTTTGATTGTTTTTTCTTTTCTTTTTCTTTTTTTTTTTTACTTTTTAAAATTTTTAAGTCCTCTAGTTCTCCTTTAATTTTAATTTTTATAACCTACTATCACTTTCAAAAAAAAAGACCCTATTTTTAAAGAAAACGCCATATATATATATATTTTTTTGTGGCAGTTGTTGTTTTTTAATAATTCTTGTGAGTTTTTTTTCTTGTTCTTCTTCTTTTCTTTAATATTGTATTTTTGAAAATCCAAACTCTGCTCTAGAGTTTTTAATCTTTGCTTTTTGGTATTTGTTGTCAATTTTATACATTTAAAAATCCAATCTTCAGTACCCGAGTTTACCTGAGAGTGAGATTACTGGCTTGACCACTCTCTCCTCCTTTGGACTCTCATTTTTCTCCCCCAGGTTGTCTCTGTCTCCTCCCTCCCCCTTCTCTTCTCTACCCAACTTTGTGAATCTCTGTGTGTTCCAGACGATGGAGAACACTTAGGGAACTCGTTACTGGCTGGATCTGTCTCTCTCCTTTTCGTTTCCCTCTTTTATCCTCCTGGCCACCTCTGTCTACCTCCCCCCTCTCCTCTTCCCTGTATAACTCCGTGAACATCTCTGAGCAGTCCAGACTGAGGAGCACACATAAGGAAGTGATTACTGGCTAGCTTGCTCTCTCCTCTTTTGATCCCACTTCATCTCATTCCAGTCACCTCTAACTACCCCCTCCCTCTTCTCTTCTCCATGTAACTCAATGAAACTCTCTGGGTGTATCTTCAATGTGGAGAAACTTTTCATCTTTAACCTAGATGTTTTATCATTGTTGCTGTATAGATGGAGAAGTTTTGAGGCTACTGTAAAAATAAAACTGAAAACCAGAAGCAAGAGGCTTAAGTCCAAATCCTGAGAACATCAACGAACTCCTGAATCCAGGGAACATTAATCAATAGGAGCTCATCAAATGCCTCCATACCTATACTGAAACCAAGCACTACCCAAGGGCCAACAAGTTCCAGAGCAAGACATACCACGCAAATTCTCCAGCAACACAGGAACACACCCCAGAGCTTCAATATACAGGCAGCTCAAGTTACTCCAAAACCATAGACGTCTCATAACTCATTACTGGACACTTCGTTGCACTCCAGAGAGAAGAAATCCAGCTCTACCCCCCAGAACTTCGACACAATCTTCCCTAACCAAGAAACCTTGACAAGCCACTGATACAACCCCACCCAATGCGAGGAAACTCCATAATAAAGAGAACTCCACAAATTCCCAGAATACAGAAAGGCCACCCCAAACGCAGCAATGTAACCAAGATGAAGAGACAGAGGAATACTCAGCAGGTAAAGGAACAGGAGAAATGCCCACCAAACCAAACAAAAGAGGAAGAGATAGGGAATCTACTTGAGAAAGAATTCCGAATAATGATAGTGAAAATGATCCAAAATCTTGAAATCAAAATGGAATCACAGATAAATAGCCTGGAGACAAGGACTGAGGAGATGCAAGAAAGGTTTAACAAGGACTAGAAGAAATAAAAAAGAGTCAATATATAATGAATAATGCAATAAATGAGATCAGAAACACGCTGGAGGCAACAAATAGTAGAATATCAGAGGCAGAAGATAGGATTAGTGAAATAGAAGATAGAATGGTAGAAATAAATGAATCAGAGAGGAAAAAAGAAAAATGAATTAAGAGAAATGAGGACAATCTCAGAGACCTCCAGGACAATATGAAATGCTCCAACATTCGAATTATAGGAGTCCCAGAAGAAGAAGACAAAAAGAAAGACCATGAGAAAATACTTGAGGAGATAATAGTTGAAAACTTCCCTAAAATGGGGAAGGAACTAATCACCCAAGTCCAAGAAACCCAGAGAGTTCCAAACAGGATAAACCCAAGGCGAAACACCCCAAGACACATATTAGTCAAATTAACAAAGATCAAGCACAAAGAACAAATATTGAAAGCAGCAAGGGAAAAACAACAAATAACACACAAGGGGATTCCCATAAGGATAACTGCAGATCTTTCAATAGAAATGCTTCAGACCAGGAGGGAATGGCAAGACATACTTAAAGTGATGAAAGAAAATAACCTACAGCACAGATTACTGCACCCAGCAAGGTTCTCATTCAAATATGAAGGAGAAATCAAAAGCTTTCCAGACAAGCAAAAGCTGAGAGAACTCAGCACCACCAAACCAGCTCTCCAACAAATGCTAAAGGATATTCTCTACAGGAAACACAAAAATGGCGTATAAACCCAAACCCAAAACAATAAAGTAAATGGCAATGGGATCATACTTATCAATAATTACCTTAAATGTAAATGGGTTGAATACCCCAACCAAAAGGCAAAGACTGGCTGAATGGATATAAAAACAAGACCCCTATATATGCTGCCTACAAGAGACCCACCTCAAAACAAGGGACACATACAGACTGAAAGTGAAGGGCTGGAAAAAGATATTCCATGCAAATAGAGACCAAAAGAAAGCAGGAGTAGCAATGCTCATATCTGATAAAATAGACTTTAAAACAAAGGCTGTGAAAAGAGACAAAGAAGGCCACTACATAAAGATTAAAGGATCAATCCAAGAAGAAGATATAACAATTATAAATATATATGCACCCAACATAGGAGCACTGCAATATGTAAGACAAATGCTAATAAGTATGAAAGGGGAAATTAACAATAACACAATAATAGTGGGGGACTTTAATACCCCACTCACATCTATGGACAGATCAACTAAACTGAAAATTAACAAAGAAATGCAAACTTTAAGTGATACAATAGACTAGTTAGACCTAATTGATATCTATAGGACATTTCACCCCAAAACAATGAATTTCACCTTTTTCTCAAGTCCTCACGGAACTTTCTCCAGGATAGATCACATCCTGGGCCATAAATCTAACCTTGATAAATTCAAAAAAATTGAAATCATCCCAAGCATCTTTTCTGACCATAATGCATTAAGATTAGATCTCAATTACAGGAGAAAAACTATTAAAAATTCCAACATATGGAGGCTGAACAACAGCTTCTGAATAACCAATAAATCACAGAAGAAATCAAAAAAGAAATCAAAATATGCCTAGAAATGAATGAAAATGAAAACAACAACCCAAACCTGTGGGACACTATAAAAGCAGTGCTAAGAGGAAAGTTCATAGCAATACAGGCATACCTCAAGAAACAAGAAAAAAGTCAAATAAATAACCTAACTCTACACCTAAAGCAGCTAGCAAAGGAAGAAATGGAGAACCCCAGAGTTAGTAGAAGGAAAGAAATCTTAAAAATTAAGGCAGAAATAAATGCAAAAGAAACAAAAGAGACCATAGCAAAAATCAACAAAGCCAAAAGCTGGTTCTTTGAAAGGATAAATAAAATTGACAAACCATTCACCAGACTTATCAAGAAACAAAGGGAGAAAAATCAAATCAATAAAATTAGGAATGAAAATGGAGAGATCACAACAGACAACACAGAAATACAAAGGATCATAAGAGACTACTGTCAGCAATTATATGTCAATAAAATGGACAATGTGGAAGAAATGGACAAATTCTTAGAAAAGTACAACTTTCCAAAACTGAACCAGGAAGAAATAGAAAATCCTAACAGACCCATCACAAGCACGGAAATTGAAACTGTAATCAGAAATCTTCCAGCAAACAAAAGCCCAGGTCCAGACGGCTTCACAGCTGAATTCTACCAAAAATTTAGTGAAGAGCTAACACCTATCCTACTCAAACTCTTCCAGAAAATTGCAGAGGAAGGTAAACTTCCAAACTCATTCTATAAGGCCACCATCACCCTAATACCAAAACCTGACAAAGATGCCACAAAAAAAAAAAAAAAAAAAAAGAAAAGAAAACTACAGGCCAATATCACTGATGAACATAGATACAAAAATCCTTAACAGAATTCTAGCAATCAGAATCCAACAACACATTAAAAAGATCATATATCATGACCAAGTGGGCTTTATCCCAGGGATGCAAGGATTCCTCAATATCCGCAAATCAATCAGTGTAATTCACCACATTAACAAACTGAAAAATAAAAGCCATATGATTATCTCAATAGATGCAGAGAAGGCCTCTGACAAAATTCAACATCCATTTATGATAAAAACTCTCCAGAAAGCAGGAATAGAAGGAACATACCTCAACATAATAAAAGCTATATATGACAAACCCACAGCAAACATTTTCCTCAATAGTGAGAAATTGAAAGCATTTCCCCTAAAGTCAGGAACAAGACAAGGGTGCCCACTTTCACTGCTACTATTCAACATAGTTCTGGAAGTTTTGGCCACAGCAATCAGAGCAGAAAAAGAAATAAAAGGAATCCAAATTGGAAAAGAAGTAAAACTCTCGCTGTTTGCGGATGACATGGTCCTCTACATAGAAAACCCTAAAGACTCCACCAGAAAATTACTAATCAATGAATATAGTAAAGTTGCAGGATATAAAATCAACACACAGAAATCTCTTGCATTCCTATACACTAATAATGAGAAAGTAGAAAAAGAAATTAAAGAAACAATTCCATTCACCATTGCAACGAAAAGAATAAACCTACCTAAAGAATATACCTAAAGAATATACCTACCTAAGGAAACTAAAGACCTATATATAGAAAACTACAAAACACTGATGAAAGAAATCAAAGAGGACACTAATAGATGGAGAAATATACCATGTTCACGGATTGGAAGAATCAATATAGTGAAAATGAGTACACTACCCAAAGCAATCTACAGATTCAATGCAATCCCTATCAAGCTACCAGCGGTATTTTTCACAGAGCTAGAACAAATAATTTCACAATTTGTATGGAAATACAAAAAACCTCGAATAGCCAAAGCAATTTTGAGAAAGAAGAATGGAACTGGAGGAATCAATCTGCCTGACTTCAGGCTCTACTACAAAGCCACAGTCATCAAGAGAGTATGGTACTGGCACAAAGACAGAAATATAGATCAATGGAACAAAGTAGAAAGCCCAGAGATAAATCCACACACCTATGGACACCTTATCTTTGACAAAGGAGGCAAGAATATACAATGGATTAAAGACAATCTCTTTAACAAGTGGTGCTGGGAAAACTGGTCAACCACTTGTAAAAGAATGAAACTAGATCACTTTCTAACACCATACACAAAAATAAACTCAAAATGGATTAACAACCTAAATGTAAGACTAGAAACTATAAAACTCCTAGAGGAGAACATAGGCAAAACACTCTCCGAGATAAATCAGCAGGATCCTCTATGACCCACCTCCCAGAATACTGGAAATAAAAGCAAAAATAAACAAATGGGATCTAGTTAAAATTAAAAGCTTCTGCACAACAAAGGAAACAGTAAGCAAGGTGAAAAGACAGCCTTCAGAATGGGAGAAAATAATAGCAAATGAAGCAACTGACAAACAACTAATCTCAAAAATATACAAGCAACTTATGCAGCTCAAGTCCAGAAAAATAAATGACCCGATCAAAAAATAGGTCAAAGAACTAAATAGACATTTCTCCAAAGGAGACATACAGATGGCTAACAAACATGTGAGAAGATGCTCAACATCACTCATTATCAGAGATATGCAAATCAAAACCACAGTGAGGTATCATTTCACACCAGTCAGAATGGCAGCGATCCAAAAGTCTACAAGCAGTAAATGTTGGAGAGGGTGTGGAGAAAAGGGAACCCTCTTACACTGTTGGTGGGAATGCAAACTAGTACAGCCACTATGGAAAACAGTGTGGAGATTCCTTAAAAAATTGCAAATAGAACTGCCTTGTGACCCAGCAATCCCATTTCTGGGCATACACACCGAGGAAACCAGAATGGAAAGAGACATATGTACCCCAATGTTCATTGCAGCACTGTTTATAATAGCCAGGATATGGAAACAACCTAGATGTCCATCAGCAGATGAATGGAAGAAAGCTGTGGTACATATACACAATGGAGTATTACTCAGCCATTAAAAAGAACACATTTGAATCAGTTCTAATGAGATGGATGAAACTGGAGCCTATTATACAGAGTGAAGTAAGCCAGAAAGAAAAATACCAATACAGTATACTAACACATATATATGGAATTTAGGAAGATGGTAATGATAACCCTGTATGCAAGACAGCAAAAGAGACACAGATGTTTAGAATGGACTTTTAGACTCTGTGGGAGAGGGAGAGGTGGGATGATTTGGGAGAATGGCATTGAAATATGTATACTATCGTGTAAGAAATGAATCGCCAGTCTATGTTTGATACAGGATACAGGATGCTTGGGGCTGGTGCACAGGGATGATCCAGAGAGATGATATGGGGTGGGAGGTGGGAGGGGGGTTCAGGATTGGGAACTCATGTACACCCGTGATGGATTCATGTCAATGTATGGCAAAACCAATACAGTATTGTAAAGCAAAATAAAGTAAAAATAAAAAAAAAGAAAATACATAGAAGCTAAAAGGATAAGTAGGGTATGTGATGTTTAAATATGTATGAAAGTGTAAGTGAAGTCGCTCAGTCGTGTCCGACTCTTTGTGGCTCCGTGGACTGTAGCCCACCAGGCTCCTCCGTCCATGGGATCCTCCAGGCAAGAATACTGGAGTGGGCTGCCATTTCTTTCTCCAAGGATCTTCTCAACTCAGGGATTGAACCCGGGTCTCCTGCATTGCAGGCAGATGCTTTACTGTCTGAGCCACATTTTGCTAATAATAAATAAATATATATAGCCTGTTATTTTTTACCTACTATATTCTCTTATCCTGCTTTACAATATACACATATCTTATTAAAAGTTATATGGAAATGAAGGAACATACTTAAGATACATTCAAGAGAATTTCAGCTCATACTCTCAAAACTTGTATAAAAATAGTCTATATTTCTGTACAAGCACTCCTAAGACAGCTGCTTATGTTTAGCTCTTAAAGAGTTGTGTAATCTTTTGACTTCAATTTTAGCTACCTCTTTCATTAAAGAAGTAATTCTCAGTATCATTATTTATTTCCTTTTGGAATCTTATCAGGTAAAAAGATTAATTTTCTATGTATCTTGGCTAGCACAAAACTGTGGTGTTGGCTTTGCAATTTACACATCCTATTTGTATTCTCTCACATTGTTAGCAGATTTCCTATTTACTTATACAATAGGCCTTTCCACTCCTACAACCCTCCTTGTTTTTCTTATGCAATTACAGCTTTTTTGTTGTTGTTCAGTCATTCAGTTGTGTTCAACTCTTTGCAACCCCAATGGCTGCAGCACACCAGGCCTCTCCTTCACTATCTCCCCGAGTTTGCTCAAACTCATGTTACCTATTTTAAAATTTAATGAATGCCATAGCCAGTATATTTCAGTTTTTGTGATGTTCTTTGGAGGAAACCATCTACAATAACATAATCTACTATTAATTTAAACAGAAAAAGAAAGAGCTATTTACATAAATGAAAGCACTGTAGGCATAATGTAGTTTTGGCATCTTTATATCTGAGAAATTGACTTCAGTGAAAAGAGACAGATGAAAAGTTTTAACAAATGCAGCCTCAATAAAATTAAAAGGATCTGTTGTTGGAAATTAAGGTGTGCATTTTCAAAGAGTATGGTCAAAGGAGTAAAAATAAAATATGGAATGCTATCATAGGTGTGGACTAATTCTGTGTTAATGTGAATAGTAGTTGCAATCTGGAGAAAACCCGAATGACTGATAGGAGTAGATCTTCTCTGCCAATCAGCAGGAGGCAGGAATGAGTCCCACCTAGGAGGAGGCCGTGGGCAGACCCTCATAGAAGAAATGTTTAGTCATTTTGTCCTGTGGGAGGACTCATGCTTCCGTTTCTGATTGCTTTACAGAAGAATGCGGAAGCTTATAGATTTTTTAGCTGTTAGGAAAGAAACTCCATTACATCCAAAAGATAGTTTAATAAGAATATCTTCCATACAAATTATAAGAATGAGGTGAGGGTTATATGAAATTAAAATATAAGAACTAGAACACAACGGCACACTTCCACATATAAAATACTGTGGTTCCACCACTATTCAGTTTTTTAAAAGTCTGCACACAATATA
Source organism: Capra hircus (assembly GCF_001704415.2). Taxonomy (NCBI): domain Eukaryota; kingdom Metazoa; phylum Chordata; class Mammalia; order Artiodactyla; family Bovidae; genus Capra; species Capra hircus. The sequence continues at coordinate 30,606,803 of NC_030815.1, read as the reverse complement.
ATGAAAATAAATGCACAAATAATTAACTTTAATCTATTTTTCCTGTCTCTCAACAGGCAAAAATTCTGTAACGTATCAACTTAACACCAAACACATAAAGGAACATTTTTTAAAAAGCCAAACTTTGTTGTGGCAAATGGAATATATGCTTGAGTTTTTCCATTCCTTTTAAAATCTTTCGTATTGTTCCTGTAAAGTCAGGGGGTAAAGTAGAAAAAACCTGGAAACATGCTCTTGCCAAACATTAAACTTCTGTAAAAGGGTTTAAAAGCAAAACCCAAACAAAAGAGGGGGCGTATTCACCAAAGAATGTGATATAATTCTGATACGTTTGCAGCAGGATGTGAACGCTTTCACTTAGAAGATTGCAATAGGTAGAATATTTCTCTTCTCACTCCTCATGAATTTCAGCAATGGATTAGTATTTTTGGATATTGTTCAAAATGTACAAAATTTTAAAATGACCTGATGATATAAGTTCTATCATCCACGTTTTCATTTCATAAGCCTAGCCTGAACCAATAATTTTGGAAATGTACTTTGGCTGCCCTATTACTGCTTTTGCTCACCAGTTCAGTTCACAAGTAACACATCAATAGTGTATTTTATGAGGAGCCGTAAATTTTACATTTCTTTCAGAGTTAATCTTATTCATGTTTTAGACTTCTTGATGCTTAAGGGTTTAAGTCATTCTCCAAATCCCACAAACTATATATATTTTCCGATCTTTTTAATGTTCTGAATAAAGGACCGTACTATTTTCCTACCAGTTTGTCCTGTAGGGTGTGGCATTCCTCTGCTGTACTTGGCATACAGATCAACAACCAGGAGGAAGAGGCTGTAGATCTGCCCTCGGCAGCTGACCGTTGTGCTGTTTTGTTTATTGGTTTATTTTTCACCATATTCCTCCCCACTTCCTCCAAGGAATTCTTTGACCTTTTTTTCTCATTTTCTTACATGTCTTGTGTATCTGAAGAAGTCACTGAGCAGCTGTTTTAAAAACTACTCTGCCCCGTTCAAATTGATTTTAAAAGAGTTTTTGTCCCCTTAAAAAAAAAAATGACCTAATTCAAATTGTAAAGAGCAGAATCTGGTTTAGATTGTTGAGCAAATCATTTTAGTATAAATGGAGTACTGATGATGGGATTATGCATGAGCCAGACTTGTGGCTTTTGGTATTTTCCTTAGTTTTCTGTTATGGCCATAGAAGTAACACTGAGTCTTAGAGAGGGTTTCTCTCAGGGTGGTGATACAAGGACTCCAAGTCCTTTGCTCTAGAAGGACACATGAACAGATAAGTTTCTATTTAGAGTAATTAGAATAAGTAGCTAATTAAAGGCTTCTTGGCACCTAAGTACAGAGAACAGACTGAAATGGCTCTGCTGTCCTCAGGCTTGAAGTACTGCCAATGTGAACACATCAGACAATTTTTGATGCTAGGAAGGCAGTCATGTTGGGTTCTATTTAGGTCTGGGAAATAAAACCACCTTGCCTTGTAAACTAAACAAGAATAAAGAGAAATGTTTCATTTATCTTGAGTGAATGCAGTGTGTAACTAGGTATTTGACTTCAAATTTTGCTTTAAATTTTATTTTCCTTAAGTAATATTAATGTTGGTAATGCAATAGTAATATTAATTTATGCTGCTGCTGCTGCTGCTAAGTCACTTCAGTCATGTCCGACTCTGTGTGACCCCATAGGCGGCAGCCCACCAAGCTCCCCCATCCCAGGGATTCTCCAGGCAAGAACAATGGAGTGGGTTGCCATTTCTTCTCCAATGCATGAAAGTGAAAAGTGAAAGTGAAGTCGCTCAGTCGTGTCCGACTGTTCACAACTCCATGGACTGCAGCCTACCAGGCTCCCCCATCCATGGGATTTTCCAGGCAAGAGTACTGGAGTGGGGTGCCATTGCCTTCTCCGATATTAATTTATGCATGATATTTATACCACAGATGGATAAGAGCAATCTCTTTAGCTTTAAATTCTTAAGGACCCCTGACTCTTTTTTTGTTGTTGGTATTATAACATTTATTAAAAGAATACTATGAGTTAATAGAAACAGCAAAGAACCAAAGAATTAAAATGCAAGTTATATAAATCCCAACTAAAACCTAAAAGTGAAAGCAATTGGCAAATCACTATTAAAACTGCTATCAGTTATCAAAATTTTGGATTTTGCATTTTGTATCCTTTTCTCAGTCAAGAAAAAAATTCTTTTTGAATAGTATATAACATACATATAAAATAATATGTAAAAATACATTATAAACTTACTATAAATACTAAAACTTACTAAAATACTTAACTTGCTAAAAATACTATCAGCAATGGCTGTAAATGCATTATCTTACATTTTTCTTATAGTCAATAGGTTGGTTATGGTACATATACAGCATGAAAGCACTGAGATAATAAAGAATAGATAAAAACACATATCAGCTCTATGGTAGCATACAAATGATGCTCCCATCTACCCATGCTAAAAGGATTCCATAATATTATCAGAAAAAAATGTCCTTAAAACTGAGTATTTTAATAAGAAATAAATTCAATAAAGAATGATAGTACTGAGAACCAGGGCATTCAGAAGGACCTTTAACATTTGACTTTTCTTTTAGGTACACTAAGGAGGCTTTGAGAAGGCAATGGCACTCCACTCCAGTACTCTTGCCTGGAAAATCCCATGGATGGAGGAGCCTGGTAGGCTGCAGTCCGTGGGGTCGCGAAGAGTCGGACACGACTGAGTGACTTCACTTTCACTTTTCACTTTCATGCACTAGAGAAGGAAATGGCAACCCACTCCAGTGTTCTTGCCTGCAGAACCCCAGGGACGGGGAGCCTGGTGGACTGCCATCTATGGAGTCGCACAGAGTCGGACATGACTGAAGCGACTTGGCAGCAGCAGCAAGGAGGCTTTGCTGGAAATTAGTCATTGGGTTACATAGGGTGGCTGGTGATCCATACAAGGGATAAGAAAGTTGAAGCAGCAATAGAACTATTTCACCCAAAGTCTTGGTGGAGAATGTGTGCCTGGACACTGAATGCAAAAACCATGTGTAAATATAGAGTCATACCACTAGTGGCAGGTCTCTCCTCTCTGGTTGATCTCCCTTTTGTCATTGTTTGCAGATTCTCTTGCACTCACTTCTGCCAACTCTGTGGCTGCCTCGTGTTATTCCTACTTACCCTGTCCTTTGCTCCAGTGTCAGCTCATGTCTGGACCAGAGCTAGCTCTGAAGAAGTGGGCTGGAGACAGAGTGAGGAAGAGAGAGGAAATGAACATCTCCCCCTTTTGCCTACCACTGTTCTCGGCTCAGCTTGAATAGACCCAGTTAACAGGCAAAGTTAGGGTTTTCTAACAAAGGATGACAAGTCCCCGACTGAATATGATCATTCTAGAAGAAACCCAGCACTGAAATGGAAATCATCCTTAAAGTTCACACATGGGAAGAAAATATAATTCCTGCACCCTGGGGAAGCAGATTTCCTTTACTCTGAGAAAAAAACAGAAACGGTGAATCTTCCTCAGTTCAACCTGGCACACAGTACTGAAAAAATGTCCAACCCAGAGCAGGAATCCATAATTTTTGTGTAAAGTACTTTTGTCCTTTAGTGAAGGAAGTATATCCCTTTATCAGGCACTATAACTAGAGATGGTTCTAATGGAAGAATGCCTAAAACTAATTATAATTATTGAATGAATGTCAAGTTAGTGACAGAGAAGTTAAAGGACCAGGCAAAAGCTGGCAGTAATACTGGCAAAAATATGGCAGAAGGTATCATTACTGCTTGGGACAAAAGACGTCATTTGAGGCATCAAATGTAGTGAGGAAGTGTTGCTAAGTGACAGTGAAGTAACAACTATTATATTAATATGGAGAGACTGGCTGTTAACCAGGTTCATGGATGCAGTGACAGGAGTTTGTGAGTTCCTTCCAGCCCCATCACAATCTTCTCTGCTGCCCTTCTCATCCTTGCACCAAATTAGATGCCAAGAAAGAGAGGACACTGAGGAGCACTAGGGTTCCACTATTTATTCTTATGAGGATTTTTCTGTAGGAAATGTTTTGTTTGCCTTGCTTTTGTTTTCTTACTTAATTTGTTCTTCAATTGTTCCGCTCAGCCCTGGTGGCTTCATCAAGTAGCCAGCTTCCTACTTCTCTGAAAGAACACAGTTTATTGTGGTGGATATGAGCAAGGGTACATGAGTCTCAGAAGTCTAGGTCAGAGTTCAAATAAAAATTCTTGCTAACCTTCTTAAGCTTTGGTTTTGCTAAATGACAAATAATAATAAATGATCATAATAAGAGTACCAACCTCTTAGAAATGTGAAAATTCAATGTAATAATACACATTGAAGGCTCAGACACTGATACTTGCTAACAAAATAAATCAGATATTTTGTGTGATACCAAACTCATGTTATTTCATGTGGTTGCAAGCAGAGTAAGAGGAGTACCCTGAGGGATAGTAAGAGTGATGATTTATTAATTACCTACCTTGTGTTAGATCAGAGATGCAGAGGTAATAGCAGGAAATAAGAACTATTTCCTAATTGATCTTCAGAGCTCTCAGTTTAAAAGGAGAAAAGTCGACCATTCAAAAAGCCTAAAAATAACACATGAAGAGGAGGATATGGAGAAAAGGGAATCCCAGTACAGTGTTTCTGGGAATGTAAATTGGTGCAGCTATTATGGAAAACATGATGGACGATCCTTTAAAAACTAAAAATAGAACTATTATATGATTGAGCAATTCCACTCCTGGGCATATATCCAGAAAAACAGAAAGCACTAATCCTAAAAGATATATGTACTCCAATATTCATAGCAGCACTATTTACAATAGCCAAGACATAAAAGCAACCCAATTACCCATCACTGGATGACTGGATTAAGAAGATGTAGTATACATATACAATGGAATATCAGACATTAAAAAAAAATGAAATACTGCCATTTGCAGCAATGTGGATGTACTAGAGAATATTATGCTTAGTGAAGTAAGTCAGAGAGATAAATACTGTATGATATCACTTATATGTGGATATACACTATTCAAAAATAATACTAATGAATGTATATATAAAACAAATGGGTGCACAGATATAGAAAACAACCCTGTGGTTACCAAAGAAGGAAAGAGGAAGGGGCAAAATTAGGGGTATAGGATTAACAGATACAAACTACTATATGCAAAATAGATAACAAGGATATACTGTATAGCATGAGGTATTACACCCATTATATCATAATAACCTCTAATGGAATATAATTATAAAATTACTACATTGCTATGTTGTATACCTGAAACTAACACAATATTTTAAATCAACTACACTTCAAAAAATATAAAGAAGACCACTACTAAAAATATCACTTTTCATACGATTATTACAAACCAGTAATCAGTTAAAAGTATAATACTAGGAAATTTTATTTGTCAAATAATAATGACTAGTGGAAAATCCAATTATAACTGTATTTACCAAATAATAAAATAAATCTACATTTTAGAAAAATGCAGTATGACAGTTCCAAGTATTATGTTAAGCGGTAAGTAAAGGAAACATATGAAAAGAGTAATGGTAGGACTTGTAAGCAAAACTGTCTAATTTCCTATCAGACATAAACAAAGTTTTAACAAATCTACTGACATCTAGAGAGGAGTTTCAGTTTGATTGAAGATATAATTGAAGGTGTTAAATAAGAGATGGAGGAATCGATGAATCTTCTTCTGGATTAACATACTGCCACATTTTTTTTTACTTGTACACAATGATGTAAATGAAAGAGTGTGGGTTTTGGAGTCAAAACAAACTTGAGTTTATCCTGTATGACGGATTACATTTACTTAATATCTCTAGAACTCAGTTACACAATCTGAAAAATGGGATAATAATAACTAACAGGAAAATTGCCTAGAGTATTAAATATGTATAGGCAGGTATAAGTGCAAAATAGTGGTAAAGTCCATTAATGTTAACTTTCCTTCTCTCTCACTTTCTTTCTTTATTTGCTCCCCTTCTGAATCACCTCAATTTTGCAATACCTAAGAGAAGACGGAACAGCTACTTTCTTACTACATACAAACTAAAAGGAAATGGCACTAAGATCTGATCAATGTAACACTTCTACTCATATATGGTAACATTCATAAAGCATCACTATGAACAAAGTTAGTGGAGGTGATGGAATTGCAGTTGAGCTATTTCAAATCCTGAAAGATGATGCTGTGAAAGTGCTGCACTCAATAGGCCAGCAAATTTGGAAAACTCAGCAGTGGCCACAGGACTGGAAAAAGTCAGTTTTCATCTGAATCCCAAAGAAAGGCAATGCAAAGAATGCTCAAGTGAAGTGAAGTCGCTCAGTCATGTTCAACTCTTTGCGACCCCATGGACAGTAGCCTACCAGGCTTCTCTCTCCATGGGATTCTCCAGGCAAGAGTACTGGAATGGGTTGCCATTTCCTTCTCCAAGAATGCTCAAACTACCGCACAATTGCAGTAATTTCACATGGCAACACACTCCAGTACTCTTGCCTGGAAAATCCCATGGGCAGAGGAGCCTGGTAGTGTGCAGTCCATGGAATTGCGAAGAGCCGGACGCAACCAAGCAACTTCACTTTCATGCATTGGAAAAGGAACTGGCAACCCACTCCAGTGTTCTTGCCTGGAGAAACCCAGGGACGGAGGAGCCTGGTGGGCTGCCGTCTATGGGGTCGCACAGTCGGACATGACTGAAGCGACTTAGCAGCAGCAGCAGAAGCAAATGTTAGTAAAGTAATGCTCAAAATTCTCCAAGCCAGGTTTCAGCAGTACATGAACCGTGAACTTCCAAATGTTTAAGCTGGTTTTAGAAAAGGCAGAGGAACCAGAGACCAAATTGCCAACATCTGCTGGATTACCAAAAAAGCAAGAGAGTCCCAGAAAAACATCTACTTTTGCTTTATTGACTATGCCAAAGCCTTTGACTGTGTGGATCACAATAAACTGTGGAAAATTCTGAAAGAGATGGGAATACCAGACCACCTGACCTGCCTCTTGAGAAATCTGTATGCAGGTCAGGAAACAACAGTTAGAAGTGGACATGGAACAACAGACTGGTTCCCAATAGGAAAAGGAGTACATCAAGGCTGTATATTGTCACCCCGCTTATTTAACTTATATGCAGAGTACATCATGAGAAACGCTGGACTGGAAGAAGCACAGGCTGGAATCAAGATTGCCAGGAGAAATATCAATAACCTCAGATATGCAGATGACACCACCCTTATGGCAGAAAGTGAAGAGGAACTAAAAAGCCTCTTGATGAAAGTGAAAGAAGAGAGTGGAAAATTTGGCTTAAAGCTCAACATTCAGAAAACTAAGATCATGGCCTCTGGTCCCATCACTTCAAGGGAAATAGATGGGGAAACAGTGGAAACAGTGTCAGACTTTATTTTTGGGGGCTCCAAAATCACTGCAGATGGTTATTGCAGCCATGAAATTAAAAGACGCTTACTCCTTGGAAGGAAAGTTGTGACCAACCTAGATAGCATATTCAAAAGCAGAGACATTACTTTGCCAACAGAGGTCCATCTAGGCAAGGCTATGGTTTCTCCAGTAGTCATGTATGGATGTGAGAGTTGGACTGTGAAGAAAGTTGAGCGTTGGACTGTGAAGAAAGCTGAGCACCAAAGAACTGATGCTTTTGAACTGTGGTGTTGGAGAAGACTCTTGAGAGTCCCTTGGACTGCAAGGAGCTCCAACCAGTCCATCCTAGGAGATCAGTCCTGGGTGTTCTTTGGAAGGACTGATGCTAAAGCTGAAACTCCAGTACTTTGGCCACCTCATGTGAAGAGTTGAGTCATTGGAAAAGACTCTGATGCTGGGAGGGATTGGGGGCAGGAGGAGAAGTGGAAGACAGAGGATGAGATGGCTGGATGGCATCATGGACTCAATGGACGTGAGTCTCAGTGAACTCTGGGAGTTGGTGATGGACAGGGAGGCCTGGTGTGATGCAATTCATGGGGTTGCAGAGAGTCGGACACGACTAAGCAACTGATTTGAACTGAGCTGAACAACCCATTTGTTGAAAAATACTCATGAACTGATCAGATCAGCTAAGTTCAGAAAAATAGTTCTTCTTTGCATTTAGTATGCTGATCTGTGAATTTACAAAAGTGAGCATTTTGAAAGACATTTTTCTCTGTTTTCATTACATTAGCTTTATAACATGAAATGAATTTAAAGTTTAATACAAGTGGCACAGGTTTACAAACTGTTCAAGGGATTTTTAACTCTCAAATGAAAAATTAATTCTAAAAATTATTATGGGGCTGAGTAAGCTTTCTCTTAATTGACAAATATAGAGGCTGAAATTGAGAGTATTTAGCCTTGGGAAAGTTAGTTCTTTATAAGCACAGATAGAATTATAAGAAAACGTGGTAGACCTCTATTTGTGTGTTAAGTCCTCAGATTTTAATGCAGATGAAATGAAGGGGGAAGATAGGCATACTGGACTGGATATAAGGTACTATGTAGCACCTGTCTCAAAATCTCCCAACACACACTTGGGAATTGCTTCCACACACACGAAAAGGAGAAAGAGAAATGTTCATATTAATCTAAGGAACAAAATTCATGTGTGTATGTGAGTGTGTGCATTTGGTATGCGTGTGTGCATGTGCTCATCTATGTAGAGTGAGAAACAGACAGAAATAGTTTCTGGTTCCTTCTCCCAGCAGGTGTGGGCCTTTCATTTTTTCCCTTCTCCATATTTCTTGAGTAATCACATCCATTTCCATATTTGAACTATTCTGTTTACAAATTCCTGGCTGCAACACACACAAAATTCTGTCATTGCTAACTCTTTACTAGCCACATTTTTATCTCAAACTCCGCATGCCTAAAGTAGAATGCTCCTTGTTTTTGCCCAAGGCAAACTCTTCTTGACATGAAAAATTTAGATTTGGATGTATATTACCATATGTGAAATAGATCGTTGGTCCAGGTTCGATGCTTGAGACTGGGCACTCAGGGCCAGTGCACTGGGATGACCCTGAGGGATGGGATGGGGAGGGAGGTGGAAGAGGGGTTCAGGATGGGGGACACATGTGCACCCATGGCTAATTCACATCAATGTATGGCAAAAACCACTACAATATTGTAAAGCAGTTAGCCTCCAATTAAAATAAATAAATTAATTTTTAAAAATTTAGGTTTGGGATTGGAAGGAAAATGCAATTTATATAGTCCAACCTCCCATAAACCCCAACGGAATGCCACCCACAAAAATCTTGGTCTTGGTCATCTATTTATTAATATTTACTTCATCAGGTAACTCATTACATTATTTTAAAAGAAGCCATTACCTCACAAGACAATCTTTAATACATATAGAGAATAGTACATTGTAGGCTATTGCCTGGCCACAAATCTCAGCTTTGCTCCTTACTTACTAGATCACATCTAGTGCTTTGGTTTGCTTATCTGTTAACTTATGTTAATGACAGTGCCTGTGTGGTATGGCTTTTGTGAGGAAGAAACAAGTTAATTCATACTAAATCCTAAGCGCTATATAAGCTGTTCTTGATATTATTATTATTATTATCAATATAATTGTGATTCTTACTATAAAACATTTCACACCTAAAGGTATAAAACTTGTATGTTATTACTCATGTACCACCATCTAGCATAAAAAACAAAGCATAACTGATATTATTTAAATCCCCTGGTATACTTCTCTAATCCCAATTCTCCTTTTTCCTATAGACTAACTATAATATTAATATAACAAATTTGGAACTCACCATTCCTATGTATAACTTAATAATTTTGTTGTATAAATACGTGCATCATGAGAAACGCGGGACTGGAAGAAACACAAGCTGGAATCAAGATTGCTGGGAGAAATAGCAATAATCTCAGATATGCAGATGACACCACCCTTATAGCAGAAAGTGAAGAGGAACTAAAAAGCCTCTTGATGAAAGTGCAAGAGGAGAGTGAGAAAGTTGGCTTAAAGCTCAACATTCAGGAAACGAAGATCATGGCATCCGGTCTCATCACTTCATGGGAAATAAATGGGGAAACAGTGGAAACAGTGTCAGACTTTATTTTTGGGGGCTCCAAAATCACTGCAGATGGTGACTGCAGCCATGAAATTATAAGACACTTACTCCTTGGAAGAAAAGTTATGACCAACCTAGATAGCATATTCAAAAGCAGAGACGTTACTTTGCCAACTAAGGTCCATCTAGTCAAGGCTACGGTTTTTCCTGTGGTCATGTATGGGTGTGAGAGTTGGACTGTGAAGAAGGCTGAGCGCCAAAGAATTGATGCTTTTGAACTGTGGTGTTGTAGAAGACTCTTGAGAGACCCTTGGACTGCAAGGAGATCCAACCAGTCCATTCTGAAGGAGATCAGCCCTGGGATTTCTTTGGAAGGACTGATGCTAAAGCTGAAACTCCAGTACTTTGGCTACCTCATGCGAAGAGTTGACTCATTGTAAAAGATTCTGATGCTGGGAGGGATTGGGGGCAGGAGGAGAAGGGGACGACAGAGGATGAGATGGCTGGATGGCATCACAGACTCGATGGATGTGAGTCTGAGTGAACTCCGGGAGTTGGTGATAGACAGGTAGGCCTGGCGTGCTGCAATTCATGGGGTCGCAAAGAGTCGGACACGACTGAGTGACTGAACTGTACTGAACTGACATGAATCAGTCATGGCTGTACATGTGTCCCTCCATCCGAAACCCTCCTCCCGCCTCCCTCCCCATCCCATCCCTCTGGGTTTTCCCAGTGCACTGACTTTGAGTTCCCTGTTTCATGCATCAAACTTGGATTGGTCATCTATTACACATATGGTGACATACATGTTTCAAAGCAATTCTCTCAAATCATCCCACCCTCGTCTTCTCCCACAGAGTCCAAAACTCTGGTTTTTATATCTGTGTCTCTTTTGCTGTCTTGCACATAGGGTTGTGGTTACCATCCTTCTGAATTCCATATATGCATTAGTATACGGTATTGGTGCTTTTCCTTCTGACTTCCTTCACTCTGTATAATAGGCTCCAGTTTCATCCACCTCATTAGAACTGACTCAAATGCATTCTTTTTAATGGCTGAGTAATACTCCATTGTGTATATGTACCACAGCTTTCTTATCCATTCATCTGTTGATGGACATCTAGGTTGCTTTCATGTCCTGGCTATTATAAACAGTGCTGCGATGAACATTGGGGTACACATATCTCTTTCAATTCTGGTTTCCTTGGAGTGTATGCCCAGCAGTGGGATTGCTGGGTCATATGTCAGTTCTATTTCCAGTTTTTAAAGGGATCTCCACACTGTTTTCCATAGTGGCTGTACTAGTTTGCATTCCCACCAACTGTGTAAGAGGAATCCTTTTCCTTTTCCACACCCTCTCCAGCACTTATTATCTGTAGATTTTTTGATAGCAGCCATTCTGAACATTGTGAGATGGTCATTGTTGTTTTGATTTGTATTTCTCTGATAATGAGTGACGTTGAGCAACTTTTCATGTGTTTGTTAGCCATCTGTGTGTGTGTCTTCTTTGGAGAAATGTCTGTTTAGTTCTTTGGCCCATTTTTTGATTGGGTAATTTATTTTTCTGGTATTGAGCTGCATGAGCTGCTTATATATTTTTGAGATTAATTTTTTGTCAGTTGCTTCATTTGCTATTATTTTCTCCCATTCTGAAGCCTGTCTTTTTACCTTTCTTATAGTTTCCTTCCTTCTGCAAAAGCTTTTAAGTTTAATTAGGACCCATTTGTTTATTTTTGCTTTTGATGTCCATTACTCTGGGAGGTGGGTCATAGAGGATCTTGCTATGATTTATGTCAGACAGTGTTCTGCCCATATTTTCCTCTAGGAATTTTATAGTTTCTGGTCTTACATTTAGATATTTAATCCATGTTGAGTTTATCAAATGTGTTCTTTTATCAACTATACACAAAAACAGATTGACAAATTTTCCTATTCTGTATATTGAACATGAACATGTGAAGATGAATTTTGACAAAGCCTTCAATGAATCTATACAATCAAAGCTTGAAGGAATTCAACTATAATATTATTAACTCTTACAACAGACTAACATCTAGGTAGAAACTTTTATCTTTTCATCTAAAAAATTTGTTAATGTTATAAGAAGTTTTAAATCACTACCAGTTTTATATTGAAATATATATTTTATTTTATTTTTTCCGGTATGTTATGATCATTACTTTAATTCATTTTATATTATAATTATTAGATATATATATATTTTTATATATGAAGGAGGATGATGTTTAGATGCTGATACCTTCTTGGTGTCAAATACACTGGTTATACTATTGTCACTGGTTCATCTTATTTACTTTGCTACTTAGAGTTACTGGCCACACCAGTTATTAGACATATTTTCTCCCACAGAATGACTGGAATGAGGACAATCCCAGGCCCTGATGGTGAGCAACACTGTAGAGCATTATGATACAGTTTCATCAAAGAAAAAGATTTATAAAGAGTACTGTGACAAAAAAATCATCACTCTTATGCTCAGTAAACAAACACTGTACTATTACGTGTCAAGCACTGTGTTAGGAGGGGAAATCCAAGGAAAGGGAAATACGTATTTTTTATTTTCCAGGATGTTAGAATCCAGTGAAGAAATAAAATGTGAGCAAATGAGAGAATGAAGTACAGTAGAGAAGCCATTCAACAGAACATCCAGGGACCATGCTAGAGATGCGTATTCCATCACCTTCTAGAACTGCAACCTAGGGAAAATTACTTGCCTTCTCTGTAAAATGAAGATAGCATTATCTTACAGACATAATGTATCTGGTACATGTTAGGCATCCAACTAGTAGTTAAATATGAACAAGACATGACAAATTAAACATAGAGGAAATGATGAAAAATTTCGTGCAACAGTAAATAATATGGTACCCATTAATTTCCTAATAGAAGATGCACATAGTATGAGACTTCAGAAAAGGAAAAAAAAAATGTAACTGAGAGATTTCAATAGGTTTAGACCCAGTACTGGATTCAAAGTACACACAAGGGAGGTGGATAGGAATGGGGCTGGTAGCAATCCCAAGAAGCCCTGATATAACAAACTGTCCTGCACAAATAGTCTCCACTTGCCCTTAGTTCCTCCTGGCTTAAAACAAGATCTGTTTCAATGCTGAGTGAAAGAAGCTGGACACAAAAGATCCCCTATGAAAGATTCTTTTATTTATCCTACAAAAAGGCAAAACTCATATGTGAGTTTTGTCACAGGCAGAGATGGAGTTTATGAGGTGGGAGCAGTAGACATGAGGAAGGAGCAAGAAGAAAGTTCTAGGAGTTAGGAATATTCTGTTTTCTAATGAGTGTGCTGGTTACACGGCTGTCTTCAATTTCTTATAATTCATTAAGCTGTATCCTTACTTGTGTACTTTTCCATGTACAGAGTACTCTTCAATAAAAAGATTCAAAAATATAAATTTTTAAAATCTGAAAAATTTGAAAAAAAAGGATATAGGAAGAAAATTAAGAATAAAAATCAACCATAATCTTGGAATTTAGAATAATTACTATTAACATTTTAAGGTAGGTGCTTCACACATGATTAAGATCATCTCAAATATATTACTTCACAATTCTTTTTTCACTAAGCAAATATATTTCTAAGAAGAATCCCATGCTGGAGAATACTTTTATAAAACATGATTTATGGATATACTATAATTTCCTCAACTAGTCTCTTATATTTTTACAAATAGAAAATTTCCATAAATATTTAAAAATTACAATAAATTCTTTTGTATATAAATATATCTCTCAATTCTTGAGCAAGACAAATTCAAGTAAGTTAGAAAGTTTAAAGTTTTCGATGCACATTTTTTTCAATTTCCCTTCAAGATTTGAGTATATTTTGCTCAAATCCTCAGCAATATTGAGTACTTTTAAAAAATCTGTACATATTGCTGTTGCAAAGGCTTTTTCTTTCAAATGCTACTTTGTTTACTCTGGAGATTGAACTTTGTTTTATGCTATTAACTATCTCTGTTTCTTTTTTTGGAATGCCTCTTCCTAGGCTTGGCCAATTTCCCACTGCACACTCCTCCCGCCCCCCATTAGAGCATTTTACTTCTCTCAGACTTCTCTACTTTGCTGTCTCCTGTTATCTCGACTCAATTTCATTCCAACTAAAACCCAGACTCTGCTTGCTTTATGAACTAACTTCCTTTTCATCCACTGACTCTTTTGGCATGTGACCTCATTTATGTTTCTGGTTTGACTTGTTAAACTTTCTCTGGGTTTTAAAAGCTTATAATAATCAGGCTTACATGTGGAAAGACAGTAGCACTTGGTGGTAGAAGCAAAAGAGATTGAATATAAGGCCATGAAACAAACCTAATTCTCACTACCATTCCCCAAGAGTCACTATACTTAGTCATCTTATATTATAATTAAAATTGCTGACCCCAAAATTGTGGCATCATAGTTTTAATAGATGGAACTTTTTAGTTTGTATGGAACATCTGACTTGTAGATGTCACATAAAATAGGCACACTCTATTTGTCATATACAAGTAGAGTTGTATGTATATTTTTTCTAAAAGCCTATAAAAGCAAACAAACATACTTTTTATTTCTCTTATTGAACTAATGTTCATTAGGGGAAAAAAACCCCACTATTTTCCACCAAGTGCAGATTGCCTGCAGTTTCTTCTTGTGCTTTGCTCCCTCTCCATCCCAGTGGAGATACGGCTGCATGTGATCTGTATTTTTGTCCCATCTCCTTGAAAGATGACTTTCACTTTCTGCAGTGACCAAATTCCTGCTGGTAGTGGCTCAGCCAGGCAAGGCAGCAGAGTGGGCAGCAGGCAGTTTTCTGTTTTATTCTTGATTTGTAGTGTGCCCTGGCAAGCCTTAGCTCTTTTCCTCAGATGGTCCTGAACCTTTACCTTTCTTTCTGTTTTTTTCCCCTCACTTATCCCATTGTTTCTTTTCCCGCTGTCATTTGCCGTGGGCTGGGGAACACAGAGCTTTTGAGGGAAATGTAAATTGCAGGCAGCACTAAGTTCCTTCTGTTTTCTCATCGGAAAGCAGCATTTCAGAGAGCTGCACCGGTGACAGGGCTCTGCAAAGACAAGCCGAGTTCAGGAATATTCCCTGTTCCCAGGCCCTGGTTGTGTAGAAGTGGGACTTTCTGAAGAGGGGGCATTTGGGAGGGAGGGGAGGTAAAGGGCACTTTCAGAAGCAGATGCTCCCAGCTTTGGATGGAAAGCCGCTCTAATCAGAGTTCAGCAGTCTTGCAGACAATCCACAGCTTTGGAGAGAGACCAACAAAACAGTCTCTTTGCCCAGTCAGTGCATAAATGTAAGAGGCTTGCCTTAAGTGTGTGTGCAGGACTCTAGTGGGCTAAAAATGTTATGCAGAGTTAAAGTAAGGTATTGTTTAGGTTTTAATGAAGGCAACCAGTTTTTCACAACAGAAGTTCTGTTGCTGAATCCCCCACTACCCCCGCCCCAACATTCAGTTCCTCTGCCCCTGCACCTGCTTTCATTTTTGGCTTCTTGGCACCGATGTTCACAGAGACATCAGCTGGCAGTGGCAAACTGCTAAAAGCTCCCCTGCAATGCAGCTCTGCAAATGCCAGCCATTTATCCACTGGTGCATGCCAGCTGAACGTCAGGTCTCCCTGTCTCCCTCCAACCTCGATCCCATCAGCCCCCCAGTTTTCCTTCCAAATGACAGTAAACGATCCCAGCCAAGCAGTGGTCTGGCCCTTTGAGTATCCATTAAGTGTGGCCGCGTCTATTTGCTACATCTATTTGCTGTGATTATAATATTTTGATCCAAAGAGTCTTGCAGAAAATTTAGATGACAATACTATTTATCCTATTCAATCAAAGCTCTCAGCCCACAGGCTCATTTCTCTCTCCTCAGCAGATGGTGGGATAGTTTCTTGAGGTCTCTTTGACTTGAAACAGCCTTTTTGTTTTTGTTGCTTATTGAGAGTCAGTTGCCCCAAAATCATTGAATAGAGACATCCATGTCTCAGTCTAAGCTAAGCCCCAAATGATAAATACTGACTTCAAGTTGGGGGCTGAAGGACAAGCTGGAAAGGCAAAGGGCTGCTGGAAGTTAAGTATTCAGCACAAAGCTTTGCAGTTTCAAAAAACGATGGCTTTACATTCTCCATTCAGCACAGCGATTCAGGCTGGAGACTGAGAAAGTGTGAGAAATCTGTGAGAAATTCAACATATATTTATTTTTCTTGGAAATTAGAGAATATCTTCACAGTGTACACTCTGAAGGGCTTTTGTTTTGTTTTGTTGTGTTTTTAATGATCTAAACCATCTGGGGAGTTGATAAAGAATGTGATTTTCACAAGCTGAGCTAGCAAAGCCTATTGCTAAATCCCAAACCTTTATCCAGCCTACAGATAAAACCAGGGTGGGAGAACTTCCCTTCCAGCTCCAAAATACTAGGATCCCACGTATGCCAAATGCTTCAGTCTCTGGGTGGTAAGAAAAATACAGAACTGACTAAGAGATCCTGGCCCAAGCATGCAGAAATGTATGGTACTTTATTATTATTATTTTTAGTTGGTGGAGGTCACACTTAGAGAATCTGTCTGAAAACCAAATCAGCATTGTATCTTATCTAATGCCTCATGGTCTTTTGTGATTTAGGGATAAGAATCAGCACCTGCAAGTGTTTCTTAATCATCTGTTTCTCAGACCTGGAGTTCAAAATCTATCTGAAGAGAGCACATAGAGAATAATACAGGGACACTCTGATTATGGTGGCCATCTTGCAATAATTATAATCTCATATCAGAAGGTGTATGAACTTGGGGTTTTGGACAAATGAGGGTTTGCACTTAATATTTGATCCAGGAATATGGATAAGATAATCAGGAAACATCCTTCCCAAGAACAGGCCGTACAATGGAAGTATAATCATGTCATGGTCTTTGACACGCCCCTCTTTTTCCTCTGAGTTTGATTTCTTCTTTTCTGATCACAATAAACTGTGGAAAATCCTGAAAGAGATGGGAATACCAGACCACCTGTCCTGCCTCTTGAGAAATCTGTATGCAGGTCAGGAAGCAACAGTTAGAACTGCACATGGAACAACAGACTGGTTCCAAATAGGAAAAGGAGTACGTCAAGGCTGTATATTGTCACCCTGCTTATTTAAATTATATGCAGAGTACATCATGAGAAACGCTGGACTGGAAGAAACACAAGCTGGAATCAAGATTGCCGGGAGAAATATCAATAACCTCAGATATGCAGATGACACCACCCTTATGGCAGAAAGCAAAGAGCAACTAAAAAGCCTCTGATGAAAGTGAAAGAAGAGAGTGCAAAAGTTGGCTTAAAGCTCAACATTCAGAAAACTAAGATCATGGCATCTGGTCCCATCACTTCATGGGAAATAGATGGGGAAACAGTGGAAGCAGTATCAGACTTTATTTTTTTGGGCTCCAAAATCACTGCAGATGGTGACTGCAGCCATGAAATTAAAAGACACTTGCTCCTTGGAAGGAAAGTTATGACCAACTTAGATAGCATATTGAAAAGCAGAGACATTACTTTGCCAACAAATGTCTGTCTAGTCAAGGTTATGTCTAGTCAAGGCTATGGTTTTTCCAGTAGTCATGTATGGATGTGAGAGTTGGACTGTGAAGAAAGCTGAGCACCAAGGAATTGATGCTTTTAAACTGTGGTGTTGGAGAAGACTCTTGAGAGTCCTTTGGACTGCAAGGAGATCCAACCAGTCCATTCTGAAAGAGATCAGTCCTGGGTATACATTGGAAGGACTGATGCTGAAGCTGAAACTCCAGTACTTTGGCCACCTCATGCAAAGAGTTGACTCATTGGAAAAGACCCTGATGCTGGGAGGGATTGGGGGCAGGAGGAGAAGGGGACGAAAGAGGATGAGATGGCTGGATGGCATCACCGACTCAATGGACATGAGTTTGAATGAACTCTGGGAGTTGGTGATGTACAGGGAGGCCTGGCGTCCTGCGATTCATGGGGTCTCAGAGAGTTGGACACGACTGAGCAACTGAACTGAACTGAACTGAACTATAGAGGCACCAAGATCAAACTGGGAAGTTATCCATTTCTATTGAAACACATGCATGTTGACAATTATAATATGCACAAACATCTCTAGCCAGAAGTTTTAACAATATTTCTAAGGCTTGGTCAACAATTAGTATTCTCTATGAAATTTACCTGTTAATCAGTCAGTATTTTATGCTTATCACAGGTTGCTCATAGTTTATTTGAAAGCAGGCAAATTGTGTCAGAAATGTCATCTTATTACTTTTGTTTAAAATCCTTTTCTACGGGCTCCTCCCAACCCAGGCTTGATTCCTGGGTCAAGAAGAGCCCCTGGAGAAGGAAATGGTTACCCAATGCAGTATTCTTGTCTGGAAGGCTACAGTCAATGGGGCTGCAAAGAGTCAGACAGAACTGAGTGACTAACACTAACTAAGTAGAATTAAGAATGCTGTTAAAGGATCGGGTGTGTCACATGCTAACTGAATAGGGCTCCTACCCAGAAGACTGAGAGACAGTCACACTGAACAGCTCAAAGTTCCAGGCAGTTCACAGAAAATTATCATTAGGTAATAAAATTTTGAGTAATGAGGACAACTTTAGTTGTAATACCTGGTTTATAAGTTGTCTTGTTTTACAAAGCAAGATAGCTATCTTACCACTGTACTCCTCACTCTAACTGTGATATGTTTCTGATTTTAGAAGAAGTAGAACAATGAGGAGTAGAGTCTAGGACTGCAAATCATAACCCCCAAGATCTCCTTCCAACATTTCCTTCTACATCTTTAACCCCTCCGATACTTAACTTTCTCATCTACAAAATGTGAATGACATTATATTGGTCCTTGTGAACTCACATCCTTGTAAGAAACAAACTAAACTTTATGAGTTTTAGATCACTATACAATGGTTTATTCTTGTGACTATTACTTGTCTTACAGTGTTTTGTGACCCAAGCAGATATGTACGGCTGTTAGTCATAGTTATTATTATTTACATTACAATTATTTTGAAAAGACTTCTCAACTCTGGCCTTCTTCTCTCCCCTAATTCAGAAAATAGCACCATCCAAATAGTTGCATGAACTTTGACACTTCCTAATTCCTCAATCTCATATTTCATCTATCCCAAATTTCATTGATTTAACTTTTCAAGTCAAGTGAATTCAGGGCAGTGTATTGTATTTGGTTCTGATTTATTCCTGCTGCTGCTAAGTCACTTCAGTTGTGTGTGACTCTGTGTGACCCCATAGACAGCAGCCCACCAGGCTCCCCTGTCCCTGGGATTATCCAGGTAAGAACACTGGAGTGGGTTGCCATTTCCTTCTCCAATGCATGAAAGTGAAAAGTGAAAGTGAAGTCGCTCAATCTTATCCAACTCTTAGCAACCCCATGGACTGCAGCCTACCAGGCTCCTCCATCCATGGGATTTTCCAGGCAAGAGTACTGGAGTGGGGTGCCACTGCCTTCTCCAATTTAATTCCTAGATCCATTTTTTGAATGAATGAGCAAATTTATTTGACAACGTATTTTATAGGTGATTATTTTTACTCTACTTATTCTCAAAGAGGGACTTTAGAATATATACATATAAGGAAGGTTATACGATATATAGATACAAAAAAAAAAAAAAAAACAACCAAACATATATCAGAAGTAGGTGGAAATACAAAGGAAGATAGGTACCTGAACTGGACCCAGAATTAAGGCTAATATAAAAGCATTTGCCACTGAGTTCTTACTATAGATGAGCTCAAATATAACTGGTAAGACACAAAATACAATGATTATGAAATGAAAGCAAAAATCTAGTCTAAAAGAAACACATGTATTCTGGATATAATTACAGAGAGAGATTTTTGGAGAAATATTCTAAAAAGGATGCTGTGAATATAACAACTGGGCATATAATCTAGAGAAAACTATAATATGAAAATATACATGTACCCCAATGTTTACAGCAACACTTTTTACAAAAGCCAAGTCATGGCAACAACCTAAATGTCCATCAGAAGATGAATGGATGACGAAGATGTGTTACCTACATACAATGGAATACTACTCTGCCATAAGAAAGAATGAAATAATGCCATTTATGGCAATATGGATGGACCTAGAAAGTCTCCTACTAAGGAGGTAAGTCAGGCTGAGAAAGACAAATGCCATATGATATTACTTATATGTGGAATCTAATATATGACACAAATGAACTTACTTACAAAACAGAAACAGACTCATAGATATAGAAAAAAACCTTACAATCACCAAAGGGGATAGCAGGCGGGAAAGGAATAAATTAGGAGTTTGGGATTAGCAAACACAAACTATTATATATAAAATACATAAATAAAAAAGTCCTACTATATTCAATATCATGTAATAAACCATAATGGAAAATAATATGAAAAAGAAGACATATATATATATATATATATATATATATATGAATCACTTTGCTGTACACCAGAAATGAACACATTGCTATAAATCATATACTCTAATTAAAGAAACAAAAAAGGATGCTGTGAAATGTAATGAATAATGTTTCTAATGATACCTTTATAGACAGTAGTTTCACAAGATTATTTCTTTAAGCATTGTGCCTGCTTGGTATTAGAGATAAAAAAATACTAAGGCCTTGCTATCAAGAGATCACTGAGAAAGATAAATCTATGGTATACAAATCAGTACCATTCACTAAGATGAATTCAGCAACAGTAGGAGGGTACACGGTACCCTGGGGCACAGAGGAGGAAAGGATCAATTCTACTGGTGGACCTAGGAAGGCTTCTTGGGAGAGATAGCATCTGACTTCCTGGGTTTATTCAACAAGTGCTACTTGTCAATTGCCAGCTGCATGGTATGCAAAGGCATGGGTGCTAAGATTACAGGGCTGAGGAGAACAATGACTTTATAAGCAGATAACAGAGTTTCAATGAGAAAGACTCTCACTTGCTAGTAAGTCAGTGCCATCCCTGCCCCCAACCTCAGCAACTATGAACCTTTAAATAACAGATGGCTTGCTTTCCCCTGCCTCCTGAAAAGCAACAAGGAACAATATCTGGAACTGCATGATATAGCTCTGGCCAGATATAGCCAGATATAGCTCTGGCCACAGTGTAAAGTGGCCTTGGGAAAGGAAGTAGATAGGAAATACACTTCTAGGAATGTATGGGGAAGCCTCAACTTTGGACAGAGGAAACAGTGACCAGACCAGGACAAACAAAGATCTAGGTGTTTGGCATTTAGGGAGAGCAGTAAATATTATTGAGCACTGATTGAAACAGCATGCTGGGAACTAGACCCAAAGGTCTTTTTTTGTTTGATTGTTTGTTTGTTTGTTTACAGGAAAGGAAAGAAGACACAACCTGGGTCTCTTAATCTGAATAATTTAGATGACCCAAGTTAATCCTAATGTCAAGGGTAGATAATCTTGATCTTTCCTGTGATTAAGCTTTCGAGGTACTTCTCAGTGTAGAATGTTAGGCCAAAATAGTCAGAAACAGTAGGAAGGAATCCTATGTTTCTGCCTAATAAAAAAATGCTCTGATATATTTTTTGAATATTATCTTGTATGATTATTTCCTACGTATAAGAAAAATACTCACTCTCTCTGCATTCCTCAGAGGATAAAAGCACATGCTATTTGCAAAGTACTGCTTGACAATGAGAAGATTCAGAAATATTCCACAGAGACTCCATTAGTATAATGCTTAGAAGAATTAGGAAGAATTCTTAAATTATTCCTAAAGCAATAAAGCAATATATTAAACTATGACACAGCATACGTGTTCAAGGCACAGTACAGACAGTACCTCTTAGACAAAAATGAAAGAAAGTCTTCATGGAGCAGAATGGACAAGGGAAAATTTTATTAAAAAATGGGACCTGAAGAATAGGGAAAATTTAGGCAGAATATCAGGCAGGAGTGCTCTCATTCAGAAAAGGAAAGCATATAAAGAAGTGGAAATAATTTTTAAAATTTACCTATTCAAATTAAGGAATCAGAAAACTATTAACACAACTGCAGAAGAGATCTCCAGTTACACACAGACACACACATATGCAAACTACACACATACTAAAAAGAGTGTTTCTGAGAAGTGTGAAACATCTGAGGAAGTAAATGGAAGTAGATTCAGAGAAATATTAACCCTCATAAAGAAACATCAATCTGTGCATATTCCTTCAAAGGCACAAATATTACAGAATGAGAGTTCTTCTAAACAATGTTAGGGGAAAAAACTAACATTGTTATTAAATATGTCAGTGTTGGTGTGTTAATTCTAGGCCGACATGGTGTAAAACAATGATTGATGGGAGGTGAACCTGAACAAACCATGTTATTTTGTTAAATCCAAAACTGATTAGTGGTACTGCTGCTGCTGCTAAGTCCCTTCAGTCGTGCCTTACTCTGTGTGACCCCATAGAGGGCAGCCCACCAGGCTCCACCATCCCTGGGATTCTCCAGGCAAGAACACTGGAGTGGGTTGCCATTTCCTTCTCCAGTGAATGAAAGTGAAAAGTGAAAGTGAAGTCACTCAGTCGTGTGTCCAACTCTTAGCGACCCCATGGACTGCAGCCTACCAGGCTCCTCCATCCATGGGATTTTCCAGGCAAGAGTACCGGAGTGGGGTGCCACTGCCATCAGACCAAATCAAATTTTGATTGTAAATAAAATTAAGTTGTATGTAACTTAAGTTGCAATAAAACTGTGGAAACATTGACAACAACGATAAAACTAGCACTTATATTCAGATCTGTGCTTTAAGTACAAAGAGGACTTTGTTCCCTGAAACAGACTGGTATTTCTATCTATTCAAATGTTCTCAGATGATAATTCTACACAATTAGAAAACAGATACATATATATATATACACACACACATATATATAATGAATCAATTTTGATATATATAAATACAATACATATAAACATTAAATATATAAAAATGAATATATATATATATAATATTTAGACAAGGTAAATAACTTGCCCAGGGTCACAATCAAGTCTGTAGCTGCAGAGCCCTGAGCGTTAAGTTATAAGTGGTTCTCACCTAATACTGTGTTGTGCACCAGTTCCACAGGGAGCTTTCTATATGTGGATACCAGACCTAGCCCTGATCTCCTGAATCAGGATCTCTAGCACTGGGATAAGATATGAAGATTTTAAAAGCTTACTTGACAATTTTAAGGTTGGAGATCCCTGTTTAAGACGCTATCTACCAAAACTACCAAAAAAAAAAAAATGACAAGGGACTAGGAACCCAAGTTTTTCACAGAAATGTAGCAAGATGGAGAAATGTTTATCTTTCTATAGTTCTTTTCATTTTCCAGGTTAGGTCAGATCAGTCGCTCAGTCATGTCCAACTCTTTGCAACCCCATGAATCGCAGCATGCCAGGCCTCCCTGTCCATCACCAACTACCAGAGTTCACCCAGACTAACGGCCATTGAATGAGTGATGCCATCCAGCCATCTCATTCTCTGTTGTCCCCTTCTCCTCCTGCACCCAATCCCTCCCAGCATCAGAGTCTTTTCCAATGAGTCAACTCTTTGCATGGGGTGGCCAAAGTACTGGAGTTTCAGCTTTAGCATCGTTCCTTCCAAAGAAATCCCAGGCTCAATCTCCTTCAGAATGGACTGGTTGGATCTCCTTGCAGTCCAAGGGACTCACAAGAGTCTTCTCCAATACCACAGTTCAAAAGCATCAATTCTTCGGCACTCTGCCTTCTTCACAGTCCAACTCTCACATCCATACATGACTACTGGAAAAACCATAGCCTTGACTAGATGGACCTTAGTCGGCAAAGTAATGTCTCTGCTTTTCAATATGCTATCTAGGTTGGTCATAACTTTTCTTCCAAGGAATAAGCGTCTTTTAATTTCATGGCTGCAGTCACCATCTGCAGTGATTTCAGAGCCCCAAAAATAAAGTCTGACACTGTTTCCACTCTTTCCCCATCTATTGCCCATGAAGTGATGGGACCAGATGCCATGATCTTTGTTTTCTGAATGGTTAGCTTTAAGCCAATTTTTTTCACTCTCCTCTTTCACTTTCATCAAGAGGCTTTTTAGTTCCTCTTCACTTTCTGCCATAAGGGTGGTGTCATCTGCATATCTGAAGTTACGGCTATTTCTCCCAGCAATCTTGATTCCAGCTTGTGTTTCTTCCAGCCCAGCGTTTCTCATGATGTACTCTGCATAGAAGTTAAATAAGCAGGGTGACAATATACAGCCTTGATGTACCCCTTTTCCTATTTGGAACCAGTCTGTTGTTCCATGTCCAGTTCCAACTGTTGCTTCCTGACCTGCATATAGGTTTCTCAAGAGACAGGTTAGGTGGTCTGGTATTCCCATCTCTTTCAGAATTTTCCACAGTTTATTGTGATCCACACAGTCAAAGGCTTTCGCATAGTCAATAAAGCAGAAATAGATGTTTTTCTGTACCTCTCTTGCTTTTTCCATGATCCAGCGGGTGTTGGCAATTTGATCTCTGGTTCCTCTGCCTTTTCTAAAACCAGCTTGAACATCAGGAAGTTCACAGTCCACTTACTGCTGAAGCCTGGCTTGGAGAATTTTGAACATTACTTTACTAGCATGTGAGATGAGTGCAATTGTACAGTAGTTTGAGCATTCTTTGGCATTGCCTTCTTTGGGATTGAAATGAAAACTGATCTTTTCCAGTCCTGTGGCCACTGCTGAGTTTTCCAAATTTGCTGGCATATTGAGTGCAGCCCTTTCACAGCATCATCTTTCAGGATTTGAAACAGCTCAACTGGTATTCCCTCACTTCCACTAGCTTTGTTCGTAGTGATGCTTTCTAAGGCCCACTTGACTTCACATTCCAGGATGTCTATCTCTACATGAGTGATCACACCATCGTGATTATCTCGGTTGTGAAGATCTTTTTTGTACAGTTCTTCCATGTATTCTTGCCACCTCTTAATATCTTCTGCTTCTGTTAGGTCCATACCATTTCTGTCCTTTATCAAGCCCATCTTTGCATGAAATGTTCCCTTAGTATCTCTGATTTTCTTGGAGAGAACTCTAGTCTTCCCATTCTGTTCTTTTCCTCTATGTTTTTGCACTGACTGCTGAAGAAGGGTTTCTTTTCTCTTCTTGCTATATCTTCCTCTAATTAGTCAGAACTATTTGTATCTACTGAAGGTGAGCCTGGAGTATAACAGCAGCAAAGTACGGGAAAAGACACAATTTATGTTCATGTTTGATGTTACCAACTAGGCTTTAGAGAATCTTTAGGAAAGGCCTGGAGGGGAGGAGAGCACTGATTGTAAAGAACAAGAGAGGGGTTGCTGCTTCACGCAGATGGCAGGCAGAGGTGGGAAAGGTGAGAGTGAGACAGGGACCCCATCTGCTCCAGCTAATGTGGAGCAGAATGAAGAAAAGAAACAGAGGGTTGGTGATGATATGCTGACAGCATGCTGAGGAAGAGGAGGTTAACTCGGCCTTGTGACATTTGAGCAAAGACTTGAAGAAATTAGCCTTGGAGTTGGGCATTGATGAGGTACGTGGTTTTTTGCTGATAAAGAGTATGGGAAGGAGCACTGTGGGCCTCTCAGTTAGGCAGTACAGGATTAGCTGTAGACAGGCTTTCATGGGCTGAGCAAAGCAGACTCAAAAGAAAAATATTCTTATATTTTAGAATTTTATCTTCTACCAAACTGAAAGACAGAAATGGATGATATTATCACAGGAAGAGAACAGAATGGGAAAGACTAGAGATCTCTTCTAGAAAATCAGAGATACCAAGGGAACATTTCATGCAAAGATGGGCTCGATAAAGGACAGAAATGGTATGGACCTAAAAGGAGCAGAAGATATTAAGAAGAGGTGGCAAGAATACACAGAAGAAATGTACAAATAAGATCTTCATGAACCAGATAATCACGATGGTGTGATCACTCATCTAGAGCCAGACATCCTGGAATGTGAAGTCAAGTGGGCCTTAGAAAGCATCACTACGAACAAAGCTAGTGGAGGTGATGGAATTCCAGTTGAGCTGTTTCAAATCCTGAAAGATGATGCTGTGAAAGGGCTGCACTCAATATGCCAGCAAATTTGGAAAACTCAGCAGTGGCCACAGGACTGGAAAAGGTCAGTTTTCATTTCAATCCCAAAGAAAGGCAATGCCAAATAATGCTCAAACTACCGCACAATTGCACTCATCTCACATGCTAGGAAAGTAATGCTCAAAATTCTCCAAGCCAGGCTTCAGCAGTAAGTGAACTGTGAACTTCCTGATGTTCAAGCTGGTTTTAGAAAAGGCAGAGGAACCAGAGATCAAATTGCCAACATCCGCTGGATCATGGATAAAGCAAGAGAGTTCCAGAAAAACTATCTATTTCTGCTTTATTGACTATGCGAAAGCCTTTGACTGTGTGGATCACAATAAACTATGGAAAATTCTGAAAGAGATGGCAATACCAGACCACCTAACCTGCCTCTTGAGAAATCTGTATGCAGGTCAGGAAGCAACAGTTAGAACTGCACATGGGTCAAGAGACTGATTCCAAATAGGAAAAGGAGTACTTCAAAGCTGTATATTGTCACCCTGCTTTTTTAACTTATATGCAGAGTACAT
Organism: Capra hircus; assembly: GCF_001704415.2. Taxonomy (NCBI): domain Eukaryota; kingdom Metazoa; phylum Chordata; class Mammalia; order Artiodactyla; family Bovidae; genus Capra; species Capra hircus. The sequence continues at coordinate 30,580,126 of NC_030815.1, read as the reverse complement.
CATGAGAAATGCTGGACTGGAAGAAACAAGCTGGAATCAAGATTGCCGGGAGAAATATCAATAACCCCAGGTATGCAGATGACACTACCCTTATGGCAGAAAGCAAAGAGCGACTAAAAAGCCTCTTGATGAAAGTGAAAGAGGAGAGTGAAAAAATTGGCTTAATGCTCAACATTCAGAAAACGAAGATCATGGCCTCTGGTCTCATCACTTCATGGGAAATAGACAGGGAAACAGTGGAAACAGTGTCAGACTTTATTTTTGGGGCTCTGAAATCACTGCAGATGGTGACTGCAGCCATGAAATTAAAAGACACTTACTCCTTGGAAGAAAAGTTATGACCAACCTAGATAGCATATTGAAAAGCAGAGACATTACTTTGCTGACTAAGGTCCCTCTAGTCAAGGCTATGGTTTTTTTCCTGTGGTCATGTATGGATGTGAGAGTTGGACTGTGAAGAAGGCTGAGCGCCAAAGAATTGATGTGATTGAACTGTGGTGTTGGAGAAGACTCTTGAGAGTCCCTTGGACTGCAAGGAGATCCAACCAGTCCCTTCTGAAGATCAAGCCTGGGATTTCTTTGGAAGGAACGATGCTAAAGCTGAAACTCCAGTACTTTGGCCACCTCATGGGAAGAGTTGACTCATTGAAAAAGACTCTGATGCTGGGAGGGATTGGGAGCAGGAGGAAAAGTGGACGACTGAGGATGAGATGGCTGGATGGCATCACGGACTCGATGGATTGAGTCTGGGTGAACTCCGGGAGTTGGTGATGGACAGGGAGGCCTGGCGTGCTGCAATTCATGGGGTTGCAAAGAGTCGGAGACAACTGAGCAACTGAAATGAACTGAACTGAACTATTGATTATCTCAGTCATATTGACTTTGCCACCTCCAAGCTTGCAATGTCTGGCAGATCACTTTCACCAGGAAGATTCCTAGCTGAGATGTCTTTGGTGCCATCTCATTTTCCTCTGATGCTCTCCTCTTCACTCCCTTTGTCCAACATTCCTGATTCTATGTTCTGAAGCTGCTGGGTTCTCAGACCTACTCTCGACTTCTAGTAACTCAAGTCATTAAACTGAAAATAAGGGTTGCCTGTTGGCATCTAAGGGGCATTGCTTCCCAGATCAGTGTAGATACCAAAATTTGTGAGAGTCTCTTACATAAACTGTCCCTACATAGAGCCGAGCCTCTATAGCTCCAGGTTCAGCATCTGCAGATTCAACCAACCAGAGACAGAAATTCAAATTTCAATGAAGACTGAAATTCTGTTAAAATGCTCTGTGCATCTTAACTGTGGAAGTAGAAAGATAAGGCTCCAAGCTTTGCGGCCCAACATTCAGTGACTCTTAGTAATTAATGGGGAAAAAGATCTGATAGAAGATTTGAGGAATAGTTTATAAAAGTGACTTTTAAGATAATCTAATGTTCCATTTTGTAGTCTACTGCTATAGAGGTTAGATAATTTTTCCCAATGTGGGTCAACTGGTAAAGAATCCACCTGTAAGGCAGGAGACCCCGATTTGATTCCTGGATCAGGAAGATCCCCTGGAGAAGGGATAGGCTACCTACTCCAGTATTCATGGACTTCCCCAGTGACTCACACAGTAAAGAATCCGCCTGCAATGCGGGAGACTTGGGTTCAATCCGTGGGTTGGGAAGATTCCTTGAAGAAGAGGATGGCTACCTACCCCTGTATTTTTGCCTGGAGAATTCCATGGACAGAGGAGCCTGGCAGGCTACAGTCCATGGGGTCTCAGCATCAGACACAACTGGGCAACTTTCACTTGCACTTTCAATCTGGAAACTTCTATAGGTCAGAAATGAAATTTGGACCTGAATCTAAGACTAGTAATCCTTGATACTTTCAAAGGGAGGGGAGGGGAGGACAGGGGAGGAGTCAGTGGCCACACTTAGGTAAGACTTTGTAGGTTGTACCTCTTCTACCTACTTTACCAAAGGACCAACCCTCACTCTGAACTTGGTGGTTTATTTCACCTAATTTACTTTTCCAAACCAAACCAAAATCCCATATACTATTAATTCTATGTCATCACACAATACAATTTATCTATCTTGAATTCATTATAGACTACACCAGGGAGTGACAGAAGAACTGGGTAGGCTCAAATTTAATAAAACTAGATTGTAATTAGCAACAAAGGTCTTATCCAATATCACATTAAAAATTGTTGAAAAAATGAGAAATCATTTTCTTCTCATATTCATGTACTTGGTAAGGAACATGAATATGCCAAACAAAGAATTAATAAAATTTGCAAATCCAGTTTTAGAAATCAGAGCTATAGAGTGGGGGTTCAACAATAATAAATGACTTGGAAGAACATATTTAAATTTTTGAATAGCACTTCTTAAATTACAGATGACTATATCTATAGGTAGAGAACCTTAATACTATTAATACAAAAATTATGTCTAGAAAAAAAAGAGGCATAAAGTCAAGCTAATCTTTGGTTGATTTACAAGGTAATACTGCAGAAAAGGATATAACATGAAATTGAAATTGGGACAAGAAAAGTCAGTATTGGGAATTAAGACTAGATTTTCAGAAAAATGTAGAGAAAGAAGAGGCAATTCAAAACAAGGGCAATGGAATGATTATATCATTTGGAGACTAGTGTACCTGAAAGTAATACAAACATTGTGATCAAAGATTTGGTTAGGTGAAAATTAAGTCATAAAGTATGAATAGACATGATAAACAGAAAGGGGAAAGTACAATGAAATAAGTCTAAAAGGAGGACATTTTGAAGATATTTAGAGAAATTTCTGCTCCAGCTACTATGAAAAAAAAAAAAACATGGAGAAGGCTCATGGTTGAAAATATGTTTCTGTATGTGAGAGAGTAAAAGAAACATCGATGTATAGAACAGTCTTTTGGACTGTGGAAAAGGGAGAGAGTGGGATGATGTGGGAGAATAACATTGAAACATGCACAATATGACATAAGAAACGAATCACACTCCAGGTCAATGGATGATACAGAATGCTCGGGGCCGGTGCACTGGGATGGCCCAGAGGGATGGTACGGGGAGGGAGGAGGGAGGGGGGTTCAGGATGGGGAACACGTGTACACCCGTGGCAGATTCATGTTGATGTATGGCAAAACTAATACAATACTGTAAAATAATTAGCCTCCAATTAAAACAAATAAATTTTTAAAAAGAACAAAAAATGAACTGGAACCCCAAAATTTCTAAAGAAAAAAAAAATCACATGATGATTACGATTGTTCAGTTCAGTTCAGTTCAGTCACTCAGTCATGTCTGACTCTTTGCGACCCCATGAATCACAGCACACTAAGCCTCCCTGTCCATCACAATCTCCCGGAGTTCACTCAGACTCACGTCCATTGAGTCCATGATGCCATCCAGCCATCTCATCCTCAGTCGTCCCCTTCTCCTCCTGCTCCCAATCCCTCCCAGCATCAGAGTCTTTTCCAATGAGTTAACTCTTCCCATGAGGTGGCCAAAGTACTGGAGCTTCAGCTTTAGCATCATTCCTTCCAAAGAACACCCAGAGCTGATCTCCTTCAGAATGGACTGGTTGGATCTCCTTGCAGTCCAGGGGACTCTCAAGAGTCTTCTCCAACACAACAGTTCAAAAGCATCAATTCTTTGGCGCTCAGCCTTCTTCACAGTCCAACTCTCACATCCATGCATGACCACAGGAAAAACCATAGCCTTGACTAGACGGACCTTAGTTGGCAAAGTAATGTCTCTGCTTTTCAATATTCTATCTAGGTTGGTCATAACTTTTCTTCCAAGGAGTAAGCGTCTTTTAATTTCATGGCTGCAGTCACCATCTGCAGTGATTTTGGAACCCCAAAATATAAAGTCTGACACTGTTTCTACTGTTTCCCCATCTATTTCCCATGAAGTGATGGGACCAGATGCCATGATCTTTGTTTTCTGAGTGGTTAGCTTTAAGCCAACTTTTTCACTCTCCTCTTTCACTTTCATCAAGAGGCTTTTGAGTTCCTCTTCACTTTCTGCCATAAGGGTGGTGTCATCTGCATATCTGAGGTTATTGATATTTCTCCCAGCAATCTTGATTCCAGCTTGTGTTTCTTCCAGTCCAGTGTTTCTCATGATGTACTCTGCATATAAGTTAAAAAAGCAGGGTGACAATATACAGCCTTGAAGTACTCCTTTTCCTATTTGGAACCAGTCTGTTGTTCCATGTCCAATTCTAACTGTTGCTCCCTGACCTGTATACAGATTTCTCAAGAGACAGGTTAGGTGGTCTGGTATTCCCATCTCTTTCAGAATTTTCCACAGTTTATTGTGATCCACATAGTCAAAGGCTTTGGCATAGTCAGTAAAGCAGAAATAAATGTGTTTTCTGGAACTCTCTTGCTTTTTCCATGATCCAGCGGATGTTGGCAATTTGATCTCTGGTTCCTCTGCCTTTTCTAAAACTAGCTTGAACATCAGGGAGTTCACAGTTCATGTATTGCTGAAGCCTGGCTTGGAGAATTTTGAGCATTACTTTACTAGCATGTGAGATGAGTGCAATCGTGCGGTATTTTGAGCATTCTTCGGCATTGCCTTTCTTTGAGATTGGAATAAAAATATACCTTTTCCAGTCCTGTGGCCACTGCTGAGTTTTCCAAATTTGCTGGCATATTGAGTGCAGCCCTTTCACAGCATCATCTTTCAGGATTTGAAACAGCTCAACTGGAATTCCATCACCTCCACTAGCTTTGTTCGTAGTAATGCTTTCTAAGGCCCACTTGACTTCACATTCTAAGATGTCTGGCTCTAGATTAGTGATCACATCATCATGATTATCTGGTTCATGAAGATCTTTTTTGTACAGTTCTTCTGTGTATTCTTGCCACCTCTTCTTAATATCTTCTGCTTCTGTTAGGTCCAGTCCATTTCTGTCCTTTATCGAGCCCATCTTTGCATGAAATATTCCCTTGATATCTCTAGTTTTTTTGAAGAGATCTCTAGTCTTTCCCATTCTGTTGTTTTCCTCTATTTCTTTGCAGTGATCACTGAAGAAGGCTTTCTTATCTCTTCTTGCTATTCTTTGGAACTCTGCATTCAGATGCTTATATCTTTCCTTTTCTCCTTTGCTTTTCGCCTCTCTTCTTTCCACAGCTATTTGTAAGGCCTCCCTAGACAGCCATTTCACTTTTTTGCATTTCTTTTCCATGGGGATTGCATTGGGATTGTTACATTTATCAAAAACTGAGTTACTGAAACAGCTACATATCTTTGTAAAGGCAGGTTTGAGGGTCAGTACAAAGTTAAGCAATACTAATCTAATGAAATTGAAGCTGCAGTAGAGTCTTTTGTTAAATGAAGAACCATATTATATTAGCCCAGTTTTAATGCCTGGCTTGTCAATACTGCTGTCGGACCCCACCTAGCAAGAGTGCCTCTATCCTGGGCTCCATACTGGGAGTGCCCCATGCTGGCCTTCCTGAGCCATGCCCCCCTCCACCAAGGCAGGTGAGTGAGCCTCCAGGGTTCTTTCTCTCCTGTCATCTACATCTCCTCTTCCAAACTTACTCCAGATACCCAAGACTTCAGAATTTCTTCCCCAGGATTCCCTGTGGCAGGCCTGTGCTGGCCTCTTTTTCAGGTCCTTCTCTCAGGAGGATGGGATGTACTTGGCACTAGGCCTAAGGGAATGGTCACAAAGGAAAGCAATAGACAAAGCTTGCGAGAATAGGCTAGAATATCTGCTGCTGTATGAGGCCCCTCATGAGGCAGGAAGGAGCCCTGGATAGACTGGAGATCCAGTTTCTACTCTCTGAAAGCCACCGTGTTCCTTGCAGTATCTCTAAGGTATCTCAAACTTGTACACATGTACCTTGTCTTCCAGATCATTATATATATATTAAGATTTGAAGATACAACACATTTAATTTAAAAGTCATTAACTTGTGTTCCATATTTTAATTATTTAGACATGGTTTGTGGTCTTGCCCTGGGCCTGCAATATTTTTAGAGGCAGACTTTTTCCTTGCTCTTTCCCAGACTCTTTGAAATTCCTAAATACAGAGACTATTCCTATCAATTCAGTGATTTTGAATTGTACCTGACAAGAGGCTTCACCCATGTGAGGGGATTCAAATTGAAGAAGGGAAAATAAGGATACAGAGTCTGAAGGTAAGAGAAATGAGGCAAATATTTATTTTTCATTAATCCACCCCATTTCTCTGACTTCCCCACTACAGAGAGGAACATTCAGGAGCCTTCCTCCACCCTCAGAACCTGTAGCCCCAATGAACAAAGTCACCATGACTGAACCCAGTATTTTACAACTTTGCAGCATGTGTTTCATATACTAGTGGGGTCCTTGGAAACCTCACTTAGCCTGTAGTTAGAATCTCAAGGACAAAGCAGTTTGAGTTCCACTTGGCTGTTTCTCCCCCACAAGGAAATGAACAGATGCTTTAGAACTTCTAACTTCATATTTTTGGACACTGCATATTTCAATAAAAATTTATTGCACCTTTTATTGAGGTTTTAAAGATCTGTCGATAATATATATTCAGTGCTTAGTTTTTACACCTTACTAGAGAAAATTGACTCCTTTCCAGCAGCTCCTGTATGACCCAGTGAGTCATTCTTTTTTCTTAACAAAAATTAAATCATTTAAATTATTATTATTTTTTTAGTAGAACCACACTTCATTCTTAGCCCTTTGTAGGTCATTCTTAGTATGTCCTGTATCATAGTAGTTTTGTATGGGTGTTGGTGGTTTAGTCGCCATGCTGTTTCCAACTCTTGGACTCCACATATTGAGCCCGCCAGACTCCTCTATCCATGAGATTTCCCAGGCAAGTATACTGGAGTGGGCTGCCATTTCCTTCTCTAGTGGCATCCTCCCAACTCAGGAACTGAGCCTGTGGACCCACTTCTCCTGCATTGCAGGAGGATTCTTTTACCACTGAAACATCAGGGAGGCCCGCATTACACAATACAAAAAAAAAAAAAAAAAAAAAAACATGCTCTTCATCTTGAATTCTTCCTGGAAAGCAATGGTGTTTTTTCTGTCTGTTGCTATTTATGTATATCACTCTGTCTCAGCAAATGGTGAACTTGGACTGGGGTCATTAATGCAGTAATAATTATCAGCAAATTAATGAACCAGGAACATATTTATATTTTGTTGTTAGTTGTAATTCTGTGTTTATGAAACTGAGAATTCTTTGTCTCTTAAGGTATTTTTGGTTGACTGTCAGAGATGATGTCTCTTAAATTCCTTTGCATAGTTACATTTGTACAAGATTTACTGAAGTTAGGAAATCATTACCCTTGTTGACAGACTGGCCAAAAGACCTCCAATTCACAAATTTTCCTGGAATCTCTGTTTGCTAACTATATGTCTAGGACAATCTTATAAGCTCCCTGAGCTCCAGTTTCTATGTCTGTAAACAGAGTGGTCTCAGCTATTTCTTAGGACTGCTATAGGCTAGAGATGCTTTTAAATGTGCCTGACATGCAATTTGTAAACAGTTAAGTGTGGTTTTCTTCGCCTTTCCCTTTCTACTTTTCCCCAGCAAAACATTCTCCATTAGACATTACTCAAAATAGTGTTTTAGCCCCTAAATTTAAGAATCAAACTTCAGGTGCCTACACTAATATCTTAGTTCTGAATTGATCCCCTTGCAAGTGGTTTGATGATTTTGTATTAGGACTGACAGAAAAGTGGTTTTTCTTTTGGCATATTATTTATCATTGTCCTGATTTTATCAAAAAGAAACATTTCTTTCATTTTTTATAACAGATAGGAATAGCAATTCGAGGCAGTTATAATCCTGACCCTCAGTAGCAATTCAGTCCACTGTGTGACAGAACTGGGTGGAAGATTATTGGGAGATTATAAGTGGTGTACACTTGCTGAAAGCAATTCCTCCTATTAGACAATGATTCACCGAGTATCTTGCACAAGACAGAGAAAGAAATGCCAACACACTAACACTGTATTTTTGTCTTATAACCCATTTCCATAAATGATAACTTTTAGATGTAATCCTCCCTATCCTACACACAATTTAAATTTTCCCAGGAAAGCATCAAAAGACCCATAATATTTCCAAGAGGAAGACTTTACTGATACATGACTGTATCAGTGACATCAAAAGTTTCTGTCCAAAGACATTATAAGTTCATCTGGAAAATGACTTCTTGGATTGGATCCCATTTCAAAATTCCTCATCATTTTAACATAAATTATAGGTATCATCTAGATTTAATCTTAACCCCAAATTATTTTGTGTTTATCACAAATCAAAAATGAAAACATCACTTGGCTTTTATGCATAATATTCTGGTTAACTTAGTTCAACCTTACATTTAATACTAATTGACTAGAAAAGTAGGATTAGTTCTTGCATCTTTCTACTTCTTTACAAACTGTCAGTAGGGGGAGAGGAAGCTCCTATTCTGAACCTTTTAGTACACTTCATATTTTCAGAAAACAAAACCCTATCCTTTCTCCTATATAATCCTCATATTAACACATATTATTGACTAAATATCTACTTTGTCTACATTGACGTCCCAGATGAAGTAGTCCTGGGTCTTTGTGCAGCAACAAGGGAATATGTTTAAGTTGGTTCATCTCAGGGAAGGACCAGAGTAAGTAATATAACTTGGAATTCCTGAATTTGTCAGGTTGGGAAGAATTGCCATAATTTTAATTGCAAACTGGCTAAAACAAAAACAACCCCCCTAGATTTTCCTCACGTTTCTAATCTGGGTGTTTCTGGTGTGCTCCTCAAGAAATTCAAATCCATTCTTCCAATCTTTTCTTATTGTTTCTTACCACCAAGTCTTATGGGAATGCTGTGGATTATGACTACTCTGCTTGATAGTCAACCTTTCCAATTTTTATGTATTGCCCAGTGGTAGACAGTAGGAATGTTCCTCTGGACAAATTCCATCTCTATGGACAAAGGTAACCTTTTTCTAGGTTTTCACTAGAGCAATTTTTCAAAACTCTATAATCAGCTATTAATGTAATTCCCAAAGAATGGGCTCTTTAGTCATGAACAAGGCTACACATGGGGCCTCAACATTATAAACACATTGGAATTCATACACTGGAATGAGGTGGACACAAGTTCTCACTGTTGTCTGTATGCAAAATTATAGCAAACATAACACATAAAACTCTTAAAAATAAAGGATAAATTTCAGAGGTGGTAATAATGAAAACCCTTATTTAGAAAAGAAACCATTTTTAGAATGAAATGTAGAATTACACATGCAACTCCTTACCTGTTGACTTCTCTAACATGAGTTGCACTGCAAAATGCTTGAATCTTTGGAGACAAATCCTCCTCTTTGAGAGAACTGGCAGGGAGTTCTGGTCACTTTTACATATGGTACCCATTGGACAAAATGTTTAAAGGCACCACTTGCCTCCCTGTGATAAAAGACATTTTCGCACAAGACTCTGAAGAAAATTGGGTACTAAATAGATATCTAAAACTCATGACCATCAAGAAGGGCAAATTCTACTCTTTCTAAATGTAAATGTATAGAAATGGTCATTTATATACATAGGGTTCAGGCATTATATTAATAAGACTAAATAGCCATGTACAGCAACAGTTCAAATATGCTCTATCCTTTTAAAGTATATTCTTATTTGATTTTTTAAAACAGAATCAGGAGATTCTAGTCTCTGAGCAGATTGGATACTTACTTCAGTTGAATTAGTTTGCTGCTTATTTATTCTTGGTTACTGAATATCAGTGTAAGATAAGGAACTAAAAAGAATGATATAGAATAGTGAAATTTTTCTGAGGGAGTTACAGAGAATTCGAACCTTTTCAGTATCTTATAACTAGAAGACAGATCTAGTGCCAGGGGTTGGCAAATTATGTCATACAGGCCAAATGGACTTGCTGCCTATTTTTGTAAATAAAGCTTTATTGAAACATTGCTATGCCATTCATTTACATGTTGTCAATATCAGAACTTTGTTGCTACAGATTGGATGGACCACAAAGCTTAAAGTACTTAGCTCTTTACAGAGAAAGTTTACCAAGTCCTGATCTAACATGTATCTATCTTTCTTGTGAAAATGTTTTATAGACTCTTAATGAAAGAAGCAGACAAATATATACGTACACAAAACGAGAAAAAAGCTATACTCTGAAATTAGATCATCTCCCTACATTCATTCAGTTGGAGTGAATATGAGGGTAGGTAAAGACTTTAGGAACAAGAGTCCAGGGTCATTTGTGTATGTGCTAATGGAACGGTCAATTGTCTCATCTCCATCGGTTGCAGTGCAGTTTCCCAAGAAAATGCTCTTGGTTTTAACCAGACCGAAAGTGGAAGACATAAGGCCCACTGACTGCTAATCATGTTGCTTAAAAAAGAGAAAAAAAAATTAAAAGAATGTTTCTCTTTAATCATCTCTTCCTGTAAGTGGACTGTTTGAGATATAATAAAATAGCTGAAGCAGCCTGGAGAATCAGGCTTAAAAAGCAAACAAAGCCGGCATGCTCTAAGTTCAAAAGGTCTATGGCATGTTCGCTATCAATCACTCTATCCATATTTTAGTTAACCTTCTGTAAATATTGTCATGTACAGTGCTTTGGACAGGCTAATGTGTTGTGATGTTTTGTTAGTGGACACAGAGACAGTAACGCAGAAAGCCATCACCAGACAGGAAGAGGAGGAGGCAGATGAGGGAGACACAGAAAGGCAGAGCCTAGGGTGTGTGAGAGAGGTGAGGCCGGGACACTGTGTGGAGCTGACTTCTTCATTAGCAGAATCTGGAGCCAGGCCAGCACATTCCGAAGGACTATACTCGACTTCGGCAGCCCATAAGTCTCTCTCCCCTGCCCCCACTTCCCCTCTTCTCTCTCTCTCAGCTTAAAAAGAAAGCATATAATCTTATTTTTTTTTTTCCACATTAGAAAGCATTCCTTTCCATTAGAAAGCTGGTCTGCAGAAATGGTAAACTCTTTTACTTTTGGCTAATCACAGAGTATCTTTCCTCTCAGCCCTCTACTTTTTACTTTTAGTTAAGAGCTGTAGCTTTCCAGTTTTCCCTGCTTTTAGGGTATCATTCTTCCATGTTGTATGTAGTTGGTGGTTCCAGGATGTGGGTATATGTTTCCTCACTTCCTGTCATCCCCAAACAGCCCCACAAGCCTACTTGGGCTGAGGTTGTGGGGCACCATCTCTACATCATATGGGTTCCTGTTCTGTTTCATGGAAGAACATCATTATCACTACCATCGCTTGAACTTATGTGTTTTCTTCCTTCTCTCCCTCCCTTTCTTCCTTCCCTTCCTCCATGTCCCTCACTGTTCCTTCAGCTTTTTGCTGCTGTTGTTGTTGTGTTCCCCACAGCAAAAAAAAAAAAGAAAAAATGCCTTTGGGAGAGCCTAAGTCCACGCTGGCGGGCTCCCTGTTTGTGGTGCAGGTGTGCGGGGAGCCCTCCTCCGTGTCGTCGCCACAGCAACTGGCCTGCTCTAATCTGCTGAATATGAAAGGACCGAACAGAAAGAGAAAGCCATCCACCCCCTTCTGCTCCATCCATGAGTCCAAAAGAAGGTTACTGGGCTCCAGGCATTCCTGATAATCCCTCAGCCATCGCCCAGGCAACAGTCGCAGGGAGCTGGCGCGCCTGTGGTGAGAGAGAGAGAGACAGAAAGAGAGAGAGAGGGAGAGGTCCCCTCCCAAGTTCAGACCTCCTCTGCTCCTCCTCCTCCTTCGCTTCTCCCATCCTGGGTCTCCTAATGGCCTCTCACAAACCCATGTCCTGTTCTGGTCTTCCTGCTCAACACCCTTCCAGCTGGTCACCAGCACACAGAGGAGGATAATTTCATCAGATTCTTCTAATGGAGCTGAAACAACAATGTGCGTGCACGCACGTGTGTGTGTGTGCGTGTGTGTGTGCGTGTATGCATGTGTGTATTTATGTGTGTACAGGAAATTTTCATCTCTAGTCCTTGCAGATGAACTGTGTTTATGTACTAGAGAGATGGCAATGGTGGGAGGATTTTCCTTCTCAGAGTGAGTAGTTTGAAAAAGCAATCCCTTGCTACTTTGCTACTTGCATTAATTCAGCTGTTCCTGGGCTTGCAGAAGGTTTACAGGCTGGTTGTCCTCTAGCCTAGTATCCAGCAGTGAAAGCTCACATTTGTCTTACAACCATCATGTTGATGCAGCTGGGCTTGACACTGCTTACCTCAGCAACTTTTTTTTTTTTGGTTGAAAGACAGAAGGCTTCCTTGTGATCCCAGCCTTTTCCTATCAAATGACACTCAGCCATGGTTTGGGTGACTTATTTACTGGCACTGGACCAGCAAAAACAAAAATGAATGTTCACAACTAATAAATCCTCTAGCTTAGATAGCTAGAGCAACAGTGGTGGGATTACATCAAAATGTTCAGCCTGATACCACAGGGCTCCCTGGCAGTGTGGAACCTCATAAGTCAGGGGTAGGAAAAGGGGGTCAAAAAAGACAGGAACAGAGAAGTTTTATATTCTGGATCTAGACATGCTCAAAACTTTGAGCTTGAATGATATGATGCACTTTCTTGGTTGAGTATTCTAAATTGGGATAGGAGGAAGCTGTATATTTAAGCCATTAGAATAGGAGATGGCTAAACTCACCACCTTTTTCTTTTATAAAGTCACACCCATCTTCACCGTGATGAAGGAGCTTAGTCTAGACTGTCGAGACAGCAAAATCACAGTTTTCTCAGCTGCAATGAAAGAAACTATTTTTATAGAGGACGTAAGGTCAAGAATGTTTAGCAAACAAAATTGTATGTCATCCACTCCTAGATAATTCTCCAAGGACCTTCCTCCTCCCAGGCCCTTATTGAAAGTGAGGGCATCTCTTTAAGGCTAGTGTGACAGTGTTTTTATTTGTTTTGGAATTGATCTTCTGGACAGAAGTACATTTTTTTTCATTAGTATAAATCCAGAAAAATCCAACCACAAAACCATTGACTTTGGCTAAGGTTTTTCTCATTTTCTCACCCTATGACCACCTCTAATTCAATAAGTGACTAACTTTCTGTGATGATTAACTCTGTTGATTCAGCTTTTGTAGGCTAATGGTTGAGCTTTCCTTAGAGGGTTCAATCTTTGGGTAGAAATGTGCATAAAAAGTGAGGAAAAGTTTAACTATCCCCTAGATGTTTAGTCTATATATGGCTAATATTTGACTGTTTGGAAAGATAACTATGATTGATTTCACTCTTCCTCTTTAATTTTTGCTTTGTTTTCATGACCTTCAAAGAAACAGTGATGGAGGACACTTATCTGATGACAACTTAAACCATACCCACCTAGAAGTTCTGTTTATTTGTTAGAATACGGGGTCGGGGGGAGTTGATGTGGGGGAGGGTGTTGGTAGTAGTGGAAAACACTTTTATGTTTTTTTCTTTTTTATTTTTTTTTGTATTGTGATACAGCTGAGCTCTGATGCCGTATGAGTACCTGGAAAATGCCTATGGGAAGTAGGCAATTTGATCTACTTGCTTTCCAAAGCACCTGGTAAAAAAAAAGCATCTTATACAATCCTGCAGAGCTCTGTGCAATTATTATCTTTAAAATCTGTTCCATTGCCATTCTTTAAAAAAAATATCTGGGATAAAACCAGTAAAGGAGATATGCAAAAGTTAATTCTGCCATCTTTACTATTTCCCACTGAAGTAGCCATTTCAAATTCTTCCATTAGTCTCAGGAAACTTAATCTCTCTGTGATTGAATCTAGTTATATTATACTCTCTGTCATAGAGATATTGTCTATAGTCATTGCCTCCTAAGAGAATAAAATATTATTTGAATGCATTTTGGAATCCTTAGGGAAAAAGGCATTGTGTGTTCAAATCAACTTCTGTTCTGTTTAATTCCTAGAATCCTTATTTTGATTATTTTTTTAATCTATTATTATACCAATATTTTTGCCGGAATCCACTCCAGTATTCTTGCCTGGAAAATCCCCTGGACAGAGGAGCCTGGCGGGCTACAGTCCATGGGGGTCACCAAGGGCCAGCCATGACTGAGCACATATAAATATGTGCCAGACACTGTCTAAGCTCTTGAGAGTCAAGGAGCTTGTGGTCTAGAGAGGGAGATAGGAGCATAAATATTATGGCCAACTTTTATTGAGTGCTTACTATGTGCCAGGTACTGCTTTAGACATTTTATATGCATTAACACATTCAAGCTTTAAAACAGCTCTATGAGGTAGGCAGCATGATCTGTCCTGTCTTTAAGAGGGAAACCAAGGCACAGGGAGGTTAATTTACATGCTTCAAATCACATGCCACCTTATTTTAAAAGCAATGTTTAGAAAGTATATAGCAATTTATGTTTAAAGTGATTTATGTTTATAATCCACTGAATTCAGTATCCTCAATACAGTTAATAAGCAGAAGTCTGCCAGATGGGAACAGGGAAGGGCACTACATTAGTAGAAGGAATTTCAAATCTGAAGATTAAGTTCTGACACCATCCTATACTCTCAGGTTTTCTAAGAATTCCTCACATAGGTGATGGATAATATTTGGTAGTAAAATGTTTTTGTGGGTATCTCTATGTAGTGTCACTCATATATATTTCAACTTAGTTTCAGGGAAATTTGTTTTTAGATTGTTTCAAACTTCAATGAGTTAAATGAGTTAAAGTTTATAAAGTGCTTAGGTGAGCACATGGTATATAGTAAAGTTTTGTTAAATATAATAAATGAAATTAGTTGAAGCTTGCTGCTGCTAAGTTGCTTCAGTCGTGTCCGACTCTGTGCCACCCCATAGATGGCAGCCCACCAGGCTCCCCCGTCCCTGGGATTCTCCAGGCAAGAACATTAGAATGGGTTGCCATTTCCTTCTCCAATGTATGAAAGTGAAGAGCGAAAGTGAAGTCACTCAGTCGTGTCCGACTCTTAGCGACCCCATGGACTGCAGCCTACCAGGCTCCTCCGTCCATGGGATTTTCCAGCCAAGAGTACTGGAGTGGGGTGCCATTGCCTTCTCCGAGTTGAAGTTTAGGTGACACTCAAAAGAAAAAAGAGTTGTAATGTGGATGGCAATATAAAGAATAGGAAGAGAAACACCTTTGTGTGAGTTGAAATGCAATCCTGATGGCAAGAGAGTTTTCCCTCAAGTGAGTAAACACTTCATCAACAATATATGGGTGCCAAGTGCTAGACTGGAGGTCAAAGGAAACATTAAATATTAAAGCAGGGCAAGGACACAATAAAGTCGAGTTTCATTTAGAAAGTTAACTTCTGTAGCAATGCGAAGGATTAAAAACAAGATTAGACAGTTGTGGCAGAAGGGCCAACTTGGATATCAATGCACAATCCAGGTGAGGGATGCTACTGCGGCTGAAGTGCAATGGGATAGAGACGCAATCCACAGAACATTGTCCCTGATTGGATGATGAAATATGGTCCCTGGCAACATGAAGAAATATGGTTTCTGGCAGTACAAGGAAAAGGAGATGAGTTTTTGTCTTAGGGCATATATGACTAGTACATGATGACATTCAACAAGAGCAAGCTATTTGGAAGGCAAGGTAGTTAGTTAGCTTTAGGCATGTGGAGTTTGAAGTACCTAACCCCTACTGTATGTGGGAGCATACAATAGGTAGTTAAAAGCATAATCAAGTTTCTGAAGAGATAGACGTTGGAGTCATTCACATAAGGGTTAAGTATTTTAAGAGATGGGCACATATGGGAATACCAAGATAAAACAGAGATGGGGAGAAATGATGTGAGGTCAAGGACAAAATTGGGAAACTCAGGGAAAATCCAAAGAGGCCGCTTTAAAGATTACAGACAATGAAAGAAGCTTGGTCAATTAAAACATAGAATAAAAAGCCTTTTCTTAACTCAGATCTACTGTTCCTCCATAATTTGTTCTTCGTCTGTTCTTCCTGTACCTTCCAATCCATCATCGGAGCTAATCTCCATTTTGAAACCATCAACCAATTCATGGTAATGTTGGTCTTGAAACTTCCCAAGCTAAGACAACTTAGCACTGTCAAGCTTTTGAAACATAACTCAGTACCTCAAGTCTGCAGAGGTCACTAAGAACATTCAGCTTGTTCTTAAAGCTGGGGGTGCTATCAATCACTGATTAAAAATGTCATCTCTAGCAAAGGCTTGCTCAGCAGAGGGTCTTGATAAGGAGAGAAAATGAATTCTAAATATTACCTTTGTTCTCTTATAGTTAGTTACAAGAAACACAAGAAGACTACCTTCTTCTATTTGCTCTCTACTCCTACAGAAATACTGGGCAGTCTATTTGTCGAATTACTGCAGGGGCCAGCATACTTCCCTCACCAGTGATTATCACTGAAAAGTGTATTCAGCCTCCCAAGGCACAATATTTAAACATAAAAATAAAATGCAGCCTCTGTGTGATTCATTTATAATGGGATAAATTGGAAAAAAATGCTAATTGGAATATAACATTCAATAAAATTGTAATGAAATGAGATACCCTATGAGAATTTACTTTCTTTTTATACTAATAGAAGTAACCAAGCATTCATGGTTAAGGTCATCAATTTGGGGCAGATATTAATGGACCCTTCTTAGTTTTATAAGTGTAAGGGAAGCAGGCTATTGGCCCTGGGAAAAACGTGTATGGAATATTTTGTTTGACTTAGTAAATAAATGCCCTTCATTCTGTTATACAAACTTCTGGGGAGGAAATAGGCAAATCTGAATAAGGAGAGAGGCCGATTAAATCTCAATCTTATCTCTTTGAGATTGAGACAGATTCTAAAGATCTATGGATAAGACTAGGATGGCTCTATATGTATACATACGTGTGTGTATATATATATATATATACACATATATGTGTGTGTGTGTGTATATATATATATACATACTTTTATTTTTGGACTCTCTTCTATTACCTTTACTATTATAGTTTCACAACAAATCATGAAATTAAGTACTGTAAATCTTCTTAGTTTGTTCTTCTTTTTAAAATTTGTTCTGTCTATGCTATAACATTTGTATTTCTATATGAATTTAGAATCTGCTTGTCAATCCCTACCAAAATAAGCCTGCTATGAGTTTGACTGGGCTTGTATAGTACCTATAAGATTACTTTGAAGATATAAGGAAACTGATGGCTTGCCCAGGGTCATCTATAAAGTGAAAATCACTGTAGACCTTCTCACACATGGATGTAGCGAGGAGTATACGAGTAAATTTATCTAGCGTACTTAGAACAACATATGGCATATTTTAAGTGATCAGTAAAGCATCTTATTACTCCTCTGCTTCTGCCTAAATAACAAAGTCCCAAAACTTTAATGTTTTATCTAATATGCACTATCACCTGGATATTATTTTCCTTTAAGGACTCACTTAGCATCACTCCATCCACTAAACCCTGACTGTTGTTAGTACTAAAATACTATCCATTTCCCAAATATTCCAGGCTATTTTTGGTCTCTTTTCCTTTTTTTACGTACTGTCTCCGCTTCCCAGAAAGAGTACTCTTCTCCTTCTTCTAATTCCACTTACCCTTCCAGAACCTCATCAATATCACCTTCTCTAGGAAGTTGTTGTAAGGCAAAAGTAGTCAGTAATTCTTTCTCTGAATTACAATAGTATATTCCATTATAATTATGTATTTGTATACCTGTCACCTCCTTACTTCCCAGGTGGCATGAGTGGTAAAAGAACCTGCCTGCTAATGCAGGAGACGCTAAGAGATGTGGGTTTGACCCTTGGGTTGGGAAGATCCCCTGGAGGAGAGCATGGCAACCCACTCCAGTATTCTTGCCTGGAGACTCCCCATTGAGAGAGGGGCCTGGTGGGCGACAGTCCATAGGGTCGCCCAGAGTTGGACACGCCTAAAGAGATTTAGCACACATGCATGCACCTCCTTACACACATGTTCTAGGAGAGTTTGTGAGTATTTTCAGAGAAGGACCAGACCAGGTATTATTGATTTTCACAGTCTTTGTGCTTAAGACGGGATCTAGTATATATATAATGAATATACACTAAATAATATATAAAGTTTCATTCCATACACAACACAATTGAAATCTATCTTGGATAAGCACTCATACTTGCTATCTGCTTTGTCATTGTCTTTTTAAAATAAAAACTATATTATTTCTATTTTGGTGATATACATGATTTTT